>NC_063188.1:77791910-78391910 GCF_023159225.1 Perognathus longimembris pacificus | reverse complement strand
AAGACCCCGAGTTCAAGACCTAGTACTGGAATCCCAAACCAAACCAATATACAATCAAAAAATTTAATTGAAATTTGGGGTTGGTGTACACAGGAGAAAGAGTACAAATGGCAACAAATTAGCACAAACTTGATATTTTGCAAGCATAATCAACTGAACAGGATAACAAAAACAGGATAAATCAGGGAAAATGAGGCCTGGGAAACAGCAGTCAGGAATTCAGAGACAAACACTGTATTTCTGAGTAATGCAACTAAAAGCACAATTTTTGCTTTAAGGCTTACACTTGCTCATAAGCTGTAATATTTAGTAAGGAGGAAAATAAAAAGTCAAAATAGTATCTATCTCCCTGTGACCCTTCCTGCTTGTACAAATAATTAATGTGCTCTAGAATCTGTGCAAAGAAAAAGAACATCCTGGAAAAATGACTCCTCATGACACAAAACCCATTAAAGGAAAAAAATTTATTCTGCGGCTAGACACCTGTCTTAGTGGGAGTATGTGACAGAATCCATCATATGTATAAAGGGATGTTAGACATCAATGGTCCTCACATTGGTCAAGATGCATTTACATATAATCTGATTTGTAGAATTGAAACCCCTTTGTACAACTACTAAAAACAAAAGACATCAAGGACCCAAGTTTAATGAGCAGGCTAACCTCAAAATCTCTGGGCCCAATTAATAAAATAGCATAACAGAGCTGGGCACCAGTGGCTCACGTAATCCTCACTATTCAAGAAGCTGAGATCTGAGGATCATAGTTCAAACCCAACTCAGGGAGGAAAGTTAGTGAGACTTTTATTTCTAATTAACCATCAAAAAGCTGAAAGTGGAATGGTGGCTCAAGTGGTAGAATGCTAGCCTTGAGCAAAAAAAAATGCTCAGGAACAGCTCCCATGCCATGAGTTCAAGCCCTAAGACCTGCACCTGAGTGACAAATTAGCATAATAACTGCAAGAGTAATTAAATGAACTAGGAATAGGAACAAAGGGGAACACCAAGGTGAATTTGAGCCAAACTTGAACCTACTTTTCCCCTGACAAATCCCTGTGATGTTAGAACACTCACTACACTTGTTATCAGACATGCCTGCCCCCTTCTCTGTGTGTACTGTCTCTCTATCTTTTCTTCCCTTTACTTTACTGATAAAGTCCCTTGGTCTCTACTTCAATGTGTACTCAATTCTTTTTTTTTATTTGCAACAACGTCAAGGAGTCAGTAACCAAGGCCTCCTCCCCTTTGGACACCGCCTCCTTGGGAGCATCACTGCTTACTCAAGTAACAGTTCTTTGGTGACTTCTCCGGGACCAGAATTGGCTGTTCTTGTAACAGTTGTTTGGGGATTCATCTAGAACCAACATCATCCAGGTAAAAATTTTATTTTCCTTTTTCTCTTTGCTCCTTTGCTCCATGTTAATGTCAGTTCTCCTTGGATCTCAGTCTTTTTCTTTCTTTTTCCCTCTGCGTATTGAAGCTACATGGGAACTTTCTATCTTCCTCCTGAGAAAGAAACCAAACCCCTGCACTCCAAGGGCCTGCAGTAAAGTAAATAGGCATTAGGCCTTCCTGACCACCTCCTCAAGCCCTACTGCTTTCCCAGCTAAGGTTTTGGTTTTGATCACTGATAGTTATATATCACCACACACACAAAACCAGTTTCACCCTGACTGATGCCTCAAAGTGCCTTTCTATATGCCAGTCCTGGGGCTTGAGCTCAGCATATAGGCACTGTCCCTGAGCTTTTTTGCTGAAGGCTAGCACTCTACCACTTGAGCCATAGCCCCACCTTCAGTTTTATTGGTGCTGAATTGGAGAGAAGAGTCTCGTGAGCTTTCTTGCCTGGCCTGGCTTTGATCCTCAATCCTCAAAGTAGCTAGGATTACCGGCTTGAGCCCCCAGCACCCAGACAACCGTATTTCTTAAATATTATAAAGAGATATATGAGTACCTAGGAAACCTCCAGGACACTTGGAGAGATGCCCCGATCTGAGGCAGACTTGCCAAGATTTAGTGACTACAACTCAGAAATATTTCAATATAAAACTTGAATTTATATTAAAAAAAAGCATTCTAAACTTTCTCCTTGTCCCTACACAGGAGACAGGGGAACAGAGGTGTCTTGTTCTCACTGGTCTCTGGTAAGGGTGTGATGCTGGCTGACTTTCAGGTCTCCGTACGCCATCAAGGCACAATCAGGGCCAGAGATGGAGAGTTCTACTTTATTTGTTGGGAGGAAGACTGGAGGCTTCCTTCTCTCTGGCCCCACTCACTCCATTTATGGTTTCTGCAGCTTTATTTTTGTCCAACTCTCCATTTTCTGTTCTCCTCCCTAATCAGCACCTAAGGCATTCTCATTCAGATGAGTTTCTCTTCTTTTCTATGATTCATGTGCTTTCATTGTGTTCTAATTTTTAAAAATTTTATTTCTTTATTGTCAAAGTGATGTTCTTTCACTGTATTCTTTGTTTTAAATTTTGCTTTAGAAGTAAAATAATAAATTGCTGGAATTATTAGGAAATATTTTTGCATTGGACTTATCTAAGTTAAGAAAGACAAACACAGATTTTTGTATCTGACTATGAAATCATTGGGTTAACACATAAAGGTTTCCATTCTCGATGTATGCTCTCTCTCTCATCTACATTTTTTTCCTTCTAGCTTGTCGTGAGAAAATTCTGTTGTTCAAGGTCATTTTAAAGTTTTGTTATCTTACCTAGCCTTCATTGAATGCAACATTCTGTAAGCCTTAGAGTCTAAAAGCAAATACGACAATGAAAGAGTCTTTTTTTAAAAAAAGAATCCAAGGAGCAGTTCACAAAAAAACAGAGGATTTCATAGGGTGGAAGACCCTCCCCAGCTGCTCTCTTGAGAAAAAAATATCCAGAATTAGTTGTAAGTAAAGACTATACAGACCAGCCATGACTTTACTCAAATATCTTTCTTTATACATATGATTATTTTTTTTTGCCAGTCCTGGGGCTTGGACTCAGGGCATGAGCATTGTCCCTGGCTTCTTTTTGCTCAAGGCTAGCACTCTATTACTTGAGCCACAGAGCCACTTCTGGATTTTTCTATATATGTGGTGCTGAGGAATTGAACCCAGGGCTTCACGTATACAAGGCAAGCATTCTACCACTAGGCCATATTCCTAGCCCCTAGGGTCTGGAAATATGGCCTAGTGGCAAGAGTGTTTGCCTCATATACATGAAGCCCTAGGTTCGATTCCTCAGCAGCACATATATAGAAAATGGCCAGAAATGGCGCTGTGGCTCAAGTGGCAGAGTGCTAGCCTTGAGCAAAAAAGAAGCCAGTGACAGTGCTCAGGCCCTGAGTCCAAGGACCAGGACTGACAAAAAAACAAAAACCTTCAAAGATTAAAAATTAAGGATAAGTAGGAAAAACAAACTCCAACATCCCTTAAGGTGAACTATCTAAGGCTTCCGCATTCATTGTCTTCTCTAGTGTAATTTTTAAAGGCTAAATATGATGCTTTAACAAAGACAATTTTCTTACCACTGTCCCATCACTTGTCTTACACTTGTCACATCAGTCTCTTCTAAGTGCTTTTATTTTCTATTTGAGAGAGCAAAGAAAAGGCTGAATCCTCAAGGATGCCCAAGAAAAAGAGACTGCCCCCTGGAAAACGAGTATACCCCCTTAGTAGGACATAGAAATAGTTGGATAGGCCGATGTTGTCTATCCTGGACAGACCAGCACGATCTAAGGCATGGTCTATCCTAAGTTTTTAAATGGTCAGATGGGACTCTGTGCCCATTCTTTTCTATCCTTTCATTTTCTCACAGGTAGACACTGCAACTGAGGGTGGCTTGGGAAATACTATTAACATTCCTGACAGTTCTCCCTTAGGATATTTATTAAAGAATTGATATTTTAAAGAGAGTATCAAAGAACAAAGATTACCTGTGGCCATTTAATCTTTAAATTTTTTGGCCTCATTATATGGGCACTTAGATTGACATTGTTGGTGTGCTGAACTAAAACATTTTTGTGTGTATGTATGTGCCTACATACCACTGAGATGAATATTGGACTACAATTACAGAGGGTTTTGGCCTTTACTCAAGCCTCTGCATTGTTTTTCTGCTGCTTCATTCAAGGCATTCAATAATTAACTTTCAAGCTCTAAACTAAAGAACAAAAAGATGTCATTTTAAAACTCAAACAGACCTTATGACTGCATAATTAAATACTTAAAATGAGATTCATAAGATTTTTATTTAAACAAGTGATCTTAATCCATTTCATTCTGTCTCAAGTATAATTTGGATTCAAACTTCTTTCTCAACATATTTGAGTGTATTGACAGTTCTTTTTAATGTTATTATACTTAAAATAATTTAAAATTCCCTTCTTCCTAGGTCTTCATTAAGAACAAGACTACTAAAAATTATTTTACTTGGGATGAAAGTAATTGTGTACAAATTACTTTTAATAAAAATTTAAAAAGGAAGATGAATAAGGGTGAAAAGGGCATAAAATATATTTATATTTATTTATTTTTTGGTTTTGTTTGCCAGACCTCGGACTTGAGCTCAGGACCTGAGTGCTATCCCTGGATTCTTTTTGCTCAAGGCTAGCACTCTACCACTTGAGCCACAGTGTCACTTCTGACCTTTTCTGTTTATGTGGTGCTAAGGAATCTAACCTGGGGCTACATGCATGCTAGGCAAGCACACTTCTGCTAAGCCACATTCCCACCTCCATAAAATATACTTTTCAAAAAGAAAATTAATGCTGGGCCCTGGTAGCTCAAGCCTGTAACCCTAGCTACTCAGGAGACTGAATTCTGAGGATTGCAGTTAGAAGCCAGTCGGGGCAGGAAAACCCATGAGACTCTTATCTCCAATAAACTACTCAGAAAAATAAGCTGGAAGTGGCACTGTGGGTCAAGTGGTAGAGCACTACCCATGAGCACAAAGATGCTCAGGGACAGAGCATAGGTCATGAGTTTAAGCCCCAGGGCCAGAAAGAAATAAAATAAAATAAAATTAAGACTAGGCATTGGTGGCTCATACCTATAATCCTAGCCACTCAGGAGGCTGAGATATGAGGATTGAGGTTCAAAGCCATCTAAGAAAGTCATGAAATTCTTATCTCTAGTTACCCAGCCGAAAGTCAGATGTGGAGCTGTGACTCAAAGTAGATCACTAACTTTGAGGAAAAATAAAATCTTAGGGACAGTGCCCAGCCCCTGAGTTTGAGCTATATGACAAACAAAAAGAGAAGAGAAGAAAAGAAAGTTAAGCCAGGTACCAGTGTTCATACCTGTGATCCTAGCTACTCAGAGACTGAGATAAGAGGATTGCAGTTCAGAGTCAGCCCAGGCAGGAAAGCCAAGAGACTTTTATTTCCATCTAACCTCCAAAAGGCCAGAAGTAGAGTTGTGGCTCAAGTGGTACAATGCTAGCCTTGAGCAAAAAAAGCTCAGGGATAGTACTCAGGCCCTGAGTTCAAGCCTTGTGTCTGGCACAAATAAAAAGTAAAATAAAAAATCTCAGTAAATAACCTCATGATACAATCAAGCTTTTAGAAAGACAAAAGAAATCCAAACCCCAAATTAGTGGATGGAAAAAAATTATAAAGGCACTGGTAGATATTAATAAAACTGAGACAAGGGAAAATACAAAGAGTAAACAAAAAGATGGAAGCTAATAAAAATACAAAAAAGAATAAATGAAACAATATCTTTCAATAGATAAATAAGACTGACAAACCTATAGCTTAACAAAAACAAGAGAAAAGAATCAGATGAAAAGGGAATGTTATGACAGATATGAATGAAATATGACAGATATAATGAAATTCAGAGGCTCATCAGAGAATAGTTTGGAAACATATTCCAATAAGGTGGAAAAATAGAAGAAATGGAGACGTTTCAAGACACATCCCATCTACCAGAATTGAACCCAAGAGCTACAAACCACTTAACTATAACAAGAAATTGGGTAGAAGTAGTTATGAAAAGTCTCCCAACAAAGCAAGTCCATGACTGGTAGCTTCACTGTTGAATTGTACCCCATCTTAAAGAACAACTAATACTCGTCAGCCTTTGTCACAAAATTGAAGGAGAAGGAACACTAGCAAATTCATTCCATGGCACCAGCACTATCTTGATCCCAAAGAGATAAGGGAACAAGAAAAGAAGGAAGGAAGGAAGGAAGGAAGGAAGGAAGGACAGGAGGAAGGAGGAAAAGAAGCAAGCAAGCGAGCTGGGCAAGGGTTGTTAATACCTATAATCCTAGCTACTCAGAAGGATGAGATATGAGCAAAAAAGCTAAGGGCAGGGCCCAGATCTAGAGTTCAAGCACCAGTACCAGAAGAAATAACTGCCACCAGGTACCAGTGGCTAGTGCTTCTAATCTTAGCTACTTGGGAGACTGAGATCTGAGGATCCAAGTTAAAAGCTGGGAAGCTGTAATCTAGAATTGGTGAAAAAATCCAGAAGTGGATTCATGGTTCAAATGGTAGAATGCTAGCTTTGAGAAAAAGAAAAGCTTAGGAATAGCACCAAGTCCCCGAGTTCAAGCCCCAGGACAGCACACATGCACACATGCACACACACACACACACACACACACACACACACACACACACGAAATTAAAATAAGAAGCAATACTATAAAAGGATTTCTTTGATGAACACAGATGTAAAAAGTTTCATCAATGGGCTGGGAATGTGGCTTAGCAGTAGAGTGCTTGCCTAGCATGCATGAAGCACTGGGTTTGATTCCTCAGCACCATGTAAACAGAAAAAGCCAGAAGTGGTGCTGTGACTCAAGTCACAGTGCTAGCCTTGAGCAGAAAGAAGCCAGGGACAGTGCTCAGGCCCTGAGTTCAAACCCCAAGACTGGCAAAAAGAAGTTCCAACAAAATGCTGCAAACCATACATTTTTCATTTTAGATGCAAATAAAAACATTTGACAAATTCAACACCCCCAAATAACTAGAATGTACCTGAAAATAATAAAGACTATAAGTGTTGGTTCATACTTATAATATTAGCTAATCAAGAGGCTGAGATCCAGAGGCTCTAGAAGGCATAAAGGCCCAAACAGCCATCTTCAAAATAATCAGAAAAAAGCATTGCTGGATGCACAGCTCAAGTGGCAGAGTGGTAGCCATAAGCAATAAAGCCAAGCAACCTTGAGACTTTGAGTTCAAAGTTTGGTATTGGAAAAACAAACAAATAAATAAATAAATAGATAGATAGATAGATAGATAGATAGATAGATAGATAGATAAATGCTAGAGAAATCCGAACACCAGACTTCAAATTATACCTCAGAACTACAGTAACAAAAACAGCATGATGCTGGCACAAAAACCAGCATATCGACCAGTTAAATAGATTAGAAGACCCACAAATAATCCCACACAACTATAGCTATCTGAAAAGACAACCTCTTCAACAAGTGATACCATGGAAAAATCAATGTCCACATGTGAAAGACTGAAACTAGACCCCATCTTTCACTATCAACAAAACTCAGCTCAAAATGGATCAAAAAACTAAATGTAAGGCCTAAAACTGTCAGGAAAATACAAAGAAAACACTTCAAAATAAAGGAAGAGGCAAGGACTCCAGTAATTCAAGAAAGAGGAGCAAGAATTTCCAAACAGGATTATATTCAGCTTAAAAGTTTCTTGAGCTCTGGATGAAGCTCAGTGGTAGAATACATGCATAGCAAGTTCAAAGACCTGGTTTCAATCCCCAACACTGCAAAATAAAGAAATAAGTAAATAGACACTTGTGCAATCAAAGGAAAGAAGTATCAGAGTTAAGAGATGGCCTACACAATGGGTGAAAAATCTTTGATAGCTAGTCATCTGACAAAGGTTCAATATCCAGAATATATTTTAAAATACTCAAAAAGAGAATGACAGAGAGGGTGAGATTGACTGGAACATATTGTATTGTAATGTGTGGAAATAGAACAATGAAATCCCCTTTACAACTAATATAAGCTGTAAAAGACAAAATTAAATAAATATCACAATTTAAACACCTATAGAAAAAATAATCCATTTAGTAAATGGGAAAATTAATTTGATAGTTTCAGAAATGCAAAGGGTCAATGAACACCTGAAGAACTGTTCAACATCTTTTAAATTCAAAGAAAATGAAAATCAAAGTATTATTGAGATTCTACCTAACCCCAATCAAATGTCTATTATCAAGAACAAATGTTGTCAAAGATACGGTAAGAGGATAACACTTACACATTATTAGTGCAATGTAAACTTCTTCAACCACTATAAAAACCAGTGGTTCATTCCTACTTATAGCTACTCAGAAGGCCAAGATATGAGATTGGGATTCGAAGACAGCCTCAGCACCAGGACCAGCAAAAAAAATTACATCCAAACTATCATAAGAGGGGCTGGGGATATAGCCTAGTGGCAAGAGTGCCTGCCTCGGATACACGAGGCCCTAGGTTCGATTCCCCAGCACCACATATACAGAAAATGGCCAGAAGCGGCGCTGTGGCTCAGGTGGCAGAGTGCTAGCCTTGAGCGGGAAGAAGCCAGGGACAGTGCTCAGGCCCTGAGTCCAAGGCCCAGGACTAGCCAAAAAAACAAAAAACAAACAACAACAACAAAAAAACTATCATAAGAGATGGCTTTATCACTTTGCAGCATATATTGGAAAGAATGCAAGTTAGCATATGATAGATACTTATACATTCATATTTATCAGAGCACAACTCAGAATACCCAAGTTATAGAACCAGCCTAGGTGCCTATCAACTGATGAGTGTTATAAAAATAAACTAGTACATATGCACAACAGTGTATTATTCAGCCATAAATAATAAAATTATGCTGTTTGCAGAAAAATGGATGGATTATGTTAAGTGAAATAATTGAAACTCAGATTGATAAGCACTACGTATATATATATAAATATAAATGTGTGTATGTATATATGTATATATATGCTAGATGTAAAGAAAGCTAAAACAGTCAGCAGTAGCTCACACTTGTAATCCTAGCTACTCAGAAGGCTGAGATCTGAGGATGGAGGCTTCAAGCCATCCTGGGCAAAGAAACCACTCTCTCTCTCTCTCTCTCTCTCTCTCTCTCTCTCTCTCTCTCTCTCTCTCTCTCTCTCTCTGTCTCTCTCTCTTGTTGGTCTTGGGATTTGAACTCAGGGCCTGGGTGCTGTTTTGAGCTGTTTTGCTCAAGGCTAGCACTCTACCAGTGGTGCTCTATTACTTTGATCCACAGCGCCACTTCCAGTTTTCTGGTAATTAACTGGAGGTAAGAGTCTCATGGACGTTTCTGCCCAGGCTGGCTATGAACCACAATCCTCAGATTTCAAACTTCTAAGTAGCTAGGATTGTAGGCATGATCCACCATTGACCAGCTTGACTGTGAGATTCTTATTTCCAGTTAACTTCCCCAAAATGTCAGAAGTAGAGCTGTGGTTCAAGTGGTAGAGCACTAGCCTTGAGCAAAATCATTTAGGGCCTGAACACAAGTCTCAGGGCCAGCACCAAAAAAAGAAATAAAAATAAAAGACATGAACATGAAAGAGATAAAAAAAAAAAAGTACCACTGCAGGGGCAAGCAAGTGGAAGTTATGAAGAGAAAAAGAGAAGGGAGGGGGAAAACATGATCAAAGCATACTGTGTATATATGGAAAAGTCATAGTAAAACCTACTTTTAAAAAATGGAGAAGGGCTGGGAATGTGGCTTAGCAGTAGAGTGCTTACCTAGCATGCATGAAGCCCGGGGTTCAATTCCTCAGAACCACATATACAGAAAAAGCCAAAAGTGGTGCTGTGGCTCAAGTATTAGAGTGCTAGCCTTGAGCAAAAAGAAGTCAGGGACAGTGCTCAGGCCCTGAGGTCAAGCCCCAGGACTGGCAAAAAGAAAAAAAAAATACTGGGGAAAAGAGAAAACGAAAAGATGAGGAAGATAAGTAATAATAGAGACAGTGATTATGACAAACATATATTAGATGCGTATATGGAAATAGTAAGGAAATCTCTCACAATGTATGATTGTAATGTCCTAATTTTAAAAATTCTAATGAATTATGAGAATTTTTGTTTCACGAAAGCAAAGTGCTTGGATAAGCAGGTGAAAAACAACAACAACAAAAAACCAAAACACCATTTTGAAAACCTAGAATCCGACGGTCCTCTTTACTTTGCCGATGTTCTGAGCGAACTCGGTGGAGTTCCATGCCTCATGGTGGGATACAACAGGCTACTTCCCCTCTGAGTTCCCAGACTGGTCACCCAGGTCAGCACGGCTCACGTGTTCCAGCTCCAGCCACTTAAGAGACTCTAGCAGGAGCAGCCGTAATGAGATCGGCCGGGCACGCACGAACCTTCCTCTCCCAACTAGTGGCTATGTGGCTAATGGCCAGGCAGTTGCGCATCAGCCCCATAGGAACTACTTTAGCTATCGCAACATACTTAGAGATCCGTGCCTGTAGGGGTGGGGGTGGGGGGGTGGGGCACTAATAGGAAGGAAGGATTTAGTATAGCTACAACTTATTTCTTTTTCTTTCTTTTCTTTTCTTTTCTTTTTTTTTTTTTTTGGCCAGTCCTGGGCCTTGGACTCAGGGCCTGAGCACTGTCCCTGGCTTCTTCCCGCTCAAGGCTAGCACTCTGCCACTTGAGCCACAGCGCCGCTTCTGGCCGTTTTCTGTATATGTGGTGCTGGGGAATCGAACCTAGGGCCTCGTGTATCCGAGGCAGGCACTCTTGCCACTAGGCTATATCCCCAGCCCTTTTCTTTTTTTGGGGGGGGGGTGGTACTCCGGGGGCTTGTACTGAGGGCCTGGGTGTTGTCTCTGAGCCTCTTTGTGCTCAAGACTAGCATGCTCGATCACTTGGGCCACAGCGCCATGTCTGGTCTTTTCTTAGTATATTGGAAATGAGAGTTTCACAGACTTTCCTGCCCGGGCTGACTTTCGAACCCGGATCTTCAGATTTCAGCGTCCTGAGTAGTAAAGATTACGGGCATAAGCCGCTATTGCCCGGCAGGATCGAGTTTTGATTCCAGAATTGTGGTTCTAAAGTGCCAACTCTCCTTGTTTTATCTGACGCCTGTCACGGCGCAGACTTGACCCTCACAGTTCGAGCAACAGAGCACTAGTCTTGAGCAAAAATAGCTCAGAGACAGCGCCCAGGCCATGAGTTCAAGCACCAGAACCTGCACTAAAAAAACAAGCAAAAAAAAAAACCCGGTTGGTAAAGATGGAGGCTGAATGCAAAGAGAAAATCGGAACATGTGTACTAGCAATCATCATCATAAAACTATTTGCGCCTAGATTTTTAAACTCCCGCCCACGCACCTTGAAAAGAAATACCCCTCTCAAGTTTCAATACATAGTTACATGCCCATCTCACTAGTCCCACCCACGTTTATGAGCTCTGATTGGCAATTTCAGGTACACTATTGCCTTGATTGGCTGGTCATCGTTGGGAGTGGAGTTTAAACACTTGGTCTCAGCGCAGATCATACTTTCGCCATATCAGCGACTCCGAGGTAAGTTCGCGCGGTTGTGGCGGTCGTGGAGGTTGTGGCGGTTGTGGCGGTTGTGGCGGTCAAACGAAAGTGGGGTGCTAGCAGGTAGTGGGTGGAGGTGGCACATAGCCTCTGTAGAACACCACATTATCTGTGTTTTGTGCGTGGGGTGTGTGTGGGGAGGGTGAGTGTGTTTTTACTGTACTTTTCAAAATATTTAAGAGTTTTAAGACCGAAATTTAGTTTAAGGTTTTTCAGGTTAATCCTTGTACAGGCAAAAGACCCCCAAAAGACCTATCTTCCATCTTATGTGGCTTCTTTACAAACCTCGGCACCCCCACCCCCACCACATACACTCAAAGAGGGGAGGCGAGTTAAAAGATACACATTCAAGGATGGGCCAGTTGGAAGGATCCTTACAGAGCAGGCTTTCTCAGTCTCTCCATACTATGTAACAACAAAACAATGTAGCAAATTCGGGCTCAAAAAGAAAAAGTAAAAGTACGCATGCGCTAATACAAGTACTTGAATTGCAGTATTTACCGTATCCCCGATAAATATAAATGTGCGCAATTTTATGTGGCAATTAAGTTTTTTTTATTTTAAAAAGTTAAAAGTAGGTTTGGGAATGTGGCTTAGTGGTAGAGTGCTCACCTTGCATGTATGAAGCCCTGAGTTCGATTCCTCGGCACTACATAAACAAAAAGCCAGAAGTAGGCCTCAAGAGGTACAGCTCTAGCCTTGAGCAAAAAGAAGCCAGAGACAGTAAAAGGTTAAAAAGCAAAAAACTATAAAAGGAAAAAATCATAAAATTAGTCATAAAATGAAATGGCCAAAAAGGGGGGAAAAAAGTTAAAAATAGTCAGTGCAGGTGGATCATGCCTATAATCCTAGTCTTTCAGGAGTTTGAGATTTGAACATCACCATTTGAAGCTAACTCCTGTCAGAAAAGTCTGTAAGGCTCTTATCTCCGCCCCTCCACCCCCCCTTCACCGCCCCCCCCCCCCCAGAAAAGAAGAGCTGGAACTGAAGCTGTGCCTCAAGTTGCAGAGTACTAGCCTTGAGCAAAAAAGCTCAGGGACAGGCTGTGCTCAGTCTGAGTTCAAGCCTCAGAACTGGCACACAAAGAAAAAATCAAGGGACTAAAGTGAGAGTGGAGGTAAGAAGTTTGATAAGAAATGTATTCACTGCATTCACTGCCTTACATATGAAACTAATCCCTCTGTACATTACTTTGACAATAAATAAATAATTTTTTAAAAAGAACTCTTGAAAGAGAAAAAAAGAAAAGGTTAAAAAGTTAAAAACTATAAAAGAAAAATAATCATAAAATGAAAAGCATTTTGATTTGTGGGGTAAAAATTTATTCCGATTTTTTTTCTTTAGAAATGTAACTTTTTTTGTACTGGTCCTGGGACTTGAACTCAGGGCCGGGCCTGGAAGTTGTCCATGAGCTTTTTTTTTTTTTTTGCCAGTACTGGGGCTTGAACTCAGGGACTGAGCACTGTCCTTGAGCTTCTTTCTGCTCAAGGCTAGCACTCTACACTTAGGCTACAGCGTGGCCACCTCTGGCCTTTTCTGTATATGTGGTGCTGAGGAATTGAACCCAGGGCTTCATGTAGGCAAGGCAAGCACTCTACCACTAGGCCATATTCCCACTCTACCACTAGGCCATATTCCCAGCCTTGTCCCTGAGCTTTTTTTTTTGTTCAAGGCTAGTGCTCTACCACTTGAGCCAAAGCTCCATTTCTGACTTTTTTGGGTGGCTAATCAGAGATAAGAGTCTCATAGACTTTCCTGTCTAGGCTGCTTTTCAAACTGCAATCTTCAGAGCTTAGCCTCCTGAATAGCTAGGAATATAGGCACAAAACCCTAACAACCAGCTAGAGAAATAAACTTTAACTTCCAAAAAGTATATAGTGTTCACTTACTTCCCTGGTTCCACAACCAGAATTTTCTTGTTTGTTCTTTTTTAATTAATTACTTATTGTCAAAGTGATGTCAGAGGGGTTACACTTTCATATTAAGGCAGTGAGTGCATTTCTTATCAAATTTGTTACCTCCTCCCTCAATTTTCTCCCACCTTCTTCCTACCCCAATTTGCTCCCCCTGTTTATTCTTTTGAGGTAGGATTTCTTTTATGTAGTCTGATTCTCTTGCCTCAGCCTTCTTTTTCAAAATTATTATCAATTAATTGTACAAAGTAGATGCCATTTTAAAAAGCAGCTTAAGAATCTAATACATCTAAACCGGTGTCACCTTCTTCAACATTCTCACCCCCACTCCTTGGAGCTACCCCTTCCCTTACTTTTCTGAATTTTGTGGTATATATAATGAGTTCTTGGTGGCATTCTCTCCCTCTTTTCCCCTTCATTTGTCTACCCCTCTCCCTTTGCCTGCCCCCACTTACATGTACCCATTTCCTGGTGCTCAGCTTCTTTTAAATGCTATTGTACCACCACACTTGCCTCCCAACAAGGACTTTCTAATTTTTCCCCTTTTAATTTTTAATGGCTATATAATAATTCTGCATATTTATGGGGCACGGGATGAAAAATCAGCATATATATGTAATGTGCATTGATCAAATTAGGATGATTAGCATTTTTTCTGTTGGTCCTGGGGCTTGAACTCTGGGCCTGCTTGCTGTCCCTGAACTCTTCAGCTCAAGGCTAGTGCTCTACCACTTGAGCCATAGCACGATTTCCGGTTTTCTGGTGGTTAATTGGCGATAAGAGTCCCACAGACTTTCCTGCCCAGGATGGCTTTGAACTGAGATCTTCAGACCTCAGCCTCCTGAGTAGCTAGGATTACAGGGCCTGAGCCACCAGCACCTGGCCAATTAGCATTTTTCTATACCCAAACATTTATCATATGTTTGAACTTACTTATTTATATAATTTGTGGTACTGAAGATTGAGCCCAGAGCCTCACGTTCTTCTAATTTTTCATTTTTGTTTTGATTTAGTTTTTTAAATTGTTATCATAAAGGTGATATACAGAAGGGTTTCAGTAATGTAAGTCAGGTAATGAGTACACTTCTTTTTGACAATGTCACTCCTTTTCCCTTGCTCTCTCCCAGTTTTTCCTTCTTGTCTCCAGTTACAAGTTGCATTTTCAACATAGTGTCCAGAGACACTTTTGCTATATAAGTGCAGACTAACCTGGAACTTTTGACTTTCTTTTTTTTAGCATCCTGAGTGCTGGGATTATAGGTGTGGACAACCTCACTCAGCTTCTAGTTCTTTACAAAAGTCATAATTGGTGATCGAAAACTGTAGTCACTCTACTGTTATGTAGAAATTGGAACTTATTCTTCTGCTCCAGTTGTTTGTTAATTTATTATCTGATTTCCCTCTGCCCCTCCCCCTTTCCAGTGTCTCTTCTAACCACCATTCACCTTTTATCTAATATAAAATCAACTTTTTTAACCAGTCCTGGAGCTTGAACTGGACAATGTCCCTGAGCCTCCTGAGCCTCTTTGTGCTCAAGATTAGCACTGTACCACTTGAGCCACAGCACCACTTATGGATCTGTGATTAACTGGAGATAAATCTCACAGACTTTCCTGCCTAGGCTGGCTTCAAACCATGATCTTCAAATTTCAACCTCCTGAGTTGAGAGGATTATAGGCATGAGCCGCCAGGGCCCGGACATTAGCCTTACTTCAAAGATTCAAAAATTGGCTCAGAACAGTTCATCACATGGCTGGCTTGAAATCAATTTTAACTTGACATAAGAATGAGTACATACTTGCCTCTCAGTGCCTGGCTTATCCAATATGTGTTTTTCTATTTTTTTCTTTAGTTTTAAGATAAACTCCAAGGGGACTACTAACAACATTAGCTAACCTACACAGAGACTCAAAGTTACTTGACTCCTATCCTCAGTAAACGTGTTATTCCTTACCGCCATCCCAGAGACCCCTCAGCCTCGCTTGCTCTCACCAGATACACACACACACACACACACACACTCTCTCTCTCTCTCTCCCTCTCTCTCCCTCTCTCTCTCTCTCTCTCTCTCTCTCTCTCTCTCTCTCTCTCTCTCTCTCTCTCTCTCTTTTTCAGAGACAGATACCAGGATAGAGAAAAGTAGAATCAAATTCCAGGTGACTGGTTGAGTGTTGCTTATCCTCCATGATTTACTCCCCTCCTTTCTCAGGACCTTCAGCCTTGTGGCTGTTGTGAATCAGGGTGTGTCCCTTTGAGATCACACTATTTCCATTGCCATGAACAGTGACAACTCCATTTCAAAGATCCCCAGGGAAGATACTCAGAAATCACAGAAGAAATACCAGGTGAGATAATCTGAGGGGGTGCAGAGGAGTAGTCAGGGGACACAGGCTTAACAACTAGGTTTCTGATAAGATGAGAAGGGAGGCACTGGGGGACAAGGAACAGGATTTCAGGAGTAGCTGCAGAGCCTTAGGACATTTCCAAACTCACTGTCAAGCCAGCTTCCCTGGTGAAAGCAGGTCTATGACCTTGTACCAAACCCAATGACTTCCAGTTTATTCTGATTAGATTTGACATGTTCCAGCTGATATAGCCAAAGAGTCTCAGAACATTCTAGAAGGTGGGAGGAGAGCAAGCTAGTGGCACGCCCAGCAGTAAGCATGGTAGAGACTGGGCAAAGTCACCTTTGTCCTCTTGGCCATCATATTACCCCAAAAGGATCATTTCCATTTCCCTCATGTAGCAGAAAAAGTAACTGGGATGAGTGACATGTATGTCTAGCCAAGTAGCTACTACAATTAACTTTGCCTTCTTTTCTAGGCCTTTGAGGATATTTCCAAATATTTCTCCAAGGAGGAGTGGGAAAAGCTGAGCTATTCAGAGAAAATCTCCTACGTATACATGAAAAGAAACTACACCACCATGTCTAGCCTAGGTAACAAGCAGTTCTGGGTATAAACAAGCTTGGAAATACTTGAGCAACCTCTTAGATATTTTCCATGCTATGTCTTCTTCCACTGTAGCACGTCCCCATTCACCCACACATACATGCTCTTTGCTTCTTTGCAAGGAGACATGAACCCTGCTCTTTTATATTATGTGCAGGGCTGAGGGCAAGCATTGACCACTATGGGGGGTTCAGACCTGTGGTCTGCATATTTCCCTCCTGCTGGCCTTTGTTCTGATGAGATTCCCTGTCCATGAAGTAGCAATCCTTCATTGTTCCTCTCAGATTATCTGTGTCAATGAACATGATTATTTCTTTCTAGGTTTCAATGCTACCCTCCCACCTTTCATGGAACCCAAAGAGGAGGTGAAGGAATCCCTGGGTACTGATTCAGATGAAGGCTGCAGCCATAACATGGGTAAGTGGACAGAAGGACTGTAAAGGGTCTCATTGAGTCTAACTGCTTAGTTAGCTCCAGCTGCCTGGTCAAAGCACCTCCTCCCTTCCTCATATCCAAGACTACGTGTAAAAGAGTTGAAAACGCAAAATGAGAATGTGTAGTGTGATGGAAATGTAAATACATAAGCTGGGTACTGATGGCTCACATCTGTATTCCTAGTTACTCAGGAGGCTGACATCTGAGAATCCTGATTCAAAGCTAGCCTGGGTAGGAAAATCCATGAAAGTCTTCTCTCTAAGGAGCAAAATGCCATAAGTGGAGCTGTGACTCAGGTGGCAGAGTGCCATCCTTGAGGGGGAAAAGTTAAGGGACAGTGCCCAGGCCCTGAGTTTAAGCCCTAATACCAGCACAAAACAAATAAATAAATGCATAAAAATCTTAGTGAGAATGAAACTGATCAAATTCAGGAGAGGGACTGAAGTACAAAAGAATGAAGGGCAGGGATTGGTAAAGGCTTGTACAGATGGTTTTGACTAAGATTTGTGACATTTTTTCATTTTTATTTTTTTCTTTCTTTTTCATTAATTTTTTTGATGATACTAAAATTTGAATTTAGGGCTTTTGTGATTGTTAAGCAGGTACTCAATCACTTTAGCCACACCTCCACTCCTTTTTACATGTATGTATGTATGTATATATGTATGTATGCGTGTATGTATTTTGCTAGTTTTGGGGCTTGAACTCTGGGCTTGGGCACTGCCTCTGAGTTCCTTTTGGCTCAAGGATAACATACTACCACTTGAGCCACAGTCTACTTCCTGCTTTGTTTTTGACTAACTTGAGATAAGAGTGTCCTGGACTTTCCTACCTGGATTGGCTTTGAACCTGGATCCTTAGATCTCTGTTGGGGTTTGGAGAACCCCCTTTCTCCCCCCACGGGGAGAATGGTAACCACAAACTCTATGAAAGAGCACTCAGCCTGGCCCTCCACCAGCGGAAGGCCAAAGGCGTGCTCACATGGGCAAGCGCTAAGTTGAGGAAGGGTTGCTGATGCTTCCCCTCCCCCCAGTCCCCCCACATGTTACCAAGGGCGGAGGCGAAAAGGAAGGCATCAGGGACACGCTGCGGTGGTGGGAAGCGTCTCAAAGACTTTAATATGGAAGGGCACTTATATAGAAGTAATGGTGGGAAAGAAAGGGGGCTGGCCAAAGGGCCAGTCATAGGCTAGGGACCACGTTCATCAAGTGACATCACGAAACTTCCCTTTGTGGGTGGGACAACCCCATCATGGTGGCACGCACGTGTTCACCTCCCAAGGGGTGGAGGCCAGAAGGTGGGAGGGACTTCCATTGTCCCAAGGCTGGTGGAAGGGCAGCCTTTCCCAGGCCATAATAATCCCCAACATCTCCCCCTTTTTGTTGTTTTAATGAGCAGGGGATGCTGTAAACACATGGCATGTGTGGGCATAAGGCAAATGCTAACATAAGATCTGTGGGGCCCCTTCCACAAAACTGGGGTGAGGGGTAAGGGTCCATCCATCTGGCTATGTCCAGAAGTCGGAATCCTCCGCTGGTTTCTGCCAAGTGCAGGAAGGTGCCCTCTTTTGCTGGTGAGGTAGAAGCTGAAACTCTGGCATTCCCGGCAGTTCACAGTAGCTGATAACTCAAACATAAGTGATTAGTGAAACATTCTTTTATATAAACATTGAAGCCAAGGTATTAAACCTTTGCATTTACTTTTTTAAACATTTCTATCATAAAACATTGGGGTTGAGTGTCAATACCCTCAGCTCCTATTTTCTTTCCAACGGGGCTCCCCAAGTCTAGCAGCAGGGGGAGAGGAAAGGAAGAAGCATGGTGCAAAATTCCTTTAGTTTCTTTGTGTGACGCTGTAGGCAGTATTGCCACAGCAAAACATTGAGCCATGAGATGCTCAAGAAGGAATCTAGAAAGCAAACAAGGAAAGGAAGCTTGGTTGCCTCCTACCGTAGGCGGTCCTACTTTCCATATTTTCATGGGAGAGCAGAAGTCCAACATGGTCCTCCTTTTCCTGGAGAGAACAAGAAAACATTTTTCCAGAGCGGGTGCTCTGGGTTTAGTTTTCCAATCTGGAAAAACACATATACTGTACTCCATCCCACACTGATTCGGGATGATTTAAGATTTCTGGATAATTAACATAAGCATAACTAATCCTGGGGAATACCCCCCCTTTTGTTTTTTAATTATGACACCGGCGGCCACCAGGCAGGGAGTATGGATGGAGGTCTCGTCTTCTGTAGCTACTTCCTGCTGTCAAGGGGGCGACGTAAATCAAGGGCCCCTGGTCAGCCTGGCAGTCCGGTGTAGCTGGCAAAAAGTCCCCATCATTACCATGAGTATGGTCACTAGGGCCAGAGAGTGCTATGGTTTTCTCCAGCCCCCCCTGAGTCTTTGGGCATACCCAGAAGTTTCCAAGGCTGGTGCCTCCAGGGTTCAGGCCTGTGTTAGGGTGATGACTGTGAACGGCAAATTCCCCATTGGTGATCTCAGCAAGAGATGTTATTCTGTCAAAAGACACTTTTGAAAAGGTCAGGCAAAGTATCGACAAGTTCTCAGAGCTGGTTGGCATGAATGGCATAGAACACACCCTGGGCATAAGCCAGGAACAGTTCCCTTTTGGAGCATAAACCCAATTGTAAAGTGAACAAGTAAGGAGAAACGACTGAAAGAAGTGTTTAATGATAGAAAACTGGTTTGGCATAGCCAGTCAGAGGCAAAAAAATAAATAAATATATATATACACCTATATACAACTGGCAGAAAAGAAGAAAATGGACAGGAATTATCTCTCTCGATTTCCCGGCTCTGATCCATTTTGAAAGGGTGAAACAAGGCAGCTCCCTTTAGGATAATATGGCACCATTCTCCTCTCACTCCACTCCACCTTTCCGTCTCCTGGACTGGCTAAGTCCCAGGAATTTTAACGTTTGTGGCTGGAATTGCATTTTTCCATCCGCGTTTGAACTCGGGGCCTGAGCACTGTCCATGAGCACTTTTGTTCAAGGCTAGTGCTCTACCACTTGAGTCACGGTGCTGCTTCAGCCTTTTGCTCGCTCTCTGTGGTTGAGCTCTCAATCTGGCTCTTTGCTGTTAACTGGGAGGTGGGATTTTGGAGAGATTTTTTCCTTTTGCCCGGGCTGGCTTTGAACTATCCAGGGAGTCATAGTCCTACAAGCCCTTTCTATTCCCAATTGAGAAACAAGGAAAAAACACAACAGAGATAATCCATTCGTAACTCGTTGAGAACTGACCAAAAACTGCTTGTGAAGGTTTCGCTATAACACTTAGAGAACATGAGATTTACATGCCATCAACTTGAATCATGCCATTGAATCCCACTGGCAAGTGAAAGAGAACACAGATAAATGACAACCAAGGGCAAAGGGTTAAAGCATTGTGGAATCCTCAGTCTCGGAAGTGGCTGCGTCCCTCATCCCCATTTGGCAAGTTCCATGCCATGCGATGGGGAACTCTAGGCAAGGCTGCAGTGGCATCTCTGGATAGACACATCTCGCTCTGGGTTGCCTGCAAAATTTCTATATAGATTGGTTAGGGTGTTTAAAATTTTTTCCAACATTTTTGGCTCTGGTATATCGATGCCCTTCTGGTTTAAGCAGGGTGAAAAGACTTTCTTAATCACAAAATTCAAAGACTTTCTTAATCACCAAATTTTACCTGGCTAGCTGTGACCACTAACATAACTATGGTGATTTAACCTGGAGTAACTGTTAGGATGGAACTATTCACATCCTCACAAGGCTCATAAATCATTCGAGCAGCTTCCAATGGGAGAGAGAGCAAAGAATCATTAGTAGTGAAACAAGGCAGTTTGGGAACAGACTGTGGTGGCAGCTTCCTGTGTCCAGGAGCTGCCGCCCATCCAGGCGGCTAGCACATCTGTCCACCTGTATCCTATAAAGCAATATATTAATCCTGGGTCAGGAAAGTTGAGGTTAATAGTCACATTTGTATGAAGCAATCTCAATTCCTTGATCTTGAGAGTTTATGAGAACACAGGAGAGAAAATGGGAAGGTAAAATCTTAATTTATGCCAAAGAGTCGTTAAGACTAGATGCATACTTAACTTTTAACACACTGAATATAAAATAACATGCTGATTTTATACCATTGTGCTTTTACCACATGCTGCATGTTTGAACCTTATGGAAACACACTGAATATAAAATAACATACTGGTGTACTTTTACCACATGTTGCATATTTGAACCTTATGGAAATTTTTATAGGCACCTTTATCTGCATCGAACATTGGGATGAAAACCTATTGTTATGCTTTTAAATCTTACCAACAACCACACGCGCGCGCGCGCGCACACACACACACACACACAAAAATACCTGAGCGCTCTTTAAAATTGCTTTGATTGGCCATTTAAATTTTCTGGAATTCCAGTGGCAAATGGTATTAATTTGCCCATAATAGAACCACGTGGTTGAATAAAAAACAAAAGGGAAACCTGTTAATTACACACTCCCAACATGACAATTTTAAAATCACAGTGGACAAGCAAACCCTTTTATTCATCTAGAAAAACTCCAGTTGATTTCGTATCTTTGAACTGGTAAACATGGAAGTTCAATCAAATTACCTATTGTTGTATCAAAACTCTTTGTTTTCCTTTTAATATTCCATTTTAGTTTATAATTTGAGACTTTCCTGGTTCCAACCCCGTCTGCAGCTGTAAGTCTGACACAGAGAGAAAACGTGCAGGCAAGCACAGCGGGGTGCTTGCCTCTCTCAGCTGCAGCGCAATCGCCCAGCCCAGGGGAGTCTGGCACGCCCCTCATCTGGGGGGAATTGGTGGGGCCCCGCCTCCAATATGGCGTGCCCCATTGTGCTCCACGTGTGTGTTAAGTCAGAGAAATCAGGATTCAACCAACTCACCCGAATTTCTGAGCTTAACGACCATAGGCGGGCATAAAGCAGTTTGCCGGGCTGCAGCAGGTCCAGCCACTCCGGGGCTGCTGCCACCGCTGCTGCCACCCACGCACCCCAACTGGGACGCCGGCCCATGGCCTAAACTGCACGCCATGCCTTTTTTTTTTTTTCTCTCTATCCGCAGGCTGGGGCCGCAAGCAAGCTGCTGGCTCCAGCCCAGCCACTGTAAATACAAGCCTGACCAAAGCAGCAGCGATCCCCAACGCTCTTCCGCTGCCATGCCACAGCTTCCCACATGGCGGAACCGCGCTTCCGCCACGCCGTGCTCGGCCCGCCACACTCGGCTGCCCAAATGCTACCGCAAAAGACGCCTTGTGCCGCCTGGGGCCACGCGGGCCCCAGCGCACGCAGCTCGCAAACCCGGGGCCGCGCGGAGCCCAGTGTACTCATGCTCAGCCCGCGCAAGCCAAACCGCTCCGGCGCTCGGCCACCCACTGCTTCTCAAGCACCACTGCGGGTGCCTGCCGCCGTCTGGCCCGGGGCGCGCAGAGCAGAACCGACCCCAGCCCGGGGTCACCGTCCTCTCACTCCGGCATTGACACGTTTCCGCGGGAGGCGCGCCCCGCTTCCTCCGCCGCCTGGCGCCAAATCGCCACGGCGGGGCAACTCTCTGGTGCTGCGTCCCGCGAGCCCATGTCTGGCCTGTCTTGTCTCCATGCTTCTGCCCCGTCTGGATGGGCAGGACCCTCCTCTAAAACCCTACTTAGCAAAATCTGTGGGGATACTGTACCCCGAACTTCTCGGCCGTACGATTCGGCCCCACGTTGGGCGCCATTATGTTGGGGTTTGGAGAACCCTCTTTCTCCCCCCACGGGGAGAATGGTAACCACAAACTCTATGAAAAAGCACTCAGCCTGGCCCTCCACCAGCGGAAGGCCAAAGGCGTGCTCACATGGGCAAGCGCTAAGTTGAGGAAGGGTTGCTGATGCTTCCCCTCCCCCCAGTCCCCCCACATGTTACCAAGGGCGGAGGCGAAAAGGAAGGCATCAGGGACACGCTGCGGTGGTGGGAAGCGTCTCAAAGACTTTAATATGGAAGGGCACTTATATAGAAGTAATGGCGGGAAAGAAAGGGGGCTGGCCAAAGGGCCAGTCATAGGCTAGGGACCACGTTCATCAAGTGACATCACGAAACTTCCCTTTGTGGGTGGGACAACCCCATCATGGTGGCACGCACGTGTTCACCTCCCAAGGGGTGGAGGCCAGAAGGTGGGAGGGACTTCCATTGTCCCAAGGCTGGTGGAAGGGCAGCCTTTCCCAGGCCATAATAATCCCCAACAGATCTCAGCCTCCTAAGTAGCTAGGACTATGGGCATGAGCCACCAATGCCTGCCTTTTTTGTTTTATTTTTATGATAGGGTCTCATAGTTGTTTTTCTTTTTGTTCCAGTACTGGGGTTTGAACTCAGGGTCTGGGAGTTATCCTTTAGCTTTTCTTTGTTTTCAAAGCTACAAATCTACCAATTGAGCCGCTGGCCCACTTTTGGCTTATTGGTGTTGGTGGTGTTAATTATAGATAAGTGTTTCACAGTTTCTTTCCTAGGCTGGCACTGAATGTTGAAACCTCAAATCTCAGCTTCCTGAAGATCTAGGGTTACAGGTGTGAGCCACTGATGCCCAGCTTTAGTCTCATACTTTTGGTTTGTGCCAGCTTTGACCAATATTTTCCTACTTCTGCCTCTCAGAATTGCTGGATTTTCAGGCACACACTACTGTGTCCAGCTTTTGTTTTTTTAAACAAAATTGAGATGACAGTGTTTCATTATTTTCTTTTTGCTCAGGCTGACCCTGAATCTCAATTCTCCCACTTCTACAGGCATAGACCATTATGGCTATCTCTGTTTTTCATATTTTGACTGATGAAATCATATATGAAGCATTTGTAAGATAATATTTAGATTGCATTGAACTCAATATAATTTCCCATAATTTGTGTATGTTTTAAATGTTGTGAGTGTTTGCGGGGAGGTTGTTTGCTTTTAGGGGGGTTGCTAGTAGCACTGAAGTTTAGACTAAGACTCAAACTTGCTAGGCATGTGATGTTACCATCGAGGCACACCTGTAGCCCTGTGGTTTGTTGTTGTTGTTGTTGTTGTCATTTGTTTCTGAGATGGGATCTCACTTCCTTCCCAGGTATGTGGCCTGGGTTCAATCTACCTGTGTTAGATTCCTTAGCTAGGATAACAGGTGTGCACTACTGAACCCCGGCTCTTGGATGTGGAGAGAAGGCATCCCCAAAACTTTTCTGTCTGGTCTGACTTGAATCTCAGTCCTCTCAATCTCACTCTCAAAAGTAGTTAGGATTACAGGCATGAGCCACCAGTGCACAACTAAATATTTCTTCTTTTTTTCCTGTGACAGTCCTGGGGCTTGAACTCAGTGCCTGGGCTCTGTCTCTTAGCTTCTTTTTCCTCAATGCTAGTGCTCCACCACTTGAGCCACAGCTGCACTTGTGGCTTTTTTTGTGGTATATTGGGGATAAGAGTCTCATGGATTTTCCTGCCTGGGATGGCTTCAAATCTTGATCCTCAGATTTCATTCTGAGTAACTAGGATTACATGTGTGAGCCACCTATAATCTGGCTAAACATTTTTCTTTTCTTTTCTTTTAAGGATATTTTACTTTTGTTAGCATTCATTAAGTCAAAGAACAATTAGGAAAATTTATTTAAAGGATAAATCCACCAGAAACTCAGTGCATAAGAAAGTGATTAGCACATCACATAATGGAGATAGGTATTTTCCTATATTTTACCAAATCCAAATATTCATCTCATCATCCATCAAACCTGATCCTAAACCAGGTTCCCATGGCTCACACCTATAATCCTAGCTACTCTGGAGGTTGAGATCTAAGCCAATCAGTCTAGAAAAAGTTCACAAGACTTCATCTCCAATTGACCAGCAGAAAGACAGGCAGGAGGAATGACTAAAGGGGGAGAGTGATAGCCAGCATGCCCCACCTTGCAATACTGGGAGTGATAGGACACACTTATGACCTCAGGTATTTAGAAAGTGGAGATAGGAGAAACAAGGTTTGAGGACAGCTACCTGAAAAAAGGTTCAGACAGCTATCTGAAAAAAAAAAAAAACATCAAAAGGACATGGGAAGTGGTCCAAGTTAGTAGAGTGCTTGTTTAGCAAGCATGAGTCCCTGAATTCAATCCTCAGTTAAAGTATTTTTTTTAAAGAAGCAAAACTCATACAGCAACACCACAATGAGTATAATGCAATCCTTTTTTCCACCATGGGGAATTTTTACCAACAAGGGAAAAAACTGTGATTTTTTTTTCACTCTCTTTCAGAGAAATGTGCTGACAAGCAACTGACAAAACGTCCAAAGGTGAGTATCTCCCAAATCTAGAGGACTAAAGCACCTATGTCCCTTCATGGATATCAATATTGCTAAGAGTAGAGAGTTACAAAAAAACCCTAGCCTCAGTGCCTCCCTTTTCTTATCTGTGTTTTCTTTTTTAAAAATTATTATCTTGCACATGTTAAATAAACATTCAAGCATTCAATTTACACCCCAATCCATCCTCATCTCTTTATCACAATTTCCAATATATTATAACTCCATACTGTTATACTTAAAAATCAAGATAGCTAATACTTTTGTTGGTGGTGGTGGTCTTGGGACTTGAATGTGGGGCCTGGGCACCAGAGCATTCCTTTTGCTTAAGGCTAGCACTTTGAGCCACAGAGCCATTTCTGGTTTTCTGGTGGTTTGAGATAAGAGTCTCATAGACTTTCCTGCCTGGGCTGGCTTTGAAGAATAATTCTCAGATCTCAGCCTCCTGAGTAGCTAGGATTACAGGCGTGAGCCACTGGAGCCTGGATGTTAATACTATTTTTTTCAAACTAATGTCACATATTATCTTAAACAACTCACATGGATTAATATATTTACTCCTTAAGAAAAGCTAGCTGGATGCCTACAGTTTACACCTGTTATCCTAGCTATTCAGGAGGCTGAGATCTGAGGATTGCAGTTCAAAGCCAGCCTGGGCAGAAAAGTCCCTGTGAGACTCTTATATCCAATTAACCACTTAAAACCTGGAAGTGGCACTGTGGCTCAAAGTGGTAGAGTGCTACCTTTAAGCAAAAGAGCTCAGGGACAGTGCCCAGGCCCTGAGTTCAAGTGCCAGGATGAAAGAAAGAAAGAAAGAAAGAAAGAAAGAAAGAAAGAAAGAAAGAAAGAAAGAAAAAGAAGAAGAAGGAAGGAAGGAAGGAAGGAAGGAAGGAAGGAAGGAAGGAAGGAAAGAAGGAAGAAAACAGGGAAAGAGAGAACAGAATAGGTAAGATAGCTGGATGGCTGGATGTGGAAGAGCCCAGTTATTCCAGTGCTCTGGAGGCTGCAGCAAGAGGATGACAAGTTTGAGACCCGCCAGATCTAGATAGGGATATTCTGTCTTGAAAACAAATAATACAGCCAGGCAAGCATGGCTCATGCCATAATCTTAGGTACTCAGAAGGCTAAGACCTATCTGAAGGTTGAAGTTCAAGCCCAGCCTGGGAAGTCAAGTCCAAGAGACCTATCTTCAATTAACCGGCAAAATGCTAGATGTGGAGATATTGTTCAAGTGATAGAGCACTAGCCTTGTGCAAATAAAGCTAAGCAAGAGTGTAAGACCCTGAGTTCAAGCTCCAGTACTGACACACAGACACAGACACACCCACACAGACACAAACACACACACACACACACACACACACACACACGCACGCACGCACAGGAAAAATAAGCGTAAACAGTGCTTGCAAGCTCAGGAAGTATGTTCCTTTAACTTGTTTTGTTTTTATTTGTTTTTTGAGCCAGTAATACTGGGGATTGAACTCAGGGCCTCACATTCTCACTTGGCTTTTTTGCTCATTGCTGGTGCTCTACCACTTGAGTATGCCACACTTGTACTTCCAGCATTTTCCTGGTTAATTGGAGATAAGAGCCTCACAGACTTTTCTGCCTGAACTGGCTTTGAACCTTGATCCGCAGATCTTAGCCTCCTGAGTAGCTAGGATTACAGGTGTGACCCACCAAAGCTTAGCTGTTAAGTGATCTCTATTCCATGAATGAGGAAGCTGAATGGAAGGAGGCTTAGGATTGCTGACCAGTGAGATACAGTGATTGAACAGAATTGAAATGGTACCACCTTGCCTAATTCCACATTGTGTTCTCACCAGGAAAAGGTGGTATGCCATGTCTGGTACCACTTCCTTTGCTGCCTAGATCAATTCATGTGGCTAATTTCTGTCCCTTCCCACACCTTCCCAGCAGAGCCTCCTCTCTCCCCCCTTACATTTACATTTACTTGCACCCACAGCTCTCAGTGAACTTATTTTTGACTCCCCTCAATACCTTCTAGAAGCCCTTTCTATCATAGACCTTGCATGGTTTTCCTTCCCCAATCTTCTGGAGAGCTCACTCTCAATTTCAAAGAGACACTTTTAGTCCCTGTTTGCCAGAATGTGAGTCTGGACAGAGCATGAAGACAATTGTTCTAGACCTGGAAACATCATTTGTTTAGCACCTCCCCTTTCCTTTTACACTCCAGCTTCCTCATAGGCTCCCAGAAGTGGTGAAAAATTAATTATGGTGACACATACAAAAATATTTTATAAGCTCTAAAGCACTAGAGAAATGTCACTGCTGCTGACTGTGTTTCTATGTGATTTCCACATTAAAAAGATGGATAAGAAGTCAGCAAAGGAGAGCAGTGGTCGTAAAGAACGACCCAGAGCAGTGGACTCCAAACAGGTGGCTGTGAAAACCATGTGCCCCCCAGCAGAAGAAAGTGCTTCAGGCAAGTGCAATGAGAAGACTTCAGGTAAGAGGAGCTGATTCAGAAACAACTCCTCTGGCTTCCCTGGCTCTGTTCAGAGGTGTGGTCTGGGGATGGGGGCATGGATCAGTTCCAAGCTGAGTTGAGGAAGTCACCTAATACCAGCTAAGACTTCAAATCTAAATTATCTGAGCTCCACATTCTTAGTCTATAAAATGGAATAAAACAATCATAATTTGTGAGCTTTTTGGGAACACTATATAAAATCTAGAAAACTTTACAACATGAAAGTTTCTCAAGCAACTTTACCCCATATGATAACCTGGGAATGTATCATACCCGGACTGATGCCTGACAAACACAAATATATGCAAAGTGAGTGACAAAAGTTGCGCTGGAATGTTCTAGAGAGGGAAGAGGGTTAGAATCTAAGCCTGAGAGAGACAAAAAGCTAAAACTTGCACTAGCATTAGGCCCCTTTGGTGTGGATGTGGGGGTCTAACTAAGTCAGGAGATATGCAAAGCAGAGCATATAGGGGCCCATGAGCACTTTGGGAAACACGTTTCCTTTTCTGAAAACAGTTCCAGTGCCTTCCAAACTTCACTTGTCAATTCTTCCCCATATCAGAATCATGGAGGAAGAAGAAAAATATCTGGACCCATAGGCTGCGGGAAAGGAAGAATCTTGTGGTATATGAAGAGATTAGTGACCCTGAAGAGGAAGATGATGAGGAAGATGATGATGAAAAACTAAAGGTAGAAGTAGAAGTAGTTGGCAAAGGAGAAGGAGAGGAAGAGGAGGAGGAGAAGGAGGAGGAGGTAGCAGCAATGGCGTTGTTGCTGGAGGAGGAGGAGGAGGAGGAGGAGGAGGAGGAGGAGGAGGAGGAGGAGGAGGAGGAGGAGGAGGAGGAGGAAGAAGAAGAAGAAGGAGAGAAAGATCTAGGAGAGAAAGGGAAGGAAGATGATAAAGAAAAAGAAATGGGCAAAGGTGAAAATGTCAAAAAAGAAGACAACTTCAACAAAGAAAAAGAAGAGTTCAATGCGGAAGGAAAGGAATCCAATGAGGGAGAAAAATACAGTGGAGGTGAGTTAGAAAAATACAGTGAAGACCACAGTGGAGAAGAATACAATGAGGAAGAAGACTACAATGAGGAAGACGAAGAATACAGTGAAGAAGAGTCTGATGAAGAATACTTTGTTGGAGAATATGAAGACAATGATGACCTTGATGTTTACGATGATGATGATGAAGATGACTACTACATTGGAGAAGATTTATACTACTTTGAAGAAGAAGATGATGATGATGACGACGATGATGATGACGATATAGAAATAGAAGAATACATCTTAGAAGATGAAGAATACTGAATCTGTAAGTTTGACCCTTTGATCAATTGCCAATCCCCTTGTAAATTCATTCTAATATGGTATGAGGATCCCATCTGGTCACTTACTCTCTCAAATCATTCACTCTTTTCATCTCTTGGAGTACAGCACTGAGGCTAAGTGAAATTTTTCCATGTTTTTACTGCTGCCTGCTCTATGCATCTGTGGATAATCTCTTTCCAAGGTGCTGTGGGCTCCAGAACTCCAGGCCAACTCTCACTGTGCAGGATACAAATTCGTTGGCCTAGGAATTATAGGTCAGGTGAAAGAGTGACTGTGGCCTAGCAGAGGATTTCCTTGGAGAATCTGAGGTTCTGAGGGCATGCAGAATAAGAGTGCACAGTACTTTGTAGGCTCAGATCAAGGGTTGGAGATAGAGTTAATACACAGTTGGAACTCACTGCTGTTTCTTTTCCTTCTCTCTTTTCCTTGCTCCCTAGTAAGTGATGGGGCCTGTGATGAGAAGCAAAACTTGGTGATATTTTACAATCATGGGCCCAGCTGTGAACTCCTGGACATCAGCAAGGAAAAGGAAGAATTCACCACTGTAAACATTAAACATGGTTTTTCTTATTGTGTGCCCAATATTCTGTTAGCTGCATTATTACTGTGTAACAAATACTGTTGGCAGTCTCCTAATTCTGTGCCAAACACTCCATTAACATCATGCTTATTCTGTTAGCTTGGCTCTTACTATGTGCCAATGCAGCACATGGTATGTGCTACATTCTTTCTGTGTGGAGAGACTCTGTTAAGGCAAGATATAGTTGATGAATATTTCTGCATATGCACTTACCTTAGGAAATAAGTTTTATTGACCATTCTCTGCATAAAATAGCACTACCCCCACCCCAGCTTGCCCCAGATGTGACTACTGAGGGTAGTTCTAGGTGCTTTGTTCCAGAATTTTATCTTAACTTACACACATGCGGCACCACTTTGAGCATCTATGACCTGCCCCCTCCACTACAAATGTGTTTGGATTAATCTGTTTCCTGCTTGGTACATGTTCCATACTTCCATCCTTCATTTACTTTAGCACTTAATAAACATTTTCAAATGTTTCTATTGTTCACTCATTTCATTCTCGGGCACACAGCCATGTGAATCTGTGTGAGTGGGGATTTTAGGACAAGGACTTAGAAATGCTGCATCAAAGGAGTCATTCCTTATACAAACATCTGGTGAACTGGTGTTGCGTGTTGAGCGCTGTCCTAGGTGCTGAAGAGACATACCACAAGGTATTCTAGCACAGGATATTTCAAGTATTTTGAAACAAACCATTGTGTGTTGGAGAACATTAAAACCAACCAATGACAGGGTGCCAGTGGATCATGCCTGTAATGCTAGCCACTCAGGAGATGAGATCTGAGGATCAAGGTTTGAAGCTAGCCCAACCAGAAAAGTCCTTCAGATCCTTTTCTCCAATTAACTATCCAAAACAAAACGCTTGAAGTGTAGCTATGGATCAAGTGATAGAATGCCAGCCTTGAGTGAAAAAACTAAGAGACAGCACCCAGGTCCTAAGTGCAAGCCCTAAAACTGGCACACACACACACACACACACACACACACACACACACACACACACAAATGTACACATACTAAGCCACTAAAGGTGCCATGCTTGAGTTCCTGAATTCAATTCTTAGAACTAAAAGAGAAGCTATTAATGGACATGAAACACTGGCCCAGGATGCAGACAGCACGGAATCTGTCCTGACCTTTCACACCTACCTCATACTCAGCCTTACAAAGTGGCCAATGTCACCTCAACCTTTTTCTATAGAAAAGTAATGGGCCCAGATGTGGTGGGCATCTTCCTAGAGCTTGTACAGTTGGTGTGGAGAAGGGGGCCTGGATTTTAAACTCACTTTAAACAGCACCGGTGGCTTATGTCTGTAATCTTAGCCACTGAGGAGGCTGATATCAGAGGACTGTGGTTTAAACTCAGCCCAGGCAAGAAAGTCCATGAGATACTTATCTCCAATTAATCCCCCCAAAATCTTGAAGTGGAAGTGTGGATCAAGTGGTAGACTGACAGCCTTACATGAAAAAGCTAAGGGAAGGGACAGTGTCTGGCTCAAGCCCCTATGTTCAAGCCCCAGTACTAGATAAATAAATAAACATTTGTGAGTCCAAGGACATTAAGGACAAATGTGTATGTGGGGGAGGAAGAGTTGAATGTGGCCCTGTTTCTACTCCAAATTGCAAGTATGGGTGTGACATCATCTTCCCAAGACATGGGGCTTGTGGAGGGGAGGGGGGAGTGTAGAAAGGTATAGGCAAGAGGGTCCTGATGGCAATAGGACATGGGAGGATAGAGACATGCATAAATGAAGTTGTCAGAACAGTGAGAGTGAGAGCCAGAGGTAATTGTGGGCTGTCAAAGCCACTAAAGGAAGAGGGTATCAGAAGGAGGAGGTGAGGGCACCTGTAAGCTTGCCCTGACTAGCTGGACTTTCAGGAAGAGGTGGGTGCCACTTGAGTGGAAATGTGGACATGGCTATACTGTGGCCCAAAGGTATCAAATTCTATTTTACCTCAATAGAATTTTATATTATACAAATGTAATATTCTGCAACTAGAAATGGAATAACACCCGATTCAAACAGAGAAGAGACTGAAGGATGTTTTTCTTTCTTTCTGGAAAGATTGGGTATTGTTAGATTGCCAGCCCTCAAGAAAAATACAGAGAAGGATGGCTTAAAGATCCTGAGTTTTAGCCAAGAGGTGGTGGCTCATACTTGAAAGCGTAGCTACGTGGGAGGCTGAAATGTGGAGGACTAAGGTTCAAAACTAACCCCAGCAGAAATGTCTGGGACATTCCACCTTCAAAATAACCAGCAAAAAGCAGGACTGAACCAAATGTGGGTGACTGATGGCTATAATCCTAGCCACTCAGGAGGCTGAGATCTAAAGATTGCAGTTCGAAGGCAGCCTGGGCAGGAAAGTCCACATGAATCTTACTTTCCATTTACCACTAAAAATAAAATGGAGCTGTATTTCAAGTACTAGAGCATCCACCTTGAATGAAAAAAGATACGGGACAGCTCACAGAATCTGAGTTCAAGTCCCAGTTCTTTAGAATTTAGGATGACAAGCATAAGCCACTTGTGCTCAGCCTCTGTGGTGTTCTGTTTAGAGACTTGGGTGGGTCAGATGGTGACTCGTGTGGATGGTGAATGCCTAAAGTATATGTGACTCTTCAGACTCTAGGAGGCCTGAAGATCATGTGCTGATTTGGGAAATGTTCTAGATGATTCTGGCTGTTTGTTCTAAACAGCCAATGTGCGCTGCTGTTAGGTGTGGGTGGGAGGTGGTGGTAAATGCACTAAATAATCCAGTACCTGTGCACTTTGGGTTTGACTCTATGCCTGTTGTACTGTTTCTCTCTGATTGGCCATGTGATGTGTGACAGCTAGGTCCGGTATGCTGTCATTCCAACCATAAGTCTGTGACACTCGTTCACTCAAAGTTTTCTGTCCAGCTGATTCTTACTTTGATTTTATGGTCAACAGGATTTTGGACTCTGTCTAGCTCTAAATGTTTGCTTGATGACTCCAGTAGTATGACATGTTGGTGTGTGGCAGTGGATGGGTGTTCAACTTCATCTCTCTCTGTTTGATTTGGTGATTGTTTGACAAATTGTCTCTAATTGTCTGTGTGTGGTCTCTGATGTTAATGGTACATGTCCTCTATTGCAGTACAGTCACATACATTTGGCTGTTATTCTGTGTGATTGTTTCCAAACCTATCCTATGGTGGAATCTGTCAAATTGTGTGTGTCCATTGGGACTCTAGGTGTCCTGCTGTGTGTTTCCAAATGCGTACAACTTACTACCCCTCTGTAGTTTGACTTATTCATATTTGTTTACCGTGCCAGGGCCCCTTGAGTGCTAGGCAAGTACTCTACCACTGAGCCACATGCCCAGATCCTTCTCTTGTGATGGGGTTTCACTATGTAGCTGAGGTTTCCCTTGGACTCACGATTCTCTTTCCTTTGCCTCACATTTCAGCCTCTCGCTGGGGTAGAGTGCTGGTATTACAGATATGAAGTCCACTCCCATATCCTCTGTTTGGACACCCAGCTCTGCATGTTTGATGACTGGCCTTGACTCTAGTGTCTGGACTTTGAATGTTGTGAATGTGCATGTCTGTTTTTCTCAGTCTGACTTCAGAGAAGTTGGTTTATGCTCTGATAGTTCTAATTGAAAGCTTGCTTTTTATTATCTGTGAATCCTGATAAATGACTGGTTTGATTATAAACTATCTGGATGTGACTACAGACAGCCAATTATTTTTTGTATGTGCTGTTACTGGGACTTGAACTCAGGGCATGGGTGCTGATTACAGGCTTGATCAATGCACCAGGAAAAATGGTGCTTTTGCATTACTTTGGGCAGAGCCACATGGTGAACCTCCAGGATTGACAAATGACTGATAGGGAGGATGACAGAGGGGCTGAGAGAAGGAGAAAGAGGTCCTCTGATCTTCCCATATTCTCATCCCATGGATTCTTTCTGTTCTTGCACAAGTGCACTACACAGTGTCCTTTATGGCTTTGGCCTCATGTGGCACCCTGAGGACCTGCCCATCTACATGGAACTCTGCCAGTGAGTGGGCAGCCAGGGGTCCTGTTTGGTGGACCAGCTTGGAGGGGGAGGGGTGCTTGTTGTATGTGATGGTTCCCATAGGAGCCTTGGAACTTTAGCTTCAGGCTAGATTGTGACAAGGGGTGGGTTTCAGGTAGTCAGGAGCACTCAAGGGACGGAGTGCAGCCATGAATGCTGAGTGAGTTTGCCTACCATTTTAACTCCCAGTAGCTGTAAGAATGGCAGAGATTAGAGGGTTAGCTGGAGGGAAATTGGCAGGGACAAGGTTAGGGAGCAGAGATAGTCAGATGGCTGAGGAGGGATATGTTAACAGGCAAGGAAAGCAGAGATCAAAGCAGTGGAGGAATATATGGGTGATGGGGTGGCATGAGTGGGCAGGATAGATGAAAGATGGGAAGAATGGGTGATTGGAGGAAGAGAAGGGAGACTTAGCTAGTTATACTGCACTCCAGTGTGTACAAGCTAAATGCCAGTTTAGAAGAAGGGGACTCTGGATGTTGGAACTGGGATTGAGGGCCCTGGCCAAGTCCAAGGCTCTTAGCATGAGAGTTCCATACCATGTAAACCTTAGTTCCTCCCAGCACAGGGTGAAAGCTATGGCCAATGTGTCCATCGGGACCATATTCTTCATGTAGAGATTCATGGCTTCCTTTGGATACTTCATCTTCTCCAATGAATGTGGATAGGACTAGGATTGGGTGCTTGGACAAAAACCTTTAAGCTCCTTCCCTCCCAGACCTTAGACCCATCAGATTCCAAGGGAAGGATGCATGTGTCTCACTTGTGCAGATTTCTGACAGTGTGAATGTGGGGTTTGTGGATGTCAGTCCTCATATTCCTGCCACATCCTGCATCTTATGTGTATTTTTTCATGTCCCAGGCAAAATGGAGGAGGAGACGCTGTTCCTGTACAACCAGCAAGACCTGCTCAGCCTCTGTGTGCGCCTGGCCGTGCTGCTCGCAGTGACTCTGATTGTGCCAATTGTGCTGTTCCCAGTGTGTGGGGGCAAGGAGGCCCAGGGAGCAGGGTGCTGGGGTGGATGGATAGAGGGCCTGGGTATGGTTGTTTGAACAAAGGCTTGAGCTCTGAGAAGCTGGCTGAAAGGAGGAAGCAGGAATGGACACATAGAAAGGCAGAATTCTCTGATGGACAGAGAAGGCAAAAATCAGTGGTCTGTCAGAAGTGGAGGACATGGATGGCAAGACAGAGAGAACAGGGAACAACCAGTCAGTAGGAGGAAGGAAGCACGGATGGATGGCTAGACAGAAAGGAGAGGCAGGAGGAGCTCAAGTTTGATGCCAGGCTGGTCTCCACAGAGCCTATGTCAAAAATTGAAGGGCTGACGATGATACAGTTTGGAGTAGAGGTACTTATGATTGAAGTACTTTATATATATGAAAATAGAATAATAGAACCTGCCAAAATTGGTTTAAAAGGGAGAAGGGGAAAAAAGCGATAGAGAATATGATAAAAGTACATTATACACATTATAATTAATGGGAAGAATACGGAAAATGTTTCCATAGGAAATACACAATAAATTATTTTATGCAATTTCACAGAAATATACAAAATGTAACATTTAACCAGGTTAACTCTTTTTTTTGCCAGTCCTGGGGCTGGAACTCAGGGCCTGAGCTCTGTCCCTGGCTTCTTTTTGCTCAAGGCTAGCACTATACCGCTTGAGCCACAGCCCCATTTCTGGCTTTTTCTATATATGTGGTACTGAGGAATCGAACCCAGGGCTTCATGTATACAAGGCAAGCACTCTAGCACTAGTCCATATTCCAAGCACACAGATTAACTCATAAGTGAGATTAAATTCTCACTAATATAGTATTAGTATTTTGTGAAAAATATCTCAATACAATGATGTACAATTTTCTTATCTGTGTGTGTGTGTGCGTGCATGCACGTGTGCCAGTCTTGTGTCTCGTACTCAAGGCCTGGACACTGTCCCTGAGCTTTTGTGCTCAAAGCTAGCATTTTATCACTTAAGCCACAGCTCCATTTCTGACTTTTTTGTGGTTAATTGGAGATAAGAGTCTCATGGACCTTCCTGCCTAGGCTGGCTTCAAACTGTGATCTTCAGATCTCAGCCTCCTGAGTAGCTAGGATTACAGGCATAAGTCATCAGCCCTGGCTCTCATCTTTTCTACAATTGCAATTTGTGTTTTAGATAATTTTCAAGAAGTAGCTTTGGTTTCCTTCTCTGAACCTGTGGCTCATGCCTTTAACCTTAACTACTCAGGAGGCTAGGATCTGAAGATCACAATTTGAAGCCATCTTAGGCAGCAAAGCCCACGAGACTTACCTCCAATAAACACACACACACACACACACACACACACACACACACACACACGCTGAAAATGGAACTGTAGCTCAAGTGGTAGAACACCAGCATTGAACAAAAAAGCTAGGGGACAGTACACAGGACCTTAATTGAAGCCCCACTATTGGCACACACACAAAAAAGTCTTCTCTTTCCTAATAAAAAAGAAAAATACCTCTTACGGCTGGAAATATGTAGCTTAGTATAAACCACTTGCCTAGCTGGTACACAGCTCAAGATTTGGTCTCCATTGATAAAGAAAAGAACAAAAGAAGCAGGATAGATAGAAAAGGGATGGAAGTCAAAGTAGGGAGACATAGAAAAAATAAGGCTCAGATAGGGAGGTGGGAATGATTTTGACAGGAAGAACGTAGAGCTAGTTAGAGAAAGTGGGAAGGACAGGTGCTGGTCCAATGGGGAGGCAGAGGTGGATAGTAAGAGTAGGAAAGAATTTCATACATTGGTGGAAGGGCAGAAGAAGGAATAGCAGTTGTCACAGAGTGGAGGCAGAAAGGTCATTTAGATGATGGAAACACTGAAAGACAAGGTAGAACCACAGTCTTCAGAGAAGAAATCTGGAATTTCAGAAAAGGTGGAGTTAATGACCTAACCTCTGAGTGGGGTGCTAGTAGCACAAGCCTATAATACTGTCTATTCAGGAAGCTGAAATTGGAGGATCACAATTGAAGGCCAGTCCAGACAGGAAAACATGAAACATTTAAATCCAAGTGACCACCAAAAAGCTGGAAGTGTAGCTTTCACTCAAGTGGTAGAGCATCAGCCTTGAGACATTAAAGGGCAGCGCCCAGGCCCTGAGTTTTAGCCCCAGTATTGGTACAAAGAGACTAAAAGAAGACCTGCTCACCTTCAAGAGTGGTAGCACATAAGTCCTCACCCCTTACCTGCCTTTCCTTCACCACAGATGCGCCGGATCCCATAGCACCTGCTCGTTCCAAGCTACGCCGCCTTCTGTTAGCTGTAGCTCTGACCCTGCTGGCTTTAGTTACTCTTTATGTCATCTTGTACCATCCATCTATGATACCTGTGGGGTTATGGGTCAGTATCTCCCACCCCAATTCACAGCCTGATCTCATTGAGCTGTCCTTGTGCTCACACTTAGCTTGACTCTTGTCCTTTCTTGTCTCTAGGCTCCGCCTGAGCCCTCAGCCTCAGCTGCATCTGTTCCAGCATCTTCTAAGGTTGTATTTTACTTTCTGTGGTGGAGTACCTTTTTTACTGGCCCCAAATCTAGGTGAGGATTCCATGGACAGATGCTGGGGAAAGAGGCAATGTTTAAAGGGAATGTTTGTCCAGATGCATGGACATTTCTGGAAAATTCTCGGGATGGAGTTAAGTGATGGGGGAAAGTTGAAGCCAGGAATGAGTGTGGGTGAGTTTTTAAGAATGAACATAATTGTCTTAAGAAGGGATCAAGCAGAGAGACCACCAGCAGAGTCTAGGAAGACAGGGGACACTAGAAAAGGCAGGTGGGCTTGGGAGGGTGTCTCAGTGGTAGCATGCTTTTCTAGAATGCATCACCACTTGAGTCTCATCCCTAGCACTGCAAAGGTGGATAGAAGGTGATTCTTCAAACAGATGAAGAAGTGCTATTGAAAAGACAGGTGGGAGTACTTTGAAAAAGAAGGATTGAGGAAAGTTCTGACTTTAAGGAGGAGAGGGAGGACTAGGTACAGTGTTCACATCTATAATCTCCAGCAATATGGAAGGTGTAAGTAGAAGGATCTTAGTCTTAAACTAGCCTAAGTTAAACTTATAACACTATTTGAAATACCACTAAAATCCAAAAGGGTGGTAGAGTAACTTCCTAGCAAATGTGTGGCCTTGAGCTCAAACCTCAATACAATTCATTTTTTTTAAGTAGCAGAGTGAGCAGAAGAGAGTTAGGAATGAGTGGGACACTCCTGGAGAGGGCGAGGAGTTGAGAGCTTCTCATGGGTAACCTTTGTGAGGAGTGCCTGACAGCCTCATCTTTTTCCCTCTTATCTACAGGCCCTGTATCTTGGTGCCATCAACCTCCAGGTCATTGCCAGCAATCAGGGCTTTATGTGTATCAACTACACTAGAGGCTAAAGCCACATATTTGAACAATGACATGGATTGCCTTAACACTCTATATGCTCGTCAACATGAGAATATCTGTAGAGGGATTCGGTCCGTTATCATAAATCCATCCTTGCTGGGAGGTGGAGGTATCTTCTCTCCAATAACAAAGGGTATCCATGGTGAAGGAGAGCAGAGGCTACAGAGTGGTGGCCCTGCTTCTAATATTAACCCCAAATCTCAAGAGAAGTAGAGCAGAAGGCTAGATCATAGGGGTTCTCACCCAGCCCAGTCCTTCTTCCTCTTCCTGGTCCAAGTAGTTTACCCTTGGGTAAAGAGAAAAAAAATAAAGATGCCATTTGATCACTCTGGTATACTTGTTCTGATCTTTGTTGAAGTCCTCTTGGGGAAACCTACCTGGGATAATCAGTGGTAAATGAAAACCTAGTAGAGCTGCATGAACTCACTTTTCTTCTACTTCAGTGAATTGGTACAGCTACTGGGAACCTTCAAAGTGGAAGGTTGGAGATTAAGAAGCAAATGTACTAGATGCTGGGATGGATAGATCACTAAATGAAGCAGAGAAGTTGGGTACCAGTAGCTCACATCTGTAATCCTAGCTATTCAAAAGGCTGAGTTCTGAGGATCACATTTCAAAGTGAGTCTGGGCAGGAAGTCTGAAGAATGTTATCTCTAGTTACCAAAAATCCAGAAATGGAAGTGTGGCTCAAGTTTTAACTTGAGGGGAAAAGCTGAGGGACATCACACAAGCCCTAAGTGCAAGCCCCAATACCAAGAAAGAAATTGAAAGAGAGGGTGGGAAGGAATGAAGGAAGGAGAGAGAGAGAGAGAAAGAGAGGAAGGAAAGAGAGAGATAAAGAAAGAAAGGAAGGAAAGAAAGAGAGAGAAAGAAAGCAAACAAGAAGGCAGGCAGACAGACAGACAGGCAGGAGAGGGAAAGAAGGAAAGGGGAGAGAGAAAGAGGTAGAGAGTAACGAAAAGAAAAAGGAGGAAGGAAGGAAAGGAAGAGGGGATGGAGAGAAAGAAAGAGAAAAAGAAAGCAAGCAATAAAAGAAGGAAAGAAAGAATGGATGGGGAGGGAGGAAGAGAAAGAGAAAAGGAGGGAGGGAAGGAGAAAGGAAGGAAGAAAAGGGAGGGAGTGGGGGAGGGAGGAGAAAGAGAGAGGATGGAGCAGAAAATGGTGCCACATACTAAATTCAGCCTGTCACCTATTATTTTGTGATCCTTGACCTAAGAACATTATTCCTGAACACTCAAAAAGAAAAATATTTTTGTGATAGTTGAAATTATAGGAAAGTGACATGTCCATAAATAATGTTTAGTGAAACTCAGTCAACCTTGTTCATTCATATACTCTTCATGACTCTGGAGCTGAGGAGTTGCCATTCAGACATATGGTGAGCAAATCTGAGCTCTTTGCTCTCTGGCTGTTTGCAGGAAAAGCTGACCTCTAATTTAGCAGAAGGAGGGGAAATGCCATTTCAAGTAGAAATGAAAAGTGAAGCAAATGAGTGTGATGTGGGGAAGGAGGAAAGGACTTGTTAGGGAGGACTTCAGTAAGGAGGGAACACGCTGCAGAGTCCTATGATGCCCAGAAGACTCACGCCTCTTGGTTACCTAGGCAAAGAATGTGTCAGGCACAGGGAGCAGCAAGTTCAAAAGTCCTGAAGCAGGTATGTGACTGGCAGATCCAAGCAGAGAAAAGAGAAGCTAGGGTAAGAAGTCTGAGTCACAAAATATGGATTTTTACCACCTTCATAGGTAGAAAAGTTACTAGTCTAAAATTGAGATATTTGTGAGACCTTTCCCAAATGTGTCATTAAGCTTCCCAGATAATTTTTAATATTTTTATTTTTGAAATAGGGAATTAATCCAGGGTTTGACACACCATTGGTGAGCATTCAACCACGGAGCTCCAACTCCAGCCTTTTAGATAATTTTTGAGTTTAAAAAAGCTTCTTTGAGCCAGGCAACAGTGGCTTGTGCCTATAATCCTAACTACTTAGGAGACTGAGATTGAGGATTGTGGTTTGAAGCCATCCCAGGCAGAAAAGTCCCTGTAAGACTCATCTCCAATTAACCACCAGAAAGCCAGAAGTGGCATTGTGGTAGAGCACTAGCCTTGAGCATAAAGAAGCTCAGGGACAGTGCCCAGGCCATATGTTCCAGGCTCACACCAACAATTTTTTTCTTTGATGTGTGTGTGTGTGTGTGTGTGTGTGTGTGTGTGTGTGTGTGTGTTCAGGATGTGCTAAATCACTATACACATCTGGACCTCCCACATCCCTGGAATGACATGTCTGTCCCACAGTGCCAGGCTTATTTGTCAAGATGGACATCTTGCTAACCTAGACTAGCCTTTAACATTGAAACTCCTCATCTCTTCCTTCTGAGGATTACAGGTATGAACCACATACCTGTCTGCTCCAGATAATTTTTTTGCCAATAGTAGGGCCTGACCTCAGGGCCTAGGTGCTGTCCTTTAGCTCCAGTTCTAGCATTTTGCTGCTTAACTGGAAATAAGTAGTACATGAACTTCACTAACTAGGTTGGCTTCAAACAAGGGTCCTCAAGCCTCAGCACCTTCAGTAGTTAGGATTATACCCATGAAACACAAATCCCTAGCTCTTTCAAGATAATTTTAATTTGTATACATAATCTTATCCCCTCATCTTTTTTTTTTGCTTTCTGTGTATGTGCATTGCTCTGTGCTCAATTTTGCTATTTATATTTGTGTGTGTGTGCATGTGTGTGCCCATACTGGGACTTAAAATGAGGACCTAGATGTTGTTCATTAGGATTCTTTCTCAAGGCTTGACCTTTATTACTTGAGGCACAGCTCCATATGTGGCTTTTTTGGTGGTGAATTGTAGATAAGAGCCTAACAGACTTTTCAGCCTGAGCTAGCATTTTTCAAACACAACTTCTGATCTCAGCCTCCTGAGTAGCTAGGACTACAAGTGTGAGCTACCAATGCTTGCCTCGCTTTTTGTTCCTTACTGAACTAAACATAAGGTCTGAATGGCCATCTGACATTCTTGGTGCTGGAGATAGAACCCATAGTCTTGTGCATTCTAATCACATACTCTCATACTGAGGCAAGTATCCCTTCTGATGCAATTGTCTAATTCCACTTGTGAGTTGGATAGGGGTTCATGCCTGTAATCCCAGCTACTTTGGTAAGCAGACTCAGCAAGACCCAGGTTTGAGGCTAGCCCAGGTGAAAAAAAAGTTAATAAGCCAAGCCTAGCCAAAACACAAAAAAAGTTGGAAAAACCTTATCTCACTTTAAAAAAGAGGACCTATTTTATCACCCCTGTAATCCTAGCTAATCCAGAGGAAGTGGTGGAAAGATCTCAGCAGCCTGCCTACACAAATGTGTGAGATCCTATTTGAGAATTAAACAAGCAAAAAGGGCCAGAGGAGGTAGCTCAAGTGGTAAGGTCCTACTAGCCTGGCATGCATAAGGCCATGAATTCATGGCCCAGTACTATCAAAAGAGTAAAAAACTATACAGGGATTGGAACTCATGGAAAAGTGCACTTCATTATGTGTGACCACATCTCATTATCCCCTTCATTCCTCTGTGTCTATCCTCCAGTCTGGGTAATTGAAACAGTATTGTCACCCCTAGATTCTTAGATTGGTGGCTAAGACAGAAGTACTGATAGCTTTCCCTAGAGTCATAGGCTGAGGGATGGGAGACAAGGATTGGCTGAACTCAGACTCTGGGAATCTGTATGATAAAAATACCATCTCCCAACTCTTACAATCATGTGGGGTGTCTGGACTTAGATATTCTTGTAAGAGCAAATAGTTACTTAGAAAAATCACAGCAGATAATGGATTAAATATTTTAGTTGCTCAGAAGAGTAATTTAATGAAATAGGTAGAATATTAAAATGATGCAGGGGCTGGGGCGTGAGTCAAATCCTAGCGAGTGCAAGACTGTTGAGTTCAAAATCCGAAAATGTAAAAAAGCAAACAAAATGAGGCAGTTGAAAAACAAATATTGAGATGAAGAAGATTCTTAAAGTACTCTTATATGCCAGGCATTGGTGGCTCATACTTGTAATCCTAGCAACTCAGAAGGCTGAAAGTACTTCAGATTCTTATCTCCAATAAAATGTACCAAAAACCTTTCCTGGAAATGGAACTGTGGATCAAGTGGTAGGACATTAGCCTTATGCAAAAAATCTCAGGGTGCTGGGCTTCGGTGGTTCACATCTGTAATCCTAGGTAGTCAGGAGGCTGAGATCTGAGGATTGTGGTTCAAAGCTAGCCCAGGCAGGAAACTCCATGAGACTCTTATCTCCAATAAACTACTCATAAAAGGACAGAAGTGGTGCTGTAGCTCAAGTGGTAGAACACAGCCTTGAGCATACAGAGGCTCAGGGACAGAGCCCAGGCCCTGAATTCAAGCCCTAGGACTTGCAAAACAAAAAGCAAAAACAAACAAAAAAACCCTCTTTAAAAGTCCTTAAGAATGAGGCAAATCCTAGCTCTCAAGAGGCTGAGTTCCATGGATAACAGTTCTAAACCAACTTGATGAGAAAATACCAAGACTCTTATTTTCAATAAAACAACAAAAAAGCAAAAGTGGAGATATGGCTCAAGTGATAGAGTGCCAATTAAGAGTGAGAGACCTTGAGTTCAAGCACTATTATTGGCACAAAACAAAAAAAAAATGAGGTGAAGTTTGGTGGTGATAACCTCTAATCCCAGATACTCTGGATGCAGAGGCAGAAGGACTGTGAGTTCAAAGCCAGCTGGACAAAGTTAATATGACCCTGTTTTGAAAAATAAAATGGAACAAAGAAAACTGGAAGCATGACTGACATGATAGAGCACTTGCCTACCAAGTTAAAGGTTCTGGATTCACTCCCCTGTACCAAACACAAACAAAGAAAAATATATGAAGAATGTCCAGAGGTAAAAAAAAATGAATTTGGTTAACGCTCGAGAAAAATCCACACATCATCTGTATAATTAACTCATAAGAACAAAGGAGAAAATACTTAATGAGTTTCTCAGAATTCGATAACTTCCTATCTAAAAGGTTCATAACATACTGAACAAGAGAAGAGAAGCAGCTGCACACCTCTATACACACAAAAAATTGAGATTATGAAGAACAAACATTTTCTGTGCTGCCACTACAGGGTCTTGAACCCAAGAACTTGAGATTTCACTTGGCCTTTCTGATCAAGACTGGCACTCTACCACTTGAGCCAGCCTGGAGATAATACATGCATGGATTTCCTTGCATGGATTGGTTTGGAACCTCAATTCTCACATCTCAGCCTCCTGAGTAGGATTACTAGCTCATGATGATAGGTCATGCAATCAGCATCTGGCCTTGAGTATAACTCTAACTTCAACAAGGCTAAGTAAGAATTTGTAGGTAAGGAACAGCATAGAGGGTGGTTTGTGTTGGGAAATTAATAAGAGGAAACAGGGAAAAGGAAATTTTTGTCAATGTGGAGAACAGGAAGAAACACTGGTCAAAGGGCAGAGCTCACCATTGCTGATATTCAGAGAGTATGCCAAAGAATAACAAGGAAACTTGAGTTAAGAGCTGGTTATCTTACACACAGAGTCCCATGAACTGTTCTCTCCAGGTGGGCTCTGATCCTTGACTCTCTGGGTCTTAGTTTCCTGAATAGCTCAGGCAACACCCATGAGCCAGTGGTTTCCAAAAAATGTCTTTTATTATTTATATTTATGCTAATAATGGGATTTGAACTCAGAGCCTGGGCATTGAATCTTAGGTTTTCACTCAAGGTTAGCACTGTACCACTTGATCCACAGCTCCACCTAAAATATTTTTGCTGATTAATTGGAAATAAGGTTCTCATGGAATTTCCTGCTCGGGCTACATTTATAGGGCACTCCTCAGATTTCTGAATGGGTAGGACTACAAATCTGAGCCAAATACACCTAGCCAGGATATCTATCTTAAGGGCATCAGAACTATTTTGGAGTGGTACCATAAGGAAGTTAACAGCACTGTCCCTTTGTCATCAAGGAGTTTAGCCTAGGTGATTTGCACCAAGCTATAAGCATCTGCTTGTCCCAGAGGCAGGAGTTTTATTCTTTCTTCATATTAAGGCAATTTCCAGGCACAAAAGGCTGCTTCCAGTTCCAGGTAACTTGTGTGTGACTGGGAGTATCAAGTGTTCACAGCCAGGCCACTGAGGGGTTACTTGGGCTTTCTGGTTTCTTACCCTACTTTTGAATGGTATGAAACACCACATCTTAGAGTATGGGATCAGGTTCCTAGAGAGCTGCCTCAAGGGCAGATGATGACATCTAGAAGTGAGGGGGAGTCCACAAAGCCTTTAAGCCACCTTGACAGGGGTCCTACCCCAGCTCCCTACTCCTTAGCCCTTAGCCCCAGTGCCCTGCTTCCCACTGGCCCTGATCCCAGGCTTCTGGAAAGAATCCATATCCTGGCTCCAAGACCTGCATTCTCACTTCCAGACTTCACATGGACATTCCAGACTCTATCTTCAAATTCCACCCTAATTGCAGAGCCCTCACTTCTAGCCTCTGTGACTTCCACAAATCCAGGCTCCCAGATCCACTTTTCCCACTTCTCACCCCTACTCTGACTTCCTGACCCCACAATCCCATTCTTTCTTGCCCATTTCCTAGGCATGCAGACTATGAGCAGCTGGGACAGAGGACATTCAAGCTTTTGGAGAAGGAATGATGGCCTTCTTCATGTGTCTGTACAATTTTGGGGTGAGGACTCTGGGAGGTGGATGTCAGAGGGGGAAAGAGGGTGGAGAGAGGTATGATATCCATGGCTGGGCTGGGGAGACTGAAAGGGAGAGAGGAATCTTTTCACAGACATGTACTCCCACCCACACCAGCCGTGTCTTACCTGTTTATTATCATATCAGAACTCCTCCTGGTTATCAAACTTCTCCTGCACATGGACTCCGATGGTAAGTATACCCCATCCTCTTGCTGATGCCCAGATCCTTGCCCCTACCTATGAGGCCCAGCTGCCCTTTCCACCTGTGTATGCTTACTTGAGCCTCAGGTATTCTTTTTGTGTGCTAATTCTGGTGCATGAACTTGGGATCTGTTTCTATTCCTTAGCATTTTTGCTCAAGGTTGGTGCTCTAGTACTTGAGCCACAGCCCTGCTTCCAGGTTTTTGATGATTAATTGGAGAAAAAAAATTCACAGCCTCTCCTGCCAGGACTGTCTTAATCATGATTCTCAGATCTCAGTCTCCTAAGTAACTAGAATTACTAGGTGTAAGCCCTGGTGCCAAGACTCTCATATGTTCTATTTAGAAATGAGTGGGTTAGATGGGGAGTCCTATGCCTTCAATACATGTTATTCTGTCTGACTCTAGGAGGCCCATGATGTTTTTCTGGTTGATTCTCGCCGACAAGTGGGTTCCGAATGTCCAATGTGAGATAATATGATTGAGTGTGTACACATGTCTGTGATGTGTGTGTTAATGTACTGATAGAGCCAATAGCTGTGGCTCTGAGTTTGACTCTGTGACTATTGTATGGATGGTTCTCTCTGAGTTGGCTGTGTGATGTGTGACAGCTGAGCCCTGTATACTGTCATTCAAAACATGTTTACAAGTCTTGATCACTCATCCAGCTGATTCTGTAAGTTTTATTTGGGGTTCATCAGGCTTTTGGACTATGTCTAGCTCTAGCTCTAAATGCTTGCTTGATAGCTCCAGTGTGTGTGTGTGTGTGTGTGTGTGTGTGTGTGTGTGTGTGTGTGTGTGTGTGTCTGTCTGTCTGTCTGTCTGTCTGTCATTTTGTTTTCATTCTGACTCTGGGGTAGTAGGTTTATGGTTAAATGAAAGCTTTTTAAAATTATCTGTGTGTATCCTGTTAAATGATTGGATTGATTCTGAAAATAGAGATTAAGAAGGCCTGGTTCTATTTTAGTGACAGTAGTAGGGCTTTAACTCAAGGACTGGGTGCTGATTACAGACATATTCTACTGGCAGCCAGCCATTGTGGCTTTAATGATCTGGGGATCTCATTTTGAAGTATGCCAAGGCAGGAAAGCCCCAAGATTCTTATTTCCAATTAACAACAACAAAAAAGCCAAAAGTATATTTCTAGCTCAAGGGGTATATCATTAACCTGTGTGAAAAATCTAAGGCCCAGAGTTCAAGCCCAATACTAGCACACATACATATACACACACACAGCATGGCATGGCACAGCATGGCATGGCACATGTAAGCTATCATTTGAGTTCCAAGGAAACAGCAGTAAGGGAAAGCCCCCTGGACCTCACTAATGATGAGCTCAACAGAATTTGTGAGGCCCAGTTGTTCATGCTTGACTCACAGTAGGGATGCAGGAATGTAGGAGCTCCTGCTATACCCAGACCACATTACTCGGGATAGAACCATGTGGTTGACCTTGAGAGCTGACATGCACCTGATAGGGAGTGTGCATGAAAGGCTGAGAGAGGGGACTGGGAATATGGCCTAGTGGCAAGAGTGCTTGCTTCATATACATGAAGCTCTAGGTTTGATTCCTCAGCACCACATATATAGAAAAAGCCAGAATTGGTGCTGTGGTTCAAGTGGTAGAGTGCTAGCCTTGAGCAAAAAGAAGACAAGGACAGTGCTCAGGCCCTGAGTCCAAACCCCAGGACTGGCAAAAAAAAGAAAGAAAGAAAGAAAGACTGAGGGAGTGAGAAAGAGGTCCTCTAATCCTCCCATGCTCTAATCCCATAGACTGTTTCCATTTCTGAACAAGTGCCTTACACAGTGCCCACTATGGCTTTGGCCTTGTGTGCCACCTTGAGGTCCTGCCCATCTACATGGTACTCTGTCAGTGCATGGGCAGCCAGGGGAGCTGTATGATGGGTCAGCTGGGAGGGGAAGAGGTGTTCATGTTTCTTATGGTCCCCATATCAGCCTTGGAACTTCAGCTTGAAGCTAGAATGTGACGAGAGAGATCAGTACCCTCAGTCAAGGAAGGGAAGTCATGATTTCTGAGTGAGTTTGCCTATTATTTTAACCCCCAGTAGCTGTGAGAATGGCAGAGATCAGAGGGCCAGCTAGAGGGAGATTGGCATAGAGCATCCCATTGTGTACTAGCTGAATGTCAGTCTGGGAGGAGAGGAACCTGGAGGTTTGAGCTGGGTTTGAGAGCCTGCACCAAATCCAGGGGTCTCAGCATGATAATTCCATGACCTGTAGACCTTAGTCCCTTCTAGGGCAGGATTTAGGCTATGGACAATGTGTCCACTAGGGCCAAATGGACAACTCATCTTCTCTAATGAGTATGCCTAGGGCCAGGGCTGGGGACTGGGACAAGAGCCTCTGAGCTCCTTCCCTCCCACACCTTGGACCCATCAATTTCCAGGGGAAGGGTGCATGTGCATATCCTGTGAAGATTTCTGACACTGAGAGAGTAAGTTTAGGGGTATAAGTCTGCAGGTTCTTATCACATCCTGAAAGCTGTGTCTCTTCTCCCTCTCCAGACTCTATACCGGAAGTGATGGTCTGCATATACAACCAGCAAGACTTTCTCAGCCATTGCTTGTATTTCACCATGCTGCTTATCTTGGCTGTAGCTATGCTAATAGTGCTGAACACAGTGCTGAACATGGTGGGGGAGCAAGGAGGCCCAGGGAGCAGGGTGCTAGGGGTGGATGAATAGAAGGTCTGGGAATGGTTGTTTTGATGGAGGCTGGAGCTCAGAAGGAGGAGGAGTGGTTGGATAGAAGGAGGAGGCAGAAAGAGACACACAAGAAATCAGAGTTGATAAAGAATTTGAAGTTGATAAATAAGGCAAAAATCAATGGTGTGACAGAATGAGGGGACTGGGGAAGGCAGTCATGATTCAGTTATCTTATATGTATACTAAGAGAATAATAGAACCTGTTAAATTTGGTTAAGAAGAGAAAAGAGGGAAAAAAGCAATAGAGGAATCAGTTAAGTACAGTATACACAGGAATAAACCTTTGTTCAATTAATAGAAAAATGTTAGAGAAAAATATCCATAAAGGATGCACAGTAATATTATGATGACACAAATGGTTTTATACAATTTCAGAGGAATAGACATAGAGCAACATTTTAGCAGATTAACTTTTTTAACTGAGATTAAATTCTCATTAATATTTTTAGTGTTCTGTAAAAAATTCCTCAACACAAAGAAGTACAATTATTTTTGGCTATATTACTATAGTTACATATTTTGTATAATTTTCATTAAAATATCTTGGGTTTCCTGCTGGGCACTTGTGACTCATGACTGTAATCCTAGCTACTTATGAGGCTAATATCTAAGGATCACAGTTTGAAGCGAGTTGGACAGTAAATCCAAGAGATATTTATCTTGGATTATCTACTAAAAAGAAGCTAAAAGTAGGCTTCTGGGAAGATGGCAGAGGAGCAGCAGAGCCCTAGCTGAGCTCCCTCCGACATCGCAGTTTTCTCACCCCATAGAAACTTTTACTCCTAGAAAGACAGCCAGAGTAAGTTCTAACAGTACAGGGATTCTGGCCAGGAAGGAAAAATTGACTTTGCTCATCTGAAAACACAGATTTGAGCTCCGGGCGGCGTCCCACTGCCGCGCCAGTGCCGGCACCAGCACAGCACCCGGCACAGCAACCTGCACTCTGCGCGGCTAAAACACACAGCGTAGACCAGGGAGAAATACTCCAGACGGCGGCTGAGCACGGACGATCTGAAATCGAAGAGAAAGCGTGAGTACCCCACGAAAGATATTCTCACTCGTGCCCACAGAGCAGCTTCTGGAAGGTAGCCCTTCCCCCACCGCCAGAGCAAAGTGCCATCTTTGACACTGGCATAGGGTCAGACAAGACTGGAACTAAAGCAGGCCTGGGGAAAGCGAGGACAAAGGAGCCATCTTTGAAAACGGCAAGAGGGACCGACCAGTGAGAGCCAGCTCCGCCCAGGAGAACGCCCCCTGCCCAGGCAGGAGGCTCGTCCTGGGCCACAGCTTAGCCAGAGGTGCCCCGCCCTGCCCGCCGGAATTTCTAAATTTAAAGTGAAAGCGGCGAGCAGCTACCGGCAGCACAGAAACACCAGACGGGGAGCACACAATTCCTGAGACAGATAAATGGTCCCATCAGAGAGGAATCCCAATTCCCAGCCCGAAACTGAGCTGAATTCCATAGCCAGCTCCGCCAGGCGGCTGCCCCGCCCAAGAGGGAAGAAGCTCCCCCTGGCAAGCAACTCTCAGCCAGGTAAACCAGGCCTTGAGAGAGAACAACAAGCCAAACCCACGTCAATAGACAGAAGCAAATAATTAAAATCAAATCAGAATTAAATCAATTAGAGACAAAAAAACCATCGAAAGAATCAACAAAACAAAGAGTTGGTTTTTTGAAAAAATCAACAAGATAGACAGACCCCTGGCAAACCTGACAAAAAAATGAAGGCAGCACACTCAAATAAACAAGAGATGAAACAGGTAACATCACCACAGAAATAACCGAAATTCAGAAAATAATAAGGGACTATTTTGCAAACCTGTATGCCAACAAATTCGAGAACTTGGAAGAAATGGATGATTTCCTAGAAAAAATTCATATCCCCAAACTCAACCATGAAGATTTAATCCTCCTAAACAGACCCATATCCAGTATTGAAATAGAAACGGCAATAAATGATCTCCCATCCAAGAAAAGCCCAGGTCCAGACGGATTCACTGCAGAATTCTACAAGGCCTTCAAAACAGAACTCACACCAATATTTCTCAAACTCTTCAACGAAATTGAAAGAGAACGTTCACTACCAGACTCATTCTATGAAGCCAGTATAACCCTCATCCCCAAACCAGGCAGGGATTCATCATGGAAAAAGGACTATAGACCGATTTCCCTGATGAACATAGACGCAAAAATTCTCAACAAAATTCTGGCCAATCGACTTCAACAGGTCATCAAAAAAATACACCACGATCAAACTGGATTCATCCCAGGGATGCAAAGTTGGTTTAATATATGCAAGTCAATTAATGTAATCCACCACATCAACCGGAGCAAGGTAAAGAACCACATGGTTTTATCTCTGGATGAGGAAAAAGCATTTGATAAAATCCAGCACCCATTTATGCTAAAAGCCCTGGAAAAACTGGGATTCCAGGGAACATTCCTGAATATAATCAAGGCAGTTTATGACAAACCAACAGTAAGCATAATTCTAAATGGTGAAAAACTAAAGCCATTCCCTTTAAAATCAGGAACAATGCAGGGATGTCCACTCTCTCCCCTGCTCTTCAACATAGTACTAGAATTCCTAGCCAGAGCAATTAGGCAAGAAGAAAATATAAAGGGGATCCAAATAGGAAAAGATGAAGTTAAACTTTCTCTCTTCGCAGATGACATGATCTTTAGAACCCCAAAGACTCTACCCCCAAGCTACTAGAGCTGATCCAAAACTTTGGCAAAGTTGCAGGATATAAAATAAACCCTCAAAAATCAACGGCCTTTCTCTATGCTAACGACCCGAAGACTGAGGCTGAAATCAGGAAAGCAACTCCTTTTGCAATAGCCCCCCAAAACATAAAATACCTAGGAATAACCTTAACCAAAGAAGTGAAAGACCTCTTTGATGAGAACTTTAAAAGCTTGAAAAACGAAATTAAGTCAGAACTAAGGAAATGGAAAAACCTCCCATGTTCCTAGATTGGGAGGAGTAATATAATCAAAATGGCAATATTGCCAAAGGCTATCTACAAATTCAATGCAATACCCATTAATATCCCAACACCATTTTTTTGGTCTTTTATAGTTTTGTGATTTTTTTTTTCTGGAACTGGGGACCGAACCCGGGGCCTCGCACTCGCCAGGCGGGCACTCTTCCACTGAGCCAGATCCCCGGCCCCCCAACACCATTTTTTAATGAAATAGAGGAAGCAATCCAGAAATTCATATGGAACAATAAAAGACCTAGAATAGCAAAAACAACCCTAAGCAGAAAGAACAGTGCTGGAGGAATTACAATACCCAACTTCAAGCTGTATTATAAAGCTATAGTAATAAAAATAGCTTGGTATTGGCACCAGAACAGGCCTGAAGACCAATGGAACAGAATTGAAGACCCAGAAATGAACCCACAGAACTACGCCTACTTAATCTTTGATAAAGAAGCTAAAACAATAGTTTGGAAAAAAGATAGCCTCTTTAATAAATGGTGCTGGCAAAACTGGTTCAACACATGGAACAAACTAAAACTAGATCCTTATATATCACCCTGCACCAAAATCAATTCCAAATGGATCAAAGACCTCGAAATCAAAACAGACACCCTGAAAACACTAAAAGAAGGAGTAGGAGATACACTTGGGCTCCTTGGTGCAGGACGGAACTTCCTTAACAAAGACCCAGAAAAGCTACAAATCAAAGAGAGGTTGGATAAATGGGACTGCATCAAACTGTAGAGCTTCTGCAGGGCAAAGGACATAGCTTGCAAGATAAACAGAAAGCCCACAGACTGGGAGAAGATCTTTACCGGCCATTCAACAGACAAAGGCCTCATATCTAAAATATATGCAGAACTAAAAAAATTACCTTCCTCCAAAACAAAACCACAAAGAACCAATAGCCCCCTCATCAAGTGGGCTAAAGACTTACAGAGACTTCTCTGATAAGGAAATGAGAATGGCCAAGAGACATATGAAAAAGTGCCCTACATCACTGGCCATAAAAGAAATGCAAATCAAAACAACATTGGGATTCCATCTCACCCCAGTAAGAATGTCATATATCAAGAAAACTAACAATAACAATTGTTGGAGGGGATGTGGCCAAAAGGGAACCCTACTTCATTGTTGGTAGGAATGTAAACTGGTTCAGCCACTCTGGAAAGCAGTATGGAGATTCCTCAGAAGGCTAAATATAGAACTCCCCTATGCCCCTATGACCCAGCAACCCCACTTTTGGGTATCTATCCAAAAAACCACAAACAAAATCACAGTAAAGCCACCAGCACAACAATGTTCATCGCAGCCCAATTTATCATAGCTAGAATCTGGAACCAACCCAGATGCCCCTCAGTAGACGAATGGATCAGGAAAATGTGGTACATATACACAATGGAATTTTATGCTTCTAGCAGAATGAATGATGACATTGGCCCATTTGTAAGGAAATGGAAGGACTTGAAAAAAATTATACTAAGTGAAGTGAGCCAGACGCAAAGAAACATGGACTCTATGGTCTCCCTTATTGGGAATAATTAGCACAGGTTTAGGCAAGTCACAGCAGAGGATCACAAGAGCCCAATAGCTATACCCGTATGATCACATAAGATGATGCTAAGTGAAATGAACTCCATGTTATGGAAACGATTGTTATATCACAGTTGTAACTACTTTCAATGTCCCATGTGTATCTGTACCTTCTACTATTGATGATGTTCTTGTATCACCTTCCTGTGGTTGTATCTACACTATCTCTGTAATCTTATCTGAGTATATTGGAAACCATCTATACTGATATTAGAACTAGGAAATTGAAAGGGAATACCAAAAATTGAGAGACACAGGGTAAAAAAAGACAAACAACTACAAAAGCAATACTTGCAAAACTGTTTGGTGAAAGTGAACTGAACACTTCATGGGGGGAAAGGGAAAGGGGGAGGAGGGATGGGGGGAATGAGGGATGATGTAACAAACAGTACAAGAAATGTATCCAATGCCTAATATATGAAACTGTTACCTCTCTGTACATCAGTTTGAGAATAAAATTTTGAAAAAAAAAAAAGAAGCTAAAAGTAGAGCTGTAGTTCAAGTGGCAGAGAGTCAACCCTGAGTAATAAAGCTAAGGGACAGCACCCTGACCCTGAGTTTAAGCCCCAGTACTGGCACAAAAATATCTTTGGTTTCCTAACCAAAAAGAAACAAAATTAAAACCAGCTCAAGATTTGATCCTTGGTGTCACAGCAAAAAATAAAAAGAATAGGAAAGACAGAATAGCATGGAGGCTGAAGTAGAGAGACAAAGGAAGGGTGAGGCTCAGATGGACAGGTGGGAATGATTCTGACAGGAAGAAGGTAGAACTGGTGTGATGAAAAAGGAAGAGACTAGGGGAAAAGATAAGTACTTGTCCAATGGGGAGACAGGAGTAAACAGAGGGAGGAAGAAGTGATTTCAGACATTGGTGGAAAGATAGACAAAGGAAGAGAGATTGTCAGAGGAAAGAGGTGAAGCTCACTGACATGACAGAGGCACAGGTAGACAGTCTGTGAAACCATTGTCTCCAGAGAAGGAAGCAGGGATTTCAGAGCTGGTGGAATTAAAGACCTGCTCCTGGAGCTGAGTGCTGGTAGCTCACACCTAAAATTCTCCCTTCTCCAGGGACTGGGATCTGAGGATCACCCTTCAAAGCCAGCCCAGGCAGGAAAGTATGTGAGACCCTCATCTTCAAGTAACTACGAAAACACTGAAAATGTATCTGTAGCTCATGTGGGAAAGTACCAGCCATGAGCTTAAAAGCATAGGGATAGCATTCAGGTCCTGAATTCAAACCCCAGTATAGGAACACATGCATGCACAAAGTTCTCAGCACATTCAGGAAGGGCAGTACATAACTCCTCACCCCTGATGTACTTTTTCCTCACCACATATCCATACTCTGCTCATTACACGCTACATTTTTCTGCTTGGTGTTTCCGTGATTCTACTAACATTGACTATTGCTCTGGTCATCTTGTACCATCCATCCGAGTATCTTTGGGGTTATTGATCAGTATTTCCACTCCAGTCCCCATCCTGACCTGGGCTGGCCTTGTACCCAAACTCAGGTTGACTTTTTGTCCCTTTTTGTCCTCCAGGCTCCACCTAAACTCCAAACATCATTAACATCAGCACCAGCATCCTCTGTTGTTGTCTAGTGCCTTCAGTGATGGAGCCCCTTTTCCCCAGCTCAGTAATCAAGTGAGTACCCTATGGGTAAATGTTGGGTAAAAGAGGCAGTGTTCAGAGAGAATGCATGGTCTTAGATGCCTAGACATTTCTGGAATATTCTCAGGATGGGATTGTCAGGGTGAGAGGAAGGCTAAAGCTAGGAATAGGAGTGGAAAGCTTTGGAAGAGTGAAAACACCTGCTTTGTAAGGGACAGAACAGACAGAATACCATCCAGGTATAGTAAGACAAGGGAAGACTGGAAGAGGCTGGTAGACTATGAGTAGGTCTCAGTGTCAGCGTGGTTTTCTAGCATGCACAACCATTTGGGTCCCATCATAGGCACTGCTAAGTGGGTCAGGGCTACATAGAGAGAGGATTCTTTACATAAACGAAGGAAGCACTATTAAGAGTAGAGGTAGGATCACTTTGAAATGGTAGATTGCAGAATTACTTCTGGAAGTGGTGTGAGAACATGTGTAGATTGATAGGAAGGTGCTGGCTTTAAGGAAGGAAAGGTTTGGCCATGTGTAGTGGTTCACAACTATAATCCCCATTATTTGGGAAGTGGAGTTAGGAGGATTATGGTTCCAGGCTAGACCAGATGTCCTCCCTGACTAAAAGTTATTAATATTATATTTCAAAGAACAAGTTGGTATGGTGAGTCATGCCTGTAATATTATTTATATGGGGGTAGATTTAGAAGAATATTTATCTAAAGCTGGATTAAGCAAAAAGTTTGAGAGCTTACCTGAAAAATAACTAAAAGGAAAAGGAATGAGGGCATGCATGGCTCATTTTCTGGAGACCCTGCCTAGTAAATGTGAGGTCCTGAGCACAAATTCCAGTACCACTAAATATAGAGAGAGGCTGGGTGTTTGTGGCACACACTTGTAATCGAAGCTACTCAGGAGGCTGAGAGCTGAGGATTACAGTGCAAAGCCAGCCCAGGCAGGAAAGTCTGTAAGACTCTTATGTTCACTAAACTACAGAAAAATCCAGAAACAGATGTGGCTCAAGTGGCAGATTGCTTGCCTTGAAAGCAGCTTGAGGACAAGGCCCAGGCCCTGAGTTCAAGCCCTAGGACCAGCACCAAAACAAGTGGGGGTGAGGGATAAAGAGTGTTCACAGAGGAGAGTCATAAATGGATGAACACTGTAGGAGGGGGTTAAGGTTTCAGGAGATGACTCATGAGAACCTGGTGAGGAGTCCCTGACAGCCCCATCTTCTGTCTCTCTCACGTGCAGGCCCTGTACTTTGGCCCCCTCAACATCCACCCTATCACTCTGGGCTTCCTGTTTACCAGTTGGGCTAGAGACCAAAGCCAGATTCTTAAACAATGATGTGGACTGTCTTAACTTGCTCTATGCCCATGAGTATAACCCTACATGTAGCGGGAAGACAACCACTTTCCTAAATCTCTTGTGTGGAATGGAAGCCTTACTTCCAATCCCAACTCCAACTCCAAATTCCCAGCCACTTCCAACCCAGTTCTTATTCCATTATCTGGCCCAATTAGCTGGTCAGGATTTCCCAGAAGTAAAGGGAAATAATAAAAATGCTGTTTGAAACCACTGGTCTCAGTCTTCTCATCTTTGTTAAATATATTTTGGGGGAACCAGTCTGAGATAGGCAAGGGTAAACTGAGGCCTGGATTAGGGCTGTATTTACTCACTTCTTTCTTCCTTCAGTGAATTGGTACAACAATTGGGAACATTCAGAGTGGCAGGTTGGAGATTGAGCAGCGAACCTTCTAGATGGTAGAGACAAAGCATTAGATGACAAAGACAAGCTACTAGCCAGTAAGCTCAGCCTGTAATCCTAGTTACCCAGGAAGCTCACATCTGAGGATGGCAACTCCAAGCCTGGGCAGGAAAGTCATGATAATTTTATCTTTACCCAGAAAAAAATGAGGAAGTGGAGTTGTTGCATAAGTAGTAGAGTTCTAGCCTTTGGTTCAAGCCTCAGTAACAACACAAAAAAACTAAAAACAAACAAACAAACAAACAAAACTGAAAAATATGCAGCAGACAATGGTGCTCCTACATGGCTATATTCAGCCTGTTGCCTGTTTTTGTGTGAACCTTACCTAGAACATGATTTCTGTTTCTGAACAGTTGAGAACATTTAAAGGATGAACAGCATTTTTGTGATTCTTGAAATTACAGAAAAGTCACATGTATGTGAATGTTTTGTGGAACTCATTCAAGCTTGTTCATTCACATACTCCATGACTCTAGAGCTGAGAAGTTGCCTTGTAAACCATATGGTCAGCAAAGTCTGTGCTATTTACTTTCTAGCACTTTTCAGGAAAAGTTGACTGGCCTTTGATTTAACAGGGAAAAGGAAAATGCCATTGCAGACATAGGTGAACACTGAAGCAAATGAGTGATTGAGTATGATGTGGGGGGAGTAAAGGAGCTCATTATGGAGGATCTGAGGAGGAGACAAGCCGCAAGGTCCTATGATGCCCAGAAGAAGCATGCCCCATGGTTATCTAGACTAACAGTGTTCCAGGAACAGGGAGCAGCAAGTGCAAAGGTCCTGATGGAATATGGACCTAGAAAATTCAAGCAAAAATAAGGAGAAGCTAGGATAAATATTCAAGGGCCAATTTCAACCCACTCTGCCAAGAATCCTGAATCACAAAACATGGATATTTACCACTCTATTAGGTAAAAAAAAGTCTTACTATGAAATTAAAAATGTTATGACTTTTCCAAGTTTAAGTGTCATTAGTTTTCCCAGACAATTTATAATCGTTATGTTTTTGAAGTTGGAATTGAATCCAGGTATGTCACATGATAGGTGAACATTCCACCATAGAGCTTCACCTCTAGCCACCCAGAAAATGGTTTTTTAATTTACAACTGTTTCTTTGGTAGGGTCACATTTTGTACATGTACAAACACGTGTGTGTGTGTGTGTGTGTGTGTGTGTGTGTGTGCATGTTCAGGATAACCTACATGAGTATCCTACACAGCTAGGTTTCTCACACACCTGGGATGACAGGTCTGTCCCACACTGCCAGGCTTATTTGCTTTTTGCCCAAGTAATTTTGCTGTTTATTTTTATATGCCTGCGTGCCCGTACTGGGGCTTAAACTAGGGTCTAGGTGCTCTCCATTAAGTTTCTTTCTCAAGGCTTGAACTCTTCATTCTGAGCAAAAGTGCCCCTTCTGGCTCTCTCTCTCTCTCTCTCTCTCTCTCTCTCTCTCTCTCTCTCTCTCTCTCTCTGTGTGTGTGTGTGTGTGTGTGTGTGTGTGTGTGTGTGTGTGTGTGCATCATGAGGCTTGAACTCAGGGCCTGGGCACTGCACCTGAGCTTTTCTGCCCAAGGCTAGTGCTCTACCAAGTGAACCACAGCTCCACTTCAGGCTTTAGGTGATCAATAGGAGATAAGAATCTCACAGACTTTCCTGCCCATGCTGGATTTGACCTAATATTCTTAGATCTCTGCCTTCTGCACAGCTAGAATTACTGGCATGAGCCACCTGTACCCAGTTCACTTCTGGCTTTCTGATAATTGCAGGAAAGAGCCTCCTGGACTTTGGAGCCTGGGATAGTTTCAAACCACAATCTCACATTTCAGCTTCCTGCACCAGTGCCTGACTCACTTTTTCTTCTTTACTGCCACTAAATGTAAGCTCTGAAAGGCCATCAACATTCTTGGTGCTGGAGACAGAACCCACAGCCTTGTGCAGTCTATCACACACTCCCCTACTGAGCTAAATATCCCTTCTGATATGTATTTAATGCAGTTGTCTAATTCTATTTCTGAGCTGGACAGGTCAGTGCCTGCAATCCGTTATTTGGAAAGTAGAAATCAGGAGGACCCAAGTTTAAGGCAAGGTCAAGTGAAGAAAAAGTTAATAAATCAAGCCTAGCCAAAACAAAATGTTTAAGTGTTCTTATATCAATAAAAGAAAAGAAACTGGGCCTATTGTATCACCCCTGTAATCCTAGCTACTCTGGAGGAAGAGGTGGAAAGATCTCAGCGGCCTGCCAAAATAAATGTGTGAAGTCCTACCTGAAAATTGAACTAAAGCAAAACTAGTCTAAGGGGTCAGCTGAAGTGGCAGGCATCTACTGTCCTTAGCAAGCTCAAGGCCCTGAATTCATGCCCTGCTACCACCAAAAGTCTAAAGCCATGGTAGATTGTAGCTCATAGAAAAGTGAAGTCCCAAAAAGAGTGGTGACAACACAGTGTCTACTTCCTTCCACTCCCTGCACCTTCCATTCTGGGTACTTGCAGCAGAGTGCTGTCACCCTTAGTGTGGGGCTTGGTGGCTAAGACAGAAGTACTGATCGCTTCCTTGGAAGTCATAGACTATGAGAAGGGAGACAAGTATTGATCGCGAGCTCAGCATTAGAAATACCAACTCCCAACTCTTCCAATTATATGGGGTGTCTAGCCTTACATATATTCCCAGGAGGAAGTAGTTATTTAGAAAAACAACAGCAGATAGTGGATTTAAAATTTTTAATTGCTCAGAGAAAACATTCATTGGAATAAATAAGATATTGCAATGATGAAGTTGAGTACTGGGTGCATGAGTCAAGTCCTAATGACTGCCAGACCTTGAGCTCAAAACCCCAGTAATGCCAAAGAAAGATTCAGTTGAAAAGGACATACTGAGATGAAAAGGATTCTTAAAGAACTATTATAATCTGGGCACTGGGGACTCATGACTGTAATCCTAGCTACTCAGAAAGCTGGGATGTGAGGACCATAGTTTGAAGCCAGCCAGGTCAGGAAAGTCCTTGAGAACCTAATCTCCAATAAACTACCAAAAAACCTGAAATGGAGCTGTGGCTCAAGAGGTAGAACACTAGCTTTGAGAAGAAAAGCTCAAGGACAGTGCCTAACCCCCGATTTCAAGCCCCAAGAGCAGTACACACAAAAAGAGAACATTTAGAAAAGTTCACAATAGTGAAGTTGGTCCTAGTTACTCAAGAAGTTTAGTTCTGAGGACCACAGTACTAAACTAGGTTGATCAGAAAATTGTGAGACACTTCAGTGAACTAGCCAAAAGGCAAAAGTGTGGCTCATGTGATAGTTTCTCAGTCTTGTGATTGAGAGGCACTCAGTTCAAGCACTAGTAATGGAATAAAACAAAAAAATATAGTGAAGCTAGGCTGGGTGGTTCATACCTGTAATACCAGCTACACAAGATGCAGAGGCAGGAAGATTGTGAGTTCAAGGTCAGCTAGGCAAAGTAAGTGAAATCCTGTCTCACAAATAAGAAAAGACTGTGGAAATGAATAACATGGTAGAACACTTGACCAGAAAGTTCAAGGCTTTAGTTTCAATCCCCAGTACTGAAACACAGACAAAGAAAAGCACATGACGAATGTCTAGAGGTAGAGAAAAATGAGGTAAAGTTAATTAATACATGAGAGATAAAACTGCACATTTCAATTGTATGGTTAGACTATAAGAAAAATGAAGTGATTCAAAAGGAGAAAAATACCTCAATAATGAATGTATTTCTCAAATTTAGACTTCATTTTTAGAGGAATCATAGCATACTCAACAGGAGAAGAGAAAAACATCTACACACCACTATACACACAAAACATTGAGGTTATGAAACATGAATATTTTCTTTAATCACATACAGTACTAGGACTTGAACCCAGAGACTCGGGCTCTTACTTGGCCTATTAGGTCATAGCCAGCCAGATTTTTGCTGCTGAGTTGGAGAAAAGAGTCTCTTGGATTTCTCTGTGTGGGGTGGTTTGGAACTTTGATTCTTACATCTCAGCCTCTTGAGCTATGATTACTAGCTCATGATGATGCCTTATAGGATTAGCATCTGACTTTGAGCTCAATTCTGACTCCAACAAGAATAAGTAGAGATTTGTGGTCAAGGAACAGGGTGGAGGGAGGTTTAGTGGTGGGAAATTAGTAAGAAAGACACTGACTTCATGAGATTTTTCCAATATGGGGAACAAGCAGAGATACTGGACTAAGGGCAGAGCTCACCATTGCCCACATTCAGAAAGAATACCCAAGAATACTCAGGTAATTTGAGTCTTTGGACCTATTATCCCCAGGTTGAATTTACCCGTGATCCTCTGGATCTGTCTCCTGAGTAGCTTGGGTTACACAATGAGCCACCTGTGCCAAGGCAGGAAACCTTTCATTCTTTGTATTTGTGCTAGTACTGTACCTTGAACTCAGCACCTGGTTGCAGAGCTTTTTTGCTCATGGCTAGCACTCTGCCATTTGAGCAACAATGCTACTTCTGCCTTTCGGCTGATTAATTGGAGATAAGGTCTCATAGTCTTTCCTGCTTGGGCTGGATTCAAACCATGATTCTTAGACCTCAGTCTCCTGAGGAGCTAGAATTACAAATATGATCCTTGGACATCCAACCAGGATTTTTTCGCTTAAAGATCTCAGAGGTATTTTGCAGTGGTACCATAATGAAGTTAACAGCCCTGTCTCTCTATCTCCAAGGAGTTTATCCTAGGTGACCAAACTAATCAGTATCTGCTTGTCATAGAGACCAGAGTTTTGTTTTTTCTTCAGATAAAGGCAATTTCTTGACACAAAAACCTCCTTCCAGTCCCAAGTGAACTTGCATGTGAATTGGAGTAGTAACCGTTCTCCCAGCCAAGCTAGTGAGGCATGTACTTGCATGTATCTGCACAATGTTGGGCTGAGGGCTCTCGGAGTGTCAGCAGGAGAAAGTGGTTGGGATGAGGTGCGATTTCCCTAGCTGGGCTGTGGAAACCAGAAGGAAGGGAGAGAGGGATCCTTCCAATTACATGTACTCCCACTGTCACCAGCCATGTTTTACCTGTTCATTATGTTATGTGGTCTCACCCTGGATATCTGCTCTTTCTGGCAAATGGACCCCGATGGTGAGTGTACACAGCCCTGAAGTTAGCCTACAGATCCTTGATTCTACCTTAAGGTCTACCTTCCTTTTCAACCTCTGTCTACCTAACTCTAATATATTCTTCTCTTGTGTGCCAATTCTAGGGCATGAACTCAAGTTCTGTTGCTGTCCTTTGGTTTTTGCTCAAGGTTGGCATTCTACCACTTGAGCCATTCCAGAGCACTTTCAGATTTGGGGAAGTTCATTAAAGAAATGAGTCTCACAGACTTTTCTGCCAGCTCCAGCTCTCTGAATCACGAATCTCAGATCTCAGCCTCCTGAATAACTAGGAATACAGGTGTGAGCCATTGGTGCCAAGCCTCTCAGGTGTTCTGGTTAGAGAATTGGGGACTTGGGCTAGTCACATGGTGTCTCCTGTGGATGGTACAGGCATCCTGTGGATGCCTACAGTCTACAACCTTTCCTGACACTGGAAGACCTGTGGGCCATGTGCTGATTCTGGCTTTATTCTGGCTGGTTCTGGTTGGCAGTGGATTCTGAATGTCCATTGTGTGCTGATGTGTGTGTGTGTGTGTGTGTGTGTGTGTGAGAGAGAGAGAGAGAGAGAGAGAGAGAGAGAGTGTACTGATCCTGTGGCTGTAAACTCTGTAAACTCTGGGTTTGACTCTGACTGTTGTATTAACTGTTTCTCTCTGGCTGGCCATGTGATGTGTGACAGCTGGGTGCTGTATACACTTAGCCACTGAAAATGTCCCAGTTGAGCCGATTCTCTGAGTTTCATTTTGTGTCCATCAGGCTTTGGACTTTGTCTAGCTCTAATTATTTGCTTCAGTGTGCCAATGGTGTGTGTGGGTGTGTGGGTGTGTGTGCGTGTGCATGCGTATGTGCATTCAACTACATGCATCTCTGATTCAGTGATTGTTCTGAAAAAATCCTCTTAAGTTGTATGTGTGTGATATCTGATTAAAACTGGACAGGTCTTCTTTATTGCAGTATAAACACATAGGTTTGGCTGTTGCTTGAACTCTGTGATTGATTTTATGTATCTTATGGTGGAATCTGTTGAATTGTGTGTGTCCATTGGTACTCTAGGTGTGTTGCTGTGTGCATTTCCAAATGCAAGCATCTCACTACATCTCTGTGGCTTGAGTTACTTTTATTTGTTTTCTGTTTTTGGCCTTTTGAATGCTAGGCAAGCACTCTACCACTGAGCCACATGCCTGGATCCTGCTCTTTTGTGATGAGGTTTCATGATGTAGCTGAGGTTTTCCTTGGACTCACAATCTTCCTCCTTAGTGTTATACCTCTGCCTCCCAATGTCCAGAATAGAGAATGCTGGGACTACAGTTGTGAACTCCACTCCCACCTCCTCTGTATGGACACAGAGTTTTGTGTAATTGGAGACTGTCCTTAAATCTGGTCCCTGGCTTTTGGATGTTGGGAATGTGCATGCCTTTTTCTCGGTCTCACTCTGAGGAAGTCATTTCGTTGTTTGATAATTATAATTGAAGGCTTCCTTTATATTCTCTGTGTGTACACTGTTAAATTATTAGTTTGGCTCTGAAAATATCTAGAGATTAAAATGCCTAATTCTGATTGTGTGTGTGTGCATCAATTCTGGGGGTTTGAATTCAAGGTCAAGGAACTGATTGTAGTTATGAGCCACTGGAACCTGGTCATTAATGGTCTGGGGATTCCAGTTCAAAACAAGTCTAGGAACTATATGCTGGTAGCTCCCACCTGTAATCCTAGCTACTCAGGAGCCTGAGATCTGAGGATCAAGGTTTGAAGCCACTATGGGCAGGAAAGGCCATGAGACCCTTATTTCCAATTAACCTACCAAAAAAACCCAGAGCTGTGGCTCACGTGGTAAGGAGGTAGCCTTGAGTAAAATATTAAGAGACATCATTCAGGACCTAGATTCAAACCCCAGAACCAGCACTAAAAAAAAGTAAGTCCCAGGAGGAAACTCATGAGATTGTTACCTAAAATTAACCACAAAAAGCTGGTAGAAATGGAATTCTAGCTCAGTGGTATATCATGAGCATTGAGAAAAATAAGCTAAGGGACAGTACTCAGGCCATGTACCCATGCCCTAGGACCAGCACGCACACACGCACATGCACACGCACAGCACAGCACTGTACTGCATAGCTGTAATTTGAGTTCCAAGGGGACATCATTGAAGGGTAAAGACCTTTAAGTCTCTTTATCTCAGCAGGAGTCAACAGCACCTGTGAGGCCCTGTTGTTTACACTTGACTCATAGTAGGGATGCAGGAGAGGAAGAATTCCTACCAGAACAAGACCCTCTGATTCTAGCCCCCACTGCATTACTCATGGTGGAGCCATATGGTAGACAATGGGGGCTAACAAGTGTCTGATATGGAGGGGGAAGGAGAGTCTTGAGTAGAAAGGAGTAAGAGGTTCTCTGTCACATGTGCTAACTGCACCGACTGTTTCTGTTCCTGAAAAAGTGCCTTACACAGTGCCCATTATGACTGTGGTCTTGTGTGCCACCCTGAGGACCTTCCCATCTTCATGGAACTCTGGCAGTGAGAGGTCAGCCAGGGGGCCTGTGTGATGGGGCAGCTGGGAGGGGGAGGGGCGCTCATTGTGTTTGATGGTCTCCATAGCAGCCTTAGAACTTTAGCTTTAGGCAAGACCTTGATCATACAGTCAGGAGCCCTCAGCGACTGAACAGTAGCCATGCTACCTGAGTGAGTTTGCCTACTACTTTAATCCTTAGTAACTGTGAGAATGGCAGCGAGCAGAGGGACAGCTGGGGCCGGGATATTCATGGATAGGCTAGGGAGCAAAAATTGTTAGATGGCTGAAGAGGGATATGTTTACAGGGAAGGAAAGCTGAGATAAAAGCAATGGGGTAATTTATAGGTGATGGGACATAGCATGAACAGTCACATGGAAGAAAGAGGGAAGAGTGGGTAAAATGGTTGAGAAGCTGGCAGAATGTGTGAGAAGAGAGCAGAATGGGTGAGAAGTAGGCAGAGAAAGGAGGCTTGGCTATTCACACAGCACCCCAGTGTGTACCAGCTGAATATTAGTCTTGGAGGGGAGGACTCTGGAGGTTGGAGCTGGGCTTGAGGACCTGGGCCAAGTCCAAGGCTCTCAACATGTCAGTTCCATGACCTGTAGACCTTAATCCCTTCTAGCTCAGGATGTAGGATGTGGCCAATTTGTCCATTGGGGCCATGTTCTTTTTTTTTTTTGCCAGTCCTAGGGTTTGGACTCAGAGCCTGAGCACTGTCCCTGGCTTCTTTTTGCTCAAGGATGGCACTCTGCCACTTGAGCCACAGTGCCACTTCTGGCCATTTTCTATATATGTGGTGCTGGGGAATCGAACCCAGGGCTGCATGTATATGAGGCAAAAGCTCTAGCCACCAGGCCATATTCCCAGCCCTGGGGGCATGTTCTTTATGTAGAGACTCATGGCCACCTACAGATACCTCATCTTCTCCAATGAGTACAGCTAGGTCCAGAGCTGGGGACTCGGACTAGAGCCTCTGAGCTCCTTCCCTCCCAGACCTTGGACTCATCAATTTCCAAGGGAAGGGTGCATGTACATCTCCTGTGTAGGTTTCTGACACTGAGAGGGTGGATTTAGGGGTTTAAGTCTGCATGTTCCTATCGTATCCTGAATGCCATGCCTCTTCTCTCATCTTTCAGTTTGTATGCCGGAGGCGATGGTCCACATATACAAGGAGCAGGACCTGTGCAGCCTCTCCGGATGCCTCGTCGTCCTGCTTGCCATGGCTTTCACTTTGCCGATGGTGCTGAACCCAGTGGCAGGGGGAGGGCAGAGGCTCAGGGAGCAGGATGCTGGGGTGGATGAATAGAGTCTGGCCATGGTTGTTTGGATAAAAACTGGAACTCTGAGGGTCTGGATGGAAGGAGGAAGCAGGAAGGCAGAGTTCTCTGCTGGACATAGAAGGAAAATTCAATGGTCTGACCAAAGGGTGGTGGGGGGGGGGGATGGATGGCCATAGAGAGAGGCTCCGAAGCAAAAGGACTAGTAAGTTGGAGGAAGGAAGCACAATTTAAAAAAAAAAAAAAACCTAAGGGTTAGAAATGTATAGCTCAGCATACAACACTTAGCACCCAAGTGCTCAGCTTGGGATTTACTCCTCAGAGGCACATAAAAGAAAACCAAGGAGCAAGGAGGTGTAGGAAGGATGAGTCACCTCTAGGGAGGTGAAAATGATTTTAACAGCAGGATGGTAGAAGTAGTTAGATGGAGAGAGAAGCAAGGCTTTGAGACCAGGAAGAAGGACAGGTGCTGGTCCCATGAAGAGGCACAGGTAGTCAAAGAGAGCAAGAAAGGATATCAGACACTACTGGAAAGGCAGATTGAAGGAAGTGATTTTGTCAGAGGGTAGAGGCAGGAAGTTCATTTAGACAATAGAAGCACAGAGGGACAAGAAAGCAAGGTGAAGTCAAACCTCTTGAGGTCAAAGCAAGGAGTTCAGACAGTGTGGGGCTCAAGACACAGTAATTGAGAGATGATGGTGGCTCAAGCCTACAATCCTAGCTATTCAGGGGGCTGAGATTCAAGGGACATGGTTCAAAACGAGTCCAGGCAGGAAATTCCAAAAGATACCTCCAATTAACCATCACACACAAAACATCTGGAAGTGGAATGAGGACAGCACAGGCACTGAGTTCAAGTCCAAAGAAGAACACACACACACACACACACACACACACACACACACACACACACACACACACACACACACAGTGTCCTGGTCACATTCAGGAGAGGGCAGCACATAAGTCCTCACACCTGGCCTGCCTTTCTCTCCTCCAGATCTGGATAATGCTGCTCCTTACAAATTAATTCTTGTGCTTGCTGTAACGTTGATTATGCTGGCTGGAGTTACTATTTTTGTTGGAGTGTACCATTCGTACAGGGAGTCTTGTGGGGTGCTGGTCAGTATCTTCCAATGCAATCCCCAGCCTGACTTCATTGGACTGGACCTGTACCCACACTTAGCTTGACTCCTGTCTCTTCTTGTCCTTCAGGTTCCACATAAGCCACGAGTTTTATCTGCTTCTCTGTCAGAATCTTCTGCCATTGCCTGGTACCTCATTTGGTGGAGCCCATTTTTGCCTAGCCCAATGATCAGGTGAACATCCCATGGGCAAGGGCTTGGGGAAAGAGGCAGCATTCAGAGGGACTGCTTGTTCTCAGGTGCCTGGATATTTCTGGAACATTCTTAGTTTGGGGTTGGGGAGGTTGGTGGAAGGGTGAAGCCAGGTATAAAAGTGGATGGTTTTAGAAGGAAGGCAATTATCTTATGAAGGGACAGAGCAGAAAGCGCACAACCGGGATCTAGGACACGAGAAGAGACAGAGGGGCTGGGGGTAGAACTCAGTGTCAACTTGATTTTCTGATGCATGACCCCTTGGGTCCCATCCCTAGTATTGCAAAAGGGGAGAGGGCTACATAAAGGGAGGAGTCTTCAGATAGATGAGAGGGAACTGTTGTGAAGCAAGGTGGAAGCACTTTGAAAAGTGAAGATTAAGGAAAATGCTACCTTTAAGGAAAAGAGTTAGGGCCTGGTGTAGCATTCATACCTACCATCCTTAGCTCTATGAGAGGTTTAGGTAGAATTATTTTGGTCTGAAGCTGGCCAAGATTAAATGTATGCAATTCTACCTGAAAAATTACTAAACACAAAAGGGGATGTAGGTATAGCTCAGACAATAAAGCACCTTTCTAGCAGAAGTGTGACCCTGAGTCAAATTCCAGCACCAATAAATAAATTTAAAAAACTATAAGTGGGAACATAGAAGAGAGTCAGGAATGGATGGGATATTCTTGAGGGAGGGCTAATGAGGGTTTCAGGAGCCTGCTCAGAAGTAACCTAGGTGAGGAGTCCCTGACACCTTCATCTTCTGTCCCTCTCACCTGCAGGCCCTGTGTACCCTCAACATCTACATCAGGAGAATCAGCCTGGGCCTCCTGCTTACCAACTGCTCTAGAGACCAAAGCCACCATTTTGAACAATGACATGGACTGTCTTAACCCACTCTATGCCCGTGAGCATGAGTCCACATGTCGAGGGAAACGGGCCATTTTCCTAAACCCTTTCTATGGAATGGTGACCCTAGTCCCAATCCCAGCCCCAAACACCCTGGGAAATCAAGAGGGAGAGCAAGAATTCAGGGTTTCTAAACCAGCACATTCCCTACTCTACTATCTGACCCAATGGGCGGCTAGGGATTTCCCTGGGCTTAAGAGAAAGAATAAAAATACCATTTGAAGACACTGGTCTCAGTCTTTTATCTCTGATAAATACATCTTGGGGAAACCTGTCTCAGGGAAGGCAAAGGTATACTAGGGCCCTAAATAGAGCTTTATTCACTCACTTCTTTCCTCCTTCAGTGAATTGATACAAGGACTGGGAATTTTTGGAGTGGCATGTTGGAGATTAAACAGTAAAAATTCTAGATGGTGTACATAGATAAAGCATTTAACACAGCAGTAAAGCTAGGAGCAAGGAGCTCATGCCTATAATCCTAGATATACAAGAGGCTCACATCTGAGGATGGCAACTTCAAGCCAGGGCAGGGAAGTCCATGAGACTCTTCTACCCAAGTGACCACCAAAAATAAGGAATTGCAGGTTTACCTCAAGTGGTAGATGACCTCAGGGTCTGGGCAATGTCCATTTGCTGAAACCGAGTTTCAGCCCCAGTATCAGCAAAAACAAACAATGCTGTTTATAATAAAATACTGTGATAAACAGGGTTCTTAAAAATCTTATAAAAGTCTTCAAGGATTCTGGGTGCTGGTGACTCACTCCAATAATCTTAGATAATCAGGAGGCTGAGATCTGAGGATTGTGGTTCAATGCCAGGCCGGGCAAGAAAGTCTATAGGATTCTTATCTCCAATTAATCACTAAAAATACAGAGTTAGAGCTGTTGCTCAAGTTTTAAAGTGTTGACCTTGAGCCACAACATTTAGAGAGAGTAACCAGGCCCTGAGTTCAAACCTCAGGACCACCAACATAAATAGTCCTCAAGAATGAAGCTGGTCTTAGTTCCCAAGAAGCTGAATTCTAAGGATCGTGACATAGAAATTTCTCCCAAATAAAAAGGCAGAAATGGACATGTGGCTCAAGAGCGTTGATAGTAAGCATCCTTGAGATCAAGCCCTAGCAGTGGTACAAAAATTATATAATGGAGCAAGGGGTGACATTGTTCAAAAAGAAATGTGTTCTTTTAAAAAATGTACTCTTGACAGGTGTTGGTGGCTCATGCCTGTAATCCTAGCTACTCAGGAGGCTGAGATCTGAGGATCATGGTTCAAAGCCAGACCAAGAAGGAAAGTCTGTGAGACTCTTATCTCCAATAAACTACTCAGAAAAAGTCGGGAGTGGTGCTGTGGCTCAAGTGGCAGACAGCTAGCCTTGAGCATAAAGAAGCTCAAAGACAGAGCCAAGGTTCAGAGTTCAAGCCCCAGGATCAGACAAAAAATATATTTTAAAAATGTACTCTTTACTGGACTTATGTAACTGTAGCTCCTCTCTATATCATCTTTGTAATAACCATAATTTTAATTATATATTACTCAAGATGCAGACGCAGGATTGTGAGTTCAAGGACAGCTGGGCAAAGTTAGTTAGACCTTGTTACAAAGAAGAAGAAAAAAGGCTGAAAGCATGATTGATATGGTAGAGAACTTGCTTAGCAAGTTCAAATTTCTGGGTTCAAACTCTATTAGTAAAACACAAAATAACAAAGAGCATATGCAGAATGATGAGATAGAATAAAGACAAATTAATAGAATAGAAATAAAAGCAGGCACACTGATTGTATAGCTAGCTTGAACAATTCAAAAGAGAAAATATTTTAAAAATGATTGTGTTTTTCAAATGTAGACAAGTTTCTATCTAGAAGGATCACACCATAGTGAACAGGAGAAGAAAAACATCTGCACACCTCTATATACTATGCAATTTAAGATTATGAAAAATGAACGTTTTCTTTGGTGCCAGTACTGAGACTTGATTTTGAACCCTCATTCTTACTTGGCCTATTCACTCAAGGTTGGCACTCTACCACTACAGCCAGCCAGATTTTTGCTGTTGAATTTGAGATATGCCACTTTTGGATTTCTCTGGGCTTGTTTGGAAACAAAATTCTCACATCTCAGTTACCCAATTAGCTAGGATTGGAGCCATCAGCATCTGCCTTTGAGCTCAACTCTGCCTCCAACAAGGATAAGTGGGGATTTGTAGTCAAGGAGCAGGGTGGAGGATTAGTGGTGAAAAATTAGAGGAGACATGACATTGGGGAAAGGAGAATAGGCTTAAAAATACTTCACAAGACTTTGTTAATGATGGGAACCTGCAGACACTGGACTAAGGGCAAAGCTCATCATTGCCCACATTCAGAAAGAATGCCCAAGAATATCCAGGAAACGAGTCAGGAGCTGGTTATTTTACACACAGAGTCTTATGAACTGTTTTCCTCAGACTGACATTGCCCTTGATCCACTGGATCTGTTTCCTGATTTCCTTGCTTTATGCATATGAGCCAGTCAGTTTTGCCCAGGCAGAGTGCCATGCAGTCCTTGTAGTTGTGCTAGTACAAACGTGGCTTGAAGTGGGCTTGAAGTCACAGCCTGGGTATTGGCCTGGAGCTTTTTGCCCAAGGCTAATTAGTACTCTGCCACTTGAGCCACAGTGCCACAATGCCACTTCCTGTTTGCTGGTGAACTGCAGATAAGAGTCTCAGACAGTTACTTCTTTGGTTGGATTCAATCGTGATTCTTAGAGCTCAGTCTCCAGAGTAGCTAGGATTATAAGCAATAGCCATGAACACGCAGCCAGGATGTCTTTCTTAAGGGCCTCAGAACCATTTTGGAGTGAGACCATAAGGAAGTTAACAGCACTGTCCCTTTGTCATCAAGGACTTTTAGCCTAGGTGACTTGCATCAAGCTATTAGCATCTGCTTGTCATAGAGTCAGAAGTTTTATTCTTTCTTCAGATTAAGGTAATTTCCTGGCACAAAAGGCTCCTTCCAGTGCCAGGTGAACTTCTGTGACTGGGAGTATCCAGTGTTCTCAGCCAGGCCACCAAGGGGGGTACTTGGACTTTCTGGTTTCTTACCCCACTTCTGAATGGTGTGAAACACTACACCTCAGAGTATGGGATCAGGTTCCTAAAGAGCTGCCCCAAGGGCAGATGATGACATCTAGAAGTGAGGGGGAGTCCACAAAGCCTTTAAGCCACCATGACAGGGGTCCCTACTCCTTAGCCCCTAGCCCCAGTTCCCTGCTTCCCACTGGCCCCGATCCCAGGCTTCTTGCCCTCTGTCATCTGAACCCACATTCTGGCCCCAAAACCTGCATTCTCACTTCCAGTCCTCACATGCACATTCCAGACTCTACTCCCAAGTTCCACCCTAACTCCTGAGCCCTCACCTCTAGTCTCTATCAGTTCCCCAAGTCCATGCTCCCAAACCCCACCCTTCCTACTTCTTACCCCTACTCTGACTCCTTGAACCCACAATCCCATTCCTTCCTGCCCACTCCCTAGGCATGCAGACCTATGAGCAACTGGTTCAGAGGACATTCGGACCTTTGGGGAGGTAATGATGGCCTTGGCCCCTTGTCTGCACAATGTTGGGGTAAGGATTCTGGACGATCAGTGCCTGCTGGGGGAAAGAGGGTGGAGTGAGGTGTGAGTTCCCTGGCTGGACTGAGGAGACTGGAAGGGAGAGAGGAATCTCTTCACTTACATGTACTCCCACCAACACCAGCCATGCTGTTACCTGTTCATTATCATATTGGAACTCCCCCTGCTTATTGGCACTTTTTTGGACATGGACCCTGAGTGCACCCAGCCCTCTGACTGACCTGCAGATCCTTGATTCTACCTGTGAGGTCTAGGTGGCCTTTCAGCCTCTATTTGCCAACCTAACTCACATATTCTTTATTTACCCAGTAGATGTGTTAATGGTGGATCAGTTTTTCCATTGTTTTAAGTCACATGTAACCCTTATAGATCCTATGCCAAAAAAACTAGCAATACTTCTACTTTATCTGAAAAATAAACTGTTTCCATTCATATGCTGTGATTACCTTATAGTTCTCAAATTTTGTAGACTTTATAAACAAAATAAAAAGCAGGCATGGGGATAAACTCATTTGTCACATTCTTAAAATCATAGTATAAAACAAAACATAGTTTTTGTGCACTCTGCTCTTACAGAATCAGATTAATAATTGATTTCATTGTTTTATTAGATTTACTGACATACATGGTAGCTTTCTCAAATTTCAAAGTACTAAACATATGCAATTTTAAAGGTAAAAAGTCATTTTTCTTTAGATGAAATATTCCTAGTCATTTGAACCTATTTATAAACACAATAATTAAAAAACTGACATACTTTAAGAATCAGAATACTTTAAATTAAAATACTTCTACTGAATACAAGATGTCTTTTTACTTATAATTATCATAGTTAAATTTATTATCACAAAGCAAAATAGGTTATCTCTACTAATTTCTCAAGTGAGGGAATTTCATTGGGATTTATACTTAATGTAAGTTTGAAATGTGATTATTAATAATGATCGGTATTTTATCAATTATAGGAAGCATTTGCTTATAGGGATTTCCTCAGGTCCATCAATCATCTCAGACCAAGTCTGAGCCCATGTCAACCTTAAAGGTTAGATGTAGTACACCTAACTTGCCTAATAAGTGTGCCAATTTAAGAAAAAAGAAGAAAAGCTAAAATTTAAAGCAAGAATGGCTAGTGATGTTGGGCTCAAAATTTCATAGGATAACCTTTTCAAAAATGCAAGAAATAGTGAAATTATCATTTTCCTGATAAAGCTTAATATTCACTAATGGGGTAACAATCACAGCATACATTTTAAAGAAATTTAATGCAGCCAAGAAAACTAGAAATAATGCTATTAAGATACAACAATAATAAAACATCTACCACCTAAAATATAGTTATTTAAGGTCCTAAACAAAAATATTAAAGGTAAAAAAGGCCTTGAAACTTTTTGCAACAATTCATTTTATAAAATCAATTTCTAAATATCTTACATCCTGTTGGCTTTAGTGTTTCATCCACTATCAACTAGACATTAGTACAGTAGATAACCACTTAGGCTGTTCTCAAATACTTGGTATTATAATGTGAGCTCATATCTTTTCTCAAATTATATTTTGTCCCACATATTCCACATGTATACAGATGAACGTACATGTGCTGCCCCAACTGTATATTATTTGGGAATACCTGAAAGCAGACGGCATATTATCTCATGAGCAGATAAATAAGACATCATATGCCCTACGCTGTCATATTTTCCAAAGTTTCTTTGATCACACATGGAACAGACATACCTGGCCATGCCTTTGAGCATGTCATTGTGCAGATGCAATTGATATTCTTTTAAAACTGCTCTCCACATATCTGACAAATTCTTTTTCCTTACTATAAACAGGGTAGTGTTCTCTTAAATGATAAGGCTGCTAAAATCCTTTTCTACACAGATTACAAAAATGTGGTCACTTGTGATGTGATCTCTTTCATTTTCTTCCATAATGGTGTTCTATAAACGTATCTTGGTCTAGGCAGCTGGACATTCATTCAACTAGTTTCAAAATGCTGGCCACAATTAGGACATAGAAAAGGACAAGCAGAATGTTTAAACAATCACTTTTTTCAATAGTGGTACTTATGTGGTACTAATTGTCCCTAAAAAACATTCAACATTTCAACAAATATTTCTCTTATTTTAGACTGGTCATCAGGATTTTCTTCCATGTCCATTTTCTCCTCAATATTTGCTAACTCATTCATCATCTGATCATCAGGCTTTCCATATCATTGAGCATGTTCCTGAAGTTGTCTGCCATTCACAAATAGTTTGTCAACATTGATCACATGCACAGGTCTTTTCAATGTGTTTGGCGAAGTAATGAAAGGACAAGTCTTCCTCGGTTATTGTATATGAGTCCACACAGCTCACAAGATGCCTTTTCAGTATCCTCCCCCTACCTGGACTGTTGTTGGTAGGGGGCCTCAAATTTTTTAAACCACCATTTTCATCAACGTTTATGGATAGCCAAGGCTTTAGTACTTTCCTACCATTTTTTTTGACACTGACATCTTCAACATAATATCTATTAAAGGGCTCCTCAGGTTCATATTCTAATTCATCACTGTTAGTGGATTCAATACAGTCTTTATCATTGACATTAATGTTAGAGTTTTTTTTTAGCTCATCTTTAGGAATATCTTCAGGTTCCATCGTGATGATTTTTTTCTTTCAGTCACTCTACGTTTTTGTTCACTGAGTACTTCAGACTCCACTGTGCTACTTTTTCTGGTGCTAGTGGTTGAAGCTGAGTCATCAGGAGTCTGGCTATGCAGAAAATGGCTTAGCATGGGCTGGGAATATGGCCTAGTGGCAAGAGTGCTTGCCCTGTATACATGAAGCCCTGGATTCCATTCCTCAGCACCACATACATAGAAAAGGCCAGAAGTGGTGCTGTGGCTCAAGTGGCAGAGTGCTAGCCTTGAGCAAAAAGAAGCCAGAGACAGTGCTCAGGCCGAGTCCAAGCCCCAGGACTGGCAAAATAAATAAATAGATAGATAACTGATTTAGCAGAATCCTTGTCATCAAACTCTGCTTTGATGTCACTGTCTTCCCCCTCTCTAATGTCCACTTTTCAGTGGTAGATCTTGAGTTTTGATATGAATGTCTCTTAGTATAGGTCAGCACATGTTCATCTAGCAGTTTTCACAGCTGAAGTCAAAGCAGCAGCTATCACATGTACAACTCCATGCTTTCTTTTGGAGTCGACAATTTGGACATGGAATTTCTTCTGACATACAGCTAATTGTGGTTGAGGAAATTTACCTAATTGTAAATATTCTTAGGCTGGGAATGTGGCTTAGCGGTAGAGTGCTTGCCTAGAGCATGAAGCCCTGGGTTCAATTCCTCAGCACCACATAAAAACAGAAAAAGCTAGAAATGGCACTGTGGCTCAAGTGGTAGAGTGCTAGCCTTGAGCAAAAAGAAGCCAGGGACAGTGCTCAGGCCCTGAGTTCAAGCCCACAGGATTGGCAAAAAAGTAAATATTCTTCCTCCAGCCCTCTAATATGTAGTATATTTACTGTTGAACTTGGTTCTATACACCACAGGTTGATTTCATCGCCACTTCTAGCCATAGTGTGTTCATACACTATTACCCCAAATATCACTTTGTTGTGCTTGTTTGAAGCAGAAGATGAACATTTTGAACTAGAAGAGTCTACATCCTGTATATCTTCTAAGCAGTCAGGAACATTCATTGCCACTTTGAATTACTCAAAACTAAACGGAACTATCATAATCTTTCCTAGGTACACACATTTCAAAATGAGATCAAAACACTCAGCAGTAATTTTCCTATTGCTAGGATTCAGTTGTGCAATACTATGCTGATGGTTCAAAAAAAAACAAAACAAAATTCTAAAACAGGAGCTGCTTTGTGTGCCTGAAAGAAAAATGACATCAGTTGCAATGCAACGATCACTGTGACTAGGCTTTGCTATTAGACACCTGACACAGCAAGAACCAGGTCTGTGGAGAGTTTAGGGAGTTTAAGGTAAAACGGCTACGGGAAACGCAGGCAGAAGCAGGGATGGGGTGGGGGGAGCGGTCCGTACACCTGCTCACAGCGCGTTCGGGCCGCACGCTCTAGCTCCGGGCACAGTGCTCGGGCTCGGGCTCTGCCCATGAGCGCGCGGCCCCGAGCGCGCGGCCCCGAGCGCGCTGCAATGGAGGACTTCCGCTGTCGCACAGCCGTGCGTGCCTCACCCCACTGAGCCGGCCTACTTAATTGGCGACTCCAAGAGTCTGCCCACCAGTTCGCCGTGGCCTCCGCCATCGCCTGCCCGACACACTGCCGCTGGTGGCTGGGGACACCCACAATCGCCTGTTAGTATCAACAAGTTTCTGCTGCGGGTTTGGGGCGGCTAGCATAGCCCGCACCACGTGGAGCAGCGTGGCGGCCTGACCCACCCCTCTCCAGACTGCAAGGCAAGAAAGGACTGTGCTTCTTCGCAACTCCACAGAGGCGCCAGGCTGCTTCCCGGCTCCGCCCAGATTCCCGCCCCCCAGAGCTCCACTTCGGAGCCTGCGCGGGCACCCACGTTGGGACACCCATTCCCCACGCTCCTCCCACTCTGCTTTCCGGGAGCCCAACTGGCTCTGGCCCTAAGTCACAACCGCCCCCCCCCCCGCGCCCTCACCCCTGGTTCCGCCGAACACGTGGGAGAATCCTCTCCTTCCCTCACCCCCGGATTGAAATGATGCCCATGCTTTGGCATCCCATGTGGGAAGCCCGTGACGCCCAGGTTTATCCCCATGCTTCCATTTCCAGTCACGATAGGATTTGTGGCATGTGCAGCCAGAGCGCGAGCCAACCTCGATGCCCTCACTCTGGCGGGCTGGTGCATATGTACGCACGCACGCGCCCACATACGCACGTACCCAGCACGCACGCACCCACGCATGCGCGTGCCCATGTACACACGTACCCATGCACGTGTGTACGTACCTACACACACCAGTCCAGTACTCCAGTGCCACAGGTTCCTACCTACCAAGCATAAGGTCACATAGTTCCATGCCCAACCGGCGAGAGAAGCTGCGCTAGAGAGCAGGGGTGGGGCCTACGTGCTTGACAGCACCTTTGCGTGCCATGCTCAGTGCGGGAGGGCCAGGGTCTGCCCCTCCCACTCAGAGGAGCTGATCGGCTACTGTAGCCAATACTTTCTGTGCCAATTCTACGGCACGAACTCAACGTCTGTAGCTGTCCTTTAGCCTTTTTGCTCAAGGTTGGTGCTTTGCCACTTGAGCCACAGCTCCATTTCCAGGTTTTTGGTGGTTAATTGGGTAAAAGAGTCACGGACTTTCCTGCCCCAGCACTTTTAAAATCATGATTCTCAAATCTCAGCCTCCTGAGTAACTAGGAATACAGATGTGGGCAATCGGTGCCAAGCCTCTCACTCGTTCTGTTTAAAGACTTGGGTTGGTGTCACCAGTGGATGGTAAATGCATACGGTATATATCCTCTTCTGACTCTAGCAGTCACATGGACCATGTGCTCATCCTGGGAGTGTTCTGGGAGTGTTATGGCTAGCAATGGATTCTTAGTGTGTTCATTGTGTGCTGGTGTGTGTGTATGTGAATGTACTGATCCAGTTACTGTGAACTCTGGGTTTGATTTTATGACTGTTATACTAGCTAATTCTCTCTGGCTGGCCATGTGATGTGTGACAGCTGGGTGCTGTATACTGTCATTCCAACCATGTGTCTGTGACACTTGGGCACTCAAACTTTCCTTATCCAGCTGATTCTGTGAGTTTAATTTTGGGTCCATCAGCTTAAGACTCTGTATAGCTCTAAATGCTTGCTTGATGGCTCCAGTGTGTGTGTGTGTGTGTGTGTGTGTGTGTGTGTGTGTGTGTGTGTGTGTATTCAACTCCATTAATCTCTGTTTGATTCAATAACTTCTGAAAAATCCTCTTAAATTGTATGCGTGTGATCCCTGACTGAAACTGTCCATGCCTTTCTATTGCAGTACAACCAAATCGGTTCAAGTTTTGTTGGATGCTGATTAATTCTAAATCTATCTTATGGTAGAATCTGTCAAGTTGTGTGTGCCCGTTGGGACTCCATGTAAACTGCGGTGTGCATTTCCAAATACAAACAACTCACTACTCCTCTGTGGTTTGACTTATTTATATTTCTTACTGTGCCAGAGCTTTTGGTATGTTACCACTGAGCCATATATCCAGCTCCTCCTTTCTTGGAGTTTCACTATGCAACTGAGGTTTCCCTTGGACTCAGAATCCTCCTGTTTAGCCTCAAACTTCAGCCACCCAATGGCTGGGTTAGAGAATGCTGAGATTGCAGCACTTTGTAATCACCCTCCTCCTCTGTTTGAACACACAGCCCTGTGTAATTGTAGACTGTCCTTAATTCTGGCCCCTGGCATTTGAATGTTGTGAATGTGCATGTCTTTTTTTTCTGTCTCACTCTGGGGAGACACTTCACTGGGGAAGTTGGTTTGTAATCTGATATTTGTAACTGAAAAATATCTGTGTGTATATTGTTAAATGATTAGCTTGATTCTGAAAATATCTAGAGACTATAAGTGCCTATTTTTGGGTGTGTGCCAATTTGGAGGTTTGAACTCAAGGCCTAGGCGCTGATTATCGCCATGTTCCTCCAGAGCTCAGCAACTGTGGTTTTAATGGTCTAGGGATCCCAATTCAAAATAAGTTCAGGAGATGGGTGCTGGTTGGTCATGCCTATAATCAGAGCTACTTAGGAGACTGAGATCTGAGGATTTTGGTTCAAAGCCAGTCAGAGCAGAAAAGTCAATGAGACTCTTAGCTCCAATTAACTCCTCCGCCTCAAAACAAACAAACAAACAAACAAAAAACAGATGTAGACCTGTGGCTCAAGTGGTAGAGTGCTAGTCTTGAGCAAAAAATCACAAAAACAGTACACAAAGCCCTAAGTTCAAGACTGGCACACACGTGCACACACACACACACACACACACACACACACACACACACACCATGTAAGTCCAGGGAGAAAAGTCCTGAGATTCTTAACTCAAAATTACTCACCAAAAAGTGAGACATGACAGAAATGGAGTACTAGCTCAAGTGGTATATCATTAGCCTTGAGAAAGAGAGCTAAGGGATGTAGCACCCAGGCCATGAGTTCAAGCCCTAGGACAATCACACACACACACACACACACACACACACACACACACACACAGCACACAGCACACTTAAGCTGTGAGACAGCATTGAAAGGTAAAGACCCTTAGGTCTCCCTATCCCAGAGGGGATGGACAGCACCTTCAAGGTCCTGTTGTCCATACTTGACTCACAGTATGGATGAAAGAGAGTAGGAACTCCCACCACAACCAGATACTCTGGTCCTGACCCCTCCCCCACCCACTGCATTACTCATGGTAGAGCCATGTGATCGATCTTGGGGGATGACATGTGTCTGATATGCAGGGTGACAGGGGGACTGGGGTAAGGGGAGAAGGAGGTGTTTCTGTTTCCAACCCCATGGAATTTTTGTTCTTGCACAGTTAACTTACACAGTGCCCATCATGACTTTGGCCTTGTGTGCCACCCATGGGAACAGGGCTAGTCATTTGAAGGGAGGAGGCGCAGATGTATGTCTAGCAGAAGAGACAAGCAAAAGCAGTCAAATGATAGAATACAGATAGAATTAAGAAACAAGATGAAGCAAGCTGAGGTAGGAGGATCTTGCGTTTGAGACCAGGCTCATCTGTCAGCAAGCTCAGATATTGAAGGGTTGATGGTGATACAGGTAGAGGGTGGGTCATACATAATAGAAGTACTTTATATGTATGAAAATAGCATAATAGGACCTATTAAAATTTGTTAAAAGGGGAGAATGGGGAAATTAAGGCTTTTAAGGATTCAATCACATACACTGTACACAATGAGACCCCTTTGTACAATTAATATGAAATGACATAAAGAAATATCCATAGGGGGTACACAGTAATATTATGTGACATAAGTTGTTTAATGCAATTTAACCTTTTTGCAGATTGTCTTTCTTTGTGAGATTAAATTCTCATTAATACACTGTTAGTGTTGTAAAAAAAATTCTCAATACAAAGAAGTACAATTTTCAAATCTACTTCTTTAGAACTGAATTTTTTCATTTAGGTCATTTTTTCTTTTTTAAATTTGTTAGTATAGAGGTGATGTACAAAGTGGTTACAGTTACCTAAGTAAGATAATGAGTACACTTCTATTTGGACAATATCACCCTTGTATCATATTTGTTTCCTGTGCTGGGAATAGTGTCTCACATCTGTAATCCTAGCTATGTCTGAGGCTGAGATCTAAGGATCACAATTTGAAGCCAATTCTAACAGGAATATCCAGAAGACCCTCAATTCCAATTTTTCATCTAAAGGAAGTAGAGCTCTGGCTCAAGTGGTAGAGAGCTAGACTTGAGTGAAAAGCCTAAAGACAGCACCCAGGCTCAAAAAAACCTGCACAAAAAAATGTATCTTGGGTTTCCTAGCGACAACCACAACTACAACAAAACCCTACAAGGTTTAAAAATATGTAGCTCAGGGCTGGGGATATAGCCTAGTGGCAAGAGTGCCTGCCTCGGATACACGAGGCCCTAGGTTCGATTCCCCAGCACCACATATACAGAAAACGGCCAGAAGCGGCGCTGTGGCTCAAGTGGCAGAGTGCTAGCCTTGAGCGGGAAGAAGCCAGGGACAGTGCTCAGGCCCTGAGTCCAAGGCCCAGGACTGGCCAAAAAACAAAAACAAAAACAAAAAAAATATGTAGCTCAGGGCTGGGAATGTGGCTACTTGCTTGCCATGCATGAATCTCTGAGTTCGGTTCTTCAGTATCATATAAACAGAAAAGGCCAGACATGGCAGGGCAGCTCATGTGGTAGAGTGTTAGCTTTGAGCCAAAGGAAGCTCAGGGACAGTGCTCATGCCCTGAGTTCAAGCCCCAGGACTGGCAAAAGAAATGTAGCTCAACGTCGAACACTTACCACATGTGTTCAGCTTAGGATTTACTCCTCAGGGGCACATAAGAAAACCAAGAAGCAAGGACAGAAAAGGGATGGATACTGAAGTACAGAACTGTAAGTAGGATGAGGCTCAGATAGGGAGGTTGAAATGATTTTGACAGGGAGAAAGTAGAGCTATGTAGATGGACAGAGCTTTGAGACCAGGGAGAAGGATGAATGCTGGTCTGATCAGGACACAGAGGTAGGCCAAGAAAAAAAAGAAAGGATATCAAACAGTGGTGAATGGGCAGATAGAAGGAAAAGAATTTGTCATAGAATAGATATAGGAAGCTCATTTATACAATCGAGGAACAGAGAGTCACCAGTGTGAAAGCAGAGATTTCAAATAGGGCAGAGTTAAAAATATGGTAATGGAGACCAGTGATAATGGCTCATGCCTATAATCCTAGCTACTCAGAGGGCTGATATCTGAGGATCATTATTCAAAGGCAGACAAGCAGGAATGTCCATGAGACTCTTATCTCCAATTAAACACACACACACACACACACACACACACACACACACACACACACACACACAGAGCCAGAGGTGGAGTTAGGACAGAAAGGCACTGAGCTCAATCCTCATTAAAGACACATATGCACACAAAAAATGGCCTGGTCATGTTCAGTGGTGACAGTACATGAGTCCTCACCCCTGACCCTTCCCTCCCATAGATCTGGAGAATACTACTGCTTACTAACTAACCCTTCTACTTGCTGTAACTGTGATCATGCTGGCTGGGGTTACTATATTTGTCTTCCTATACCATTTATGCAGGGATTCTTGTGCAATAACAGTATACCCCACCCCAGTCTCCAGCCTGACTTCATTGATTCAGCCTTGTAACCACAGTTAGCTTGACTCCTGTCACTTCGTGTCCTTCACATTCCACCTAAGCTGTGAAGTCCATCTGCTTCTTCACAAGCATCTTCTGACTTCATCTGGTACCTTGTGTTATGGAGCCCCTTTTTTCCTAACCCAATAATCAGGTGAGCATTCCATAGGCAAGGGTTGGGGAAAAGAGGTAGCATTTAGAGAGACTGCTTGTTCTCAGATGCTTGGACATTTATGTAACATTCTCTGGATGGATTATTGGTGCTCAGAGGACAAGTGTAGTCAGGAAGAGAGGTATATGGTTTTTGAAAAATGAAGCCAATTTTCTTAAGAAGGAACAAAGCAGACAGAGCACAAGCAGGGTCTAGGTCTAGGAAGACAGGAGGACACTGGGAGAGACAAATGGGCTAGAGGCAGGGCTCAGTGAGAACATGATTTTCTATCATGTATGGGACCTTGGGACCCATCCCTAGCACTGCAAAGGGGGAAAGGGCTAGTAAATACAGGGAAATTCTTCAAACAGATGAGAGGGAACTGTTGTGAAGCAAGGTGGAAGCACTTTGAAAAGTGAAGATTAAGGAAAATGCTACCTTTAGGGAAGAGAGTTAGGGCCTGGTGCAGCATTCATACTTACCATCGCCAGTTATATGAGAGGTTTAGGTAGAATGATCTTGGTCTCAAACTTCAGTAGGTTAAATGTGTGTGATTCTACCTAAAAAATTACTAAAAGCCAAAATGATGTAGGTATGGCTCAGACAATAAAGCACCTTCCTAACAGAAATGTGACCCTGAGCTCAAATTCCAGCACCAATAAATGCATTTTAAAAACTATAAGTGGGAACACATAGGAGAGGAAAAATCTAGGTGACAGTGCTTAGGCCCTGAGCTCAAGCCCCAGTATCAGCCAAAATAGTTTTAAAAATCAATGAAAAATGTTTCCAACATTGCTAAATTCAGCTTGTTGCATATTTTTGTTACCGTCACCTATAACATTATTTGTTTCTGAATGATTGAAAACAATTAAACAAAGAATAGGTTTTTTTTGTGATACTTGAAATTATAGGGAAGTCACATATCCATGTCTAATGTTCTGTGGAACTCAGTCAAGATTGTTCCTTCACATACTATTCATGACTATGGGGCTGAGGAGTTGCCATGCAAACTATATGGTTAGCAAAGTCTGAGCTATTTACTCTCTGACACTTTGTAAGAAAAGCTGACTGGCTTATGGTTTATCATAAAGAGAGAGTAAATACCATTTCAGAGAGATGAACACTAAAACAAATGAGTGGTGTGAGTATGATGTGGGGAAGAGGGTCATGAAGTAACTTGAGGACCACACTGAGGAGAGGACAAGCAACATACTTCTAGGCTGCCTAGAATGAGCATGCGCCATGGTTACGTAGGCAAAGAACATGCCCAGCACTGGGAGCACAAAATGCAAAAGTATTTATGAACCTGGCAGATCCAAGAAAGAATAAGAAGGAGGTATGGTAAGTCTTCAGGGTCATTGAAAAAAAAAAAGCAACCTTTAGAAGAACCCTGAGTTACAAAACATGGAGTTTTGCCAGCTTAATTATTAAGCAAGGTATTACTCTAGCTCGTTGTGGAAAGCTCACACTAGGACCTCATGTCTCAGATAATTACTACTTATCTGAGATACTCAGATCTGGGTTCAAAGCCAGTCTTGACAAGAAAGACCTTGAGATTCTTATCTTCAATCTGCAACCAGAAAGCTGGAAGTGGAGCTGTGTCTAAAGTGGTAGAGCACTATTCTTGAGCCAAGATCTCAGGGACAGTGCCCAGGCCCAGGTTCATGCTCCAGAATCAGAAAAAAAGTAGTCCCCATCAGTGAAGCTGATCCCAGCTCCTCAAGAGACTGAATTCCGAGGATCACAATCCAAAACCAGCCAGAACAGGAATGCTCTGAGACTCTTAGACTGGTATTCTCTGATATTACTCTAAAATTGTAAAGTCTATGAAAGACTTTCCTCCAGTTTAAGTGACATATAACTTTCCAGACCATTTTTTTTTATTTTATAGTGGAGGTTGAATCAATAGATGGACATATGCCAGATGACCATTCTACCACAGAGCTATAACTTCAGCCTAAAATGTTTTCTAGTATTTAGTATTTCTAGTATTTCAAAGTATCTCACTGTGAGTGTGTGTGTGTGTGTGTGTGTGTGTATGTCCAGGATGGCCTGGACCACTACTCTACACAGCTGGAAACTCACACAGCTGGAATGTGCCACTAGACTAGGCTTATTTGTTGAGATAATCATCTTGATAACTTTTAACCTGGGTGGGACTTAAACCTTATTCTTTCTAATTTCTGCCTTCTGAGAAACACTAACTATAAGTTGAGCTACATGCCTGGTTTTCCAAGATAATTTTTGGAGTCGATATTGAGACTTGAACTCAGGGCATGGGCCCTGTCCCTTAGCTTTTTCCTCAAGGCTGGCATGCTGACACTTGAACTACAGCAATACTTCTGTCATTGTCTTGATTAATTGGAGATAAGCATCTCATGATCTTTCCTGCCTGGGCTAGCTTCAAACTAGGTCTACAGATCTTACCCTCCTGAATAGCTAGGATTAGACATGTAAAGTAAGCCTCCTGGATTATCCCAGATTATTATTATTTTTGGGTTTTTTTTTGCCAGTCCTGGGGCTTGGACTCAGGGTCTGAGCACTGTCCCTGGCTTCTTTCTGCTCAAGGCTAGCACTCTGCCACTTAAGCCACAGTGCCACTCCTGGACATTTTCTATATATGTGGTGCTGGGGAGTCGATCCCAGGGCTTCATGTATACGAGGCAAGCACTCTTGCCACTAGGCCATATTCCTAGCCCCTCGTCCCAGATTATTTTAGTGCATATAAAAGCCACTGTATTATCTGTGTGTGAGTGAGTGTGTGTGTGTGTGTGTGTGTGTGTGTCTGCTCAAGTAATATTGGTATTTTCTTCTTAAATTTGTATTTATATTTTGCTGGTAGTGGGGCTTGAACTGAGGGTCTGGGTTCTGTCCTTTAGCTTTATACTTCAGGCTTGATCTGTTCCCCATGTGCTACAACCTCATTTTTCACTTTTTGATGGTTAATTGGAGATAAAGGCCTAATGGACTTTTCAGCACAAGCTAGCTTTGGGAATTGAAATCATGATATCTCAGGCTCCTGAGTTGCTAGGGTTATAGATCTGAGCTAAAAGTACCTGGCTCACTTTTTGTCCTTTACTGACAATAAATATAAGCTCTGAACTGCCATCTGATAATCTTTGTACTGGAGGTGGAACCCATAGCCTTGTGCATGTGAAGAACAGACTATACCGTGGAGCTATACATCTCCTCTGATGTGTATTTTATGCACTTGTTCAAGTACACTTGTGAACTAGAAAGCAGTTCATGCCTATAATACCAATACTGAAAAGCAGGGATGAGGAGAACTCAGGTTTGAGGACACCCCAGATGAACACAAAGTTAATGAACCAAGCCTTGGTGGGGGCTGGGGGGGGGTGGGGGGGCTTGAGATTCCTTATCTCAAAAAAACAAAACCAAATAAACTGGGTCTAATAGTTCACCCTGTAACTATAGCTACTCTGAAGTTGGAAGTAGGTAGGTCTCAGCAGCTTCCCAGGCAAATGTGTGAGATCTTATCTAAGAAATAAACTAAAATGGTCTAAGTGGGGCTCTCAAGTGGTAAGCACCTACTGGCCTGGTAAGCTCAAGACCCTGTACTCATGCTTCAGTACCGCAGAGGGAAAAAAAAGTTGAAAAACAGTGAAATGGATCACATGGAAAACTGCAATCCCATTAAGGATGGTGCCAATTTAGTATCCCCTTCCTTTTCCTCCATCCACCCTTCAGCCTGGGTAATTGCAGCTGATTACTACCACCCTGAAATCTTAAAACGGGGCTTGTTGGCTAACACAGAAGTTTTTGTAATGTCTCTGGGAGTCATAATCTAAAGTAAGGAGACAAAGATTGACTGAGCTCTTACAACCATGTGAAGTGTCTAGGCTTACATATCTTCTCAGGAAAAATAGTTACAAAGAACAACCATAGTATATGTAAATTAAAAAAAATCATTGCCCAAATAAATAATTCAACTGTATGGTTTGGATACTAAAATCATGCAGTTGAAAGCCAAAGGTGTGAATCAAGTCCTAACAAATGCAATACTGTGAATTCAAAACCCAGTAATACTCCCAAAAATATTCAGTTAAAAAGGAAATACTGGGGGGGGGGGTTGGCTGGGAATATGGCCTGGCCTAGTGATAGAGTGCTTGCCTCATATACATGAAGCCCTGGGTTCGATTCCTCACCACATATATAGAACCACATATATAGAAAAAGCCAGAAGTGGTGCTGTGGTTCAGTGGTAGAGTGCTAGCCTTGAGCAAGAAGAAGCCAGGGACAGTGCTCAAACCCAGAGTTCAAGCTCCAGGACTGGCAAAAAAAAGTCACCAGGAATTCTGGGTGCTGGTGGCCCATGCTAATACTCCTAGCTACTCAGGAAGCTGAGATCTGAGATTGTGGTCCCAAGTCAGCTGGGGTGGTAAAGTCCAGGAGATTCTTATCTCCAATTAACCAAAAAGTAAGAAGTGGAGCTGTGGTTCCAGTGGTAGAGCACTGGCCTTGAGCAGAAGCATTTAGGAATAGCACTGAGATAGTACATTCGAGTCCTAGGACCAGCACTGGCCTTGAGCAGAAGCATTTAGGTATAGCACTGAAATAGTACATTCGAGTCCCAGGACCAGCACTGGCCTTGAGCAGAAGCATTTAGGTATAGCACTGAGACAGTACATTCAAGTCCCAGGACAGAAAAAAAAAGAATGAAGTTGGTTCTGGCTCTTAAAAAGATGGTTTATTGAGGTTCAAAGCCAGCCCAGGCAGGAAAGCCCATGAGATTCTTGTCTCCAATAAACTACTCAGAAAAAGCTGAAAGTGGCACTGTGGCTCAAGTCGTAAAGTGCTAGCCTTGAGCACAGAGAGGCGCAGGGACAGAGCCCAACCTCTAAGTTCAAGCCCCAGGACTGGAAATAAAAATATATGAGGACAAGATGCCACACCTTAAATGGACATGCTCAAGTACCAACAGACCTTTTCCACGTAGGGAAGATAAACCTCAGCCTTCCATATAGGGTATAATTAGAGTATACTCAGAGGCTGGTGATTTAAGCCATTTAGGGAGTTAAGGCAGAATCAGAGCATTCTCTATATGCAAAGCTTTCCCAAGGCTGTGACATCTGCATTTCTCTGAAGCAGGGCATCTGCAATTCAAAGGATAGCTCTTTTTACCTCTAGGCTTTGGAGCTGGGTGGATAGCCCCAATCTCCTGGTGAAGCTAGCTAGTCGTAGTGCTGCACATCTGTAATTTCAGCTACTCAAGACAGAGGCAGGAGGACTGTGAGTTCAAGGCAGCTAGGTAACAGTAGTTAAACCTCTGTATCAAAGAAGAAAAATTGCCTGGGAATATGACTGATATGGTAGAAAACTTGCTTAGCAAGTTCAAAGTTCTGGTTTCAATCTCTAATACCAAAGCACAAAGAAAAACTTATGGAGAATGGCCAGAGATAGAGTAAATAAATGTAAATTAAAAGAGCAGGAATAAAAATGGGTACACCACTTGTACAGTTAACTCACAATACAAATACAATAATTCAAAAAGAGAGTACTAAAATAATGTGAGTTTCTCAGATTTAGACAACTTCCTATCTATAAAGGTCATAGCATAATGACCAGGAGAAAAGAAGCAGAACTGCACACTTCTACACACAATGTAATTTGTGATTATGAAAAATGAAATTTTTTTTTCTGGTGCCGCTACTGGGGCTTGAACCTAGGAACTCAGGCTCTTGCTTGGCATTTTTGCTGAAAAGCGGCAATCTACCGATTGAGCCAGTCAGTTTTTTGCTGGTGAATTGGAGGTATGACACTGGCATTTCTCTGTGTGGGCTGGTTTGGAACTCAATCTCAGCTTCCTGAGTAGGTTGGATTTCTAGTTCACGATGATGGCTCATGACATCAGCACCTCTTTGAGCTCAGCTCTGCTTCCAACAGGGATAAGTGGAGATTCGTAGGCAAGGGTCAGGGTAGAGGGAGGTTTAAAGATGGAAAATTACTAAGAGGAGTCATAGGGGAAAGAAGAATTGACCTAAACTGATTTCACAAGATTTTGCTGATCTGGGAAACAGGCAGAAGACACAAGATTGAGGGCAGAGCTGAAAGAATACCCAAGAATACCCTGGAAACTTGAGTCAGGAGCTGCTTATTTTACACACAGAGTTTCATGAACTGTTCTCCCCAGATTAGCCTTGCCCCTGATCCTCTGGATCTCAGTCTCCTGAGTAGCCTTTAAAAAAAACAAAAACAACAAATATGAGCCACTGGTACCCAGGTAGGATGACTCTCATTCCTAGTGCACTAGCCTGGAACTTAGGGCCTGGGCACTGTACCTGAGCATTTTGCTGAAGGCTACTGCTCTGCCACTTGAGCCAAAGTTTCACTTTCAGCTTTTTTTTTTTTTTTTTTTTTTTGGCCAGTCCTGGGGCTTGGACTCAGGGCCTGAGCACTGTCCCTGGCTTCTTTTTGCTCAAGGCTAGCACTCTGCCACTTGAGCCACAGCGCCACTTCTGGCTGTTTTCTATATACATGGTGCTGGGGAATCGAACCCAGGGCCTCATGTATATGAGGCAGGCACTCTTGCCACTAGGCCATATCCCCAGCCCATACTTTCAGCTTTTTGGTAGTTAGTTGGAGATAAGACTCCCATGGACTTGTCTGGTTAGGCTGGATTCAAACCATGATTCTTAGACCTCAGATTCCTGAGTAGCTAGAATTACAAATGAGAGCCATGAACACTGAACTATGTTGTCTTTCTTAAGGGCTTCAGAGCAATGGGACTACAAGGAAGTCAACAACCCTGTCTCCCTGTCACCAAGATTAGCCTATGTGACTTGCACCAAGCTATCAACATCTGCTTGTCATAGAGATGAGACTTTTACTCTTTCTTCAGATCAAGACAGTTTCCTGACACAAAAGGCTCCTTCCAGTCCCAGGTGAATTTGTGTGTGACTGTGAGTATTCACTGTTCACACAGCTAGGCCAGTAAGGAGTGTACTTGGACTTTCTGGCTTATATTTTCCACAGGAATAATGTTAATTACGAATGAAGAATCTATGATAATTGAGAAGAGTTTAGGAATACTTTCAGGGAGCAGGATGATAAATGACAAGGGACAAGAAAAGAGAAGGAAAGAAAGAGGAAAAGAAAAAAAATCTGGCAATTGATGGCTCATGCCTATAATCTTAGCTACTCAGGAGGCTGAAATCTGAGGATTGCAGTTCAAAGCCAGCCTGGACAGGAAATTCCACAAGACTCCTATATCTAATAAATTATCCCCTACTCTAAGAAAAGCCAGAAATAGAGCTAAGCCTCAAGTGGTAGAGCCCTAGCCTTGAGCAAAAGAAGCTCAAGGACAGAGCCCATACCCTGAATTTAAACCCCAAGACTGACAAGAGAGGGAGGGGTGACTTCTGATTGAGTAAAATACAGGGAATCAGAGTAGAAAAATCTAAACATTCCTTTGGTACTGTCTGTCTGTAGAAGCGGACTCTAAAATAGTTCCCCTACAGATGTTTGAATGATTGCCCCCACCCTATTTCCCCAGGTCCATACAGGCACCAGGCAAAACCCCAGGTATGCACAGACCTGCTTTGATGTGCAAGCAGAGAAATTCACCTAAGCCCAGCTGTAAACACTCTATTGTGGGCCCAACAAAAAATTCCCCAACTTCCTAGACCTAAGGGCTTTTTCATTATTCTCTGCTGCCTTGCTCAGTGCCCATATAAGCCTGATCCCAAATTCATCCCCTCACACACCCTCCAAACCCATGGGAAGTTATGTGCCCCTCACTGGCAATAAACAATCCTCACCTGTTGATGATGGAGTCCAACATATTCCTTTTCTATTCTCTATTATCCTAACAATGGTCATATTTTGTGTAATCTCATCTTCTAGAGTGCAAATGGACATGTGACTTGGCTCTAGTAAGTAGGCTATGGCAAAGATGATGGAAATCACTAAGTTTTGGGATTTTGATAGTTTTATGCCACACCACATTTCTTTTGGATGAACATGTCATTATGTTAGTGGCATATGACAAGAGAATTATTAGGTCATATGGAGATTTCTAACTTTTTGAAAAAACAGACATTTTCCTCAGCAGCTACACCATTTTACATTTCTACCAGAGTTGCAACAAGGTCCCGATTTCTCCCAATCCTCATTAGTTTCCTTTTTGTTGAAGTTATTGGAAGAAAATAGCCATTCTAATCCAGGCAGTTATTTCTCCCTGTAATTTTGATTGCATTGCTGGTGTTGATAATGTTTATATATGCCTTTTAGTCATTTGTATATTTTCTTTTATATCTTCTCAGTTCCTTTGACCATTTCTAGCTTTTTTTTTGCCAGTCCTGGAGCTTGAACTCAGGGCCTGAGCACTGTCCCTGGCTTCTTTCTGCTCAAGGCTAGCACTCTACCACTTGAACCACAGCACCACTTCTGCCCTTTTCTATATATGTAGTGCTGAGGAATTGAACCCAGGGCTTCATGTATGTGAGGCAAGCCACTAGGCCATATTCCCAGCCCCCTCCTTTGGCCATTTCTAAATTGCTTATTTCTTGTTGAGTTGTAGATGTTCTTCATGCTGGATTACAACCATTTATGAACTATTGACTGGAAAATATTTTCTCACAACCCATGGATTGTCTGTCCACTCTCTCCTTTTTTTTGCCAGTCCTAGGGTATCGGGCTAAATCTACACCTCCTTCTGTGTAGAGATCCTGGGCCTATTTGCCCCCTCTGTGTGGTCCCCTTTTGCTCTCAACGCATATCCTCTGGCCTGTAGGAATTACTGCAGGAGTGAGAGCCACGTGCAGCCTCGGTCAGCATGTGGTTTCGAGAATGCCCTCCCCCCTCCCTATACTCGCCTAGGAAGCCGGGTAAGCACAGACACCTCGGAGAAGCTTCAAACAGCGTTCTGTTTATTCAAGGGAGGGGCTAAAAGACTTATAGCAATAATGATGAGGGAAGGGGAGGGACTTACCAGGAGCTAACGATAGGCTAATGTCCATCATGGTGATGTCACGGAAATTCCCACAGAGGTGGAGACTAGTCCCCAAGGCCTGGCGCCATGGTGACACACGTGCTCGCAGCCAAGAGGTGGGGGCTGGTTTGCTATCTCTTCAGGTAGAACCCGGAAGGAAGTGGGAGTGGCTAGAGCCATCCCCTACATCTCCCTCTTATTTGTTTTTTAAATTAGCAGGACATGCTGTAAACATATGGCATATGTAGGCATGAGGCAAATGTTGACATAAGATACATATGGGGCCCCTTCCACAAAGGAAGGGGTAGGTGAAGGAGCCGTCCATTTGGCTCAGTCCAGAGGAATTGGAATCCTTATCCCATTTCTGTGCCATTCAAGATAATGCAGGCATCATTTCCTCTTTTGGCAGTGAGGTAGAAGCATGTTTAAATTCTGGCGACTCTGGTAGTCCACAGCAGCTGATAACAACATATGTAGTTAGGGGCTGGGGATATAGCCTAGTGGCAAGAGTGCCTGCCTCGGATACACGAGGCCCTAGGTTCGATTCCCCAGCACCACATATACAGAAAACGGCCAGAAGTGGCGCTGTGGCTCAAGTGGCAGAGTGCTAGCCTTGAGCGGGAAGAAGCCAGGGACAGTGCTCAAGCCCTGAGTCCAAGGCCCAGGACTGGCCAAAAAAAAAAAAAAAAAAACCTCAACATATGTAGTTAGTAAAACTTTTTTTTTTCACAAACATTGAAGGCAAGGCACTAAACCCTTGTGCCTACCTTTTAAACATCTTATCAAAACATCAAAGTAAGGTGTCAAAACCCTCAGCTCCTATTTCCCTCCAACGGAACCCCCTAAATCAACCAGCAGGGGGAGAGCAAAAGGAAGAAACAATGGTGTAAAACTTCTCTTTAGTTCTCGTGCAACGCTGTAGGCGACGCTGCCACAGCAAAACATTGCGCCAAGGGAGACACTCTAGGAAGAGTCTAGAAAGCAAGCAGGGAAGGGAAGCTGGCTGCCTCCTACCGCTACCTCCTGCCATCTACCGCTGTTGTGTGCAGGCAGGCTCCCCATATTCCCTTGGAAGAGCAGAAGAAATCCAGCACGGTCCTTGTTTTCCTAGAGAGAACAAGAAGAAATTTCTCCAGAGCGAGTGGTCCAGGCTTAATTTCCCAATCTGGAAAGGCACATACAATGCTCCTTCTCGCACTGATTTGGGAAGATTAAAAAAATTTTTTTTGTATAAATTTAAGATATTTAATGTAAGCATAGCTATCCTTAACTAGTCATGGGTAAAGCATAACTGTCCTTAACTAGTCATGGGGGCTGCTCCCCCCCCCTTTTTTTTTTTTGAAAAAATGACACAGGAGAGCACCAGGCTGGGAGTATGGGCGAAGGTCATTTCTTCTAAAATTACTTCCTGCTGAATGGGGGCGAAGTAGTCAGGGGCCCCTGATTTGCCATATGGCCTGGTACCATCCAGTGTGGTTGGCAAAAGTCCTTATCGTTACCACGAGAATGGCCATCAGGGCCAATGGGTGTCACGGTCTCCTCTGGCCAGGACCTGTAGCTTGGCACAGCAGTGTAGAAAGATGATAGCCTTGAACCGCAAGTTCCCAGGTGATGACCTCAGTGAGAGATGTTATTCTGTTAAAAGAGACTTTTGAAAAGATCAGGCAAAAGACTGACAAGTTCTCAGAGCTAGTTAACATGAATGACATAGAACATACCCTGGGCACAAGCCAGAAAAGTTCCATTTGGAACATAAACCCAATTGTGGTCAATTACAAAGAAGGAGGAATAACTGAAGGAAGTGTTTAGTGCTAGTGGTCCGGTTTGGAGTAGCCAGTCAGAGGCTAAGTTAAATATATATACATATATACAACTGGCAGAAAAAAGGAAGATGGACAGGTAACTATTCCGTTTGACCTCACGGCTCTGATTAGTTTTGAAAGGGTGACACAAGGGTACTCTGTTTAGGATGTGACACCATTCTCCTCTTACTCCTCTCCACATCCCTGTTTCCTGTACTGGCTGAGTCCCAGGAGTTCCGGCGCTTGTTGCTGGGATGGCATGCTCCCATCCGCATTCATGGGGTTTTAACTCAGGGCCTCAGCACTGTCCCTGAGTACTTCTGCTTGAGGCTAGTGCTCTACCACCTGAGTCATGGTGCTGCTTTCAGCATTTTGCTGGTTCTCTTGAGTCAAGCTCCCAGTCTGGCTCTTTGCTGGTTAATTGGGAGATGGAGTTTTAGAGAGATTTCTCTTTTGCCCGGGCTGGCTTTGAACTGTGGTCTGAGGAGTTTTAGCCATAAGCCCTTTTTTTTATATCCAATTAGCAACGAGGAAAGCAACAGGAATAGCCCATCTGTAACTTGTTGAGAACTGACCAAAAACCACTTGTCAAAGTTTTGCTGTAACACTTAGAGAACATGAGATATATGTGCCATCAATTTAAATCATACCATTTGATCTTACCAGCAGGTGGAAAAGAGAACACAGATAAATGACAATCGAGGGAAAAAGGTTAAAACAATGTGAAAGTCTCAGCTTTAGCAGTGGCTGTGTCTTCCATCCCAAATTAGCAGGCCAGCAGGAGAGATGGGTTGCATCCAGGTAAGGCTGTAGTAAGATCTCACACACACCTCCTGCAAGATTGCCTGCAAAATTCTACACAGACTGGTTAAAGACATTTAAAATCCCCCAGCATTTCCTGGTTGGTTGCTCTGAGTATTCTCTGGCTTTTGTAGGCTGATGCCCTTTTGGTTTAAGCAGGGTGATGACTTTAAGAGATTTGCCTAGTTACAAAATGCCAAGATAACTCTGGTTGTTTAAATTTTCATCTAGGAATGTAATTTAAGCCTTTGTCTCAGCCTTATTTGCATCCGAAAGACTCTGAACTCAAATGACAATTTTTTTTATAATGCAGGAATCGCAATTACAAATTTAGAAACACTTATCCATTTAGCTTTTCGGTAAATTAGTGAGAAGCATTAGCTTGCTTTGCCATACTTTTTTTTTACATATAGGGTTAATGAGTATTTACGTTTATCCCTACTAATTTATTATACATACTTTAAAACACTTGCCCGATTATATGTAACTTAAGATAGTTAGGAGTCTTACTTATTACATCACAGCATTTACACAGAATTTAGTACCAAATCATTAGCCTGATATCCAAAATAATTGTGACAAAAGTACCTTCAACCATGTTTACCAGAATTTATAAGTACAAGAGATTTGGCCTCAGCACCTCGCCTTTTTAATATCTCCAAATTGCAAGAGTAGCACAGGAATCAAATCACATCAGACAAACAAACTTTCCAACCATCAAGAAAAACTCTTCCAATTTTTCAAGTATCTCTGAAGTGGTAGCCTTAGAAAACCCAGTCAAATCACTTATTGCTGTATCAGAACCCATTGCTTGTCCCCCAAATAATCCGTTTGGATTTGGAGACCTGGGGCTTTTGCTTGTTGTAAATCCGCCTGCAAGGTCCACATCAGGAAGTTTAACACAGAGCTAACAGGACACAGACTGCAGGGTCACAGCAGGACGCCATTGTTGTGAAGCTGCTAGGAGTCTCCCAGCCTCCATGTCCCCGCCCATCCTCGAGGAATCCAACACGCCCACCAGCAGGGGTGAGCGGGAAGGAGGCCATCCCGACTTATCAAGCATTGATAACAAAAATCTAAGACCCTGTCTCTTTTTCCAATAGATATAATTGTCCAATCCAGTAATTTGGGGCCGGCTTTAGAGGTAGGGAGGGCGCGGGCCAGCCCTAAAACCGCGTGCGCGAAGCTCCGCACCGCCCACCACCACCGGGCCTCAGAAGCGGAAAAAGAAAGGGAGCCTGCACAAAGGAAGTTTCAGCCCCAAAACCCCGCGCTCCAGGCCGACGCCGCCGGTGGCCCCAGAAGCGGAAAGGGAAGGGGGGTGCCAGCACGAGGGCAAGCTGCTCCAGGCGCTCCGCGTGCCTCGCCGTCTCCGTGCACACCGTGCCCCAAGCCGCCCGCAAATTGGGACCCCGAAATCCCGGGCGGTGGGGGGGGGGGGGTCCTGGCCCGGATGGCAGCAACTGTTTCACGTGCTGCTGCTGCCGCCGCCTTTTGTGCTTCTCTACCATGCAGCTGCCAGGGCGGGTTTCCCGCTGGACACGAAAAGCTGCTCGACCCCACCCCGCCTGGCGCCGGGAGACCCGCAAGGCCGCAGTGCAGCAGAAATCCCTCAGCCCTTGGCCTGAATATCCTAAAAGTACAATCCAGTCCCTTGGAACATGAATTGATTCTGCCCCATCGTCTTAGCTGCCCAATGGGAGAAGCAACACGCCTCGGAGAACCTACTCCAAATTCCCGAGGGCTACTGATAGCTCCAGACTTTGCTTCCTGTGGGCTTCCCGCCCCGCCCCACGTTTGGGCCGCCATTTGCCGGGCTAGATCTACACCTCCTTCCATGTGCCCCCTCCGTGTGGTCCCCTATCGCTCTCAACGCATATCCTCTGGCCAGTAGGAATTACTGCAGAAGCGAGGTCCACATGCAGCCTCGGTCAGCATGTGGTTGCGAGAATGCCCTCCTCCCTCCCTATACTCGCCTAGGAAGACAGGGGCGCGTGGGCTCTCGGTGAACCTTCAAGGAGTGTTCTGTTTATTCAAGGGAGGGGCTAACAGACTTATAGCAATAATGACGAGGGAAGGGGAGGGACTGACCAGGAGCTAACAATAGGCTAATGAGCATGTCCATCATGGTGATGTCACGGAAATTCCCGCAGAGGCAGAGACCAGTCCCCAAGGCCCGGCGCCATGGTGACACACGTGCTCGCAGCTGAGAGGCAGGGGCTGGTTTGCTATCTCTTCAGGTAGAACCCGGAAGGAAGTGGGAGTGGCTAGAGCCATCCCCTACACTAGGGCTTGAACTCAGGGCCTGAGCACTATCCCTGAGCTTCTTTTCCTCATAGATAGTGCTCTACCACTTGAGCCCTAGCTCCACTTCTGGCATTTTCTGTTTATGTTGTACTGAGGAATCAAATCCAGGGCTTCATGCATGCAAGGCAAGCACTCTACCACTAAGCCACATTCCCAGCCCCACTCTTTTGATGGTATTGTTTAATTAACAATTTTTTAAACTGAAGTATATTGTATATACTTTTCTGTTGTAACCTGTTGTTTTTGGTGTTATATTTAGGAAATCTTGCCAAATCTCAAACAGGGAACATTTCCCCTATAGTTAAAGAGTTTTATAGTTTCAGCTCATAGCAACTAAAGTAAATACACCTTGTTTCTGCCTCTCCTTGATATTTCTTCCCAATTAAGACCGGCTTCATCTGGGTACAGGACCCAGATCTGTGTGCAGGACAGACACTGGTCTGGGTGTAGGATGTAGATGCACAATTCCATGCTGACCATGGCCACTTAGAGCCCATATGTTGGACTCAGCAAGCCAGGAGTTGGCTGTGCATGGCACGCCAGCAACACAGCAAGCTGAGGTGGAACATATGCTCCTGGAACACACCCACCCACTTGTGCAATGCTTTGCATGTGCCTGGCCCAGGAGCCCTTAGACCACCACTCTATCATCTCTTACCACACTTTTGAATGGTGTGAAAGACTACACCTTAGAGTACTGGATCCAGCTCGTGGAGAGCTGCCCCAAGGGCAGATTATGACATCGAGAAGTGAGGGAGAGTCCACAAAGCCTTTCAGCCACCTTGACAGGGGTCCTACCCCAGCTCCCTACTCCTTAGCCCCTAGCTCCAGTTCCTTGCTTCCCACTGGCCCCAATCCCAGGCTTCTTGCCCTCTGTCATCTGAACCCACAATCCTGGCTCCAAAACTTGCATTCTCACTTTCAGTCCTCATATGCACATTCCACACTCTACTCCCAAGTTCCATCCTAACTCCTGAGCCCTCACCTCTAGCCTTTATCATTTCCCCGAGTCCAGGCTCCCAGACCCCACCCTTCCTACTTCTTACTCCTACTCTGACTCCTTGAATCCACAATCTCATTCCTTCCCACTGCTCCCTAGGCATGCAGACCTATGAGCAGCGGGGACAGAGGACATTCAGGCTTGTAAGGAAGTAGTGGTGACCTTGTTCACGTGTCTGCACAATGTAAGGGTGAGTGTCGGGGTCTTTAGCCCCCCCCCCCGTGCTCCCCCAACCCATGGGAGAGACGGGAAAGGCACGCCCGACTGGACAAGCCAAGAAAAGAGAAGGGTTGGCAGGCCACATTCACCCAGTACTCCCTCACTGGAGGACAGTCAGACGGCCTGGGAGTCAAGTCGGTGCAGTATCTCGTTTATTGGGGAAGTACGTGCCACTAGTATAAGGCACAGGAGCCAATCAGGTCTAAGATCGGCAGGAAGGGGAGGGGTGAGCTATCCATCAAGGGCGGAAGAGCCGGGGCGTCACAGCCCACAGAACCGCCTCCGGGTTATAACCAAAGACACTTGTAGCAGCTGCGCGTTGTTGTTAGGCGCTGCCATCTTAGCCACACGTGGCCCCAAGACTGAGAAACAGGCAGGGCCAGCTAGTTGACTTCCAGGTGTGCCCCACAGGTGAGGACTCTGGTAGGTAGAAGTCACAGGGAGAAAGAGGATGGGGAGAGGTGTGATTTCCCTGGCTGGGCTGGGCTAGGGAAACTGGAAGAAAGGGAGAAAGGAATCTTTTCGCATACATGTACTCCCAACACCAGCCAGGTCTTACCTGTTTGTTATCATACCTGAACCCCCCTTGGTTATCAGCCCTTTCCTGTGCATGGACCCCAAGGGGTAAGTTCACTCTGCTCCGTGATTGGCTTTCAGATCCCCTACTCTACCTGTGAGGCCCAGCTGGCTTTTCAACCTCACTATCCCTACCTGACTCTCAAGTATTCTTTTTTTGGTGCCAGTTCTAGGGTATGAACTTAGGGTTTGTCACTGTCCTTTAGCCTTTTCACACAAATTGTTGTTTTACCACTTGATCCCCAGCTCCACTTCTGGGTTTTTGGTGGTTAATGGAAAAAATATCACAGACTTTTCTGCCTGGGCTCTCTTTGAACTATGATTCTCAGATCTCAGCCTTCTCAATAACTAGGAATACAGGTGTGAACCACAAGTGCCCAGAGTTTCAAATGTTTTGTTTAGATTTGTTTAGGTTTGGCTGTTGTTCTGACTCTGCGATTGATTTTAGATCCATCCTATGGTGGAGTTTGTTGGATTGTGTCCACTGGGACTCCAGTTGTGCTGCTATGTATGTTTGCACACAACTGAGTACCCCTATGTAGTTTGACTTGTTCACATTTGTTTACTGTGCCAGGGCCTCTTATGTGTCAGGAAAGCATTCTACTACCAAGCCATATGTCCAGATCCTCCTTTTTTTGAGTTAGGGTTTTACTATGTGGCTGTTTCCCTGGGACTCAGAATCATCCTTCCTTATCCTCACACCTCAGACTCCCAATGGCTGATGCAAAGAGTGCTGGTGCTACATGTGTGAACTTAACACCTACCTCCTCTGTCTGTTTGGACATAGCTCTGTGTGTGTGGAGTTGCAGGGGTTGGGGGACTGTCCTTCACTCTGGTCCCTGCCTTTTGAATGTTGTGAATGTGCATGTCTGGTTTTCTCAGTCTGACTTTAGGAAGTTGGTTTGTTGTCTGATAATTGTAATTGAAAGCTTGCTTTGTTAAATTGTGTATATACTGTTGAATGATTGGTTTGATTCTGAAAATACCTAGATACTAAGCCTGCCTAATTCTTTTTGTATTTGCCAATTCGGGTGCTTGAACTCAAGGGTAAGCACTGATTATAGTCATGGGCCACTGGACCTCCCATTTTTGTCTATGATGGTCTGGGAATCACAGTTCAAAGTGAACCCAGGGAGGAAAGTCCTAAAATTCTTATCTCCAATTTACTAAAAATAGAAATGACCAGGAGCTGGTGGCTCATGCCTGTAATCCTAGCTATTCAGGAGGCTGAGATCTGAAGATTATAGTTCAAAAATAGCACAGGCAGGAAAGTCTGTGAGACTCTTAGCTCCAATAAACTACCCAGAAAGGTCTGGGAGTGGAGCTATTGTTATGCCAAGTCACGAGAAGACCACCAAGAAGGCCACCGAGACTCAGACGTTCCGAAATGCAAAAGCAAGGCTTTATTCAGGTGAGCTGCAACTTGGGCCTCGTCCTACCCACTGACACAGCGGAGGTTAGGAGGAAGCCCCGAGCTGCGATTGCACAGGGCTTATAAAGGCAAAAAACAAAGTTACAGCCATCAGGTGTTCAAGCAAGGCAAAAAACAGTTACAGCAATCAGGTGTTCAATCAAGCAAGATTAGGACACGGGTACAAATCTGATTGGCTCAGGGCTTGAGGCATTCTGGGGGCGGTTGGAGTTAAGCGGTTAGAGTTCTTGACCGGCTGGGCCCTAATAAGCTTTCCCTGGGTTTGCTCATAGTTTAAACAGACAACAAAATGGGGGCTGCCTGAAAATGGGGTTTACTTTAACTCTTCATTCCCACCTTCACTATGACTCAAGTAATAGAGTGCTAGGGACACTCAGGAACAGAACCCAGGTCCTGAGTTCAAGCCCCACCACCAAAAGAAAAGAAAGAGCCAGAAATGGAACTCTAGCTCAAGTGGTGTATCATTACCCTTGAGTAAAATAGCTATGGGACAGTGCCCAGGCCCTGAGTTCAAGCCCCAGTACCAGCACACACACACAGACACACACACACACACACACACACACACACACATGCACACACATATACATATACATAGCTAAATTGTAATTTGTGGTAAAGACCATTAGGTCTTCCTATCCAAGGGGCTCAACAGCACCTGTGAAGCCTAGTTGTTGACATTTGATTCACAGTAGAGCTGTAGAAGTGTAGGAACTCCCACCACATAGATCCTCTGGTCCTGGCCCCACTGCATTACTCATGATGGAGCCATGAGGTGGACCTCAAGGGCTACATGTGTCTGTTAGGGAGAGTGACAGAGGGGCTAAGGGAGGGATAAAGAGGTCCTCCAATTCTCTTATACCCTAGCCCCACTGGACTGTTTTTGTGCCTGTACAGTGCCCATATGACTTTGGTCTTGTGTGCCACCCTGAGGACCTGCCCATCTACCTGGATCTCTGACAGTGATTGGTCAGCCAGGGGGCCTGTGTGATGAGACACCTGGGGAGGGTGGGGCACTCATTGTGTCTGATGATCCCCATAGCAGCCTTGGAATTTTAGCTTTAGGCAAGACCCTGACTAAATAGGAGTTTCATTTGGTCAGGAGCCCTCGGGGAACAAAGGACAGTCATGTTGCCTCAGTGAGTTTGCCTGATATTTTAACTACCAGTAGCTGTGATAATGGCAGAGATCAGAGGATCAGCGGAAGTGGAGATCTTTATGGGCAGGGCTGGGAAGTGGGGATGGTCAGATGGTTGGGGAGGGATATACTTGTGGGGAGTGAGGCAAGGATAAAATAGTGGGGGACTATATGGGTAATGGGACACAGAGGGACAGCATGGACTTTCACATGGAAGGGAGAGGTATTAGGGGTAAGCAGAGGTTTACAGAGAAGGGAGGCTTGGCTAGGCACACAGCATCCCAGTGTGTACCAGCTGAATGTCAGTTTAGGAGGAGGGAAATCCAGAGGCTTGAGCTTGAATTGAGGACTCAGGCCAAGTCCAAGGCTCTCAGAATGACAGTTCCCTGACTTTGTATACTTTAGTCCCTCCTAGTGCAGGCTGTAAGCAATGGCCAATGTGTCCATCAGGCTCATGTTCTTCATGTAGAGACTCATAGTTACCTATAAATACTTCATCTTCTCCAATGAGTACATGTAGGTCCAGAGCTGGGGACTGGGACAAGAGCCTCTGAGTTCCTTCCCTCCCAGACCTTGGACCCATCAATTTCCAAGAGAAAGATGCATGCCATCTCCTGTGTAGATTTCTGACACTGTGAGGGTAGGGTTCTGGGGTGTCAATTCTCATACTCCTGTCACATCCTGAATGTCATGTCTCTTCTCCTTTGTCCAGGTTTTACACAAGGCTCAATGATCCATATATACAGCAAGCAGGACCTGCTCAGCCTCTGACTGCACCTTCGTGTGTTGTCTGTCTTGGCCCTGAATCTACCAATGGTGCTGACCCCAGTGGGAGGGGTAGGGGGGGGCAAGGGAGCCCAGGGAGCTGGGTACCAGGGCTGGATTAATAGCCTGTGCACGGTTGCATGGATGGACACTGGAGCTCTGGGGGAGGCTGGATGGAAGGAGGAAGCAGAAATGGATACTCAGGAAGACAGAGTTCTCTGATGGACAGAGAAGGCAAATATCAATGGTCTGATGGAGAGAGCATGGGACAGAGAGGCTGAGGAAACAGGGCTAGTCAGTTTGGGGGTGGGGGTGACACAAATAGATGGCTATGAAGTAGGGAAAGGCAGAAATGGTTAGTCAGATGATAGATGCACAGATAGAATAAAGAAACAAGATGAAGCTAGATGTGGAAGCACATGTCTTTAATCCTGGCACTTGGGAGGCTAAGGCAGAAGGATCTTGAGTTTGAGGCCAGGCTGGTCTCTATATCAAGAGCCTATCTCAAAACTTGAAGGGCTGATGGTGATATACACTGAGGGAGTGGCGATCATGATTGAAGTACTTTATATGTATGAAAATAGAACAATGGAACCTGTTAAAATTGGTTTAAAATGGAGAATGGGGAAAAGAATCTATAGAGGATTTGATCACAAACACTGTACACCACAATGAAACACCTTTGTTTAATTGTCCATAGAGTGCATGCAGTAATATTATTGTAACCTGAGTTGTTTTATGTAATTTCACAATGGACATAAAGCAACATTTACTCTCTTAAATTCTCATTAATATTCTATTAGTGTTACATAAAAAATATCTCAACATAAATAGGTACGATTACTTTCATCTACCTTACTACAATTACATAATTTTTATTTTCATTAAAATACCTTTGTTTTCCTGCCGGGCACTGCTGGCTCGTACCTGTAAGCCAAACTACTTAAAAGGCTAAGATCTGAAGATCACAGTTTGAATATAGTCTGTACAGGAAAGTCTAATATACATTTATCTCAATTATCCATTAAAGAAAAGCTGAAAGTGAAGCTGTGGTTCAAGTGGTAGTAGGTCAACCTTGAGCAATAAAGATAAGAGATAGCACCCTAGCCCCAAGTTTAAGCCCCGGTACCAGCACAAAAATATATTTGATCTCTGAACCCAAAAGAAAAAATGAAATCCAACTCAAGATTTGATACTCAGTGTCAAAAACTGAAAGGGGAGCGGGAAGAAAGGAAGGAAGGAAAGAAGGAAGGGAAGAAGGGAAAGAGTGAAAGAAAAGAAAGAAAAGGAAAGCTCAGGAATGGCAGAAAGTGGTAGAGAACAAAGTAGGGAGGCCTAAAAAGGACAAGGCTCAGATGGGTAGGTGGGAATGATTTTGACAGGAAGAAGTAGAGCTAGTCAGACAGAGGAAGAGGGAAGGCAATGAGACCAGGGAGAAAGACAGGTGCTGGTCTGATAGGGAGTCCGGGGTGAACAAAGAGAAGAAGAAAGGCTTTCAGACATTAGTGGAAGGACAGACAAAGAAAGAGAGATTGTCAGAGGGTGACAGTGAAGCTCATTTACATAATGGAGGCACAGGAAGACAGACAAGGTGAAGCCACAGTCTCCAGAGAACAAAGTAGGGATTTGAGAAAAGATGGAACTAAAGACTTGCTCCTGGAGCTGAGTGCTAGTGGCTCACACCTAAAATCCTCCCTACTCCAGGGGCTGGGATCTGAGGATCACCCTTCAAGGCCAGCCCAGGCAGGAAAGTATGTGAGACCCTCATCTTCAAGTAACTACCAAAAACACTGAAAATGTATCTGTAGCTCAAGTACGAGAGTACCAGCCATGAGCTTAGAAGCACAGGGACAGCACTCAGGTCCTGAATTCAAACCCCAGTACAGGAACACACACACGCACAAAGTTCTCAGCACATTCAGGAAGGGTAGTACATAACTCGTCACCCCTGATGTGCCTTTTCCTCTCCACAGATTCACGTGCTTCTCGGTACAAGCTACGTCTTCTGATGGGTGTTTTCACAATTTTACTGACATTGATTATTGCTCTCTTCGTTTTATACCGTCCATCCGAGGTGTCTTTGAAGTTAGTGGTCAGTATCTCCCACCTCAGTCCCCAGCCTGTCCTCATTGAGTCAGCCTTATGTTCAAATTTGGTTGACTTCTGTCCCTACTTGTCCTCCAGACTACGACGAGTCCTGGGGTTTCACCGGCATCGGCACCAGCACCAGCATCTTCCACGGCTGTCTGGTGCTTTCAGTGATGGAGGTCCTTTTTCCTAGCCCAGTAGCCAAGTGAGTATCCTATGGCTGAGTTCTGGGAAAAGACAAAGTGTTCAGAGTGAATGCTTGGTCTCAAGATGCCTGCACACAACTGGAATATTCTCAGGATGGGGTTGTGTGGGGGGTAGAGGAAAGCTGATGACAGGAACAAGGGTAGATGGTTTTGGAAGAAAGGAAACAATGGCCAGGTAAGGGACAGAGCAGACAGAGCCTCAGCAGGATAAATAAGAGATGATTACAGAGGAGAGTCAGGTATGGATGAGACACTTTTGGCAGGTTTAGCGTGGGTAAAGAGTCCCTGAAAACCCCATCTTTTCTCCCTCCCACCTGCAGGCCCTGTGTTTTGACACCCCTGACATCTTCGTGATCATCACACTGGGCTTGTTGTTAACCATCTGGGCTAGAGGTCAAAGCAACATTCGCTTATAATTACATTGACTTCCTTAACCAGCTCTAAGCACATTAGTTTTCCCAAATCCCTTTAAAGGAGTAGTGGTACTACTCCTAATCCCAACCGCAAACTCCACAGAAAATGAAGAGAGAGGGCGAATCTTTAGGTGTCCTCACACAACCCAGTCCCTACTCCGCTACTTGGCTCCTAGCTGGTTAGGATTTCTCCCTCAAATGAGAAGAAACAATAAAAATGCTGTTTGAAGTCACTTGTGTCAGTCTTCTCATCTTTGTTAAATACATCTTTAGGAAACTGGTCTGAGATAGGGAAGGGTAAACTGAGGCCTCAATGAGAGCTGTATTCACTCACTTCTGTCCTCCTTCAGTGAATTGATACAGCAATTAGGAACCTTCAGAGTGGCAGGTTGCAGACTGAGCAGTGAATATTCTATATGGTAGAGATAGAGCACTAATTGAAGCAGAAAAGCTAGGAACCAGTAGCTCAGCCTGTAACTCTAGATAACCAGGAGGCTCACATATGAGAATAACAACTCCAAGCCTGGGCAGGAAAGCCATGATACTTTCATCTTCAATTATCCAGCAAAAAATGAGAAAGTGGAGTTGTTGCTCAAGTGGTAGAGTTCCAGCCTTCAGTTAAATCCCTAGTAATCTCTCTCTCTGTCTCTCTCTGTCTCTCTCTGCCTCTCTCTATTCTCTCTCTCTCTCTCTCTCTCTCTCTCTCACACACACACACACACACACACACACACACACACAGCCTAAATGATTCTATATTTCTGGAAAATAACATATTTTATTCTTAATGAATAAGAATTTACTCTTAAAAGTTTTATTTTTTATTTATTTATTTATTTTGCCAGTCCTGGGCCTTGGACTCAGGGCCTGAGCACTGTCCCTGGCTTCTTCCCGCTCAAGGCTAGCACTCTGCCACTTGAGCCACAGCGCCGCTTCTGGCCGTTTTTCTGTATATGTGGTGCTGGGGAATCGAACCTAGGGCCTTGTGTATCCGAGGCAGGCACTCTTGCCACTAGGCTATATCCCCAGCCCTCTTAAAAGTTTTAAATCCTCATAATGTTTGTAATTGCCTATTATATCATTGCTTATCTGTTTATTAAACTTAATACATGAATCCATTAAAAAAAAGACCTAAAAGATAAGTAAAAACAAAACTGAAAGAAATGCAACAGACAATGATGCTCCTGCATGGCTTAAATTTAGCCTGTTGCTTAGTTTGTGTGACCCTTACCTATAACATTATTTCTGTTTTGTGGAATTCAGCCAAGCTTCTTTATTCAAATACTATTCATGACTCTGAAGATGAAGAGTTGTAATGCAAACTACATGATCAGCAAAATCTGAGCTATTTACTCACTGGCTGTTTGCAGAAGAAAACTGGTCTCTGACTTAGGAGAGAGAGAAAATACCATGTCAGATACAGATGAACACCGAAACAAATGAGTGATTGAGTGTGATGTGGGGGAGGGGGAGGGGCTCGTTATGGAGGACCTCAATGAGGAGGGGACAAGTAGCCCGAAAAAGCATGCTCCAGGGTGATCTAGGCCAAGAATTTTCCAGGCACCCGGGAGCAATAAGTGCAAAGGACCGGATGTAGGTATGAGCCTGGAAGATCCAAGCAAGAATAAAGAAAAGCTAGGGTAAGTATTCAAGGACCAAATATATACCAGCTTTGTAAAGAAGCCTGAGCTACAAAACAGGGATGTTTGCCACATTGGTCGGTAAAAAAAAATTTAATTAACTGTAAAACTAACAAATTTATGAAAGACTTTCCCAAGTTTTATTGTCTTTAATCATCTCAGATAATTTTTAATTTAAACCTTATTTTTGTGGTAGGGAGTGAATCCACCTCCAGCCCTCCAAATAATTATTTTTAATTTAAAAATGTTTCTTTGATAGGGCCTCATTTTTCATGTGCCCACACACATTTTTGTATATATATATGTGTGTGTGTGTGTGAGTGTGTGTGTATGTATGTATGTGTGTGTGTTTAGAATGAACTACATCACTATCCTATACAGCTGAGCCTCTCACACACCTGGGGTGACAGGTCTGTCCCACAGTGCCAGGCTTATTGTCAAGATGAACATCTTGCTAACTATTTTGCTTATAATGGCCTTTAACATTGAAACTCCTACTCTTTTCTTTCTGAGGTGCTGAGATTATAGGTGGGAGCCACGTACCTGTCCTCTCCAGATAAGTTTTTTGTGCCCATAGTCAAGTGTGAACTCCAGACATGGGCACTCTCCCTTAGGTTTTTCACTCAAAGCTAGTGCTGTACCACTTGAGCCACAGCTCCACTACTGATATTTTGTTACTAAATTGGAAATAATCTTATTATGCCCTTTCCTGCCTGTGCTTGTGTCAAAAACAGATTCTCAGATCTTAACACCTTGGTATCTACAATCACACCTGTGACCTCCAGATACCCAGATATTCCAGATAATTTATATATATATATGTATATATATATACATATATATGTATATATATATATAATCCTTTTCTCCTGTTTTGTATGTTGTATGTTTCTCTGTACTCAAGCTATTTTGCTCTTCATTTTTGTATGAGGCTAGAATTGGGGTTTAGGCACTGTCCATTAGGTCTCTCTCTTAAGTACTGACCTTTATTTTCTCAGCGATAGGTCTACTTTGTGTGTGTGTGTGTGTGTGTGTGTGTGTGTGTGTGTGTGTGTGTGTGTGTGTGTGTAAACCATGAAGCTTGAACTCTGTGCCTGGGCACTGTCCCTGAGCTTTTTTGCCTACGTCTAGTGCTCTACCAGGTGAACCACAACTCCACTTCAAGCTTTAGGTGATTAATTGGAGATAAGAGTCCCATGGACTTTCCTGCCCACGCTGGCTTGACCTAAGATCCTGAGATCTCAGCCTTCTGCTTAGCTAGGATTATAGCATGAGCCTGTAATGAGCCTGCACCCACCCCACTTCTGGCTTTCTGATAATTAATTGGAGATAAGAGCCTCCTGGGTTTTAGAACCTGGGATAACTTCAAACCATAACTTCAGACCTCAGTCTCTTGAGTAGTTAGGATTACAAGTGTGAGCACTGGTACCCTGCTCACTTTGTGGGTTTTTTTCTGCCAATAAATGTAAGCTCTGGAAGGCCACCTGACATTCTTGGTGCTGGAGACAGAAACCACAATCTCATGCATTATAATCACACACTCCTACTGAGCTAAGCATCGCTTCTGATGTGAATTTCATGCATGTGTCTAATTCCACTTGTGAGCTGAACAGGGGTTCATGCCTATAATCCCAGCTACTTGGGAAGCAGATATCAAGAGCATCCAGTTTTGTTGGCAGCACATGTGAATAAAACGTTAGTAAATCAAGCCTAACCAAAACATAAAAGCATTTGAGAGTCCTCATTTCATTTTTTAAAAATCTGGGCCTATTTTATCACCCCTATAATCCTGCCTACTCAAGAGTAAGAGGTAGGAAGCTCTCAGAAGCCTGCCTAGCAAATGTGTGAGATACTATCTGAGAAACTAAAGCAAAATTGTCAAAAAGGGTAGCTAGAGTGGTAGGGACCTACTGGTGTAATCTCAGGGCACTGAATTCATGCCACAGTACCACCAAAAGAAAGTAAAAAGGCATAGTAGGATTGGAGCTCATGGAAAAGTGCAGTCCATTAAGTGTGACCACATCTCAGTATTCCCTTCCTTTCCACCCACCTTCCAGCCTAGGTAATTGTAGCATGGTACTGTCATCCTGAGATCCCTAGATTGGGGCTTAGTGGCTGAGACAGAAGTGATGGTATCTTTCCTGGGCTAAGAGAAAGGACAAAATGATTAACTGAGCTGAGCCCCTGGGACTTTGTAGTTAGAAATACCAAGTGCAAACTCTTGCAATCACAATAGGGTGCCTGGCCTTACATCTTTTCCCAGGAGTAAATGGTTACTTAGAGTAACCACAGCAGATACTGAATTTTAAATGCTTAATTGCTCAGAGAAAAAAATAAGTGGAATGGATTGGAGATTACAATGATGTAGTTGTGGACTGGAGATGTAAGTCAATTCCTATTGAGTTGTAAGACCTGAGTTCAAACCCCATTCATGCCAAAAAATTGATGTAGTTAAGGACTGGGAATATGGCTTAGTTGTAGAGTGCTTGCCTAGCATGCATGAGGCCCTGGGTTCGATTCCTTGGTATCATATAAACAAAAAAAAAATGATGCAGTTTAAAAGGAAACACCGAGATGATAAGGATACTTATAGACCTTTTATAATCCAGGCTCTGGTGACTCATGATTGTAATCCTAGCTGGACAGAAGGCTGAGATCTGAGGATCAAGTTTTAAAGCCAGTCCAGGCAGGAAGAGAATCTTATATCCAATAAACTACCAAAAAGCCTGAAAAAGAGTTATGGGTCAAGTGATAGAGCACTAGCCTTGAGCAGAAAATCTCAGACAGCGCCCATGCCTTGAATTCAAGCCCAGAGATCATCTCAAAACATGAATAAAATAAAAAAGAACTTATATAAAAGTCTCAAGTTCCAAGCGCTGATAGTTCATGCCCATAATCTTAGCTACTCAAGAGGCCAAGATCGAGAATCGCCGTTTGAAGCCTGATCAGGAAAGACAGATTTATCTCCAATTAACCACCAAAAACCTGGAAGTGGAGCTTTGGCTCAAAGTGGTAGAATGCTACTCTGATACCAAAAAGCTCAGGGACAGTGCCCGGGTCCTGAGTTCAAGTCCCACACTGACAAAATAAAGTCTTCAAGAGGGAAACTGGTCCTAGCTACTCAAGAGGCTGAATTCTGAGGATCATGGTTCTAAAGACAGCTTGAACAGAAAATTCCCTCAGACTCTTATCTTAAGTGAACCAGCCAAAAAGCACAAGTGGAGATGTGACTCAAGTGATAAGAATCTAAGAGTCAGTCTAAGAGTGAGAGGCCCTGAGTTCTAGGACAAGTATTGTCACAAACCAAAAAGACATTATGAAGCTAGGCTTGACCATGCCCACCTGCAGTCCCAGCTACTGAGGATGCAGATGCAGGAGAATTAGGAAATCAAGGCCAGCTAGAAAAGTTAGTGAGACTCTGTGTCAAAAAGTAAATAAATAAAAAGTGAAAAATACTGGCAGCATGATTGTCATGGTAGAGCACTTGCCCAGCAAGTTCAAGGTTCTGGGTTCATTTCCCAATAGTGACATGCAAACAAAGAAAAACACATTGGAGCCATGGACCCCTCAGATGCCTTCAACCAGAACCAGAGCCCTGGGTTTGTTCTGATGGCCAAGGAAGAGGATTCACCAGGTGGGCCTGAATCCTCAGAAACTTTAGTAATGGACCTTCAGAGGTTGACACTGAACTTGAGTACAAACCTCCCATCTCCCCAGCCAGAAGTTCCAGCACAAGCTCCCAGCACAAGGAGAGATGATGCTGCCTTTCCTAAGGCTGGGATCCAGAGAGCGTTCGTGGAGCAGGAAAGAAACAGCTGTCACACTTGAGGTCTGTGCTTACTAGATAGATGATAGATAGATAGATAGATAGATAGATAGATAGATAGATAGATAGATAGATAGATAGATAGATAGATAGATATAATTGTCAGTCCTGGGGCTTGAACTCAGGGCCTGGGTGCTATCCCTGAGCCTCTTTGTATTCAAGGCTAGCACTCTACCACTTGACTCACAGCACCACTTCTGGCTTTTTCTGAGTAGTTTATTGGAGATAAGAGTCACAGATTTTTCTGCTCAGTCTGGCTTTGAACTGCAGTCCTCAGATCTCAGCCTCCTGAATAGGTAGGAATACAGGCGTAAGCCACCAGTGCCCAGCTTTGTGCTTTAAAATAGACATTTGCAGATTCAAGGGCTTCTAGAAGACCCCATGGGAGCACTTCCACGAACCTGAACCCAGGCATCCTCTCAGATGTCCCACGAGGACAACTCCACATGTGAACCAGTGATATATACCATCCTCATTGTCCTCTCACAGAATTCTCACAAAGCAAGGCAGCACAGTTTCAGAGATTTGTCCTCAGTATCCAGCTCCCTAACCCTACCCATCCTGGCAGATGGGAGATACTGGCCAAGAACCAGAATGACAGAGAGGGATTGACCAAAAGGCAGAAGAGAAGAAAACTGGCAAATTGGACAACAAAGGCTATTCAAGGTAACAAACAGTACAAGAAATGTATCCAGTTTCTGCTTGAACCATTCAGAAAATGCAAGATTAGGGGCTAACAAGGGCAGTCCTAATGAGTGATTGATATCTGTCAGTCTCTTGCTGATAATTAAATACAGCCTATTGTCAAAGCTCTTAGATGCTACGAGACACTGGTTTTAAATGCCAGGGAGCTTAAAGATACTATGCCCAAGCACCAGTGGCTCAGACCTCTAATCCTTCACTACTCAGGAAGCTAAGATCTGAGGATCATGGTTCAAAGCAAGCCTAGGCAGGAATGTCCATGAGACACTTATCTCCAATTAACCGCCAGAAAACAAGAAGTGGTGCTGTAGCTCAAGTGGTAGAGCACTAGCCTTATGCTGAAGAGCTCATGGACAGTGCCCAGGCCCAGAATTCAAGCCCTACAACAGACTAAAAAAAAGACACTATGTATGCTGTGATTTTGTTTTCTGGGTTTTTTCGGAGGGGGTCTTTGCTTTTTAAAATATTTATTGTTATTATAAAGATGGTGTGCACGGGGGTTACAGTTACATAGGCAAGTAATGAGTATGTTGTTTTTTTTTTTTTGGATGACACCCCTTCCCTTGCTTTCTCCCAGTTTTTCCATTCCATCCATACCCACAAATGTTTTGGTTTAATTTTGTTCCTGTGGATGGATGTCTTCCTACCTCAGTTTCTGGACTTTTTTTGCCAGTCCTGGGCTTGAACTCAGGGACTGAGCACTGTCTCTGGATTCTTTTTGCTAAAGGTTAGCACTTTACTATTTGAGCCACAGTGCCACTTCTGGCCTTTTCTTTATATGTGGTGCTAAGGAATCAAACCCAGGGCTTCATGTATGCGAGGCAAGCACTCTACCACTAGACCATATTCCCAGCCCACATGGTTTCTAGACTTTTTATGGAGTGTGTGTATGTGTCTGTTTTTTACATTCTGACTCTGGTGTAGTTAATTTATTGTTTTCTGAAAGCTTTATTTGAGCTGGTGCTGGAGCTTGTACTCAGGGCTTAGGTGCTGTTCCTGAATGTATTTTGTTCAGGGTGAGTACTCTCCCACTACCAGCTTTGTGGCGATTAATTGGACATAAGCATCTCGCAAACTTTCCTGCCTGGGTTGGCCTCAAACCACTATCCTTAAATCTCAGTCTCTAGAGTATCTAGGATTACAGAAATGAGCTACCAGTGCCCCCCAAAAGGTTTGGTTTTTATTATTATTATATATATATGTATATATATGTATCTAAATATACATATATATTCAGTTAAATTATTGCTTTGACTCTGAAAACATCTAGAAACAAAGAATTGATATGTATGGGTGATGATTAAAGGCATGAGCCACTAGAGCCTGGCCATTGTGGCTTAAATGATCTGAAGGATCCCATTGCAAAGTAAGACCAGGCAGGAAAGTTCTGAGATTCTTATTGCCACTACCTTGGAAAAATACAGGATTAGAGCACTAGCTGAAGTGGTATATCATTAGCCTTGATTGAAAAAGCTTAAGGGAATCACTCAGGTTCTGAATTCAAGCCTGAGTACCAGCACACACCCCAGAAAACCCTCATCTAATCACTATTGTGAGGTCAAATGAAACAACATTGAAGGGCAAAGATGCTTTGGGCTTCCTATCAAAAGGGCTGGCACAAGAGCACTTGTGAGGCCCAGTTGTTCACATTTGATTCATAGTAGAGATGCAGGAGTTCCCACCACACCCAGATTCTCTGGTCATGGCCACAAGGCATTATTCATAGTGGAGCTATATGGTGAAAGTCAGGGGCTGACATGTGCCTGATAGGGAGAGTGACAGGCTGAGGGAGGGGGAAAGAGGTCCTCAGATCCTCTTATATACTAACACCATAGAATGATTCTGTTCCTGTACACATTGCACATTATGCTTTGGGTGTTGTGTGCCACCCTGGAGATTTGCCCATCTCCATGGAGCCCTACCAGTGATTGGGCAGCCAGGGGGCCTGTGTGATGGGCCAGCTGGGAGGGGGAGGGGCCCTTATTGTGTCTAATGGTCCCCATAGCAGCCCTGGAACTTTAGCTTCAGAGAGCACACAGACTAAAGCGAGGTTTCAGTTGGTCAGAAGCCCCCAAGGAACAAAGGGCAGCCATGCTGCCTCAGTGAGTTTGCCTATTATTTTAACCCCTGTAGCTGTGAGAATGGCAGAGATCAGAGAATGGGTGGAAATGAGAATCTTTACAGACAGGGCTGGGAAGTGGGGATGGTCAGATGGATGGGGAGGGATATATTTGTGGGGAGTGAGGCAAGGATAAAGTAGTGGGGGACTATATGGGTGATGGGACACAGAGGGACAGCATAAATAGTCAGCTGGAAGGAAGAGACAGGGTTAAAATAATGCTTGGGAGATGGCAGAATGGATGAGGGCAGAGAAGGGACGCTTCCTATTTACACAGCACCGCAGTATGTACCAGTTGAAGGCCTGGGAAGAGGGGTCTTTGGAGGCTGAAACTGGGTTTGAGTGTTTGGGCCAAGTCCAGGCCTCTCAGCAGGACAGTTCTATGACCTGTACTCTTTAGTCCCTCCTAGTGCAGGATGTAGGCTCTGGTCAATGTGTCCATTGTGGACAAGTTCTTCATGGAGAGACTCATGGTTACCTCATTCTCTCCAATGTGTGCAGCTAGGTAGAGGCTGGAGGTTGGGACAAGAACCTCTAAGTTCCTTCCTTACCAGACCTTAGACCCACAATTATCAAGGGGGGGTGCATGAGTATCTGTGTAGATTTCTGACACTGTGAGGGTGGGTTTCAGGGGGTATCAGTCCTCATGATCTTGTCACATCTTGAATTCTGTCTCCTCCCATGTCCCAGGTTCTATGCTGGAGGTGACGGTCCATTAATACAAGGAGCAAGACCTGTTCAGCTTCTGCGTATCCCTCAGCGTCCTCCTTCTCCAGACCCTTATTCTGACGATGGTGCTGATCTAAGTGGGGGCAGTGTGGGGGGGTGAGAGGGCCCAGGGAGCAGGATGTTGGGGCTGGATGAATAGAGGGCTCAAACATGGTTGTTGGAATGGAGGTTGGAGATCTGAGGGACTGAATGGAAGGAGGAGGCAAGCATGGCCACACAGGAAGGAAGAGGTCTCTGATGGACAGAGAAGGCAAAAATTGGTGGTGTGACAGAAGAGTGGTCATGGATGGCAGGAGAGGGAGGCTCAGCAGGAAACCACTCATTCAGTTGAAGGGAAGAGGCACAGATAGATGGCTAAACAGAATGAAGAGGCAGAAGTAATTAGTCAGAGGAAAAAGCACAGCTAAAATGGTGAAGCAAGATGAAGCTGGACATGGGAACACATGTGTATAGCCTTTAGGCTGAGGCAAGAGGGGCTCGAGTTTCAGTCAGGCTGGTCTCCACAGCAAGAGCCCACCTCAAAAACGGATGGGCTGATGGTGATTAAGGCTGGGGAGGAACAATCATGATTGAAGTACATTATGTATGAAAACAGAAAATGGAAACTCTTAAAATTGGTTAAAAAGGGAAAATGAGAAAAAGAAAGCAATAGAGGATTCTGGCAAATACCTGTACACATTGATACCACTTTGCATAATTACTAGTTTTTCTAGTAATTATGCAAGACAGATAATATGTCCATAGGGTATACACTGTAATAATGTGTGACATCAGTTGTTTTATGCAATTTCAATTTTAGCAAGCTAACTTTTTTGTTTATTTGTGGTTTTTTTTTGTTGTTGTTGTTGCCAGTCCTGGGCCTTGGACTCAGGGCCTGAGCACTGTCCCTGGCTTCTTTGTGCTCAAGGCTAGCACTCTTCCACTTGAGCCACAGCGCCACTTCTGGCAGTTTTCTATATATGTGGTGCTGAGGAATCAAACCCAGGGCTTTATATATACAAGTCAAGCACTCTGGCCACTAGGCCATATTCCCAGCCCGCAAGCTAACTTTTTAAAGTGAGATAAAATTTTAATTATTTTACATTTAGTGCCTTGTATTACATTTCTTGATCCAAAGAAATACAGTTTCGGATCTACTTTTCTAGAATTGCATTTCATTGTTTTTGCATCATTTTTAGTACATATCCTTCGTTTCCTGCTGGGAACAGTGACTCATGCCTGAAATTGTAGTTATTCAAGAGTCTGAGATTTGAGGATCATAATGAGAAGGCAGCCCTGGCTGAAAAGTCCAGAAAATGATTGGTTGTGTGTGTGTATGTGTGTGTCCCCATGTCCTGGGATATGTGCTCAGGGCCTTGTTGCTGTCCCTGAGCTTCTTTGGTGCAAGGCTAGTGCCCTACCACTAGAGCCACAACTCCATTTCTGGCTTTACTGACAGTTCAGTGAAGATAAGGAATCTCAGAGGCTTTCCTATCTGTGCTGGTTTTAGACCATGATCCTCAGATCTCAGCCTTCTGAGTAGCTAGGATTATAGCATGAGCCACTGGCATCCAGCCAGAAGATTCTTATCTTTAAATATCTGCCAAAGAAATATGTGACTGTGGGGTAGTAGTTTAAGTGGTAGAGAAGCAGACTTGAATGAAAAAGTATAGGGACAGGGACAAGGTCTGTAGTTCAAGCACCATGATAGACACAAAAAATATCTTTGGTTTCCTAGCAACAAAACAACAAGGGCTTGGAATGTGGCTTAGCAATAGAGTGCTTGCCTAGCATGCAGGAAGCTCTGGATTCAATTTCTCAGTACCACAAAAAAAAAAAAGCCGGAAGTGACACTGTGGCTCAAGAGGTAGAGTGCTAGCCTTGAGCAAAAAGAAGCCAGAGACAGTGCTCAGGCCCTGAGTTCAAGCCCCAGGACTGCCAAAAAAAATCAGAACAACAAAAAGAACAACAACACCACACACACACAACACAACACAAAGTTTTAAACTATGTAGCTCAGTGTACAACACTTATTACCCTTGTGCTCAGCTTGGGATTTATTCCTTAGGGGGACATAAAAAAATTCAAAGAACATGGGACAGAAAAGGGATGGTGGTAGGGAAGTGTAGCAAATGTGAGGGTCAGCTAGGGAGGTGGGGATGATTTTGACAGGAAAAAGGTACAGCTAGTTAGATGGAGACAAAGGCAAGGCTTTGAGACCAGGGAGAAGGACAGGTGCTAGCCTGAAGGGGAGGCAGCAGTGGACAAACTCAGGAAGAATGGGGTTCATGTAGAGACCGGTAGAAAAGATTTTGTCAGAGAGTTGCGGCAAGAATCTCATTTAGATGATGGAGGCACACAGGGACAGTCACACAAGGCAGAGCCACAGTCTTTAGTGGAGAAAATGGATTTCAGATATGGTGGAGTTCCAGATATAGTAATAGAGAGAGTTGCTGGTGGCTTATACCTATAATCCTTCCTACTCAAGCAGCTGAGATCTGAACATCCTATTTCAAGGCCAGCTCAAGCAGGAATGTCCAAGAGACTTATTGTCAATTTACTACATAGGGGGAAAAAAGGCTGGAGGAGGCATAAGGAGAGCACAGGCCCCAAACTCAAGCTCCAGTACTAGCACACACCCACAAACACAACGACCTGGTCCCATTCAGGAGGGGCAGCACACATATCCCAACCCCTGACCTGCCTTTCTCTGCCCACAGATCTACAGAATGTTACTGCTTACAGAATAATCCTTCTTCTGACTATAACCATTATCATGCTGGCTGGAATTACTACTTGTACCTGCCTGTATCATTTATCCATGGAAACTTGTGGCACTCTGGTCAGTATCTCCCACCCCATTCCCCAGCCTGACCTCATTGGTACTGCTTTGTATCCACACTTAGCTTGACTCCTGTCCCTTCTTGTCCTTCAGCCTCCACCTAAGATAGAAGTGTCATTTGCTCCTTCATCTGAATCTTCTACCATCATCTGGCACCTTGTTTGGTGGAGCCCCTTTTTGTCTAGCCCAATAATCAGGTGAGCATGTCATGGGTAAGGGCTGGAGAAAAAAAGTCAGTGTTCAGCGGGGATGCTTGTTCTTAGAGGCAGTACCATTTCTGGAACATTATCAGGATAGAGCTGTGGGTAAGGAGGAATGGTGAAGCCAGGAATGGGGGTGGAGGGTAAGAAGACTAAGGGCAATTGTCCTAAGAAGGGATAGAGCTGACAGAGCAACAGCAGGGTCTAGGAAGACAAGGGACACTGGAGGAAGCAGATGGGGTAGAGTTGGGGCTCAGTGGGAGCCTGCTTTTCCAGCATGCATGACCACTTGAGTCCTATCCATAGCACTGCAAAGGGGGACAGGCCTACATAGAGGGATGATTCTTCAGGCAGATGAGGGAAATCTGTTGTGAAGAGAGATGGGAACACTTTGCAAAGTAATGATCGAGGACAGTTGTGGCTTTAAGCACAGGTGTAACATTGGTACCTGTCATCCTCAGCAATATGGGAGGTTTAGGAAGAAGGACCTTGGTCCTTCCCCAGGGTAAATGTGTGTGATGCTACCTAAAAATTACTAATAGCAAAAGGGTCTAGGGCATGGCTCAAATGGTAGGGAATCTTTCTCACAATAGTTCAACACTGAGCTCAAACTGCAGTATTCATAAATAAAAATTTAGAAGGAGGAGATGGAGCAGAGAGGAGAAGCAGAAATGGATGGGACACACTTGGGAGGGCTGGTGAGGGTTTCAGGAGCCTGTTCAGAGGGAGACTGGGTGAGGAGCCCCTGACAGTCTGACCTTCTGCTCCTCTCTCCTGCAGGCCCTGTTCCTTGGCACCATCAACATCCACCTCAGGACAATCAATCTGGACCTCCTGCTTACCAACGGGGCTAGAGACCAAAGCCACAGTGTGGAACAATGACACGGCCTGTCTTAACCCGCTGTATGCCCGTGAGCATGAGTTTTTATGTCGTTGGAAACGAGGCACTTTCCTGAAACCCTTCTATGGAGTGGCGACCCTAGTCCCAGTCCCAATGCCAAATGCCATGGCATATGGAGAGGAAGGGCCAGACTTCAGGGCCCCTCACCCAGCCCACTCCCTATTGCACTACATGGCCCAAGTGGCTGCTGAAGTGTTTCCAGAATTAAAGAATAAACACGCTGTTTAAAATCACTGGTATTAGTCCTCTGATCTTTGTTAAATTCATCTTGAGGCTACCTATCTGAGGATCGGTAGGGGTAAACTGAGGCCCCAAATAGACCTATATTTACTCACTTTTCTCCTCCATTGAATTGCTACAATGATTAGGAATCTTCAGAGGGACAGGGGTGAGATTAAGCAGTGAATGTTCTAGATGCTGGAGTAAAAACATTAAGTGAAGCAAGCAAGCTCAAAGCAAGTAGCTTCACACCTATAATCTTAGTCGCTTAGAGACAGGACTGACATCTGAGAACAATGATTCAAAACAAACCTAAGCAGAAAAATTAATGAGGATTTTATTTCCACATAACCACCAAAGAATCAGGAAGTGAGGTCTTTGCACGAATGGTAGAAGCCCAGCCTTGTACAAAGAGGTAAGGGACTGCACCTAGGATCTGATTTGAAGCCTGAATACCATCACAAATAAACAGAACAGAAGGAAGGGAGGGAAGAGAAAAAAGAAAGGAAGGAAGGAAGGAAGGAAGGAAGGAAAGAAGGAAGGAAGGACGGACTTGCAGTAGATCATGGTGCACCAATCTGACTAAATTCAGCATGTTTTCTATTTTTATGTGAACTTTACCTGGAACATTAGTCCTGTTACTGAATGACTGAAAAATAATAAAATGAAGAACAGCATTTTTTTTTTTTGGCCAGTCCTGGGCCTTGGACTCAGGGCCTGAGCACTGTCCCTGGCTTCTTTTTGCTCAAGGCTAGCACTCTGCCACTTGAGCCACAGCGCTGCTTCTGGCTGTTTTCTGTATATGTGGTGCTGGGGAATCGAACCTAGGGCCTCATGTATCCGAGGCAGGCACTCTTGCCACTAGGCTATATCCCCAGCCCCCATTTTTTTTGATACTTGAAATTATAGGACCAATAGGGAGGAGGCAGAACTCCTAGGTGTATGTTTGTGTGTATGTGTGGGTGGGAAGCTGAAGCAAAGGTTCAGTCGGGGGAACTGAAGCTCTGTGGTAACAGCAGGCCATTCCCAGATGCTGAGAGAAGAGGAGGACGTGCCCACAGCTCAGTGAGGTCTACAGGTTGCTTGGAGTTTCCTGTTTGTGAACCTGGCAAAAGGGGCCGAGGCTCTTTGTCGGAGGTGCTCAGGTATGAGTGGGCCATAGAGGGGGTGTTCAAGCCCAGACTTATACACTTAGCACTAGATCTGAAGCTGTGAGGGATGGGGACCACACAAAGGCAGTGCCACCTCTGCCTCTACAGGTCTCTGTGTTCTGGACCTGTGGCAAGGCCGGGTTTGTTCATGAGGCTCCCAGGTACGGTACAAGCAAGGGTCAGAGGCTGTGGGATTTTTGCAGAGCTGTGGCCATCCCTTTGGGCTGGCTTCCTTCTCCATGCCCACAGCTGCCTGGCCTCTAGGGGAGAAGGGAGGGAGCAGGCTGTCTGGCTATCTTGGGAATGCCACCTCGACCACCCTGTTTGAGGATCAGGGCTCAGAGCCTCTATTTCACTCAAGGTTCTCTTCTATCTTTTGTACCTAGCTAGATGACTCTTAGGGTCACTTTTCTGTGTGCAATGTGGAGAGAATTCTGGTGTTTGCTGGGGACTCACATTTCTTAGGACATTATAACTTTAAGCTTCCATCTACCCAGATAGCCTGTACCCACAGCAGAGATAAAGGCTGGCATGTGACTGATGGTCTTTAGAGCAAGCTTTAAGGGATGGGAGGTATGGGTCCATACCTGTCCTAGTTGCTTAATGCCATGGACAACTAAGGCTTGTTCCCTAACCACCATCCCTTCCCTCCCAGTTGCCATCAGCAGAGAGGCCCCCGATGAGCAAAAGTGATGTTCCCTTGTGTTTTTGAGCCTGAATTCCCTCCTCTGTAAAATACCCCCATCTACCTTGAAGAATTATTTTGAGAGTCTGAGGAATGGAATATATCCAGCACATGCATACAGCAAGTGCTCATTTATTCCCTGCTCACGTGTGCCAGTGCCCAGGCTCCACACAGAGAGGCAGCTGGCTCAAGGCCTGGGCTGGGTCCAGCACTAGTGTGAACAGTCTGGTGGGTAGTGCTGACAAGCAGCCAGGACCAGCCAATCAATACAAGCACAGCCAGGACTAGCTAATGGATGGCAGTGTAGCCAGAACCAGCCAATGGATTCAGTGAAGTCAGGAACAACCAGTCAATGGCAACCCTTCATGCTGGCTAGATGGGATGCTAAGGGCTCTGCTGGCTACCTGGCTTTCCTCCTTGTCTCCTTGTATGTGCTTGGCTAATGAAGTTGCTAGTGCCATTCATTTCCTTCATCACAACTCTAAAGGAATGTTCCCCAGCTCATTTCTTGCTGAAATATACTCTTCTCCCCTACAAGGTAGGGTTCCAGGCTGGACCAAGAAGTGTCATTTGGTCCCATCACCCAGCTCTGTGGGTTTCTCTTTCACTTTGTGATCCACAGGGGCAGTAGAGGTAAGACATGGAGAATCTAACATCACTAACTTTCAGACTTGGGCTCCAGAATGGTCCCCCTTTATACTGGCTATTACAGGGTCTATGGCTCAGGAGACTTGGCTTCCAGAAACCACAGCATTCACCAAGCAGGGCTCTGAGCTGGTAGTGGGTTGCATTCTCTGTAAGGAATATTTATCTTATCCATAGCACAGAACAGTAAAGCAATGATATGTGCTTGTTCTAACTCATAAGTTTACAATAACTTAAAAAAAAACAAACTAAAGATATTGGTTTTCTTTCTATTAGTGGGATGGTGGCAAGCAGTAAACCCAGTCTTTTTTTGCCAGTCCTGGGACTTGAACTCAGTGCCTGGGCACTGTCCCTGAGCTGCTCAAGGCTAGCACTCTACCACTTGAGCCACAGCACCACTTCTAGCTTTTTCTGTGTATGTAGTAATGAGGAATCTAACCCAGGGCTTCATGCATGCTAGGCAAGCACTCTACCACTAAGCCACATTTGTATCCCTCCACTGTCTTTTTTTTAAGTAATCATTTAAGTTGTTTTAATTATACAGAACACATTCTCCCAGCAACATACCATCTCTGTGAGTTAGTGGCCTTGGAGTGTTTTGCTCAATTTTTTTTTACCAGTCCTGTGGCTTGAATTCAGGGCTTGGGCACTGTTCCTGAGCTTCTTTTGCTCAAGGGTAGCACTCTACCACTTGAGCAACAGTGCCACTTCTGGCTTTTTCTGTGTATGAGGTGCTGAGGAATCAAATCCAGGGCTTCATGAATGCTAAGCAAGCATTCTACCACTAAGGCATATTCCCAGCCCTAATGGTTTATTTTATATATAGAAATCCAGAACATTTTCTCTATTATTATTAGTGTTAGGAGCTTCTGTTATGTTAGATTATAACAAATGAGTGCCTTCAGAAACCTTACCCTGTATTTCTGGATGGAACTGTGAGCATCACATCTCTAAAACATGTGTTTAAGAGCCTAGGTAAGAATGCTTACATTCCAAAAGGTGAAAAACAAATTATAGGAAAGTCATGTCTGTATATAAAGTATTGTGGAAGTCAGTCAAACTTGCTCACTCACATACTCTTCATGACTCTGGAGCTGAGGAGATGCCACACTATGTGGTCTGTAATGTCTGCACTATTTACTCTCTGGCTCTTTGCAGGAGAAGCTGCCTGGCCTCTGATTTAGCAGAGAGAGAGGGAAATGCCATCGCAGCTAGAGATGAACACTGGAGCCAATGAGTGAGTGTGATATGGGGGTGGCATAGGGGAAAGAGCTTGTTAGGGGCTCTCATTGCAGAAGGGACAAGCAGCACGGGCCTGGGATGTCTAGAAGGAGCCATGGTTATCTAGGTTAAGAATGTGCCAGGCACAGGGAGCACTAAGTGCTAAGGCCCTGAAGTAGGTATGACCCTTGTAGATCCAAAGAAGTGTAAGAAGCTAGGGGAAAACTTTTTTTTTCAAGTAAAAAGAAGGATGTATTGGAGGAAGTAAAAGGTATACTGACTGGCCAGAGTCACAGCCCAGACTCGGGAGCTGGGACCGCTTGCCCTGGGCCACGCTCGGGGTCGGGTTATAAAGGCAAACACCACATGGTCAAGCCTGCCACACGCAGGTAGCCAATGAGATTACAACACTTACAGAGTGTGCCAGGTCACACGCAGGTGGCCAATGGAGTTACAATCTGCCTCATAGCAACTGTTTGAACCAACCTATCATTTTAGTTAGACTTGGCACACGAATTTGGCGAGGCTCACATGATGTCGGCAGATACGCTTACTCATGGGAGGGCACAGGTTTAACCTTGAGTGTTCCACTACTGAGGTGGTCAAGCAGTTTACACAATCTTATTACAGCAAAGGGGAACTTCCCTGGATAGGGCGAGGGAGATGGAGTAGGCTTCTGCTCTCTTTAACTAATTTGAGATGGAGTCAATCTGACACCCCTCAACAGCCAATGATGGCACTGGCCAGATCTGACCTCCATATTACATTCCCCCCTTTCTTTCTTGCACATAAAAATAAAATAATTAATTTCTCTTTTAGAGAGCTCCATCTTTTCTGGACTGTAAAGTGACTCCACCCACAAGCTGCTGAGGAGAACAAGGATGAGACCAGAATTACAAACACAAGAACCCAGACTTAGCATCTTTGTTCTTTCTGAAAGGATATGTTCTGGCCATCCCAGAGGACCATGTGGAGATAATCACAGACAGGAGAAGAAGGTTCATAAGGAGGTTTAATAGTGGGGCCATAGTTCCCATGGGAGAGGGAGCTACATGGGATCTGCACCTTATCCAGGTAGCAGCTTCTCTCTCTGGGGGTAAAGGGGAAGTAGTTAGGTAGTGAGTAGGAGTGGCTCATTAGCTATGGGTGGATCTGGGGGCTAGTGGGAGGAGCTGAGGACCTGAGGCTATCGAAATGCTAACATTCCACCATTTGTTGTTTATTAATAACAGAGGAGGGGTACCAGGCCGGGAGTATGAGCAGAGATTGTTTCTTCTGGAGCTACTTCCTGCTGTAAAGGGGCGAAGTAGTCAGGGGTCCCTGATTTGTCATTTGGCCTGGTACTCTCCAAGAAGTATTTGTTTGACAGTTTGGTTGGTAAAAGTCCTCATCATTTCCATGAGAATGGTTATCAGGGCCAATGGGTGTCATGGTCTCCTCTGGCTACCTCCTGCAGCTTGGTCACATCAAGTAGTCACTGGGGCTGGGGTCTTCAGGGTCCAGATCTGCACTGGGCAGAGCAGTGTAGTAAGAGGATGGCCTTGAACTGCAAGTTCCCAGGTGGTGTCCTGGGTGAGGGATGTTATCCTGTGAAAAGAGACTTTTGGAAAGGTCAGGCAAAAGGCTGACAAGTTCACAGGACCAGTTAACATGAACAACATGGGAGAACACACCCTGGGCACAAGCCAGAAAAGTTCCATTTGGGGCATAAACCCAATTGTGGCCCATTACAAGGAGGAATAACTAGTCTGAGGGCAGGAAGGAAGTGTTTAGGGATAGTAGACTGGTTGGGAGTAACCAGTCAGAAGCTCACACACACACACACACACACACACACACACACACACACACACACACACACACACACACACACAGCAAGTAACAAAGGCAAGAATGCAAGTTTCTGTCCAGATGGAAAATGGACAGGTAAGGACATTAGGTGGGTAAACAACTATTCCTCTTGATCTCCTGTCTCTGATTAATTTTGAAAGGGCAAGTTTAAATTGACTCCATTTAAGATGAGATTTCATCTCCTCTTACTCCTCTCCATGGTTCCTCATTGTCAGGATTGACCTCATCCTGAAGGTCTAGGTGCTCATTGCTTGGATAGCTTGTCCCAGTTGGCATTCATGGGGTTTGAACTCAAGGCCTGGGCACTGTCCCTGAGCACTTCTGCTTGAGGCTAGTGCTCTACCACTTGAGCCACGGTGCCGCTTTCAGCATTTGGCTGGTTTTCTTGAGCCAAGCTTCCAGTCTGGAACTTTGCTGGTTAGTTGGGAGATGGAGTTTTAGAGGGATATTTTTTTTCTGCCTGGGCTGGCTTCAAACTGCAATCCAAGCAGTCTTAGCTATAAAAGCCCTTTTTATTTCCAATTAGAGCAACAGGAGAACAATAGGAGTAGGGCTTACCTGTAACTTGTTGAGAATTGACCAACAAGTACTTGCCAGGAGACTGAATGAGATCCATATGTCATCAAATCAAATCATATCATTTAACCTTACTGGCAGGTGGAAGAGAACACAAATGAATAACAATCATGAGGGCAAAGGGTCAGGACAATGTAAAAGTCTCAGCTTCAGTGGATCCGGAAGTGGCTGTGTCTTCCATTCTGAATCAGCAGGCTCTATATGGAGGCCGGCAGGAGAGATGGGTTGGATCTGGGTGAGGCTGTAGTGGCATCTCTCAGAGTCCCCTGGATAGATTGTCACACCTCCTGATGGGTTGCCTGCAAATTTCTACACAGACTGGTTAAAGACATTTGAAATCTCCCAGTATTCCCTGGTTGCTTACTCTGAGTACTATGGCTTTTGTAGGCTGGTGCCCTACTGGTTTAAGCAGGGTGACAACTTTAAAAGATTTTAGAAGGCTTGGGCCTTTAACCATCTTCATAGTCACAAAATCCACACAGAGACCAAAGGCCAACCAAGTCTACTCTCTGCAGCAGCCACAACAGTTTCTGAGACATAAAGGGGGAAGACACCAATGCTACCCCAATGCAACCCTGTGGCCACCAAACACAACTCTGATACTTTTAACCTTGGAGTAAGTCTCAGTTGCAACTCTGTCATGATAGGCCAGCTATAAACCCAACTCTAATCTGGGAGGGGGGGGGGGGGAGCCAGGGCAGGAGCACTCTTGGCCTGTCAAAATCTTCACAGGAACACCATCAGTGACTCCTAGATTCCCTGAGCAGTTTTCCATGCAAGAGAGAGAGAGAGAGAGAGAGAGAGAGAGAGAGAGAGAGAGAGAGAGAGAGAGAGAGAGAGAGAGAGAGAGAGAGAGAGAATAAGGAATCATTAGTAGTGAAACCAGACAGTTTGGGAACAGACTGTGGCAGTAGCTTCCTGTAGCCACGGACCGCCACAGTCCACGCAGTTAGCACACATGTCAACCTGCATCCTATAAAGCAAAATATCAATCCTGGGTCAGGAAAATCTAGGTTAGCAGCCACATTTGCACACTTGTTCCAAAATGACTCTGGTCCCTTGATCTTAAAGAGTGTATGAGAGCACAGGAGAGAAAAAAATGGAGAAGCAAAATCTTAGTCTATACCAAACAATTGTCAGGATCAGATGTACACTTGACTTTTAGCATAGATGGACATAAAGAATAACACACTGGTTTTACATCACTGTACTTATACCACGTGCTGCATATTTGAACCTTAAGGAGTTTTTCTTAGACACATTTGCTTGCACCCAAACATGATCAGTTTGGGTTTAAAACCTGGGATTTTTTTCTTTTGGCTTGGAGTCAGGATTGCCTCCAGGCTGTTCACTGTGACTCCACCTCCAGGCTGCAAAGATCAGTTTAACACAAGACTTAAAAGTAAGTTAAAATAGTAGTGAAAAGCAAGTAATTTTGAAACCATGATGCCAGTTTTTACATGTTGTACCAACAGACAGACAGACAGACAGTTGTGCACAAGCTATGGGGCATGCTTAGAATTTTTTTTTCTTTTAAATTGGCCATGTAAGTTTTTTGGAATTCCAGTGGCACCTGGTTTGATCCCGGGTTTCAGCACCAATGAAAGGATGTGTCCCGGCTATCCCAGAGGACCATGCGGAGATAATCACAGACAGGAGAAGAAGGTTCATAAGGAGGTTTAATAGTGGGGCCATAGTTCCCACAGGAGAGGGAACTACAGGGCATCTGCACCTTATTCAGGTGGCAGCTTCTCTCTCTGGGGGTAAAGGGGAAGTAGTTAGGTAGTGAGTAGGAGTGGCTCATTAGCTATGGGTGGATCTGGGGGCTAGTGGGAGGAGCTGAGGACCTGAGGCTATTGAAATGCTAACACTTTCAATACATCCAAATTGCAAAATAGCACAGAAATCAAATTACATCATAGAAATTGTTATGCCCCAAGTAGCGAGATGACTTCCAAGACCACCGAGAGCCAGACATTCTGAAATGCAAAAGCAAGGCTTTTATTCAGGCAAGCTGCAGCTTGGGTCTCGTCCCATTCACCGACGCAGCGGAGATAGGGAGGAGGACCCTGAGCTGAAATCTTACAGGGCTTATAAAGGCAAAAACCACAAAGTTACAGCAACCAGGTGTTTGAGCAAGATTAGGGTACGGGCATAAGTCTGATTGGCTCGGGGCTAGGGACATTCCAGGGCAGTCAGAGAGTTTCCCAGATGTCTGGGTTATGATGAGCTGTCCTGCTAGATGGACTAATTGGCGGTCTGGGTTTGCTCACAGTGCCCATTTATCTTGGGCTTGCATGGTCATTTTCCGGAGTTTGTGCAGGCCCAAGGTCAGTTAGCACAAAGTGGAGCCTGACTTCAAGATAGCTTGGTTCAAGAAATTTACAGTTTAGCAGTTTTAGCCCAAACAAGTCAGTTCCCGGAATTCATGAGCGCTCTGAGTCCCTCATAGTTTAATATAGACAGCAAAATGGGGGCTGCCTGAGAATGGAGTCATTTTGGCTTTTCATTCCCGCCTTCTGATAGGTAACTCGAGAGCCAATCATGGTTTGTAGGGGATGGCTATACCTTTAAGACCTGGGACTGTGTGGCTATTATTCACTCCCACCTCCTTCTGGGTCCGAAACCGGAAGAGGCAGCCAAACCAGCCCCGCCTCTTGTCTGTGAGCACGTGTGCCACCATGGCGCCGGCTGAGCCAAGAGGCTGGTCCTGGGGGGACTGTAATCTCCCCCCTCTGCGGGAAGTTCCATGACATCACCGTGATGGACAGTTCATTAGCCAATCATTAATACCCAGTTAGTCCCTCCTCTTGCTGCCGTCATTACTGTTATATAAACCCCTCCTCCTGAATAAAACTTTGGGAAGCCCCTGAAGCTGACTCCGAGATGTCCATGCGTACCCGTCCTCCCTGGCGAGTATAGGGGAGGGAAGGGCATTCTCTCAGCCACATGCAACCGAGGTTATCCGTGGAGCAAAAGGGGATAAAAGGCTTGGTGTCTCTACAAAGGAGACGTGGAAATTTAGCCCGGCAATGGTTCTCCTTGCTCATAAGTTCGATTCTGACTGAGAATTGGTAGGGACAGGTTGGTATTGTACCCGCAATACCATAAGTTGTACAGTGTTTATTTTATCCTTAATAAAAGCTGTAAACTTATTAATAATACAGGGTCCCACAATCAGGACAAGCATAATCACAAACAAGGGTCTGGTCATAACTGAAAGTAAAGTGCTGTTGTCAGGGGGAATAATTTTTTTCTGGTTTAGTTAGATGACATCACACAAGTACCTTACTCCTGCAGATGCAGGTACAGATAAACATAGTTTCACACCGAAGCCCCAATTTTGGCCCTATTTATATTATAGCCAATTTGGTTACATACCAACTTTACTCAGAAGTTCCAATTTTAAGACATACTGATACCATTTGCTACATACCTAAACTCTCTGGGGATTGTCTTCCTCACTTTTAACATGCCAAAACCTTTTAATCTAAAGGAAACATTTTTGTTTCCCCAATTCTCTTTCTGAAGTCTTTCCTTATACTGTTTTATAAGCTGTGTCTTATAAAACTTAACACATTTCCACTCACACTAACATCTACATCCTCATACCATCAGCGACTTACTCGAGCATTCTGTCACAATTGAAGACAATCCTTACTTTTACACTGGCTCTTGCAGGCTGGCACCCCGCTGGTTTAGGCAGTGGCCCTCGGATTCAATTCTCTGGGCCTTGATCTTTAAAGGGGAGTTGATGGGCGAAGATCTTCCATCTTCTGTAACTTCTTCAGGCTGACTCAGGGGCGTTGGCCTTTCCTAGCCAGGAGCCTATAGAACCTTGGCCTACTTTACCAAGGGGTTGCCAGGATCAGATGTCCATTGGGAGCTTTACTCCAAACTGGAAATTACATTTAACTTTTAACAACTATACAGACTTCTTTTTTGGCTACAGCAGTGTAGCCTTTTAACATTCTAGTTTGTAAAAGATTTTTCCTGACTGGCTGGGGAAACTGATCTCTGATGACCTAACAGTGCCTAAATTACCTTTGCAGGCCATTAACAGATCTCAATACAAGTTTTTTTTTTCCTGAACAGATGTATCAGCTCAAAATTTACTGCCAGTTAGGGCTTTGAGCAGATGCAGGGGGTTGGGATTTTTAAACTATCCCCCATTTAACAAACTTAGCTTTACTACCCACTATCACAGATGACTGGCAAGTTCCTGTCCAGTTACAAAGTAGATAGACATGGGCAATAAAAGGCATGCTTATGAACTATTCTTCTAGGACCTCCTGGCTCTGATTAACTTTTAAAAGGCCAAACAGGAGTGACTCTAGGATCTGACACCATCTCTGCCATCCAAGCAGTGGCTTACTGCCTCTGGATGCTCCATCACTTTTGTCCCAGGAGTGACTTTTTCATGCTGGTGGAAATGCACCTCTGGCATTTCTCTGGATCTGTCACTGGACTTGGACTCAGGGCCTGAGTGCTGTCCCTCAGCTCTCCAGCTCAAGACTAGCACCTTATCACTTTGAGCCTCAAAGCGACTCACGACTCTGTTCTCAGCACTTCTGCTGGCCAACTAGAGATGAAGATTCTCACAGGGACCTTTTTCTGCCCGGGCTGGCTTCGAACCACAGATTTCAGATCAATGAGTCTTAGAAGAAGCCACTTTACTCCAATTAAAAGCAACAAGGTGGTCCACATAGAAGTAGTTTTTTTTTAAGTATGCTCTTACCTGGAACTTATTAAGGGCCAATGTTAGATCTTGACAAACTTGTAAGAATTACCTGTCCTTCTCTGTGGGCCTGCTGGGAACTGTTACAAAAAAAAACCTACAAACAAACTGGAATGGCAATTAAACACTCATTTTGGTAGCCATAATTTTCCTTATCCAACTTAAAACAAACATTTAGGACAAGTTTTATTTCCAGATTTCTTATCTAGAAATGCATTCTTGATCTCCAAAGCCTTTTATTAACCTCTGCTTTAACACTATCACTTTAGCTTTTATCTGCTTTGGAAAAACTCTGAAGCTTACCGGCATTCTGAAACCAGGTGGCGCCCTTTGCCTCTGGGCTGCCTGTTTTAAAAGAGCCATTTTTTGTGGGTTTTTTTTTCCTTTGGTCCCAGTTACTGCAAGACCTCAAAAGACAATTTTTCGTTAATGCAAGAATTACAATTACTGGGCTGGGAATATGGCCTAGTGGTAAAGTACTCACCTCGAATACATGAAGCCCTGGGTTCAATTCCTCAGCACCACATATATAGAAAAAAGCCGGAAGTGGCACTGTGGCTCAAGAGGCAGAGTGCTAGCCTTGAGCAAAAAGAAGTCAGGGACAGTGCTCAGGCCCTGAATCCATGCCCCAGGACTGGCAAAAAAAAAAAAAAAAAGAATTACAATTACTATTGCATCAAAGTATACATATAAAATTCAGTACCTGAATCATTAAACTGATACCCAAAACAATTGTAACAAAAGTACTTTTAAGAGTGTTTACCAGAATTACAAACACAAGAAATCCAGTCTCAGCATCTTTGCTTTTTCAATACATCCAAATTGCAAAAATAGCACAGGAATCAAATCACATCAGGTAAATAAACCTTTTAACCGTTTAAAAAAACTTTTTCAATTCTTAGTACCTCTCAAGGGGCAGTTTTAGAAATTCCAGTCAAATCATTCATTTTTAGCACCAGGTTTTCAAAGTTCACCTGAAAACAAAAGAGACAAAAGAAAGGCCTCCATTGGCCTGTCCTACCCAACAGCCTATCTCCATCCTACTCCTCAGAGCTTGATGAACTGTCTTGGTGCCGGCTTGTCCTCTTCCACCATGAATGGACACCCCCTTATGGCTATCCCACCACATGGATTCCCTCCAGGGCCTGTGCCACCACGTGGGCTGGCTAAGCTGCACCTTTGCCAGATTACCCCTCACTCCTGAGGATAGGCACACAAGCCCGTCCTAGGTTTTTCCTGTCCTTTCCTATTGGTCTCTGACTGAGAAATCCAAGCAGTTTTTTGTTTTGTTTTTTTTTTTGGCCAGTCCTGGGCCTTGGACTCAGGGCCCGAGCACTGTCCCTGGCTTCTTCCCGCTCAAGGCTAGCACTCTGCCACTTGAGCCACAGCGCCGCTTCTGGCCGTTTTCTGTATATGTGGTGCTGGGGAATCGAACCTAGGGCCTCGTGTATCCGAGGCAGGCACTCTTGCCACTAGGCTATATCCCCAGCCCCAGTTTTTTTTTTAACAATGATAAACCTTTACATCCAAATTTCTGACACTTAACCCTTACTTTTTAATTAAAGAAACATTTTGTTAACTATAGTTTCTCTTTGAAACAATGCAATAATCCTTTAAAGCATTTGGTAACGCCCAAACTTGATGACCATTTGGATTTAAACTTAAACTCACTCAATTTTACATCATACTACAGTCTTGAACATGTTCACATTCACACATGCACATACACATACATATTCAAAAGATCTTAAAGCGCGCAAAATAAACATTGGCCGTATAGTTTCCAGTGGCAAAAGATATTTTTGCCAATTTTACTCCTGCAAAAACCAGAATTTAAAATAAAACCTTTAATAAATGATTTTAGCATTCTCCAGCCTCATTTTCCAGGGCTTGATAGTTTTAACAAAACATTTTAGCACACCAAATAATTTTCTGCTTAAGAAGGCTGGGTGGGGGTCCCCCAGAGTTTTTATGGGGGGCACTCACTCTGATTGTGAGCTGTTGCCTGTACATCTTTCCAATGAGCTAAACATAAATCCAGGGGGCTAAGGGAGTCTGTCCCATTTTGTCCATCACAGTCAGGAGATACAGAAAACAGAGAACAGTCCAGACCAGTCCTGTAACAATACAGGCAAGCAATTTTTTCCTTTTCTGCAACATAATCTTTTCTAGTTTCTGACTGGATTTACTTTTACTTCCTTTCTTAATTCACCACCAGACCTAGTCTCCTCAGTACTCAATCTCGTCCTAGGCCCTTTTGCTTTCAATTTTACTTTCTCTTTTACATCAAAGTCCAATTAACCACATCATTTAGACAACTCCCACACTATTATTGTGGGCAATTTCCTTTACTTCTTTCCAGTGAGCTAAAGTTAAGTTCAAGGGAGTGGAAGGAATGTTCCCCATTGTCCGTCTGTCAGTCAGGCGCAGTGCAAGAAAGAAACACACAAAAATAATCACAGGCACAAAGACCAGACAACACTTACAGACTTAGGGAGCCGCGGCTTACAGGTTCAACTGTATCTCTCCTGCCCCTGTGAGGAGGCAGACCACACACCAAGATTTGAGACAAAACTTTTAACAAGTGACTTTAACATCCAGCCTCATTTACCAGGGCTCTCTAGTTTTAGCAAGACATTTTAGCACACTAAATACTTTTCTGCTGAAGATAGCTGGAAGGGGGTTCCCTGGGCTAAGACTCGGCCCACCCAGTACTTGACTCTAGTCAATTTTGACTAGAGCATTTAACAGATCAGTTGACCTTTAAGTACCTTCAGTTGGAAGAAAATGGTTACTTGAAGCTGATCTCTCTTCCCTTCAGTCCTCCTGATCCTAGGGGACCTGGGGAGGCTGTTTGGAACTCAGTAATGGCAGAGGCCACATGTCCCATGTCTTCCTGTACAGTAAGTTAGATCACAACAAACACATCCCTCCACTATGAGGATCTTCAGAAGGGGGTCAAGACATCCCTTGACCACCCCGGCCTTAGAGAGCTCCACTGCGTCCAGCTTCTCTGTCTCAGGACTGCAGACGGTGCACCTTTCAGATTCACACGGGCCCACTCAGTGCTTTCCATTGCATTTTTACAGATGAGCCTACACAGTCGGGCCCACACAGTACAATTCCCAGTGAACGCTTACACAGGGACCTTTACAGATGGTGCATGTTAGGTTTTAGAATGCCACGTGGTATTCAGGCAGGAGAGAAAAGTTTATTACCGAACTTCTGGCCTGTGGCCGGGATGATCCATGGCCAGAGAGAAGGGAGAGAAAGAAGAGAAAGGATAGAAGGGGCAACCCCCACCCAGCCCTGCCTTATCTAGGGCAGGGGCAGGGGGTGTGGCCAGGTGGATTAGGATGTGACCTCAGGGAAAGGGGAGGTAACTGCCTCCAGGTCTGCTGGTTACCCAGGTAACTGAGTGGAGACTTAATGAGGTGGGGGCATCTAGGTGAAGCCTTCCAGGGATGGACCTTACAGTGCACTTTCCAGCGCACTCTTACAGACATGCCCACTCAGGCGGCCCCCCAGATGGCCTTTACAGATCGTGCATGTTCCAGTGCACGTTCCAGTGCACCTTTTCAGACGGGCCCACTCAGATGGGCCCACAGACAGCCTACAGACACAGACAGACAGAAACAGATTGGTCGACCAAACTCAGACATACACAACTACATCTCTGGAGGTTTCTTTTCTTCACCCAGGTGTCTCTCCCCCCACCCCCACCCCCCCAAAAAAGAAGGTGGTTAAGGACTCTTCCCAGCCCATGCACCAAATGTAATGGGGTCCCCCCAAGGGAGGGGACCACAATGTAAGGGGGCCCAAGGGGGGGGAGATCCTCCATCCCTCCAAGAGTTCACCACTCAGAGACACTCTCAAGTAAAAAGATGGATTTATTAGGGAAGTAAAAAGTATACTGACTGGCCAGGGTCACGGCCCAGACTCAGGAGCTGGGACCGCAACCATAAAAAGCAGGCTGGCCAACCAGGACCTCAGCCCAGACTTGGGAGCTGGGACGGCACATCTTTAAGGGTCTATTTCCCCCCAACCTTGTTATGAAGCCTGGGATACAAAGCACAGATGTTTGCCACCTTAATAGGTAAAATGCTATTGTTGTGCCAAGTCGCAAAACGACCACCAAGAAGGCCACCGAGACTCAGACATTCCAAAATGCAAAAGCAAGGCAAGGCTTTATTCAAGCGAGCTGCAACTCGGGCCTCGTCCTACCCACCGACACAGCGGAGGTTAGGAGGAAGCCCCGAGCTGTGATTACACAGGGCTTATAAAGGCAAAGAACAAGGTTACAACAATCAGCTGTGCAAGCAAGCAAGATTAGGACACAGGTACAAATCTGATTGGCTCAGGGTTCGATTCTAAAATGGGGTTCACGTGGTAAAATGGGGTTCACGTGGTAAAATGGGGCCTGACTTCAAAGTCTGGCACTTCACTATTACTCTAAAATTGAGAAATTTATGAATGACTTTCCCAGATAATTTATTAATTTTTTTGAAGGATTGAATCCTCATGAGGTAAGCATTCTACCACTGAGTTCTGCCTCCAGCCATCCAGATAATTGTTGTTTAATTTAAAAATGTTTCTTTAGCTGGATGCAGGTGGCTCATACCCATAATCCTAGCTACTCAGGAGGCTGAGATCTTAGGTTCACGGTTCAAAGCCAGCCCAGGCAAGAGAATCTGAGATTATTTTCTCCAATTAATCACCAGAAAAGCTGGAAGTGGAACTGTGGCTCAAATGGTAGACTGCTTGCCTTGAACAAAAGGCACTCAGATACAGTATGCAGGCCCAGTATTGGCAAAAAAAAAAGGTTTCTTTGATAGGATCTCATATTGTGTGTGTACATACATGTGTGTATATGTGTCTGTGTTGATGTACATGTGTATGTGTGTGTGTCTTCAGGATGCTAACCACTGATACCTATACAGCCAGTCCTCTCATACACCTGGGATGACAGGTCCATCCCACAGTGCCAGGCTTCTTTGTTGGCGATATCGCTAACTTATCCTTGAGATAAGGATCTCATGGACTTTCCTGGCTGAGCTGGTTTCAGAAAGAGATCTAACACCTTAAGTAGCTAGTATTACACCAATGAACCACAGATGCCCAGCTTTTCCCAGTTAATTTTAATGTATGATATATATATATATATAACCTTTTCCTTTTGTGTTTTTTTGTGTATGTGTGATGCTTTGTGCTTAAGCAATTTTGCTATTCATTTGTGTGTGTGTGAGTGTGTGTGTGTGTGTCTGTATCTGCCTGTACTTGGGCTTGAACTAAGGGTCTGGGTGCTGTTCATTAGGTGTCATTCTCAAGGCTTTAGCTCTATTTGAGCTATAGCTCCACTTTGATTTTTTTGGTGGTTAATTGGAAATGAGAGCTTCACAGACTTTTGAGGCTGGGCTAGCTTTGAACTAAAACCTCAGATCTCAGCCTCCTAAGTAGCTTACAAGTGTGAGCACGAATGTCTGGTTCACTTTTTGGTCTTTTCTGCCACTAAATGTAAGCTCTAAAGGGCCACCTAATATTCTTGGTGCTGGAGACAGAACTCACAGTCTTGTGCATTCTAATCACACACTCCCCTACTGAGCTAAATATCCCTTCTGATGTGTATTTTATGCAATTGTCTAATTCCATTTGTGATCTGGACAGGGACTCATGCCTGTAATTCCAGCTATTTGGGAAGCAGATATCAAGAGGACCCAGATTTGAGGCCAGCACATGTGAATAAAATGTTAATAAACCAAGCCTAGCTAAAAAAAAAAATAAGTGTCCTTATCTCAATAAAAGGAACAAACTCTTTTCTGATTTGGGGAGGGGAATGAGAAGCACAGAAATGCTGGGACCAAGGGTGGGACCAATTCAGCAGTGATACTTACTACACACTGTGTTGGTAATGACCTATACATCTTAGGAGGGAGAAGGGTCAAGAGGGGAAAATTGAGAGAAAATGAGGGACAGAGTAACACTGTTCAAAAAGAAATGTACTCAATAATTGACTTAAGTAACTGTAACCCCTCTGTACATCACCTTTAGAATAAAATAAAATATTTGTATACATGTAAAAAAAAAGGAAAGAAAAAAACTTGGCTTCTTATATTACCTGTGTACTCCTAGCTAATCCAGAGGAAGAGGCAGAAAGAGCTCAGCAGCCTGCCTACACAAATGTGTGAGATCACATCTCAGAATTAAAGCAAAAATGGCCCAAGGAGGTAGCTCAAGTGGTAGGGACCTATTGGCTTGGCAAGCTCAAGGACCTGAATTCATGTTTGAGTAGATAATATATTAATGTTCTGCCAAATAAATATTTCAAAACCATAGAGGGATTGGCAATCATGGAAAAGTGCAGTCCCATAAAGTGTGACTACAACTCAGTATACTCTTTCTTTTTTTCCCCTTTTAAAAAATTAATTAATTAGTTCATTGTCAAAGTGTTGTACAGAGGGATTACAGTTTCATTCATAAGGCAGTGAGTAAATTTCTTATCAAACTTGTTACATCCTGTCTCATTTTTCTCCCACCTTCCACTCTCCCCAATTCCCTCCCTCCCTGAGTTGTACAGTTGGTTTACAGCTTATTGTTTTCTAAGTATTGCTGTTGCATTGGTTTGCCTTCTAACTGTTGTCTCTCCAGCTTAGGCGATTTTAACAAAGTACTGTCACCCCTAGATCCCTAGATTGGTTTTTGGTCATCAAGACAGAAGTGCTGGTGGCTTCCCTGGGAGTCATAGGCCAAGGGAAGGGACACAGGATTGGCTGAGTTCAGCCAGCCCCTAGGATTCTGTAGGAGAGAAGTACCAACTCCCAACTTTTATAAGCATCTGTGCTTATAAAAAAAGGCTTACATAGTCTCCCAGATGCAAATAGTTGTTTGGAACAACCACAGAAGATACTAGATTAAAAGTATTTAATGTTCAGAGAAAAGATTGAGTGGAATGGATTGGATATTACAATGATGCAGTTGAAGACTGGAGGCCTGAGTCAAGTCCTAACAAGTAAGTGAAAAACCCTGAGTTTAAACTCGAGTAATGCCAAAATGATGCAGTTGAAAAGGAAATACTGAGATTAAAAAGATTCTTAAGGTAATTCTTGCCAGGCACTGGTGACTCGAGACTGTAATTCTAGCTACTCAAAATGTTGAGGACTGCAGTTTGAAGCCATCTGGGCAGGAAAGTTTGTGAGACCCTTATATTCAATAAACTTCTAAAACAAATGAAGTAGAATTGTAGCTCAAGTGATACAGTACTAGCCTTGAGCAGAAAAGCTCAGGGACAGTGCCAGGCCCTGAGTTCAAACCTCAAGACCAATACACATGTAAAAAGGATTCCAAAGAGTCCTCAAAAGTGAAGTTGGTCCAAGTTCCTCAAAAGACTGAGTTCTGAGGACTATAGTTTAAAACCAGCCTGAGTAGAAACTTCCCTGAGACTCTTACCTTCAGTGAAGTAGACAGAAAGCACAAGTGGAAATGGGGCTCAGGCGATAAGAGTTCCAGTCTTGAGAGTGAGAGGCCCTAAGTCCAACCAACAATACTTGCACAAACAAAAAAATCTAGTGTCGGCGGCACGGAGCCGGGGCTCCGGCAGCAGGGGGCGCAGCCTCGGGCCAGTCCGAGGCTGGAGGCCAGCGGTGTCACCTGGGCCGCCGCGCAGCCTGGTTGGGCCTCCAAAGCCCGCTCCCCCGCTCCCCCGTTCCCCCCCTCCCCCGCTCTCCACGCGGCCTCCCGCCCACCCTCGCGGTTAGCGGAGGTGCACGGCGCAGGCGCGGATGAGGGCGTCTGCGAAGCCAGCGCAGCCTCTGCAGCCTGCGCCTAGCGGCTCGGCGGGGCTGGTGTGGGGAGCGCCAGAGGCCGAGGCGCCGGCCCGCGGGAGGCCCAAGGCAGCGGGAAGGCAGGAGCCGCGTCGCCCGCCTCTGCGCGGCCCCAGGGGCCCGCGCGCTCGGGCATCGGAAGCCGCCACCACCACCGGGGAGCTGCGCCTGGGCGGGCGGAGCCCGTGGTGAGGTGAGGCATTTTATTACCATCTGTGGAACTTTTTTGTAATTCATTTTTCCTCACTGAAGTGTTAAGAATTATACCAGGTTGAAAAGATATGAATGAGTATCCTAAAAAAAGAAAAAGGAAGACTTTACACCCTTCTCGTTATTCAGATTCCTCTGGAGTAAGCAGAGTTGCAGATGGATTCAATGGAATTTTTTCTGATCATTGTTACAGTGTCTGCTGGATGAGACAGCCAGACTTAAAATATTTTGACAACAAAGATGACGATTCAGATACTGAGACATCAAATGACTTGCCAAAATTTGCAGATGGAATCAAGGCCAGACACAGACATCAGAACTACCTGGTTCCTGGTCCTATGCTTAGAATCCTAGACCACACTGCCTTTCCTGCAGAAAAATCTGATATAGAAATTTGTGATGAAGAATGTGACTCACCTGAATCATTCCACCAGCAAACCCAAGAGGAGCGTCCTGTAGAAGTTCACTCTGCAGAAGAGGTTCCTGTTGCTGTAGAAGTGCATGCAATATCTGAGGATTATGACATAGAGACAGAAAACAATTCCTCTGAAAGCCTCCCAGATCAAATTGATGAAGAACCACCGGCAAAACTCTGTAAACTTATTGACAAAAGCCAGGCTTTGAATGTGACTGCCCAGCAGAAATGGCCTTTACTGAGAGCTAATAGCAGTGGTCTCTATAAATGTGAACTTTGTGATTTCAACAGTAAATATTTTTCTGATTTAAAACAGCATCTCATCCTGAAGCATAAACGTACTGATTCAAATGTATGTCGAATATGCAAGGAAAGTTTCTCTACGAACATGCTTCTAATCGAGCATGCCAAACGACACGACGAGGATCCCTACATTTGTAAATACTGTGACTATAAGATGGTGATTTTTGAGAACCTCAGCCAGCACATTGCAGACATCCACTTTAGTGATCACCTGTACTGGTGTGAGCAGTGTGACGTGCAGTTCTCCTCAAGCAGTGAGCTCTACCTGCACTTCCAGGAACACAGCTGTGATGAACAGTACTTGTGTCAGTTCTGTGAACATGAAACTAATGATCCAGAAGACTTGCATAGCCATGTGGTAAATGAGCATGCATGTAAATTAATAGAACTAAGTGATAAGTGTAACAGTGGAGAACATGGACAGTACAGCCTTTTAAGCAAAATTACCTTTGACAAATGTAAAAACTTCTTTGTATGTCAAGTGTGTGGTTTTCGGAGTAGACGTCACAAAAATGTTAACAGGCATGTTGCTATTGAGCATACTAAAATATATCCTCATGTTTGTGATGACTGTGGCAAAGGATTTTCAAGTATGCTAGAATACTGCAAGCATTTAAATTCACATTTATCTGAAAGGATTTATTTATGTCAATATTGTGAATATTCAACAGGACAAATTGAAGATCTTAAAATTCATCTAGATTTCAAGCATTCAGCTGAGTTACCGCATAAATTAGTGACTGCTTGATGAGATTTGGAAATGAAAGGGAATTAATCAGTCACCTTCCAGTCCATGAGACAACTTGACTTTACATAATGTTTAAAATGATAAATTCAAGGTTTTTTTAATGTTATGATGAATGACTTTAAACACAATTTAAGAGATTTACCTTCAAGTTTTTAAAGTTTTTCTTGGCATTGCTAAATTTTCAGTATATAATGATTACTTAATTGTGGTGTTTTCAGTTACACAGTAATTCATGGTTGTCCTTCCTTTTGGTGACATACTCAGTTTCTTCGCATGTGCTCAAATTTCATGAATTGAAATGAAACAAATGTACTAAAGAAAAAAAATCTAGTGAAGCTAGGCATGGTGGTGTACATCCAGCTACTCAGAATGCAGGGAGAGGAGGATTTTGAGATCAAAACAAGCTGGCAAGTTAGTGAGACCCTGTCTCAAAGAAAAGAAGAAAAAAGACTGGGTATATGATTGATATGGCAGAATACTTGCCCAGCAAGTTCAAGGTTCTGGGTTCAATCACCAGTACTGAAACACAGACAAAGAAAAGCACATGAAGAATGTCCAGTGGTAGAGAAAATAAAGTCAATTATTACATGAAAAATCAAAATGTACACAGTGATTGTATAGTTCACTCATAAGAACAGTGCAATGTAGTAATTCAAAAGGAGAAAACACTTAATGAGTGAGTTTCTCAGATTTAGACAACAACTTCATATTTAGAAGAATCATAACATATTGGACAGGAAAAGAGAAACATTACCTGGATACCTCTACACACAGTGCAGTTTGAGGTTATGAAAAATAAACATTTTCATTGATGTCAGTAGTGGGCTTGAACCAGGGTATCAGGCTTTCACTTAAGGCTGGTGCTCTACCACTTGAGTCAGCCAGCTTTTTGGTGGTCAATTGGAAATAAGAGTCTCTTGGGTTTTTCTGCATGGGCTGGTTTTTAATCTCAATTTTCACACCTCAGCTTTCAGAGTAGCTTAGGATTACTGGCTCATGGTGATGGCTCATGTCATCAGCATCTTACTTTGAGCTCAACTCTGACTCCATTAAAGATTAGTACTGAAGGAGCAGGGTAGAACAAGGGTTAGTTGTGGAAAGTTAGTAGGAGGAGACATAGGGAAAAGGAGAATAGACGTAAATGGATTTCTCAAGATCTTGTCAATCTGAGAACAGGCAGAGACACTGGATAAAGGGCAGGGCTCACCATTGCCCAGGTTCAGAAAGAATATCCAAGATAAGCTTTCTCGCAATCCCTTCTGGGAAATATAGTCTTCCAGGTGCATGTTTCAGGTTAAATTGAACTATGAGTCCCTGTAAGCCCTTGCAGTACTCTGGCAGGGCAGGATTCTGGACAATACCTGAACAGTTGGTTCTTCTTGGGTACTTCTGGCATCACAAGGAGAGAATTGGTCCAGAAGTTGAGGGGGGTTTCATAGGCAGGGAGTGAAGTTGGGGTCTCAGTTGCTAGTCTGTGTGTGTTTTGTGTCCCATTCTTCAAAATAAAAGAAGAAATATTGTAGTGAATGAAGATTATTTTGTGTTTTAGCACTGCCTTTTCTACTCTAGTTAGCTTTTGAATGAGGATGACAATGAAGGAGATGAAAAATGATGCTGAGACCACTGCCATGGGTCTCCTGCCCCTGCACGCAACCGTGTGTCCTGTGTTTAATGAGCTTGATCAAGTAAATCTGCGTGCAGTTCAGACACAAAGAACTGCTTTCATTAAGGCTGGGAGTGTGGCTTAGTGGTAGAGTGTTTGCCTAGCAGGCATGAAGCCCTGGGTTGGATTCCTCAGTGCCACATACACAGAAAAAGCCGGAAGTGGTGCTGTGGGTCAAGAGGTAGAGCGCTAGCCTTGAGCAAAAAGAAGCCAAGGACAGTGCTCAGGCCCTGAGTCCCAAGCCCCAGGACTGGCAAAACAAAAGAAAACAAAACAAAAAAGTGATTTCATTAAGGCTGAAAAAGAAAATCCAGGTTTCACATAAGACATCATTATCAAAAATTTAGAGAAGCTGGGCACTGGTGGCTGACACCTGTAATCATAGCTACTCAGGGGGCCAAGATCTGAGGATTATGGTTCGAAGCCAGCCCAGGCAGAAAATTCCCTGTGAAACTCTCATCTCCAATTAACCACTCAAAAACCAGAAATGGTGCTATTGGCTCAAAGTGGTAGAGAGCTAGCCTTGAGCAAAGTATCTCAGGAACAACACCCAGGTCCTGAGTTCAAGACTCACAACTGGAAAATAGTATAGAAGTTAACTTCATGGAGAGCTGATAGTGTTGAAGAGTATGTGACTGAATGACCAGAGCCAGAATTCCAGGACCTAAATGACAAGGCATGAGGACTTCAGTAGAGTCCCAGTAAGATCCCAGATGAGATCAATGACAGAGCAAGGTTTCTGCAGACAATCAAGGGTATAGAGAGTGTAATAAAAGAATTACTAGATACAGTGAATAATGTCCTCAAGAAATACTAATATCAGAACTGTAGAGCACTCGAACACCAAAAGAAAGAACTTGTAAAGTACTCCAAAAGTCTTAGTGATACCCTGAAAACATATTCTAAAGATGGCAAGGCAACACTTGTCTTCATAAGTGCCAACTGACTGATTCATCAAACCAATTTGATACTTCAAATCTTTGAAACAATAGCCTGAAAGTTGTACACATAAGAGATGTACTTTCAGAGGCAGTGTTAAACTACCTTTATATGTAGATTTTAAAGTTTGTATAAATTAGCAGTCCCTCCTGAAGGGATCTAATCCAGGATGTTGAATGGCAGTATTGCCATCTTCCACCATGACATTTTGTTGGTCATGGGACTTGAACTCAGGGTCTGGGCACTGTCCCTAAGTTCTTTTGATAAAGACTAGTCCTCTACCACTTTGAGCCACAGTCAAACTTCTGGAGTCTCACAGACTTTCCTGCCAGGGCTGGCTTTGGACCGTGATCCTCAGATCTCAGCCTCCTGAGTAGCTAGGATTGTAGGTGTGAGTCAACAGTGCCCATCTTTCCACTATGATTTTGCAAACTGTACCTTAAACATAATATTATACTAAAGATGTTGTATCACTTTTGCTATTATCATTCTTTGAAGAATTATAAGTCAGAATAATGTATGCTTTCATGTGACATTATATAACATTCCTTAAAAATGTACATAATGGGGGCTGGGGATATGGCCTAGTGGCAAGAGAGCTTGCCTCGTATACATGAGGCCCTGGGTTCGATTCCCCAGCACCACATATACAGAAAATGGCCAGAAGTGGCGCTGTGGCTCAAGTGGCAGAGTGCTAGCCTTGAGCAAAAAGGAAGCCAGGGACAGTGCTCAGGCCCTGAGTCCAAGGCCCAGGACTGGCCAAAAAAAAAAAAAATGTACATAATGGTGTTTGTTTCTGACATTTTAACTTAAAGTGATATGCTGTAAGATAATGTATTTAACAATATTTGATGGCAAACTTACAATAAAATCTATATTTGTTAAAAAAAAAAGAATACAAAAAATATCCAGGAAACTTGAGTCAAGAACTATTTTCTACACAGTTTTGAGAATTGCTCTTCCCTGGCAGCTCTGAACCTTCATCCCTGGATCTCAGCCTCCCGAGTAACTCAGGTTACACTCATGAGACACTGGTGCCCAGGCAGTATTGCTTTCATTCTTTGTATTATGCTAGTAGTACCTGGGGCTTCAGTTCACAGCCTGGGAACTGTCCCTGAGCTTTTCCCCCTCAACAATACTGCTATGTAGCTTGAGCTACAGGTCCACTTCCAGTTGTTTTGTGATTTATTGGAGATAAATGTCTCATGGACTTTCCTGCTGGGCTGGATTCAAACTATGATTCTTAGACCTCAGTCATCTGAGTAGCTAGGATTACAAATGTGAGCCATGGACACCCAGCCAGGATGTTATTCTTAAGGTCCTCAGAGTCGTTTCACAGCAAGACCATAAGGAAGTTAACAAGCCTGTCTCCTCATCACCAAGGAGTTTAGGTGACTTTCTTGAAGCTATCGAGTCTGCTTGTCATAAACAGCAGTTTTATTTTTTCTTCAGGTCAAGGCATTTCCTGTATGTGACTGAGAGTATTAAGTGTTCACAGCCAGGCCACTGAGAGGTGTACTTGGACTTTCTGGTTTCTTACCCCACTTTTGAATGATGTGAAACACTACACCTCAGAGTATGGGATCAGGTTCCTAGAGAGCTGCCCAAGGGCAGATGATGACATCTAGAAGTGAGGGGAGGTCCACAAAGCCTTTCAGCCACCTTGACAGGGGTCCTACCCCAGCTCCCTACTCCTTAGCCCCTAGCCCCAGTGCCCTGCTTCCCACTGGCCCTGATCCCAGGCTTCTTGCCCTCTGTCATCTGAACCCACCTCCTGGCTCCAAGACCTGCATTCTCACTTCCAGTCCTCACATGCACATTCCAGACTCTACTCCCAGGTTCCACCCTAACTCCTGAGCCCTCACCTCTAGCCTCTATCAGTTCCCCAAGTCCAGGTTCCCAGACCCCACCCTTCCTACTTCTTACCCCTACTCTGACTCCTTGAACCCACAATCCCATTCCTTCCTGCCCACTCCCTAGGCATGCAGACCTATGAGCAGCTGGGACAGAGGACATTCAGGTCTTCAGTGAGATAGTGGTGGCCTTGGTCATGTGTCTGCACAATATTAGGGTGAGGACTCTGGGAAGTGGGGAGTCAGCAGGGGAAAGAGGGTGGAGTGAGGTGGGATTTCCCTGGCAGAGCTTGGGAGACTGGACGGGAGAGAGGAATCCTTCCACTTCCACGTACTTCCACAAACACCAGCGATGCTGTTACCTATTCATTTTCATATCCGAACTCCCACCATTGATATTAGCCTTTTCCTGCACATGGACCATGATAGTGAGTGCACCCTGTTCCCTGGCTGGCCTCCAGATCCTTGACTTTATCTACTGGTAAGGCCGAGTTTGCTTTTCAACTTCTATATATCTACTTGAGTCTCTGGGGGCATCAATTCAGGGTCTATTTCTGTCCTTTAGTGTCTTTGCTCAATTTGGTGCCCTACCACTTGAACTGCAGCCCTACTTCAATTTTCTTGTGGATAGAGAAAAGGATCTCACATACTCTCTTCCCTGGGCTATGAACCATGATTCTCAGGTCTCAGCCTCCTAAATAACCAGGATTGCAGGTGTGCATCACCTGTGCTCAGCCTGTCAAGTGTTGTGTTGAGAGATCTGTGTGGCCTCTTCTGACTCTAGGAGACCAGTGGACCATGTGCTGATTGGGATTGTTCTAGCTGTTTCTGGCTGGCAGTGGATTCCAAATGTCCAGTGCACTGTGCGTGCATGTGCAGTGTGTGTGTGTGTGTGTGTGTGTGTGTGTGTGTGTGTGTGTGTGTGTGTGTGTGTGTGTGAATGTACTGATCTATAGTAACTGTGAATGCAGGGTTTGACTCTGTGACTGTTGTACTGGCTGATTCTCTCTGGCTGGCCATGTGATGTGTGACAGCTGAATCCAGTATACTGCCATTCCAACATTATATCTGTGATACTTGGCCACTCAAAATTCCCCTACCCAGCTGATCCTATAAGTCTGATTTTAGGTTCATGAGGATTTGGGGCTCTGTACACTTCTTTTTTTGTTTTATTTATTTATTGGGGTTAGGGGAGTGTGGGCAAGAAATGGTTAAAAAGAAAAAAAAGAGCTTTCTGCTTTAAGGAGTTTTCCCAGAGAGAGGATTTATTTTCATTACACATGAACATGGATGGACACTTTTCTCTGGTTTTCATAACAATTTGAATTAAAGATAACAGGCATAATATATGTCTTACTGAAATCTAGTACATTCATTGGCCAAATCAGTGTTCTTTATGTTCTTATTAATGCATGAAAGGAACTGGCAGTTTGGCTTCAAGAACAAATGAAAAGCAATCAGAAATTCAACTAGTCTTTGATCGGTGTCCGGAGTAATTACTGAAGAATTATTTTGCAGTAATGGCTTTTAATATTTAAGTATCCAGTGAAATTATGATTAAGACTGTTGATTCTAAGAACTAAGAGAGTTAGAGAAGAATTTTGTCTAAATGCCAAGTTCAGAATAAAACATCAATAATCTCTACCTCACCTTGCAATATCCATAAATAAAGTAGACATAGGGGATACAAATTATATAAATGTTAAATAAAAAGTGCACTCAGAATGCAGAAGTATTTTTCATTCAGTTTGTCACTTATTCTAGTTCAATAAAACATTCATAAGGAAAATAACCACTTAATATCTGTCTTAAGACAGAGTAAGTCTAGTTACATTGTTGCTTTCAGAACTTCCTCAAAACATAACAGTAACTATTTATAAACTTCCCTGGTTTAAACTTAGCCATTTATCTTGTAACACATTACTTCTTAAGATGAACATCTATATCATGCCTTGAAAAGCCAAAACAGAAAGTAAAATCAGACAGCCAGAAACTTCATTAACACATCTAGACAGAGGTTTGCTTGTAGTTTTTGGTATCCAAAACCTTTTTGCCACACATTGCACAGATGCCCTTTTTGTAGGTACAGCCCTGGCAATAATGAGAACCTGGTTGGTGTACAGAACTTTTACAAATTCTGCAAGTGGAGAATTTGTTCTTTCCATATGGATCAAATCTTGCTTTCTTTGAAGTCAAAGCTTTATTTTCATTCAGTTTTCTTCCACCACTTTCTGTGGTATTCCTTTCACCATCCTTCCATGTATCAGGAGTGATGACAGTACCAAGTTTCTTTTCACATTTTTTGCATACCATCCTTCTGCCCACAGTTCCCCCCTCAGCAACAGAAGCAGCGGCAGCAGCTTGAAAACATCAACACTATGGCCCAAGAACAATTCCTCTTCCGGCTACTCCAACGCACTTCTGGCCTCTTAGCCACCCACTCCCGCCTATCCTTACACTTCTAGATATTTGTTTGATGGCTCCAGTTAAAGGTGTGTGTTTGTGTGTGTGTGTGTGTGTGTGTGTGTGTGTGTATTCAATCCATTCATCTGTGATTGATTTGGTGACTATTCTGACAAATCCTCTCAAGTCATATATGTATGACCCCTGATTTTAATGGTACATATCTTCTGTACTGCAATTACAATCACAAAAGTTTTGTTCTGGTTCTGACTGTGTGATTGATTCTATTTTTATCCTATGGTGTGATCTTTTGTTTGGTTTTGTTTTTTGCCAGTCCTGGGGCTTGAACTCAGGGTCTGAGCACTGTCCCTGGCTTCTTTTTGCTCAAGGCTAACACTCTGCCACTTGAGCCACAGTGCCACTTCTGGCTTTTTCTATATATGTGGTGCTGAGGAATCAAACCCAGGGCTTCATGTATACGAGATGAGCACTTTACCACTAGGCCATATTCCCAGCACCTATGGTGTGATCTTTAAGATTGTGTCCATTGGTACTCCAAGTGTGCTGCTGTGTGAACTTCAAATACATACATCACATTACTTATTACATTGGCTTATTTATATTTGTTTACTGTGCCAGGGCCTGTTGCATGCTAGGCAAGCACTCTACTACTACTGAGCCATATGCCCAGCCTCCCCCTTTTAAAGATGGGGTTGCCAGTGCTGAGATTGAACTCCTAATCCTCCTTCCTTAGCCTGCCAACTCAGTATCCCAAAAGGTGGGATTAGAGAGTTCTGGAACTACAGGTGTGAACTCCACTCTAAGATCTTTTGGCTTTTTTGACATACATCTCTCTGTGTTCAAGACTGACATAACTATGGTTTCTGGACTTTGCGTGGTATGTATGTATGTGTCTGTTTTGTCATTCTGACTCTTGGATAGTTACTTTATTGACTGAAATCTTGTTTTTAATTATCTGTGTGAATCCTGTTAAAAATTGGTTTGATAGTTTGATTCTGAATACATCTAGAAGCTAAGAATGCCTTATTCCATCTTTTTTTTTTCTTTTGCGGGTACTGGGTATTGAGCTCAAGGTTTGGGTGCTGGTTACAGGCATAAGCCATGGGATCCATTTTGTCTTGGAGAATAGGTTCATATTAAGGCCAGGGAGGAAAGTTGTGTGATTCTTATCTATGATTAAACAAAAAGCCAGAAGTGGATATCTCTAGATCAAGAGATATGTTACTAACCTTGACTGAAAAAGCTAAGGGACATTGCTCAAGTACTTAGTTTAAGCAACAGTACCAGCACACACACACACACACACACACACATACACAGAGAGAGAGAGAGAGAGAGAGAGAGAGAGAGAGAGAGAGAAATCCACAGCTAAGCTGTATTGTGAGTGAAGGCAAGGACTCTTCAGTCTCCCTATTTGAGAGGCTCAACAGCATCTACGAGGCCCAGTGGTTCACAATTGACTCACAAAGGGATGCAAGAGAGTAGGAGCTCCCACCATACTCAGACCCCCATGGGTCATGGCCCCACTGCATTATTCATGGTGAAGCCACGTGATAGACCTCAGGAACTGACATGTGTCAGGTATGCAGGATGACAGAGGGGCTGAGGGAGGTAGAAAGAGGCCCTCTGATCCTCCCATGCCTTAACCCCATGGACTGTTTCTGTTCCTGTTTTGTTTTGTTTTGTTTTTTTTTGGCCAGTCCTGGGCCTTGGACTCAGGGCCTGAGCACTGTCCCTGGCTTCTCTTTTTGTTCAAGGCTAGCACTCTGCCACTTGAGCCAAAGCGCCACTTCTGGCCATTTTCTGTATATGTGGTGCTGGGGAATCGAACCCAGGGCCTCATGTATACAAGGCAAGCACTCTTGCCACTAGGCCGTCCCCAGCCCCTGTTCCTGTTGTTTTACAAGTGCCTTACACAGTGTCCATTATGACTTCATTTTTGTGTGCCACCCTGAGGACCTGCCCATTTACATGGAACTCTGCCAGTGAGTGGGCAGCCAGGGGGCCTGTGTGATGGGACAGCTGGGAGGGGGAGGGGTGTTCTTGTGTCTGATGGTCCCCATAGCAGCCCTGGAACTTTATCTTCAGGCAAGACCTCAGCTAAGGAGGAGTTTCAGATGATCAGGAGCCCTCAAGGACCAAAGGACAGCCATGGTGCCTGAGTGAGTTTGCCTACTATTTTTACTGCTTTAGCTGTGAGAATGTCAGAGATTAGAGGGCCAGCTGGAGTAGGAATTGGCATGGAGAGGGATAGGGACCAAAGATGGTCAGATGGCTGGGGAGGGATATGTTTATGGAGGGTGGCAGGGATAAAGCAGTGGAGATATAGTTGGGTGATGGGACACAGAGGACAGCATGGACTTTCAGATGGAAGGAAGAGGTATTAGGGGTTAACAGAATGGGTGAGAGGTGGGCAGAGAAGTGAAGCTTGGCTAGGCACACAGCGCCCCAGTGTGCACAGGATGAATGCCATCTAGGAGGAGGTGTTTCAGGGGGATGGAGTGGGGTTTCAGGGTCTTGGCTAAATTCAGGGATCTTGGCAGGACAGATGCATGACCTGTAGAGCTAGTCCCTCCTGGCATAGGATGTTGTCTGTGGCCAGTGTGTCCATCGGGACCATGTTCTTCATGTAGCCACTCATGGTTGCCTATGGATACCTCACCTTCTCCAATGAGTATGGCTGGGGCCAGGGCTGGGGGCCATGGCTGGGGCTGGGACAAGAGCCTTTGAGCTCCTTCCCTCCCGGACCTTAGACCCATCAGTTTCCCAGGGGAGGGTGCGCGTGTATCTTTGTAGATTTCTGACACTGTGGGTATGGAATTTGGGATTTCAATTTTCATGCTCCTATCATCACAACCTGAATGCCATGTCTCTTCTCCCAACTCTAGATTGTATGCCAGAGGCGATGGCCCACATATACCACAAGCAAGACCTGCTCAGCCTCTGCGTGTGCTTCATCGTCGTCCTTGCCGTGGCCTTCACTCTGCCAATGGTGCTGAATCCAATGTGGGGAGGCGAGGAGGCCTAGGGAGCCTAGTGTCGGGGATGGATGAACAGAGGGCCTGGACATGGTTGTTTGCGTAGAGGCCATAGCTTGGCAGTGAGAGAGGGGGTGGACTCGATGGAAGGAGGAAGCAGGAATGGACACACAGGAAAACAGAGTTCTCTGATGGACAGAGAAGGCAAAAATCGGTGGTCTGATGCAGGGGTCCCTGCACCCCGGGTGCTCTCCCAACCAGTGGGAGAGGCAAGGAAGCGCACCCTGCCGAGGGTGAACCCAGAATAGGTAACGAGCCGCGAGTTGCCCACACACAGCCCAACCCAACCTTTCGCTGGCAGTTGGACAATGAGACGACTCAGGAGAAGTTCAAGACTGCTCTCAGTTTTAGTGGGGCAGACCCGATCTTAAGTATGGGCAATGGCAGCAGAAAGAGGAGGGTGTAACATACCTAGCCAGGGGCGATGATTGGTGGTCCGAGCTGTCAGTCAAGGGTGGAAGGCCATGGGACCTCCCTAAGGGGTGGCCTAAGTACTAGCACGACCGCCCCCAGGTTACTGCCGGCAGCCATCTTGCTACACATGGTCTTAAGGCTGGGAGGCATGGCCAGCTAGAGACGCCTTTCCAGTTCCGGACCCAGAAGGCAGGCGGGGCTAACCGGGATCCCTCTTCCAGGAGGCGATGCAAGCAAGCACGCCCCCAGGGACTGAGGCAGGCGGGGCTCTTCAGGGTCTCACTCCCGAGGCGCAACAGCCACACACCTCTGGGGCGTGGACAGGCGGGGCCAGTCGGTGCACCCCACAGTCTGACAGAGGCAATGGCATAGATGGCAGGAGAGGGAGGCTCAGTAAGTAGCAGTGCTAGTTCAATTGGAGGAAAGAGTCACAGATAAATGGCTAGACAGAAGAGACAGGCAGAAGTGGTTAATCAGAAGTTAGAAGCACAGATGGAATGAAGATACAAGATGAAGCTGGATGTGGTAACACATGTCTGTATTCCCAACAGTCAGGCAGCTGAGGCAGGAGGATCTCAACTTTGAGGCCAGGCTTGTCACCATAGCCAGAGCCTATCTCAAAAATTGAAGAGTTGATAGTGATAGGGATAGGGTGAGGAGCAATCGTGATCAAATTGATTATATATATACACATATATATACATATATATGAAAATGAAATAGTGGAACCTCTTAAAATTGGTTAAAAAGGAGAAATAGAGCAATAGAGAATTTGGTCAAAGACCCTGTACACAATGATACCACTTTTTTTTTTTTCATATTACATCCTGCATTTTATTCAGTTCCAGGTGACAAAATAGTACCCTCTACTAGGACATCCATTTCAGTCAGAAGGTGTGTCAAGCAACAAGTTTTATCATAAAAAATATTGGATCTAGGTAACAACCCCCATCTCCCAGGACAGCCCTCGCCCTGCATGGTATTACCATATAAAAATAGTGTCTCTTCACCATGCAGAAGGACGAGCCTGCCTGAACACTGAGAGAGGCGGGTCTCCATGTACTTCATGAGCCAAATGATACCACTTTTATAGATAGATGATACCACAATTAATAGAAAAATGACAGAAAAGATGTCTATAGGATGTATACAGTAATAATATGTGACATAGTTGTTTTATGCAATTTCACATTTTAGCAGATTAACTTAAGTGAGATTTAATTATATTTTACATTACTGTTATGTGCTAAATATTTCAATATGAAGAAACACAATTTTCACACCTACTTTTGTAGAATTGCATTTTATTGTTTTGTATCACTCATTACATATCTTTGGATTCCTGTTGGGAACAGGGGCTCATGCCCATAACTTCAGCTGTTCAGACAGCTTAGATTTGAGAATCATGATGTGAAGGCACCCCACGCTAAAAAGTCAAGATTTTTTTGTTCTGGTCCTGGAGCTTGGGTGCTGTTTCTGAACTTCTTCTGCTCAAAGCTAGCACTCTACCACTTGAACCATAGCTCCAGTTCTAAATTTTTTGGTACGATAGTGTAGATAAGCCATCACTGGCTTCAAACCAGCTGGCTTCAAATCCCAGCCTCCTGAGTAGGCTAGACTTAGAGGCATGAGCCACTGGCTCTTGGCCAGAAGCTTATTATCTACCAAAAATTATCTGAAAGTAGAGCTGTGGTTCAAGTGGTAGAGAGTCACACTTGAGTGAAAAAGCCTAGGGACATGGCCCACTCCTGTAGTTCAAGCCCCACTGTAGACACACACACACACACACACACACACACACACACACACACCATTGGTTTCCTCGCAATAACAATACAAACCCTGCAAGAATGAAGGAATGAAGTTCAGTGTAGAACACTTTGCACATAGGTGCTCAAAAGTAGAATTACTCCTCAGGAGCACGGGAAAGGAAACAAGAGTCAAAAAAAGGATGGAGGCTGAAGTAGGGAGGTGTAGAAAGTATGAGGCTAAAATAGGGAAGTGGGAATGATTTTTTTTTTTTTTTTGCCAGTCCTGGGCCTTGTACTCAGGGCCTGAGCACTGTCCCTGGCTTCTTTTTGCTCAAGGCTAGCACTCTGCCACTGAGTCACAGCGCCACTTCTGGCCATTTTCTGTATATGTGGTGCTTGGGAATCGAACCCAGGGCTTCATGTATACGAGGCAAGTGCTCTTGCCACTAAGCTATATCCCCAGCCCCGTGGGAATGATTTTGACAGGAAGAAGGTAGAGCAAGTTGGATGGAGACAGAGGCAAGGCTTTGAGACCAGGGAGAAGGACAGGTATTTGTATGAAAGGGAGGCAGCAGTGGACAAAGAGAGAGAGGATGAAAAGATTTCATATACAGGCAGATAGAAGGAAAAGATTTTGTCAGAGGATGGAGACAGGGAGCTCATTTATTCAATGGAGGCACAGAGGGACAGCAGTCAAGGTGAAGCCAAAGTTTCTAAAGGAGAAAACAAAGATTTCAGATAGGGCAGAGTTAAAGATATGGTAAAGGAGACCAGTGATAGTGGCTCATGCCTATAATCCTAACTACTTAGGGGGCTGAGCTCTGAAGATCATGGTTCAAAGCCAGCCCAAGCAGGAATATACAAGAGACTTATCTCTAATTAAACACACACACACACACACACACACACACACACACACACACACACACACACACGAGTGTCCTGGTTATGTTTAGGAGGGCAGCACATGAGTCCTCACCTCTGACCTGTCTTTTCCTCACCACAGATCCTTATTACAAGCTACGCCTTCTGCTCATTGCATCTATGACCCTGCTGCCTGTGATTGTTATTGTTTTCATGTATCAGTCATTTGAGGTATATTTGGGTTTATTGGTCAGTATCTCCCACCCCAGTACCCAGCCTACCCCATTGGATTGGTCTTGTACCCACATGTAGGTTACATCTTGTCCCTTCTTATCCTCCAGGCTCCACCTGTGCTACAAGTTTCCTCTGCCTCTTCACCAGAGTCCACTACCATCGTCTGGTACCTCATTTGGTGGAGCCCCTTTTTTTCTAGCCCAATAATCAGGTGAGCACCCCATGGGCAAGGGATGAGGAAAAGAGGCAGCATTCAGAGGGACTGCTCCATCTCAGATGCCTGGACATTTCTGGAACATTCTCAGTATAGGGTTATGGTGGTTAGAGGAAGGGTAAAGCCAGCAAGAGCAGTAGATGGTTTTGGAAGACCAAAAGCAAGTATTTTAAGAAAGGACAGAGCAGACAGAACACCAGCAGAGTCTAGGAAGGCAAGAGGATGCTGGAAGAGTCAGGGGGCTGGGGCTGGAGCTCAGCGGCACAGTGATTTGATTTTTTGGTATACATGTCTCCTTTGGTCCTATCCCTATCACTGCAAAGGGAAGGGAAGGGCTACATAGAGGGATGATTATTCAGACAGATGAGAGGCAACTATTGTGAAGAGAAGTGGGAACACTTTGCAAGTAAGGATTGAGGAAAGTGCTGGCTTTAAGGAGAAGAGTAGGGCCACATATAATCCCTGTTAAATCCTACCTGAAAAATTACAAAATGGAAGTTAGGGAATAGCTCACATGATAGAAATCCTTTGTCACAAATGTGGGGACCTGAGCCAAAACTCCAGTACAGATAAATAAAAATTTAAAAGTAGGAGACTGAGTAAAATAGGAGAGTCAGGAATGAATGGAACACTTTTGGGTTGTCAGGGCCGACTTGAGTTTCAGGAGCCTACTCAGAGGGAGACTGAGTGAGGAGTCCCTGACAGCCCCATATTCTGCTCCTCTCTCCTACAGACCCTGTATTTTGACACCCTCCGAATCCACCTCAGGAAAACCAGCCTGGGCCTCCTGCTTACCAACTGGTCTAGAGGATAAAGCCACCATTTTGGACAATGATATGGATTGTCCTAACTCACTTTTTGCCCGTGAGCATGAGTTTATATGTCAAGGGAAACGGGTTATTTTCCAAAACCCCTTCTATGGAGTGGCAACCCTAGTCCCAATCCCAACCCGAAACACCCTGGGAAATCGAAAGGGAGGGCAAGAATTCTGGGATCCTCACCCAGCCCAGTCCCTATTCCACTACTTGGCACAAGTGGCTGATCAGGACTTCTCTGAGATTCAGAGAAAGAATAAAAATGCCGTTTGAAATAATTGGTCTCAGTCTTCTGATCTTTGTTAAATAAGTCTTGGGGGAACCTGTCTAAGGATAGGCAAGGTAAACGGAGGCCTCAACTAGGGCTGTGTTCATTTATTTCTCTCATTGTATGAACTGGTACAGTGACTGGGATCCTTCTTTGTGGCAGGTTGCATATTGAGTAGTGAACATTCTAGATGATAGTAATAGAACATTAAATGAAAGGGACAGGTGTGGAGCCAGTAGCTTATGCCTATATTTCTAGATACTCAGGAGGCTCACATCTGAGGATAGCAACTCCAGGAAAATCCTTAAAATTCTTATCTTCAAATAAATCCTAACAGGTTCTAGCAAGTGTAGACCATGTGTTCAAACCCCAGTAATGCCCCAAATAATGAAGCAGTTGAAAAAGAAACATCAATATGAAGAGGACACTTAACTCTTACAAAAATCCCCAAGAATGCTACTTAGGGGGCTGAGAAATGAGGATTGTGGTTCAAAGACAGCTCAATAGGAAAGTCCCTGAGAATTTTCTCACTAATCAACTATGAAAAGGATAGAAATGAAGTATGGCTCAAGGGCTGGGAATATGGCCTAGTGGTAATGTGCTCGCCTCGTATACATGAGGCCCTGGGTTCGATTCCCCAGCACCACATATATAGAAAATGGCCAGAAGTGGCACTGTGGCTCAAGTGGTAGAGTGCTAGCCTTGAGCAAAAAGAAGCCAGGGACAGTGCTCAGGCCCAGAGTCCAAGGCCCAGGACTGGCAACAAAAAACAAAAACAAAAAAAAAACAAAAAACAAACAAAAAGTTATGGCTCAAGTGCTTGAAAGCTGGTATTAAGCAAAATCCTTTAGGGACAGTAATGAGGCCCTGAGTTCAAAGCTTAGGACCACTAAATTTAAAAAGGCCTCAAGATTGAAGCTGGCTCTCAAGGGGCTGAGCTTGAGGATCGTGGTTTTAATCCAAGCCAAACAGATTTTCAGAGAGTCTTATATTCAGTGAACCAGCAAAAAGGTAGAAGCAGAAATGTGGTTCAGGTGGTAAGAATTCCAGTCTTGAGTGAGAGGCCCTGAGTTCCAGCACTAGTACTGTCACATAACAAAAATTATAGTGGAATTAGGCGTGGTGGTACACACTTGTAATCCCACATACTCCAGATGCAGAAGCAGGAAGATGTGAGTTCAAGGTCAGGTAAGAAAAGTAAGTGAGACCCTGTCTCAATAAAGAAATAGGAAACCACTGTGGGCATTACTGACATAGTAGAGTCAGCAATTCAAGGTTCTGAGTTCAATCTCCAGTGCTGAAATGCAAACAAATAAAAACACATGAAGAATGTCCAGAGGTTTAGAAAATGAAGTAAAATTAATATGAAAATTCACATACCAATTAGTTAGCTCGTAAGAAGAATGTTGTAATTTGAAAGAAGAAAATAAATGAGTACATTTCTCAGATTTAAACAACTTCATATTTAGAAGCTTCATAGCACATTGGACAGGAAAATAGAAGCACATTTGCACACCTCTATGCACAATATTTGAGATTATGAAAAATGAACATTTTCCGTAGTGCTAGTACTGGAGTTTGAACCCAAGAACTCCATCTCTTGGCCTCAAGGCTGGCACTGGACCACTTGAGATAGCCTGCTTTGTGATGGTGAATTGGACATAAATTTCTCTTGGACTTCTCTACCTGTGCTCCTTTCAAACCTCAATTCTCACATCTCAGCTTCCTGAGTAGGCTTACTAGTTCATGATGATGCCTCATGCAATCAGCATCTGACTTTGAGCTCAACTCTGACTCCAACAAAGGTAAGTGGGGATCTCTAGGCAAAGAGTAAGGTGGAGGTAGAGTTAGGCGTGGAAAATTGGTAAGAGGGGACACAGGGAAAAGAAAAATCGATTTAAACTGACTACAAGATCTTTCCAATGTGGAGAACAGGCAGAGAAACTGGACAAAGGGCAGAGTTCACTTGGATATTCAGAAAGAATATCCAAGAATACCCTGGAAACTTGAGTCAGGAGTTGGTTATTTTACACATAGAGTCTCATAAGCTCTTCTCAGGGGAACTTTGCTCCTGATTCTTTGGAGCTCAGTGTCCTAAATAGCTTGGGTCATATGCATGAGTGTGTGGTATCCAGATACTGGGTGTCTTTTTCTTTTCCCTCCCTCTTTCCCTCCCTCCCTCCCTTCCCCTTCTTTCCTTCCTTCCTTCCTTCCTTCCTTCCTTCCTTCCTTCCTTCCTTCCTTCCTTCCTTCCTTCTCTGTCTCTCTTTTTGTTTCTGTGTGTGTGTGTGTGTCTGTCTGTTTGTCTGTCTGTCTGTCTGTCTGTGATAGTATTGGGCTTGAATTCAGTCTGGGCACTAGTGTATAGTCTATTAACTCAAGGCTCAGTGCTCTGCCACTTGAGATAGAGCTCCACTTCTGCCCCTGTGGTAGTTAGTTGGAGATGAAGTTTCATAGACTTTCCTGCTTGGGTTGCATTCAAACTATGATTCCTAGACCGCAGTCTCCTGAGTAGCTAGGATTACAAACCTGAGACAAGGACACACAGCCAAGATGTCTTTTTAAGGACCTCTGAGCCATTTTGCAGTCAGACTATAAGAATGTTGACTCTAAGGAGTTTAGCCTAGGTGACTTACACCAAGCCATCAGCATCTGCTTATAGAGACAGCAGTTTTATTCTTTCTTCAGATGAAGACAGTTTACTGGTACAAAAGGCTCCTTCCAGTGCCGAGTAAACTTGTGTGTGACTGGGAGTATCAAGTGTTCACAGCCAGGCCACTGAGAGGTGTACTTGGACTTTCTGGTTTCTTTTTCTTTTTTGCCAGTCCTGGGCCTTGGACTCAGGGCCTGAACACTGTCCTGGTTTCTTTTTGCTCAAGGCTAGCACTCTACCACTTGAGCTACAATGCCACTTCTGGCCGTTCTGTATATATGTGGTGCTGGGGAATTGAACCCAGGGCTTCATGTATGTGAGGCAAGCACTCTTGCCACTAGGCCATATTACCAGCCCAGATTTTCTGGTTTCTTATCCCACTTTTGAATGATGTGAAACACTACACCTCAGAGTATGGGATCAGGTTCCTAGAGAGCTGCCCAAGGGCAGATGATGACATCTAGAAGTAAGGGGGAGTCCACAAAGCCTTTCAGCCACCTTGACAGGGGTCCTACCCCAGCTCCCTACTTCTTAGCCCCTAGCCCCAGTGCCCTGCTTCCCACTGGCCCCGATCCCAGGCTTCTTGCCCTTTGTCATCTGAACCCACATCCTGGCTCCAAGACCTGCATTCTCACTTCCACTCCTTACATGCACATTCCAGACTCTACTCCCAGGTTCCACCCTAACTCCTGAGCCCTCACCTCTAGTCTCACTCAGTTCTCCAATTCCAGGCTCCCAGACCCACCCTTCCTACTTCTTACCCCTACTCTGACTCCTTGAACCCACAATCCCATTCCTTCCTGCCCACTCCCTAGGCATGCAGACCTATGAGCAGCTGGGACAGAGGATATTTGGGCCTGTGGGAAGATAGTGGTGGCCTTGGTCATGTGTCTGCACGATGTTGGAGTGACATCTCTGGGAAGTGGGGAGTCAGCAGGGGAAAGAGCGAGGTGTGAGGTGGGATTTTCCTGGCTGAGCTTGGGAGACTGGAAGGAAGGGAAAGAGGAATCCTTCCACATCCATGTACTTCTACCAACATCAGCCACGTTGTTACCTATTCATTTTCATATCTGAACTTCCTCCCCCCTTGATATTAGCCTTTTCCTGCACATGGACCCTGATAGTGAGTGCACCATGTTCCCTGGCTGGCCTCCAGATCCTTGACTCTCTACCTGTAAGGTCTAGCTGGCTTTTCAACCTCTGCATGCCCATCTGTTTCTCAGCTGTGTGTGCTGATACTGGAGCTTGAACTCAGGCTTTGGGTACTATCCTTTAGCATTTGCACTCAAAGCTGGAAATCTACAACTTGAGCATCATCGCCACTTTTGGGGTTTTGGGGTTAAATGGGGATGAGAGTCTCATAAGCTTTCATATGTGGGCTGGATTTGAACCATGATCCTTCAATCATCCCCTGAATACAAATGTGGATTTCAGGTTTGGTTTGTTACCTTTGTGTTTCCTGTGCTGGAGTCAAAGATGGTGGTAGGTCCCCCTGGGAAAAATGGCCCTTTGTCATTATTCTCCTTTGGTGCACAGGTAGCCCCTTCCCTGTACGTCCCTGCCCAGCATTCATATTCCAGGTAACTGGTACCCTTGGGGGCAGTGGGAGGTCCCCCAGGCTCTGAGGTCTTCCCCACCCTCTCCCTATATACTAGTCTTCATTATTAATTCTGTCCTTTTTTCCCTTTTGCTTCTGCCCCCCCTTGTAGCCTTTCCCTTGTCCCTTGCCCCCTTGCCCCCTTTCCCTTCATTTTCCATTCCCTTGCATCCCTTGAACCCCCTGCACCCTCCATCTTGTACAGACAAGCAGAATGCTCTCTCCCCATAATATCTTCTGACTGAACCACGTGGTGGTCTACTTTTGCTGAACTTTACAGATGGGTCATCCTGATCTCAGCTTCCCACATAACTGTGATTATAGTCATGACCCCCTGTTTAGCTCACAAGTGGAATCAGACAATTGCATACATAGATTTCAGAAGGGATGTTTAGTTCTGTTGTAGAGTGTATGCTTAGTGTGTACAAGTATGTGGCTTCCATCTCCAGCAGCATAAAGACCAGGTAAGGTAGCCTTTCTGAGCTTACATTTTATGGCAGTAAGGAATGAATAGTGAGTCAGAAGCCAGTGACTCTCATGCCTATAATCTTAGATACTAGGGAGACTAAGATCTGAGGATCCTGGTTGAAAGACATCAGGGACAGGAAAAGTCAATGAGATTCTTCTCTCTAATTGACCAGCAAAAAAATGCAGAAATAAAGATATAGCTCAAGTGGTAGAGCATGATCCTTGAGGTAAAAAGCTAAGGGACAGCACCTAGGCCTTGGGTTCAAGTTCCAATAAGGCACAAAAAATTTATCTTGAAGATAAAGATGTGTGGCTCACATTTATGATCCCAGGTCCTGGGGAGGCAAATATTAGGAGGACTGAGATTCAAGGCCAGTCCGTGCTAAAAGTTATCAAGAAAGGCTTGTGCTTTTTTTTTTTTTTTTTTTTTTTTGCCAGTCCTGGGCCTTGGACTCAGGGCCTGAGCACTGTCCCTGGCTTCTCTTTGCTCAAGGCTAGCACTCTGCCACTTGAGCCACAGCGCCACTTCTGGCCATTTTCTATATATGTGGTGCTGGTCATATTGCTTCAAATTCAAAACCAAGTGCAAAAATGAAAAAGGACAACATGAAATATTCTAGTTGGGCTGCTATTCAGATAAACAGAGCTTATCAGTTTGCAGGTAGAAGTAAGAAGGAAACCAAATACTCTCTTAAGGCAGTTGAAGACATGTTGGAAACATTGCAGATCACCCAGTCTTAAAGTTTCAGAAACTCTTTCACGTTGGATTCTACAACTGCACAATTGAACTGATTGGCCTGTGACTTATTTACTAAATGCCCATTGCTATTTATATTCTAATTTTCTGTGAAGAAAGTGGTCATAAAGAATGTGTTTATATAAACCTAAAAATGTCTTTTACTACTAAGCAGGAAGATGGAGAAAATCCATTGAAAAAAAATTTAAGACCTATTGATTGTACATCATTCTCTTCATATCACATATATTATAACTGCTTTTAAATCAGAATATGATGTAGAAATAAACTTGTTAAAAAAAAAAAAGTTATGAAGACATCTACCTTAACAAATAATCCTGGCTTGTTGGCACAGATGTGTCATCTCAACTGTGTGTGAGAGAGTTCTGGTTGTGTACAATAATGCCTCACACCAATCTGATCTCTCCCCCCCCCCTTTCATACACACAGTGATATTATCTAAGAAATGTTTTAAAATAAACCAATCATATGGAAGGCTGGAGGTGTAGCTAAGTAGTACAACAATCACCAAGGCACATGTCAAATCTGAATTCAATGTCCACTACAAAAACAAAGAAATAAATATTGTCAGGCCCCAGTAGCTCATTTGTAATCCTAGCTACTCTGGAGGCTAAGATCAGAGGATCCTGGTTCAGAGTCAGCTAGGTCAGGAAAGTGTGTGAGACTCATCTCTAATTAACCACAGAAAGCTGGAAGTGGAGCTGTGGCTCAAATGGTAGAGAGCTAGCATTGAACAAAAAAGCTCAGGGACAGCACCCCAAAACCCAAATTATATAACCAGTAAAGAAAAAAATTTAATGGCCAATAGACATATGAAAAAATGCTCTACATCACTGGCCATAAAGGAAATGCAAATCAAAACAACATTGAGATTCCATCTCACCCCAGCAAGAATGTCATATATCAAGAAAACTAATAATAACAATTGTTGGAGGGGATGTGGCCAAAAGGGAACCCTACTTCATTGTTGGTGGGAATGTAAACTGGTTCAGCCACTCTGGCAAGCAGTATGGAGATTCCTCAGAAGGCTCAATATAGAACTCCCCTATGACCCAGCAGCCCCACTGTTGGGTATCTATCCAAAAGCCCACAAACAAAATCACAGTAATGCCACCAGCACAACAATGTTCATAGCAGCACAATTTGTCATAGCGAGAAGCTGGAACCAACCCAGATGCCCCTCCATAGATGAATGGATCAGGAAAATGTGGTACATTTACACAATGGAATTTTATGCCTCTATCAGAAAGAATGACATTGTTCCATTTGTAAGGAAATGGAAGGACTTGGAAAAAGTTATACTAAGTGAAGTGAGCCAGACCCAAAGAAACATGGACTCTATGGCCTCCCTTATTGGGAATAATTAGTACAGGTTTAGGCAAGCCATAGCAGAGCATCACAAGGCCCAATAGCTATACCCTTAGAAACACATAAGATGATGCTAATTGAAATGAACTACATGTTATGGAAACAAGTGATATATCACAGTTGTAACCACTTTCAACATCCTATGTGTATGTGTAGTTTCTATTATAGATAATGTTTTGTATCACCTTCCTATGTTTGTACCTACACTATCTCTGTAATCTTATCTGAGTATATTGGAAACCGTGTTTACTGGTATTGGAAGTAGGAAATTCAAAGGGAATACCAAATTCGAGAGACACAGGGTAAAAAAAGAGAAATAACTACAAAAGCAATACTTGCAAAACTGTTTGGTGTAAGTGAACTGAACACCAGGGGGGAGGAGGGAAAGGGGGGGAGGGAGGGGGGCATGAGGGACAAGGCAACAAACAGTACAAGAAATGTATCCAATGCCCAACGTATGATACTGTAACCTCTCTGTACGTCAGTTTGATAATAAAAATTTGAGAAAAAAAAAAAAAGAAAAAAATTTAAAGAAAAACAAAAAAAATCTCATGGAAGATCAATGACAAACTTGGAAAAAGTGATAGATTTTAGATCAGTATGTTTTTCATCTATTGCAGTGACAAAAATCTATGCTTTGTAATTCATGTTTTTGGCAAGGTTGGGTGAATTTAGTCCTTGACTACTCACACCCTTGCCTGGATCTGTCAGGTTCATACCTAACTCTGGGCATTGAAATTGCTTCTCCCTGTGCCTGACATATTCTTTGCCTAAATAATCGTGGGGCATGCTCCTTCTAGGCAGCCCAGGACCCTCCTCAGTGAGGGCCCCTAACAAGCTCCTTCCCCTATTCCTCCCCCATATCACCCTCACTCATTGGCTCCAGTGTTCATCTCTAGCTGCAATGGCATTTCCCTCTCTCTCTGCTAAGTCAGAGGCCAGGCAGCTTCTCCTGCAAAGAGCCAGAAAGTAAATAGTGTAGACTTTACAGACAACATAGTCAGTGTGGCATTTCCTCAGCTCCAGAGTCATGAAGAGTATGTGAGTGAGCAAGCTTGAGTTCCGCAAAACATTGTACTTGGATATGTGACTTGCATAATTTCAAGTATCACAAAAATACTATTCTTTTAGCGGTTTTCAATCATTTGGGAACAGAAATAATGCAATCAGTAAAACTGACACAAAAGTAGCTATCAGGCTGAACCTAGCTATGTGGGACACCATTGTCTGATGCATTTCTTTTGGATTTTATTATATTTTGTTTTGTTTTATTTTATTTTATTTGTGCTGTTAAAGTGGCTTGAACTCTGGATCTGGACACTGCCTCTTAGCTTTTTTCTTAAGGTTGCCACTCTACTACTTGAGCAACAACTCCTCTTACTATTTTTTCTTATTTATTGACAAAGTGATGTACAGAGAGGTTACAGTTTCGTATATTAGGCCTTGGGTACATTTCCTGTACTGTTACCACTTACTAATTTTTAATGGTTAATTGGAGATTAGAATATTATGGCTTTTCCTGTTTGGGCCTAGCATTGCCACCCTCATGTAAGCCTTCTGTGTAGCTAGGATTACAGGCATGCACTAAGGCTCCTAGCTTCTCTACTTCAATTAATGCTCTAGGACATTCACTGTTCAATCTCTAAAGGTTCCGAATTGCTGTACCAATTCACTGGAGGAGAGAAGTGAATTAAGTGTACCTTGACTTGGATTCTCAGCTTACCCCTGCCTATTCTCAGATAGTTTTCCTCAAGATCAGAAGTCTGAGACCAGTGTTTTCAAACAATATTTTTATTTTATTTTATTTTTTGCATCAGGGAAATTCTAAGTGGCTACTTGAGCCACGTAGTGGAGTAGGGACTGGGCTGGGTGAGAATCATCGCCCTCCCTCTGCATTTTCTATAGCAGTTGGGGTTGAGAATAGGATAACCACTGAATAGAAGGGGGTAACAGCCCGTTTTCCTCGATATATAGGCTCTTGCTCACGGGCCTAGATGCAGTCCATATCATTATTCAAGATTGTGGTTTTGGCGTCTAGCCAAGTTGGAAAATAAGAAGCCTAAGTTGATGATCCAGAGGAGCAAGTCGAGGGCGCCAAAACATAAGGCTTGCAGATCAGAGGCACTGTCAGGAAAGATCAGACTGTTAGAGACTCCTCACTCAAGCTCTTGTGAGAAAACTTCTGAAAACTTAACCTGCCTCCCTGCCCCCCAAAAGTGTCCCATCCATTCCTGCCTCTCCTTTGTGCTCCATCACATACTTAAAAAATTATTTATTGGTACTGGAGGTTGGGCTCAGGGCTGCACATTTGTGAGAAAGATGCTCTGCCATCTGATCCATGCCCTCATTCATTCTCGGTTTTAGTAATTTGCAGGTAAGATCACCCACATTGACCCTAGGGGAGTTTCATACCAAGACCCTTCTACCTAAACCTCCCAGATAGCAGAGGATTATAAGTATGACCACTGAGCCTGGACCTAACTCTCCTCAATCCCAACACTTTCCTCAATCCTTATTTTGTAAAGTGTTCTCACTTTTATTCACAATAGTTCCCTATCATCTGTCTAAAGAATCTTTCCTTTATGTAGCCCTTACTGCAAACAGTGCTAGGGATAGGACCCAAGTGTTCATATAAGCTAGAAAAGCATGCTGCCCCTGGGCCCCACTTCTAGCCTTCCAGTGTCTCCTGACTTCCTAGACCCTTCTGACACTCTATCTGTGCTGTCTCTTTTAAAAAAAAAAATTGTTGGTCGTGAGGCTTGAACTCTGGGCTTGGGCGCTGTCCCTGAGCTCTCTTCAGCTCAAGACTAGCACTCTATCACTTCAGCCACAGCGCCACTTCCAGTTTTCTGATGGTTAATTGGAGATAAGAGTCTCACAGACTTTCCTGCCTGGGCTGGCTTTAAACCAGGATCCTCAGATCTCAGCCTCCTGAGTAGCTAGGGTTACAGGTGTAAGCCACTGGTGCCTGGTTGTGCTGTCCCTTCTTAAGCCAATTGGCTTCATTTTTCCAAAACCATCCACCTCTCTTCCTGGCTTCACCTTTTCTTTAACACCAAAATCCATCCAGAGAATGTTCCAGAAATGCCAAGGCATCTGAAAACATGCAATCCCTCTGAATGGTGCCTGTTTTCCCCAGCCCTTGTCCATGGCATGCTCACTTGATTATTGGGATAGAAAAAAACGAGCTCCACCAAACGAGGCACCAGACAATTGTAGAAGTTGTTAGAGAAGAAGCAGATGAAACCTGCAGTTTTGGTGGAGCCTGGAGGACAAGAATTGACAGGGGTCACCATAAGTTCAGGTACAAGGCTAGTCCATTGAGGTCAGGCTGGGGACTAGGGTGGCAATACTGACCGAAAATCCCAAAGAGAATCCAGATAGACGATATAAGATGACAAGGACAATAACCACAGCTAGCACGACCAGGGATACAGCTAGCAAAAGTTGCAGCCTGTAAGGAGCAGGGTTCTGTGGATCTGTGGTGAGAGAAAGTCAGGTCAGGGTGAGGTCTCATGTGCTGCCTCTCCTGAATGTGACCATGTCTTTCTGTGTGTTTGTACCAGTAGTATCAAATCAATTCAGGGACTATCTGCTATCCCATTGCTTTTAGGTTCAGGGATGGTACTCTACCAATTGAAGTACAGATCTACCTCCAGTGTTTTGCTGGCTAATTGAAGATAAGAGTCTCATAGACTTTCTTGCCTGCACTAGCTTTGAACTATGATCATCAGATCTCAGCCCTCTGAGTAGCTAAGACTATAGGGCTGACCCATCAGCACCTAGCATTTTAACTCTACCTTGTCTGAAATACCTGCTTTCTTCTCTGGAGACTGTGTCTCTACCTTATCTGTCACTTGTGTTCATCTAAATAAGCTTCCTGCCTCCACACTCTAACAAAACCTTTTTCTTTTTGAGCTCCTTTCTTCCTGTCTCTGTCCACTGCCGCCTCTCCTTCAGACCAGCACCTGTCGTTCTCCCTGGTCTCAAAGCCTTGCCCTTCTCTCCATCTAACTAGCTGTACCTTCCCCTGTCAAAATTATTTCCACCTCCCCATCTAAGTCTCATCCTTTCTACACCTCCCTATTTCAGCCTCTCTCTGTTTTCTGTCCCTTGCTCCTTTGTTTTCTATTATGTGCCACTGAGGAGTAAATCCCAAGCAGAGTACATGTGTGGTAAGTGTTCTACATTAAGCTACATATTTCTAGTTCTTGGGCTTTTTTAATTGCTGTTAGGAAAGTAAAGATTTTTTTGTGCCAGTAATGGGGCTTGAACTTGGGCTATAGAACCTTTCCTTAGACTACCACTTGAGCCACAGGTCCACTTTCATCTTCTATCTATCTATCTATCTATCTATCTATCTATCTATCTATCTATCTATCATCTATCAATCTATTTTGGTGCATAGTTGGAGATAAAGGCTTGTGGACTTTCCAGCCCAGATTGCCTTCACATGTGGTCCTCAAATTTTAGCCTCCTGAATAATTACAATTATAGGTATGAGCCACTGTTCCCATCAGGAAATGAAAGATATTTAATAAGAATAATCTAAAAACAGTAATCCTGAAGTAGAAGTGAACATTGTACTTTTTTTTTTACATATTTTGCCCCAAACATTAAGTTTAAAATAATGAGAATTTAATCTCATTTAAGAGAGTTAATCTGCTAAAATATGAAATAGCATAAAACAACTTAGGCCACATATTATTACTGTGTATTCCATGTGTAAATTTTTTCTGTCACTTTTCTATTAATTGTATGAAGTGGTCTCATCAAGTACAAAGTGCTTGATTGAATCCTGTATTTCTTTATGCCATACTCCCTTTTTAACCAGTTTTAATGGGTCTCATTAGTCTATTTACGTACATATAAAATAATTCAATAATGACTGCATCTCCCCCAACACATAACCATCAGTCCATCAACCCTTCCCTTCCCTCTTTTTTCCTTTCCTTTCCTTTCCCTTCCTTCTTCCTTCCTCTTTCTTTCTCTTTCTCTTTTTCTCTCTTTCCCTTCCTCCCTTCCTCCATTACCTCCCTCCCTCCCTGCCCCGCCCCCCTTTATTGTGTGTGACTGTCCTGGGGCTTAAACATAGGGCCTGGACACTGTCTCTGTGATATTTTCTCAGGGCTAGTGCTCCACAACTTGAGTCAAAGCACCACTTCAGGCGTTTTTTTTTTTTTTTTCTTTCTGTGCCTGTACTAGGGCTTGAATTCAGGGCCTGGGCACTGTTTCTGAGCTATTGTGCGCAGGCTAGTGCTCTACCAGTTTGAGCCACAGCACTATTTTTAGCTTTTTGGTAGTTAATTGGAAAGTCTCATGGGCATTCTTGCCAGGACTGGCTTTGAATCATGATCCTCAGAACTCAGCTTTCTGAGTAGCAGATGTGCACCACCAACAAGTGTTTATTGGAGATAAGAGTCTTACAGACTCTCCTGCCCAGGCTGCCTTTGAATGGGAGCCCTCAAATCTCAGCCTACTGACTAGGTAGGATTACAGATGTGAGTTAACAGTGGCCAGCAAGCCCTTCATTGTTTTGCGACAGGCTCTTGCTATGGAAACAAGCCTGGCTTAAAACTCAAGATCGTTCTGCTTCAGACTCTTAAGTGCTGAGATTACAGACATGTTATCACATCTAGATTCAATTTCCTTTCTATCTTTCTTTCTCTCTTTCTTTCTTTCCTTCCTTCCTTCCTTTCCTTCCTTCCTTCCTTCCTTTCCTTCTTTCCTTTCTTTCTTTCTTTTCTTTCTTTCTTTCTTTCTTTCTTTCTTTCTTTCTTTCTTTCTTTCTTTCTTTCTTTCTTTCTTTCTTTCTTTCTTTCTTTCTTTCTTTCTTTCTTTCTTTCTTTCTTTCTTTCTTTCTTTCTTTCTCCCTCCAGTACTGGGGCTTAAACTCAGGGCCTGAGCACTATCCCAGGCTTCTTTTTGCTCAAGGCTAGCACTCTACCACTTGAGCCACAGCGCCACTTCTGGCCTTTTCTGTATATGTGGTGCTGAGGAATTGAACCCAGGGCTGCATGTATACGAGGCAAACACCCTTGCCACTAGGCCATATTCCTAGTCCCTCAACTAATTTCTTCAATATATCTGTGCTTATATCCTCTGACCAACCACTTTTGCCTTTCCGTCAGGCCATTTGTCTGTGCCTCCTCTCTTCAACTGACAATCCCTGCTCACTGCTGAGTCTCTCTGTCCTGGCTTCCATCCCCCCTCTTTCAAATGACCATCACATTTTCTACCAATCAGTCAACCCTGACTTCTTGTATGTCCATTCCTGCTTCATTCCTTCCATTCAGCCCCCGCCCCCCAGCCCAGCTACAGCCTCCCTTCAAACAACCATATCTAGGTCCACTATTCATATTCATCCTCATATTCATCCATCTCCAGCACCCAGCTGCCTGGGCCTCCTCATCGCCCCTCCCCCCCACTGGGATTAGCACCATTGGCAGAATGAGGGCCACGACAAGGACGACGACGAGGCACATGCGGAGGCTCTGCAGGTGCTGGTTGTGGTATATGTGGGCCATCGCCTCCGGCATACAATCTGGACATGGGAGAAGAGACATGACATTCAGGATGTGACAGGAGCATGAAAATTGAAACCCCAAATTCCACACTCACAGTGTCAGAAATCTACACAGAAGATGCACATGCACCATCCCCTGGGAAACTGATAGGTCTAAGGTCTGGGAGGGAAGGAGCTCAAAGGCTCTTGTCCCAGCCCCTAGCCTTGGCACCCAGCCCTGGCCCCAGCCATACTCATTGGAGAAGATAAGGTATCCACAGACAGCATACTATGCTAGGAGGGACTAAGCTATATAGGTCATGGATCTGTCCTGCCAAGATCCCTGAATTTGGCCCAGACCTAAAACCCCACTCCATCCCTCTGAAACACCTCCTCCTACCTGGCATTCATCCTGTGCACACTGGGGCTCTGTGTGCCTAGCCAAGCTTCACTTCTCTGCCCACCTCTCACCCATTCTGTTAACCCCTAATACCTCTTCCTTCCATCTGAAAGTCCATGCTGTCCTCTGTGTCCCATCACCCAACTATATCTCCACTGCTTTATCCCTGCCACCCTCCATAAACATATCCCTCCCCAGCCATCTGACCATCTTTGGTCCCCAGCCCTATCTATGCCAATTCCTACTCCAGCTGGCCCTCTAATCTCTGACATTCTCACAGCTAAAGCAGTTAAAATAGTAGGCAAACTCACTCAGGCACCATGGTTGTCCTTTGGTCCTTGAGGGCTCCTGGCCATGTGAATTTCTCCCTTTGTCACCGTCTTATATGAAGCAAAAGTTCCAGGGCTGCTATGGGAACCATCAGACATAAGGAGTGCCCCTCCCTCTCCCAGCTGTCCCATCACACAGGCCCTCTGGCTGACCACTCCCTGGCAGAGCTCCATGTAGATGGGCAGGACCTCAGGTGGCGCATAAGGCCAAAGTCATAATGGGCACTGTGTAAGACACATATACAGGAGCAGAACAAGCCCATGTGGTCAGAGCATGGGAGAATCAGAGGACTTCTTTCTCCCTCCCTATCACCTCTGTCAGATACATGTCTATATGTCCTTTTTCAGCCCCCATTTTCTACCACATGGCTCCACCATGAGTAATGCAGTAGAGGCCAGGCCCAGAGGGTCTGGGTGTGGTGGGAGCTCCTATTCTCTTTCATCCCTACTGTAAGCTAAGTGTGAACAACTGGACCTCACAGGTGGTGTTCAGCCCCTCAGATAGGAAGACTGAAGTGTTTTTGCCCTTCACTGATGTCTCTTTTGGACTTTAAATACAGCTTAGCTGTGCTTTTTAAAAATTTATTTATTGTCAAAGTGATGTACAGTTTCATACATAAGGCAGTGAGTACATTTCTTATCAAAATTGTTACCTCGTCCTTCATTTTTCTTCTACTTCTCCCCCTCCCCAACTTCCTCTTCCCCAGTTGTACAGTTTGTTTACAGCATATTGTCTTGTAAGTGCTGTTGTATTGGTTCATAGCTGTGCTTTTTTTTTTTTTTTTTTTTTTTGGCCAGTCCTGGGCCTTGGACTCCGGGCCTGAGCACTGTCCCTGGCTTCTTCCCGCTCAAGGTTAGCACTCCGCCACTTGAGCCACAGCGCCGCTTCTAGCCGTTTTCTGTATATGTGGTGCTGGGGAATTGAACCTAGGGCCTCGTGTATCCGAGGCAGGCACTCTTGCCACTAGGCTATATCCCCAGCCCTAGCTGTGCTTTTTTATATGTATGCTGGTACTAGGGCTTGTAATAAAGGTGTGGGTGCTGTCCCTTAGCTTTATTGCTCAGCACTCTACTACTTGATTCACAGCTCCATTTCTCAGTTTGGAACGCTTAATTTGAGAAAAAAATCTCAGAACTTTACTGCCTTAAACTACTTTGAACTGAAATCTCCAGACTATTAAAGCTACAACATCTGGTTGCCATATCTAATGCATATAATAATTGCCCAGCCTTGAGTTTATACAACATAAAAAACAGAATTAGACATTCTTAGTCTCTGGTTATTTTCTGAATCAAATCAATAAGTTAACACAATACACACAGATAATAAAAATCAAGCTTTCAGTTAACCACAAACCAACTATTCCAGAGAATAATTGGTTAAAAGACACACACATACACACTATGCAAAGTCCAAGACCAGAGTCAGGTCATTTTTTTTTTTTTTTGGCCAGTCCTGGGCCTTTGGACTCAAGGCCTGAGCACTGTCCCTGGCTTCTTCCCGCTCAAGGCTAGCACTCTGCCACCTGAGCCACAGCGCCGCTTCTGGCCATTTTCTGTATATGTGGTGCTGGGGAATCGAACCTAGGGCCTCGTGTATCCGAGGCAGGCACTCTTGCCACTAGGCTATATCCCCAGCCCGCATTTTTTTTCTGATTTAATGTCATCATTATTTCAAAAAAAAAAGATAAAACCATTAATTGTTAAGACTGACAAATAATTGTTTCTAGTTACATTATGAGGAAAAAATAAGACTGGCAAAATTATAACCTTAACATGATAAAGCTCATTACTCCTGAAATGTGGTCCCAATACTATGTATGGGGTTTGTAGTATGTTTATAGAACTAGAAATTACTTTCGTATGTTAATATTTTTTAATTCTTGAAAAAAAGTGAATTTATTGGATAAACTTCTCATTTTATGCAAGGGAATTAAACTAGAGACTAAATGCAGCCATTCTGTCTAAAGGTATTTACACAGAGATGCAAATTGTTCTTGGTTAAAATAACAAAAGCAAGCAAACAGTACTTTTTGGAATTTAGAACAAATTCACCCTAAGTACAGGTTAAGCACTTACAAATAAGACAGTTATTTCTTCAGTTTCTTAGGATCTGTAGAAACTCCAGTGCTAAATTTGGACATTTGTAAAATGGAAACAAAAATTTAGTCTTATTACAAAATAAACCTAAATTTTTACATTCCTTATAGTCTTTTGCCATATTTGTATACAAATTCTGATATGACAGATTTTTAGATTTCATACATATGTAACTGTAACCCCCCTGCAGTTCACCCTGACAATAAAATTAAATTTAAAAAGAAACTGGATGTTTATGGACTCTATGGTTTCCCTCATAGGGAATAATTAGCACAGGTTTAGGCTAGTCACAGCAGAGGATCACAAGAGCCTAATAGCTATGCCCTTATGAACACATAAGATGATGCTAAGTGAAATGAGCTTCATGTTATGGAAACGAGTTTTATATCACTGCTGTAATTACTTTCAATATGTCATGTGAAACCGTAACTTCTTTTGTTGATGATCCTCTTGTATCCCCTTCCTGTGGTTGTACCTGCGCTATCACTGTATCTCATCTGAGTACCCTGGATACTGTATATACTGGTATTAGAACTAGGGAAGTGAAAGGGAATATCAATATTGAGAGAAAAAGGATAAAAAGGCAAATGACTCCAAAAGCTATACATGCAAAACCATTTGGTGTAAACCAACTGAACAACTCATGGGGGGGAGGAGGGAGGGGGAGGAGGAGGGGGGAATGTAACTGTAACCCCTCTGTACATCACTTTGACAATAAATAAGTAATTAAAAAAGAAACTGGATGTTTAATAATATGAAAACAATAAATTATATTCAATTTTCTTCAGTGAGCTATTCTTTAGGACTATGTTGTAACATGAAAAATGATTTATGGCCATGTCAGTTCTGAATACACAAAACTGTGTATCAAAACAGTCAGGGGGGGCTGGGGATATGGCCTAGTGGCAAGAGAGCTTGCCTCGTATACATGAGGCCCTGGGTTCGATTCCCCAGCACCACATATACAGAAAACGGCCAGAAGTGGCGCTGTGGCTCAAGTGGCAGAGTGCTAGCCTTGAGCAAAAGGAAGCCAGGGACAGTGCTCAGGCCCTGAGTCCAAGGCCCAGGACTGGCCAAAAAAAAAAAACAGTCAGAGGATTTGATAGGAAAGTTCACACCTGTAGTCCCAGAACTCTCTAATCTCAGCTCCTGGGAGACTGCAGTCAGTGGATAAGGAAGGAAGAATGCAATTCTGAGTGCAATCCTAGCTACACAGTGAAACTCCATCTCAGAAAAGGGGAAACCATGCACATGGCTCAGCAGTAGAGTGTTTGCCTAGCATGCAACAGGCTCTGGCACAGTAAACAAATATAAATAAGTTAAACCACAGAGGGGTAATGTAATATGTGTGTGTTCGGAAACCCATGCAGCAGCACACCTGGACTCTCAATAGATAGAAACAACCTGACAGAAGCTACTGTAGGGTAGATCTAGAATCAATCCCACAGTCGGAACTATAATGTGTGGTTGTAAATGCAATATAACAGACATATACCATTATACGTATGGATCACATATATACAAATCTACAAGATTTGTGAGAATAGTCACCAAATATGAGATGGATGGAATTGAATCCACCCAGACACAAACACAGACACAGATACACACACACACACACACACACACACACACACACACACACACACACACACACAGTATCTATTAAGCAAGCATTTAGAGATAGACAGAGTCCAAAGCCTGATGAGCCCAAAATTAAACTCAAGAATCAGCTGGATGAGCAAAGTTTGAGTAGCCAAGTGGCATAGACACATGTTTGGAATGACAGTATATGGGACCCAGCTGTCACATATCACAGAGCCTCTCACTTTCAAAATGAGACTCTTACCACCTGAGCCACATCTCCACTTCTTCCTTTCAACGTGTTCAATGAAGATAAGCATGTCAGGAATGTTCTGCTCAGGCTGGCTTAGAACTGTGAGCCTTGGAATTCAGCCTTTTGAGTAGATAGGACCAGCTTCACTCATGAGGATTTCTCTAAGAGTTAATCTTTTTTTTTTTTTTTGTACCGGTTTTGAGGTCTGAACTCAGGGTCTGGGTGCTATCCCTGAGCATTCCTGCATAAAACTTTAATTGGGATAAAGACACTCAAACTTTTTTATATTTTGTCTAGGCTTAGTTTATTACTTTTTGGAGTATTTTTTATTTTTAATTAATTAATTTATTGTCAAAATTATTTACAGAGGAGATATAGTTTCATATGTAATGCAGTGAGTACATTTCTTATCAAACTTGTTACCTCCTTCCTCATTTTTCTCCCACTTTCCCCCCCTCCCCAGTCCCCTCTCCCCTGAGTTGTACGGTTGGTTTACAGCATATAGTTTTGTAAATATTGCTGTTGCATTGGTTCGCCTTTTACCCTTTGTCTTTCCCTTTTGATGTTCCCCTTCCTTTCCCTAGTTCCAATAACTGTACATACAATATCCAGGGTACCAAAATCAGTTACAGTGACATCAGGGGTAAAACCATGGGGAAGAAAGACAAAAGAAAATGCCATCAGTTCACATGGTACATTGAACATAACAACAATGATAAAGCATTTATTTCCATAATTTGGAGATCATTTCACTTAGCATCAACTTATGTGTTCATATGTACATAGCTATTGAGCCATTGTGCTCCTCTGCTAGGACAATCCTAGACAAGTAATAATTATCTCCAATGAGGGAAACCATAGAGTCTATGTTTCTTTGGGTCTGGCTGACTTCACTTATTCAGATTCTGAATGGGGCAGTGTCATTCTTTCTGATAGAAGCATAGAATTCCATTGTGTATATGTACCACATCTACTGAGGGGCATCTGTGTTGGTTTCATATTTTGGCAATGGTAAATTGTACTGTGATAAACACAGTTGTGCTGGTGGCTTTAGTGTGGTCTTGCTTGTAATCCTTTGGGTAAATGCCCAAAAGCGGGGTTGCTGGGCCATAGAGGAGCTCTATGTTTAGCCTTTTGAGAAACCTCCACACTGATTTCCATAGTGGTTGAACAAGTTTACACTCCCCACCCCTGCCCCCAACAGTGTAGTAGGGCTCCCTTTTGGCCATATCCATGCCAGCATCTGTTGTTATTAATTTTCTTGGTAGTGGACATTCTTACTGGGATGGGGTAGAATCTCAATATTGTTTTGATTTGCATTTCTTTTAGGGCCAGTGATGTTGAGCACTTCTCCATGTGTCTCTTGGCCATTCTCATTTCCTCTTCAGAGAAGTCTCTCTTTAAGTGTTTAGCCCATTTATTGAGGGGGCAGTTGTTTCTTTGAGGATTTGTTTTGGGGGAAGTTAATTTTTTTGAGTTCTACATATATTTTAGATATGAGGCCCTTGCTGTATGGCCAGTGAAGATTTTCTCCCAGTCTGAGGGTTTTCTATTTATCTTGCTAACTATATCCGTTGCTGTGCAAAAGCTCTGCAGTTTGAAGCAATCCCATTTGTCCAACCTTGCTTTGATTTGGTGTTTCTGGGCCTTTATTGAGAAAGTTTCGACCTGTGAGAAGAAGCCCAAGTGTTTCTCCTATTCCTTCCTGCAATGTTTTCAGAGTATCTGCTTTTACTTCTAGGTCTTTGATCCATTTGGAACAGATTCTGGTGCAGGGTGATATATAAGGATCTAGCTTTAGTTTGGTACAGGTATTTAACCAATTTTGCCAACATCATTTGTTGAATATGCTGTCTTTTTTCCAGCCTATTTTTTAGCTCCCTTTATCAAAGATTAAATGGCCATAGGTCTGTGTGCTCATTTCTGGAACTTCAGTTCTATTACATTGTCCTGCAGACCTGTTCTTGTGCCAGTACCAAGCTATTTTTGGTTGTAAGATTTTCTATGGAGGCTTTCAGTGTAGAGCTCTACTTTTATTCCATTGTTGTCTGAGAGAATGCAGGGAATGATTTCAATATTTCTGAATTTGTACAGATTTTCTTTGTGCCCTAAAATGTGATCTATTTTGGAGAATGGTCCATGTGCTACCAAGAAGAAGGTATAGTCTGGTGTTGCTGGGCAGAATATTCTGTAGATGTCTATTAAGTCTAATTGATCTATGCAGTTGTTTAGTTCTGAGGTTTCTTTGTTCAGTTTTTGGCGTGTTGATCTGTCCAGAGCTGACAGTGGTGTGTTAAAGTCTCCAACAGTCAATATGTTTGGGTCTATGTGTGTTTTTAGAATCAGTAGTGTTTGTTTGATGAAGTTGGGTGCTGCAGCATTTGGAGTGTAGATATTTAGCATGGTTAGAGATCCCTTTATTAGTATGTGATAAACTTCTTTCTCTCTTCTTACTGATTTTAATTTGAAGTCAATTTTATCTCATTCTAGGATTGCAACTCCAGCCTGTTTATTGGGGCCATTTGCTTGATAGATTTTATTCCAGATTCACTTTTAGAATATGTTTGCTTTTGTGGGTAAGATATATCTCTTGAAGACAGCAGAAAGATGGATCTTGCTTTTTGATCCAACTTGTCAGTCTATGTCATTTACTTGGAGAGTTAAGTCCATTAATATTGAGAGTTAGGATTGAGAGGTGTTTGTTAGTTCCTTTCATTATATCTATGTTTTTAAGGGCTGTGCTTTTCCAACTTTTGCTCTAATAACCTGGTTTTCGATTTAGGGTTCATTTCTCTGCCAGTATCATGTTATTTTGATTTTCAATGTGTAGAATATTATTGAGGATTTTCTATAACGCTGGTTTGATGAAGATATATTGTTTCAGTTTTTCTGTGGTGTGGAAGGTTTTTATTTGACCCTTGGCTATGAATGAGAGTTTTGCTGGATATAGTATTCCTGGTTGGAAGTTATTTTTCTTTAGGGTGTGACATACCTCATTCCAGGCTCTCCTTGCTTTCATGGTCTCTGCTGAAAAATCTGGAGTAATTCCTACTGGCTTTCCTTTATATGTGATTGTTCTTTTCTCCCTGGCAGCATTAAGGCTTCTTTCCTTGGTCTCTATTGATCCTATATGGATGAAATGTCCTATTCTGGTCTGGTCTGTTTGGGTTTTAAAATCTTCTTGTATCTGGATGGGCCTAACTTTCTGGATATTTGTGAAGGTCTCTGCTAGTATTTTGTTAAACAAATTTCCTATTCCATTAACTGCCTTCTCTAGGTTCTCCTTAAATTAGGTTTCCTGATTGTGTCTTAGAGCTCCTGAAGTGATCTGTCTTTCTTTTTAGATTGTTTTTGTTTGGCCAGTCCTGGGAACTGAACTCCAGTCCTGAGCACTGTCCCTGGCTTCTTTTTGCTCAAGGCTAGCACTCTACCACTTAAGCCACAGCTCCACTTCCAGCTTTTTCCAGATATGTGGTGCTGAGGAATTGAACCCAGGGCTTTGTGTATACAAGGCAAACACTCTACCACTAGGCCATATTCCCAGCCCTTTAGATTGGTTTTGTACTATTATTTTTTCTTTCTTCACAAAGTCTAGACTATCCTCAATTCCTGAAATTCAATCCTCTGAATCATTCAGTCTTCTCTCTAGGCTATCTACTTTGTTTTTTTTTTTTTTTAATCTCCTTTTGAGGACTATCCTCTAGGTTTTTCATTGACTTGTCTATTTCCTATTTATTTTGAGTGGCAGTTAAGATTCCCTGACTTGCTATTTTTCTTATGCTTTTGCCCATTTGGGAAACAATGCAAATGCAAGAGCACACCAGCACGTAATTTTTTTGCCAGTCCTGGGGCTTGAACTCACGGCCTGAGAACTGTCCATGGCTTCCTTTTGCTCAAGGCAAGCACTCTACCACTAAGCCACATCCCCAGCCCCCAGAACACAATTTTAAGGCACAAACCAACCCAGCCCTGAACCCAGTAGTTGGAAAAATTTTAGAGGTTCACTATCACAGGTAAATTCTCTCTCTCTTTTTTTGGATATAAAAGCAGATTTAATGCCGCCACAGAACTCAACTTTAAGACAAAAAGCAACCTTAAGCCCTGTACTTAGGAGTTGGATTATATATAGTTATAAAGGGTGAACAAATCTGTCCTTTCGATTAGCTCTATCTGGACTGAAAGGATTGCTCAATGAGCCCCTTTGACACACTTAGATGGAATACAGACACTGTCTAGAAAGCCAATATCCAGAAATCAATGGACTATGAAGGTCCTAGAAGTAAATTTAGAAGGAGAAGTTAAGAGTAGTGAAATGAAGGAAATGAAAGGAACAGAGGGATGATGATTGAGACCTAAATTCAGAGAAATGAAAAAGTGGAAAAGAGAAAAAAGGGTAATAACCAAAAAGGAAACAAAAAAACTTAGAGAGAAAATATGACAAAAACAAACAAACAACTATATAGGTGTAGGAGAATACTACCCAAATTGAGGTTACTGAGCTTGAGAGGTAGAGGTTTTGGGTAATTGAAGGTTGAATTTTGTCTGTGCCCAATGAGGAAGGAGGCCTAATAAACACTGTTGTCTCTGTATCTAGGGATAATGTAGAAAAAGAAGATGAGCTGGGATGTGTTTTAGTTGTAGAGTGTTTGCCTAGCATGCATGAATCCCTTAGCACCACATAAACAGAAGAGGCCAGAAGTGTTGTGTGGCTCAAGCCTTGAACAAAAGGAAGCCAGGGACAGTGCTCAGGCCCTGAATTCAAGCCACAGGACTGGCAAAAAAAGGAAGCCCAGAAAAAGAAGAAGAAATTTAAAAGCCAATAATAAAATGAAATTTTTTTTTTTTTTTTTGGCCAGTCCTGGGCCTTGGACTCAGGGCCTGAGCACTGTCCCTGGCTTCTTCCCGCTCAAGGCTAGCACTCTGCCACTTGAGCCACAGCGCCGCTTCTGGCCGTTTTCTGTATATGTGGTGCTGGGGAATCAAACCTAGGGCCTCGTGTATCCGAGGCAGGCACTCTTGCCACTAGGCTATATCCCCAGCCCAAAATAAAAATTTTAAAATGAGAGAAAGAAAAGGAAAGAGAAGGGGGAAATGAGAAACAAACAAAAAATAAAAATAGTAAAAATGATGAAAAATTAGAAAAAATTGAAGTTATAATTGATAAAAAGAAATCTTTGTTGTTTGGGTGGTCTTATCTCTCTCCTATGTCTACTTTCCATTCTTTTATTGGAGCCTCTGATTTCCTTGTGATGTTCAGTTTTGCTGTGGCTTAGCTGGTTTCTTGAGTTAGTTTGATTAAGCTGACAGGGTCTGCTGTTTTTTCTCTGTGACCCTCCTCCCAGGCCAGTTTATTCCTAGAGCTATCTGCTTTGTATGTCTTCCAGATAGGAATCGCTGCTATGAAAACTGAAAACTGAGGTCTGTCTGGGATCCGTGGCTTTTCCTTGAGGCTTGTTTGCTGGGGTGCTCCTTTGGCCCGCCAGGAACTGTTCCCTGCTTTTTTTTTCTTTTTAGAAACTCCCACAGCCAGCTGAGCTGCAGATCTATAGAGGGGCAGGCCCGCCCCAGGCTGTGTTTACCTGAGACTGAAAGCCATCACACCCATGGGGCAATTCCTCCCACCTGGGTGAGAGACCTTCCCCAGGGCTGAACTGACTTTAACTGCTCCGATTCCTTTGCCCTTTTGAAAGATGGCCCTGTCATCCTTGCTTTTCCCTGGACCAATTTATTTCCTCCCTGCTCTGGCCAGGTCTATGCCAGAGTCAAATATGGCATTTTTCTCTGGTTGGGGGAGGGGCTACCTTCCAAATGCTGTTCTGTGAGCACGGGTGAGAATGTCTTTTGTAGGGTATTCATGCTCTTTCTGGTTTTTCGGACTGTCTGTGATCTGTGTCTATCTGCTGCCCACAGGCTGAAAGTTTCCTCTTCTAGTCTTGATGTGTGCTGGAGGTCAGTGGAGAGCTGCGCGCTCTATTTGTGCTGCTCTGCTGGTATTGCAGTGGGCTGCTGGCTGCTGGCGCTGCTGCCACTACACCGCTGCCACTGGCACTGAAATCTTTCTTCTCAAACTGGCTGCCTATGTATTCCTTCTCCAGCCAAACTCTGTATACTATTATGGCTCACTTGGTGTGACTCTCTAGCTGTGGGTCTTTCACTGCAACACTAAAATTGGGTTCTTGGAGAAAGCTCAGTTAGCACCCTGTTGCTCCTCCACCATTTTCCTCCATCCTCTTCTGGTTTATTGCCTTTTGATTCTCCTCATATCTGTTTCCCAAGTAACTGAGATTACAGGAATGAATCCCTTTCTAGCTCACAAGTGGAATTAGACAGTTGTATGAAATAAATGTCAGAAGGGGTGTTTAGCTCTGTAGGAGAGTGTGTGATTAGAATGCACAAGACTGTGGGTTTTGTCTCCAACACCAAGAATGTCAGGTAGCCTTTCAGAGCTTACATTTACTGTCAGAAAACAACAAAAAGTGAGCCAACACTGGTGCTCACGCTTACAATCCTAGCTACTCAGGAGGCTGAGGTCTGAGATTCTGTTCTGAAGCCTGCTCAGACTCAAAAAGGCCAGGAAGGAAGCTCTTATCTTGAGTTAATTACCAGAATGCCAGAAGCTGACTGGGTGCCCTGGCTCATGCCTATAGTACTAGTTACACAGGAGGCTGAGATTTGAGGATCTTGTACTGAAGCCAACCTGGCAGGAACGTCTGTGAAGTTGAAAGTAGAACTGTGGTTCAAGTGGTAGAGCACTATCATTGCACAAGAAAGCTCCTGGACAGTGCCTAGGCCCTATTCAACCCCCAGGACTGGCACCAAAAAAGTTAATAAAGTAAAGCCAGAAGTAGAATTCACAAAGTAGAACTGAAGCCTTGAGAAAGAGACCTAATGGACAATACCTAACCCTTAGTCCATGCTCCAGTATGAGCACATACTCATAAAACTCAAGCAAAATTGCTTGATCACAGAGCCACATGCATACGCACAAACAAGAAAATATGGGGAAACAATTACATATAAACATTAAAATTATCTAGGAAGAGCTGAGCATTTGGGGTTCATGGGTGCAATCCTAGCTACTCAAGGTGCTGGGATCTGAGGCTTTTTGAAGCCAGCCCAGATAGGAATTTCTGTGAAACACTTATCTCCAGTTAAGCAATAACAAAATGCCAGAATTGGAGCTGTGGTTGAGTTCCAGCCTTGAGGGAAAATTCTAAAGGACAGAGGTCCTGTTTGAAGTCCAAGCCTACTGACACAAAAATAATCTATCTGGAAAGGACAGATTGTGTAGCTCACACTTACAATCCCAACATTGCAGAAGGAAGAGATTAGGAGTTTTAATATTAAATGTCAATCCATGTAAAAAGTTAGCAAGATGTCCATCTTGACAAATAAGCCTGGTACTGCGGGACAGACCTGTTATCCCAAGTGTGTGGGAGGCCCAGCTGTATAGGATAGTGGTGTAGGTCATCCTGAACACACACACACACACACACACACACACACACAAACACACACACACATGTGAATATGCAAAATGAGATTCTGTCAAACAAATATTTCAAAATTAAACAACAAATATCTGGAAGACTGAAGATGGAGCTCCATGGTCAGATGCTCACTTGTCATGTTTCAAACCCTGGATTCAATCCGAACTTCAAAAAAAAATATCTGGGAAGATTAATAACAGTTAAACTTGGTCTCACTATAGGTGCACATTGATGCAGGGAGCATGGGCCTTGGGCCAGACCGTGGGTGGTTACAGCCTGGTCTTGGGCTTCCAGGTGCCTCCACCAGCACTCCATGTATGTGGAGGTAAGGGTGGGGGTGAAGTGGCGGCCACAGGACTGGTGCTCGGTGTTGCTCTTCCCCAGGCAGGGCAGCCAGGTAGTGGGCATGTGCTGTGGTCTGCTCGGATACCCATGCATCTATGAGCTCTATGAGGCTGCTAGCCTCATGCTGGGCTGTGACCTACTGGAGCTGACCCTGCGGGGCCCGCAGGAGGACCTTTACCACACTGTGCACTACCAGCCCACTGTCTTCTTGGCCCCATCGAGAAGCTCTATTACCTGAAGCCTGAGGAAGAATTGTGACTGTAATGCTTACAAAGCACTCAACACAGTCCTGGCCCAAGCCCAGGGTCATTGAGAACTTGGTTGCTGCTGCTTGATTCAATGTGGAAGAATTTGTAGCTGTTGTGTTTGCTGGAGTTATGGAGTTTTCTGAAGGGAGGGTGGTATTCGTTTTTAGAGGTGTGGTCTCACTGGACTCCTTGGGAATAGGGACACTTACAGCAATGAGAATGGACACACTAGAGTGTTAGGAAAGAGAATGACATAGGATCTGAGGGACTGGATTGTACCATGAAAACCTTGAAGCTGGAAGGATTCAATAGGAGTTTTCATCTTCTTCTGTAACATAAAGTTGTGAAATCTTCTTGTTTAACTGTCTCTCCCAACCAGCCTGTACATTCTGCTCTTCAACCCTCTCATGACTATCACACTTGCTAAGAGCCCAATAGATGCTCACTAAATTAAAAATAGTAATCAAGCTGGGTGTCAGACCAGTATAAAAAGAAAAAAAAATAAGTTAAACTTGGGAAAAGTCTTTCATAAATTTCTCAATTTTAGAGTATTAGCTTTCTCACCTAATAGGGTGTCCGATTTCTTGACAAGGCTGTGGTGAAATTGCCCCTTAAATATTTTTCCTAGCTTCTCCTTACTCTTGCTTGGATCTTCCAGGCTCATACCTACTTCAGGGCTTTTGCACATGGCTGTTCCCCATGCCAGGCACATTCTTTTTCTAGATAATCATGGGAAATGCTCCTTTATACATCCCATGCCCATGCTGCTTGTCCCTTCCTCAGTGAGAGCCCCTAACAAACTCCTTCCCCTATTCCTCCTCCATATCACACTCACTCATTGGCTTCAGTGTTCATCTCTAGCTGCAATGACATTTCCCTCTCTCTCTGCTAAATCAGAGGCCAGGCAGCTTCTCCTGCAAAGAGCCAGAGAGTAAATAGTGCAGACTTTACAGACCACATAGTGTGGCATCTCCTCAGCTCCAGAGTCATGAAGAGTATGTGAGTGAGCAAGCTTGACTGACTTCCACAAATCACTAGGCATGGACATGTGACTTTCCTATAATTTCAAGTACTACAAAAATCCTATTTTTCTTTTCATTGCTTTCAATAATATAGAAACAGTAATACTGCTATATGCAAGGTTCATAAAAATACACAACAGGCTGAATTTAGTCATTTGTGACCAGCATTATCTATCGCATTTCTTTGTTTTGTTTTTATTTTTTACTTTATTTTCTGTTTGTGCTGTTGCTGGAGCTGGAACTCTGGGCCTGGGCACTGTCCTGTAGCTTTTTTCTTAAGGTTATCAGTTGCCTACCTGAGCAACAACTCAACTTCCTAATTTCTGATGTATAATTGAAGATGAGAAAGAATCTCACAGACATTCCTGCTGGGGCTTGGATTGGCCATCTTTAGATATCAGCATGCTGTGTAGCTAGGATTACAGGTGTGAACTCCTGGCTCCTAGCTTGTCTGCTTCAATTAATGCTCTATCTCTATCCATGATCTAAACATTCACTGCTCAAACTCTAACATGCCACTTTAAAGGTTCGCTATCACAGTACCAGTTCACTGAAGGAAGAAAGAAATGACTGAAGGCTGTGCTTAGGGCCTCAGCTTATCCCTGTCTATCCTCAGTTTTCTCCCAAGACATTTTAAACAAAGATCAGAAGACTGAGACCAGTGATTTCAAACTGCATTTTTATTCTTTCTCTTAAGCTAAGAGAAATCCGGAGTAGCCATTGGCATCAGGGACTGGGCTGGGTGAGGAGACCTAAAGTCTCCCCCTCCTTCTTGATGTCCTAGGGTATTTGGGGTTGGGATTGGGGCTAGGGTCACAAGACCATAGAAGGGGTTCAGGAAAATGGTTCATTTCCCCCGACACATTGGCCCATGCTCACGGGCACAAAGGGGGTTAAGACAATCTATGTCATTGTTCAATACTGTGGCTTTGGCCTCTAGTCCAGCTAGTAAACAGGAGGACCAGGCAGATACTTTGGAGGAGGATGTCACGGGTGTCAAAACACAGGGCCTGAAGGAGAGAGGGGAAGAAGATAGGGCTGTCAGGGACTCCTCACCAGGCTTCCCCTGAGTAGGCTCCTGAAACCCTCAACCACCTCCTCTCCCCAAGAGTGTCCCATTTAGTCCCAACTTGCCTCTGTGCTCCCTTTCCTTTCTTTAAAAATGTATTTATCATGGGCTGGGGATATAGCCTAGTGGCAAGAGTGCCTGCCTCGGATACACGAGGCCCTAGGTTCGATTCCCCAGCACCACATATACAGAAAAAAACAACAAAAAAAATGTATTTATCAGTAGTGGCATTGGGACTCAGGGCGTCATACTGTCTAGGCAGATTCTCTACCACTTGAGCCATGTCCACATCCCTTTTTCTTTCTTCTTCTTCTTTCTTTTTGCCAGTCCAGGGGCTTAAACGCAGGGCCTGAGCACTGTCTCGGGCTTCTTTTTGCTCAAGGCTAGCACTCTACCACTTGAGCCTGAGTGCCACTTCTGCCTTTTTCTATATATGTGGTGCTGAGGAACCAAACCCAGGGCTTCATGTATGCGAGGCAAGCACTCTACCACTAGGCCATAGTCCCAGCCCACACATCCCTTTTCTTTTAGTGGTTTTGCAGGTAAGGTCTCAAATTATTTGCCTTGCTTAGCTTCAGATGAATATTCCTCTAACCAAAACTCCCGCATAGACAGAATTTTAGGTGTGAACCACCATGCCAAGTTGTTCTGTGAAATACAATCTTGATAACTTTATTTAGGGGAAAGATGGTATCTGCTCTAGAATGGAACCACAATTCTCCTAACTCCATCTTCCAAATAGTTAGGATTATATGTTTGAACCGTTGCACATGGTCTAAACTCTACTTCCTTAAAGCCAGCACTTTCCTATCAATCTCTCCATCTACTCAAACTCCTTCAGGAAGTACTTTCTGCAATCCATCATTATCAAACTACTATTAACTCTTTTCAATAGTGGTCCCTCCATCTATCTGAGGAGTCCTGCTTCTATGTAGCTCTGTCCATGTTTGCAGTGTTTGGGATGGAACCCAAGAGGTCATGCATGCTAGGAAATCATGCTCCTACTGAGCCCCACCTCTAGCCCATTTGCTTTCTCTAGTGTCCCCATGTCTTCCTAGACCCTGCTTGTGCTTTGTTTGCTCTGTCCCTTCTTAATTGGCTTCATTTTCCCCAAACTACCTACCTCTCTTCCTGACCACACCCTTCCTTTAAGTCCAATAACCCCATTCAGAGAATGTTCCAGAAATGTCCAGGCATCTGAGAACAAGCAATCTCTCTGAATGCTACCTCTTTTCTTCAGCTCTTGCCCATAGGATGCTCACCTGATTATTGGGCTAGGAAAAAATGGGCTCCACAACACAAGGTACCAGACAAAGTCAGAAGATTCTGGTGAAGAAGAGGATGAACCTTGCAGCTTGGATGTATCCTGGAAAACAAGAAGGGGCAGGAATCAACATACTTTGTATGCAAAGCCAGTTTATTGAGGTCAGACTGGGGACTAGGGTGGGAGATACTGACCGATAACCCCAACAGTAGCCCGAATACAGAGTGGAAGACGATCAGAACAGTAATCATTGACATCAGGATAAGGAATATAGTAAGCAGGAGACATAACTTGTAATAAACAGGATAGTGCAGATCTGTGGTAAAGGAAAGGCAGGTCAGGGTTGAGGATTCATGTGCTGCCCCTCCTGAATGTGACCAGATCATTTTGTGTGTGACTTTGTGCCAATACTGGGGCTTGAACTCAGGGCTTGTGCTGTCATTACTACACTTCCAGCTTTTGTTTGTATGTGTGTGTGTGTGGTTAATTTGAAATGGGTCTCTTGGGTATTCCTGCCTGGCCTGGCTTTGAATCATGACCATCAGATCTCAGCCCCTGAGTATCTAGGATTACAAGAATCAGCCACTTTTTTCAGGAGCAAAGCAAAGATATATTTTTTTTAATTATTTAAAACAAAAAGTGCGGGCTGGGGATATAGCCTAGTGGCAAGAGTGCCTGCCTCGGATACACGAGGCCCTAGGTTCGATTCCCCAGCACCACATATACAGAAAACGGCCAGAAGCGGCGCTGTGGCTCAAGTGGCAGAGTGCTAGCCTTGAGCGGGAAGAAGCCAGGGACAGTGCTCAGGCCCTGAGTCCAAGGCCCAGGACTGGCCAAAAAAAAAAAAAAGTGCAATCCTAAATGAGTAAATGTGAAAATTGTAGTTCTCTGTATTGAGATATTTTTCACAAAACACTAAAAGCATACCAGTAAGAATTCAACCTCGAGAGATCGAAGATGGCACCGCCACAGTAGGGAGGCACCCCAACTCGCTCCAACTGAATAGTGAGCTGGGAATTCCAGCACCCAACACCCCATCAAGAATACAGTAAACCCAACAACCAGAAGCAACAGAGGAACTCAGGAAACGAAAAAGAACAAAAAAAGGAAGAGCCTATAACCTGCATGGAGCCGGAAAATCTCTGGGTACCCCTCCCCCACCCACTGACCCCGGCCCGAACAGGGCCAGGCTGGGAAAGGGGACCCGGCGCTGGCAAACCAACAGCCGAAAAGTCACACCAGGAGCACAGAGTCCAGATGGCAGGACTCTAAGGACCCCAGAACTGAGTGCAGACCGACAGAGACACCGGAGCTGCGGGACCGAATGGCCAGGATCAGACGTAAGCAGCAGGGGAACTGGGCGGTACAGACAGGGAGAGCTGGGCCGCCACCACCAAACGACCGATGGCCGCACCCCAGTACCACAGCCCTGAAAAGCCCACGGCGGCACGGGACACTCACACAATCCAGGACCAATAAGTTCCCCATTACCCCCCATGGGAGACCAGCTCTAGCAGAGACCCAAACCCTACAAAGAAGCTAGAGCTCCATCCCTCCCCCTCCCTACCCCAAGGGAACAAAGGAGCCAGCCACAAATCAGGCAGAAGGGGTCCCTGTAGACTCTGGGAGGAAGCGGGAGCTAGCGGGGGCGGAGCGGCACCAAGGCAGCAGAGGAGCCTGAGCCAGGCTGCACCGGACCCACCCCCTCCCCCACAGGGGCCCGGGGACCGGTGGGCATTGGAAGCCCCACCTGAGGCGCCTGGTCCTCATGGACTTTTTGAACAGCAGTCACAGGCTCACTGGGCCCGAACACATGCCCCCCTCGCAGCTGAGGTGCAGAGTCTGTGGGAACCAACCCGCGCAAGGACACTTGGCCCATCTGGGGCTCACGCATACCGCCCCCCACAGCAAACTCGCGAGAGGGCACAAGCACCCTCCAACAGCTCGGGGCAGCACACCCCCAGAGGAAGCACTAGAGTGCATACGCACCCCCCCCCCAGGGCCAGCCCTCCAGCAAGAGGACCTCCTGCCCAAACCTCCGCAGGAGCTTCGCACAGGTAGGCAGGGCCCTGAGCGGCAGCACCCGCTCTGGTGGGCGTACTTCACACAGGTGGGCAGAGCCCTCCTGTGGCAGCGCCCACTCTGCTAGGCGCATCTTGAACAGGTGGGTGGGCCACCCCTCAACAACACTGGCCCCGGAGCAACCCACACAGGTGGGCGAACCGCCTCTCAGTGGAAGATCTTATTCTGAGAGGTGAGCTTCTCTGACCAATGTACCAAGTGGAAAAAAGAACCAAAGAAGAGAAAAACCTCCACGCCATGCTGAATCAGCAACCCGCAAACCCCCACCAGGGGCACGCTAGGGTCAGCACAACACAGCGGCAGGACACTATCCCACAGAGAAAGACACAGAATCTACCCACTCCCAAGTGCATTGAGGGTGACCACCCCAGCAACAACCGAGACTGTCACGCTCACCCACTGGGGAGTAAGGGTCAACAGCCAAACGCAAACCCAGAGCCAGGACACAAACAAGTCTCCATTGACGGACCAGCGGGAACCAGCACAAAGCCAAACCAGGGAAGCCACCCTCAGATCTCCAGATGCGCAAATCACAAAGAAATATAGCAAGTTTCATCAAAGGGCAAGCCAACTCGCCAGCTCCAAAAAGTAGCACGACTGAAGAGGAGATGGAGAATAAAAAATCAACTGAGGCTATGTTAGCAGAAATGATGGAAAGCCTCAGGAACAAAATCACAAAACAATTCCAGGATTTTAGAATGGAAGTCTTAAAGGACATTCAGGAAACCAAGAAAGAAATGGAAGCAAAAATGAATACAGTGCAAACCTCCATTAAAGAAGACCTTAACATCCTGAGAAGCGAAATGCATGAAAAAATAGATTTAAAATACAACTCTTTAAAGGAAGAAATTTCCACGATCAGAGCTGATCTGGCAACCATAAATAGCTCCCTGACATCCATAAACTCGACACTTGAATCCACAGCACAAAGAATTGACCATATTGAATCCAGAATCTCTCTCTTGGACGATGATGCAGCCGACAAGAACCAGAAAATTACCACACTCCAAGAAACGGTAAAGCTCCAGGGCAGACTAATCCAGGAGATAGTGGACAAAGACAAGAGATATAATCTGTGCATAATTGGAATAGAAGAAGGAGCCAAATACCAGAGCAGAGGGCTTCAACATATTTTCAATAAAGTGATTGCAGAAAACTTCCCCAATCTCACAAGGGACCTCACCCAGGGAACTGAAGCATATAGGATGCCTGGCAGACCACACCCTAGAAAATCCTCTCCCAGGCACATAATATTCAAGACTACAGATCTCAAGAATAAAGAGAAAATTTTGAATGCAGCCAAAGCGAAGAAAGAAATTTATTACAATGGGAAAAGGATCCGAATAACAGTAGACCTCTCCACACAAACCTACCACCCTTGAAGAGAATGGAATAACACCATCCAAGTCCTGCAGGCCAACAACTGCCAACCCAGAATAAAATATCCAGTGAAGCTAGAGTTCATATTCGAGGGAAAAACCAGATCTTTCCATAGCAAAGAGGATCTAAAGGAGTATGTGAATAAAAAACCAGCCCTACAGCGAATTCTAAGAGGGGAACCCCACCCAACAGAAATAGTACAGGACACACAGACAGAAACAGAAAGAAACTACAATAGCCAGAGCCCAACAGAAAGAGCAGCTCACTAAAGACAAGAAAAAAAAAAAAAACAGAGGAAAAACGGCCTAACAGGAAAATGGAAGGGGAAAAAACACTTATCCTTGATCTCTTTGTATATAAACAGTATAAACTCTCCGATAAAGAGGAGCAGACTGGCAGAGTGGATCGGCAAACAAAAAGTGGTCATCTGTTGTCTACAAGAGACCCACCTTACAGCAAGGGATAAAAACAGGCTCTGAATGAAAGGATGGAGCAAGATCTTCCAAGCAAATGCACCTACCAAAACAGCAGAAGTAGCCATCCTGATCTCAGAGAAGCTGGACTTCTCGTTAAAATCAACTCAAAAAGACAAAGAAGGACACTACATTTTAATACAAGGAAAAATCCAGAATCAAGACATCACGGTGATGAATGTATACTCACCAAACAAAAGAGGCACTACATATGTCAAGCAAATTCTCACAGAACTACAGAACAAGATAGACCCAAACACAATCATAGGGGGTGACTTTAATACCCCTCTCTCTCCAAGAGATAGATCCAACACCCAGAGGATTACCAAGGGAGCTGAGGACCTAAGTAACACCATATCCCAAATGGATCTGACAGATCTATACAGAATCTTCCACCCTACAGAGACCCAATACACCTTCTTCTCAGCAGCCCATGCATCACACTTCAAAACAGACCATGTCGGAGCTGGGCATATGGCCTAGTGGCAAGAGTGCTTGCCTCCTATACATGAGGCCCTGGGTTCGATTCCCCAGCACCACATATACAGAAAATGGCCAGAAGTGGCGCTGTGGCTCAAGTGGTAGAGTGCTAGCCTTGAGCAAGAAGAAGCCAGGGACAGTGCTCAGGCCCTGAGTCCAAGCCCCAGGACTGGCCAAAAAAAAAAAAAACAGACCATGTCATAGCCCACACAAAGAACCTCAGCAAACACAAAAGTATCGACGTCATCCCATGTATTATATCCTACCACAGTGGCATAAAGGTAACCCTCAATAACAACGGTTACGGGCTGGGAATATGGCCTAGTGGCAAGAGTGCTTGCCTCGTATACGTGAAGCCCTAGGTTCGATTCTCCAGCACCACATATATAGAAAATGGACAGAGGTGGAGCTGTGGCTCAAGTGTCAGAGTGCTCTAGCCTTGAGCAAAAAAAGACGCCAGGGACAGTGCTCAGGCCCTGAGTCCAAGCCCCAGGACTGGCAAAATAATAATAATAATAACAACAGTTACCACAGAGGCTATATACATTCTTGGAGGCTAAACCCCTCACTGTTATCTAACACTTGGGCCATAGACCAAATTAAAGATGAAATTAATGAATTCATAAGCCACAATGACAGTGAAAATACATCACAAAGGAACCTATAGTATACAGCTAAAGCAGTACTGAGGGGCAAGATCATTGCCCTCAGCACTCACATTAAAAGAGTGGAAGCAGAGCAGGTAAATAACCTCACGATGAAACTAAAACAACTGGAGAATCAAGAAATGATAGAATCCAAAATGACTAGGAGGAGAGAGATCACAAAGATTAAAGAAGAGATAAATCTGATTGAAAATAGAAACACCATTCAACAAATAAATAAGACTAAAAGCTGGTTCTTTGAGAAAATAAATAAAATCGACAGACCCCTCGCAAGACTTACAAAAAAAAGAAGAGAAGAGACTCATATACGTAAAATCAGGGACTCCATCGGAAAAATTACAACAAATGCACACGATATTCAAACAATCATAAGGAACTATTTCCAGAACCTCTACTCACTACAAAACAATAATTTTACAGAAATGGATAAATTCTTAGAGAAGTACAAACTCCCCAAACTGAACCAAGAAGAAATAAATCAACTAAATAAACCAATAACTTACAGCGAAATACAGGGAGTAATCAAGAGCCTCCCAACAAAGAAAAGCCCAGGCCCAGATGGATTCACCAACAAATTCTATAAAACCTTTAATGAGGAGCTAATACCAATACTCCTCAAACTCTTCCATGAAATAAAAACAGAGGGAGAAATCCCAAACTCATTCTATGAAGCTAATATGATACTCATCCCCAAACCAGGCAAAGACCCAACAAAAAAAGAGAACTACAGACCAATATCACTAATGAACACAGACGCAAAGCTCCTCAATACAATATTAGCTAACAGGATGCAGAAACTGATCAAGAAAATTATACATCATGACCAAGTAGGCTTCATCCCACAGTCACAAGGATGGTTCTACATCCGTAAATCAATCAATGTAATTCACCACATCAACAGAACTAAAATCAAGAATCACATTGCTATCTCAGTCGATGCCCAAAAAGCCTTTGACAAAATACAACATCCATACTTATTAAAAGATCTGGAGAAAACATGAATAGATAGAACATTCCTCAAAACAATAAAAAGCCATATACAATAGACCAACTGCTAACATCGTATTAAATGGGGAGAAACTAAAATCATTCCCCCTAAACTCAGGAACAAGACAAGGATGCCCACTCTCCCCACTTCTTTTCAATATACTGCTGGAATCCCTAGACATAGCAATAAGACAAGAGGAGGACATCAAAGGGCTCCACATCGGCAAGGAAGAAATCAAGCTATCCCTATTCGCAGATGACATGATCTTATATCTGAAGGACCCAAAAAACACAGTCCCCAAACTCCTACACCTAATAAACCATTTTGGCAAAGTAGCAGGCTATAAAATCAATCCACAAAAGTCAGCAGCTTTTCTGTACACCAGCAATATACAAGCAGAAAAGGAAATTATGGAAATAATTCCTTTTACAGTAGCCAAAAAAAGAATAAAGTACCTAGGGATCAACCTAACCAAGGACGTGATGGACCTATTTAATGAGAACTATAAAAATCTAATAAAGGAAATCAAAGAAGACACAAGGAGATGGAAAGACCTCCCATGCTCATGGGTAGGCAGAATCAATATAGTGAAAATGGCCATATTGCCCAAATTGTTATACAAATTCAATGCAATCCCCATCAAAATCCCAACTGCATTCTTCAATGAAATAGAGAAAGCAACCCATAAATGCATATGGAACAGCAAAAGACCTAGAATAGCCAAAGCAATTCTAGGCAAAAAAAGCAATGCAGGAGGTATCACAAGACCAGACTTCAAGCTCTACTATAGGGCCATCATAACAAAAACAGCCTGGTATTGGTATAAAAACAGACCGGAAGACCAATGCATCAGAATTGAAGATCCAGAAATTAAACCGCACTCTTACAGTCAGCTGATATTCCACAAAGGAGCTAAAGACATACAATGGAATAAACATAGCCTCTTCAACTACTGGTGCTGGGAGAACTGGGCAGCCATATGCAGAAAACTCAAAGTAGACCCAAGCCTATCACCATGCACCAAGATCAACTCAAAATGGATCAAGGACCTCAATATAAGGCCTGAATCCTTGAAACTACTGAAGGATATAGATGGAAAGACGCTAGAACTTATAGGCACAGAAAGGAACTTCCTGAATAGAGTCCCAGGGGCACAACAAATAGGGGAGAGACTCGACAAATGGGACTACTACAAATTAAAAAGTTTCTGCACAGCTAAGGACACAGCCACCAAACTAGAAAGACAGCCAACCGTATGGGAAAGGATCTTTACCAGCACAGCAACAGACAAAGGCCTAATATCTGTCATCTACAGAGAACTCAAAAAACTAAGTCCCTCCAAGCCCAGTAAACCAATTAGGAAATGGGCAAAGGAGCTAAAGAGAGACTTCACAAGAGAAGAGATAAAAATGGCAAAGAAACATATAAGGAAATGTTCAACATCCCTGGCAGTAAAGGAAATGCAAATAAAAACAACCCTGAGATACCACTCACTCCAGTTAGAATGGCCTATACTCTGAACTCAGGCAACAACAAATGCTGGAGGGGGTGTGGGGAAAGAGGAACCCTCCTCCATTGTTGGTGTAAGTGCAAATTAGTACAACCACTTTGGAGAAAAGTATGGAGGTTTCTCAAACATAGACCTACCCTATGACCCAGCCATACCACTCCTAGGCATCTATCCTGAACAACAGGTCCCAAGATATCAAAAAGACATCTACACTTCCATGTTTATCGCTGCACAATTCACAATAGCCAAAATATGGAAACAACCCAGATGCCCCTCCACAGATGAATGGATCCAAAAAATATGGTACCTATACACAATGGAATACTACATAGCGATTAGGAATGGTGAAATATTGTTATTCGCAGGGAAATGGTCAGAAGTTGAACAAATAATGTTGAGCAAGACAAGCCTAGAACACAGAAAACAAAGGGGCATGATCTCCCTGATATATGACTGTTAAGATGGGGGGAGGAGGAGACAGTAGAGACCAGGTCTGTGAAACCAAAAACTTCTTGTCAAATGGTATTGCCCACAGGTTTGGGTCAGCGACCCTACACTATGTAACTAAAACCAAACAACTACTCAACATATAAAGGTCAAAAATTGACCTCTCTGTGGATCACAATAGCTCAAAAGCTATGTATGTACATTCATATAAGACTATTGTCGACATATTGTCTATTGTCGACATTACACTTAAAGCCCTAGGCGACTTTTCTTCGGCGTAGGCCACGTGGCTACTGTATATGTTCTTGGTACATTGTATATTGTATATATGTTTACCGACCTAGGGAAGGGAAAGAAAAACAGGATGTAAGATATAACAAGTAATGTACACACTGCCCTACTATGTAACTGTACCCTTTTTGCACAACACCTTGTCAAAAAAAACACTTTTCTTTAATTAATAAATAAATTACAAAAAAAAGAATTCACCCTCACTAAAGAAAATTAATCTGCTGAAATGTGAACTTGCAAAACACTTTGCGACACAGAATACTACTCTATATCCTCTATGGACATTTCTTCTATAATCTATCTGTCTATCTATCTATCTCTCTATCTATCTATCTATCTATCTATCTATCGTCTATCTATGTATCTATCTATCTATCTGCCAATTGCAGGGCTTGAACTCAGGTCCTAGGTGATATCTCTGTGCTGGTTTTTGCTCAAGGCAAGCACTCTACTACTTTGAGCCACAGCTTTGCTTCTAGGTTTTGAGTGGCTAATTGGAGATAAAAATATCACGGGGACTTTTCTTCCTGGGCTGGCTTCAAACTGAGATCTCCAAATCTCAGTCTCCTGAGTAGCTGGGATTACAAGCACGAGCCTCTATGGCCCAGTTCTTATTTTCTTATTATTTCATCATGTACAGTGCACATGATTGAATCCTCAATTGCTTTCTTTTCCTCATTCTCCCTTTTCAACCAATTTTATAGTGTGCCATTATCCTATTTCATATATGGGAATGTGGCTTAGTAGGTAGAGTGCTTGCCTGGAATGCATGAAGCCCTGAGTTCAATTCCTCAGTACCACATAAATGGAAAAGGCTGGAAGTGGCACTATGGCTCAAGTGGTAGACTGCTAGCCTTGAGCACAGAGAGGCTCGGGGACAGAGCCTAGGCCCTGAGTTCAAGCCCTATTTTCTGCTGAGCCTTTCTTTCTTGTCATGTATTGCCCCCCTCTTCTATAAAGACCACTGATTTTTGCCTTCTCTGTGCAAGAGAACTCTATCTTCCTGTGACCTCCTTGCATCTAGCATCCCCTGCCTAAGCTCCAGTCTCCATCCAAACAACCATGTCCAGACCCTCTATTCATCCACTCCTGGAACCAAGTTCCCTGAGCCTCCTTGCCACTAGTTACCCCCAATTGGATCAGTACCATTGACAATGTTAGGGCCATGACAAGGAGGACGATGAGGCACATGCAGTTGCTGAGCAGGTTCAGCTTGTTGTATACGTGGACCATCATCTCTGACATCCAAGCTAGGGCATGAGAGAAGAGACATAGCATTCAGGATATGACAGAAAGATGAAGACTGACATCCCCAAACTCATCCTCACAGTGTCAGAAATCTACACAAGTGATGTGCATGCATCCTCCCCTAGGAAAGTGATGGGTCAAAGGCCTGGGAAGGAAGGAGCTCAGAGTCTCTTGTCCCAGATCCCTGACCCTAGCTTTGCTCATTGGAGAAGATGGAGTATCCAAAGGCCATGACTCTCTACATGAAGAACATGACCCTGATGGACACACTGGCCACAGACTACATCCTGGACTAGGAGGGACTAAGATCTACAGGTCATGAATCTGTCATGGTGAGAACCCTGAACATGGCCAAGTTCTCAAACCTAGCCTCTATGTGTAGAAGCCCCAATCCCAGACTAACTGCTATATACCTGTGAGTGCTATGTGACTAGCCAAACCTCACTTCTCTGCCTACCTCTCACCCATTTTGCCCACCACTGTCTCTTCCTTCCCACAGATTGCCTATGATGTCCCTATGTGTCCCTCACCTCTGTACTGCTTTATGCCTTCCCCCCACTTAAAGATATCCATCTCTCATCATCTGATCGTATCTGTTTTCATGCCCCATCTATGATGACCCCTGCTCCATCTGACCCTGTGATCTCTGCCATTCTCACAGTTACTGGAGGATAAAATTGTAGGCAAACTCACTCAGGGATCATGGCTGCCCTTATTCCCCCAAGGGCTCCTGACCACTTAAAACCCACCCCTTGTCATAATCTAGCCTCAAACTAAAGTTCCAAGGCTCCTATGGGAACTATGAGACACAAAGGGTGCCCCTCCCCCTCCCAGATAGCCCATCACACAGGCCCTCTGCCTGCCCACTCCCTGCCAGAATTCCATGTAGATGTGCAAGACTTCGGGGTGGCACTCAAGGCCAAAGCCATAATGGGTGCTGTATAAGGCACCAGTTCAGGAACAGAACAAGCACATGTGGTTAGAGCATGCAAGCATCAGAAGACCACTTTGTCCCTCCCTAAGACCTTTTGTCACTCTCCATATCAGACACATTTCAGCCCCCCCCCCCAGGTCCACCACAGAGCTCCATCTTGAGTAATGCAGAGTGGCCATGACCAGAGGATCTGGCTGTGTTGGGCGCTCCTACTCTTCTGCATCCCTACTGTGAGTCAAATGTGAACAACTGGGCCCCACAGATGTGGTTGAGGCCCTGGGATAAGAAGACTGAAGTGTCTTTCCCTTCAATTTTGTCTACTTGAGACTCACATGATAGCTTTGCTGTGGAATTTTTGCATGGGTGCAGGTATTGGGGCTTAAACTGAGGACCTGGGAATGTCCCTTAGCTTTTTCACTCAAGGCTAATGATGTACCACTTGAACTAGAGCTCCACTTCAGGCCTTTGCACTGTAAACTGGAGATTAGAATATCAGGATATTGCTGCCTGAGATCCCCCAACCATTAAAGTTACAATGGCCTTCGGTCACTCATGCTTGTAATCAGCACCTAGGCCTTGAGTTCAAGCCCCAGGACTGGAAAAAATATCTTGCACTTTCAGTCTCTAGATATTTTCAGAATCAAACCAATCATTTAACAGTGTACACACAGAAAATAACTTTTAAAAAATATGCTTATAACATATATTTGTCACCAGCAGATCTCAAAGAGGTAACAAACAAGTTTACAATACAAATCCTGTGAAGACACATTTCTCATCTTCTCTGCAGTTCACAATATTCTATTTATATAAATTTAAATCAGTTAACACTTGAAACTCATTTTAAAAAGTCAGAAACTCATGAAATGAAGAACTGTGTAAAGAAATATTAATGAATCTTTAGGATTACCAAACTGTCACAGCATTATTTTCCTTTATAAAAACATCCCAATACAACAAAATAAACATTATGGAAAACATGACAAGTTAAATCAGAGATTTTTGGTTTAGTACTGTTCCTGAGTCTCTTGTTTTTAAAAAAAAATCAAATTTAATAAAAGGCTAGTTCAGAACTGGTGCACAACTCTCATCTCCTCAATGCTGCATGGTGAATACATTTAAGACAAGAGGCTACACATGCTGAAATGGTCCCAGAAATGTCAATTTGCCTGTGTCTCTGCAGTAGGGTTATCTGAGACACTGATGCACTTAATCCTAAAGAACTATCAGCATCTCTCTTAAGCTGCTGAAATATAATGTGAAACTACAAATAAAAAGTGAATAATTAGGGCTTGGAATATTGCCTAGTGGCAAGAGTTCTGGCCTCGTATACACGAAGTTTGATTCCTCAGCGGCACATATATAGAAAAGGCCGGAAGTGGCACTGTGGCTCAAGTGGCAGATTGCTAGCCTTGAGCAAAAAGAAGCCAGGGACAATGCTCAGGCCCTGAGTCCAAGCCCCAGGACTGGCAAAAAAGTGAATAATTTCAGTTACTAATAAATATTAAATTTCTAAATGGATCTGTAAACTATGTACACTAAATTATGTAGCATAACATAGGAATAAACACTTTCAATGCTTGGACATAGACATTCTAATTCCAGAAAGTATCTGTCTCCTTGATCCATGAAACAAAATTGGCCATGTTTTTATTTAGTAACTTAACTTCAATCATTGCATGTTTATAATACCTACACAGTATATATTCTTGCAAATGATAAAGCACTGGATTTAGAAAGCATATACTGAATCAAATTAAGGCTAATTGTTGCAATTTAAAACTTTGCTTTTTATCTCAAATTTACTTCCTAGGTTTATATTGTTAGGGCACTAAATGTAGATCAAATTTTCTAGTCAAGTATGGCAAAATGTTCTCCATCAACAAATCTCTACAACCATCTTAAGGCATTTCAAAGCGACATGGTAAAATCTACCCAACTGTACATCTCATCATAATGCAATCTCCATTGCAAACTAATTTCAAAGAAGCTAATAATCATTAGCTTTTCAAAAACTGATTATGCGGTATGCTAAAATTTAGGAGTAAAATGATGGTAGTAATCACGCAAAATATGATTCATTCTGATTCATTAAAATAAGTACCTCACTGTATAGATGGGACATTGAGACATAGACTTTTTCTTTTCAACAGGGTCTTAAAGACTGTCCTTGAACTCAGATTCTCCTGCATCAGCCTCCCGACTTTTCATCTTTTTTCTAGTACACTAAATCCCCAAAACAATGATGTGGGGAATAAGGCAGACAGAGAAGCCAGCTATGCCTATAGGTAGAACTAAAAACACCTGTGGGTTATAATGAGTTCAAATTTCACATGAATTGGTATATTGAACTCATCTGACCATGTCACAACTCCTAGTTTAACCTCTTGCAAACCCTTTCAGCATGGACTAGACAAATACCATTTAACTACCTTCCTTCTCTGACCAGATGATAAAGATTAGCCAATGCTTATACATATATATACACACATATACACATAATGTATATATACATATATGTGTATGTATATATATACATATATATATATCCTGCATGTTGAATTATATGCAATTAGAAGGTCCAATTAGAACATTTTGGTGCCCTTTTCAGAAAAAAGTTTCAAAACTTCTAAAGGCAAACATAAACATATGGCATTTTATTTTATAGCAATTAAGTAAATAATGTATGACCACCATGGCATTTTATTTTGTAGCAATTAAGTAAATAATGTATGACCACCACTTTGCAGCATTCTGTCTGCAAGTAATGTATCTTTCCCTACCAGCTACCATTCCAGTTCTACAGGGCATTTGCTAGTGAGGCAAGCTGTACAATGACCAGACTTTTCAAAATACTCCAGACCATTTCCATTTTCTTGAATCTTAATGTCATGCTTTTTAACTTTCTGTTTCTTAAATTTTATCTTCTCTTGTACAGATGAAATCAGTCCTTCTACTGACAGATACACAATGTTGTTTGCTCTTAGGTATTCTTCAAGATGACCAAATTCTGGTTTGTTGGCAATCAGCTCTTCTTTTATGGGAATGTTTATTCCCATGAAGCATGGATATCTAATTGGTGGTGAAGCTACTAGAATGTGTACCTCTTTTGTACCTGATTCTTTGAGTAATTTTATTATGGGTGAGATGATATTGAGTCTTACAATTGAGTCATCTATAAGAACAATTCTTTTGTCTTTAAAGTTGTCTGATAATACTCCAATTTTTGCCACACCAAGTTGTCTTAATCTCATGTTTGGCTGAATGAAGGTTCTTCCCACATATAACTTTGTACACAGCACCGCTGTGGAGGTCTACACTTTGCTGCATAACCAAGAGCAGCAAGTGTAGCAGATTCTGGAACAGTGCTAATCATGTCTGAATCCACAGGAGCTTCAATCACCAGCTGCTGACCATAGCGGTATCTGACTGTATAAAACATTTTTTCTTCAAAGATGCTATCTGGTCTTGCAAAATAAACATATTCAACTACACAAAAAGCCAGTGGGTTTCCTTCAGATCTTGGTATTATGTCAAGAGTATGGACATTACGTCTGGATATTTCCACAGTTTCCCCAGGCAAGACTTCCCGGTAATATCTTGCACCAATAGAATAAAAGCTACATGATTCTGAGGACACCACCCATCCTTCAGGTTCTGATGTTTTCTTCCCTTTATCATTTATATCAGAGACCTGAATAAGACGACCAAATCAGAGAGGACAATGTACATAAGGATCTCGTAGTGCATAATTAACATCTCTGTGCATTATAATCAGGGAGTACACTGTGGGTGCTTCCTTCATTAAATTTTTAATCATTGCTACCCAGTCTGGGGTGTCATCTCGCTCCTGAGGAGAGGTATACACCAGTAACTGGGTAATCATTTAACTATCAGAGCTTGTTGCCAGACCAATGACATGATGCAGAAGCTTTTTCCTTAATTGAGCAGCATTTACCAATTCCCCATTATGCAGTGTTTCAACAACAAAGGGCTGACAGTTTTCTAATTCACACTTTCCTGTAGTGGCGTATGTCTAATTCCAAGATTTAAAACATACAATTTCTTTAAGTTGTCTTCAGTAAAAACATGATTTACAAGACCCGTTCCCTTATGTACTTTGAATGCTGGCACTGAACTCCCATCACTGGTCACAATTCCAGCATTTTCCTGACCCTGGTGCTGCAGTCCCATGAGTCCCAGAGCAATCACATGTGGCACATCTAGTTGTGTGGGCCACTCTCCAGAGGTGATGCACTTGAACACCCCACATTGCTCTCCAATCCCTGACTCTTCCAGCTCCATGGCGCCGCCAAAAGCATGTGGAGAGGGCTGGGAATATGGCCTAGTGGCAAGATTGCTTGCCTTGTATACATGAAGCCCTGGGTTCGATTCCCCAGCACCACATATATAGAAAACAGCCAGAAGTGGTGCTATGGGTCAAGTGGCAGAGTGCTAGCCTTGAGCAAAAAGAAGCCAGAGACAGTGCTCAGGCCCTGAGTCCAAGCTCCAGGACTGGCAAAAAAAAAAAACATGTGGAGGGACCTGCCGCCACTGTCAAGGTCTGAGCACCAAACAGCTGCCGCTGGTTCGGCACAGAGCACCTCGGAGGCTCATGCGCCAGGAAAGCTTCCTTCTTCTCAAGAGGTTCGACCCTCGCTCAAAATGTAAACTTTTAATTAACCAGAAAGTAACTATTCCCAAGAGTCAGAATGACAACACACACACACACACACACACACACACACACACACACACACACACACACCCCACATCACAAAGTCTAAAAACCAGATTCATAGTCCTGAACACAGAGAGCTGTGTGCCAAAATAGTCATTAGACCTTATAGAGTTTATACCTGTAGTCCCAGAACTCTCTAACCCCAGCTCTTGGGAGACTGAACTGTGAGGGTAAGGAAGGAAGATTGTGAATCCAATGGAAGCACTTGCTATATAAAATAACTGCATCTTAAAAAAAAGAGAAGATGGTCATGTGTCTCCATGGTATAATGCTTACCTACCATGCAAGAGGCCCTGGCACAGAAAACAAATATAAAGAAACCACAGAGGGATAGTGAGAGATGTGTTTTCGGAAACCCACACAGCAGCAAACCGGGAGTGCCAATAGATACAAATAACACAACAGAAACCACCAAAGAATATATCTAAAATCAACCACTCAGTGAAAACTAGAAAAATTTCTTTGACTGAAACTGCAGTACAGAATACATGTACCATTATAATCAAGGATCTCAAATTTTACAACTTAAGAGGATTTGTCAGACTAGTCACCAAATCAGCCAGAGAGAATCAGCCAGTACAAAAGTCACAAAGTAAAACCTAGAATTTACAATACCGGGATCAGTACATTTTCACACACACACACACACACACACACACACACACACACAAATGCACACTTATCATCACACACTGGTTATTAGGAACAAACTGCCAGCCAGAATAATCATGATGTTGAAATCTGAGAATCATGGTTCAAAGAGAGTCCAGGCAGAAAAGTCTATGAGACTCTTCCCAATTAACCACCAAAAACCCAGAAGCAGAGCTGTGGCTCAATGGTAGGGCACCAAACTTCAGTGAAAAAGGTAAAGGATACAAATAGACCCTGAGTTCATGCCCCAAAATGATAATACACAATTATAATACCTGAAAGTCAGGTGAAAACACACATCTGGAAAAGCAAAATGAAATTCACAGGTAGAGTTAAGGATCTGGAGGCCAGCCAGGGGCCAGGGTGCACTCTCCATCAGGGTCTGTGTGTAGGAAAGGGCCGATAATTAGAGGGGGCGGTTCAGGTATGATAATGAACAGGTAACAGTATCACTGGTGTTTGTGGGAGTACATAGAAGTGGAAGGATTCCCCTCTGACTTCCTTCTGGCCTCCCAAGCTCAGCCAAGGAAATCCCACCTCACCCCTTGCTCTTTCCCCTGATAACTCCCTACTTCCCAGAGATGTCATTCCAACATTGTGCAGACACATGACCAAGGTCACCACTATCTTCCCACAGGCCCAAATATCCTCTGTCCTAGCTGCTCATAGGTCTGCATGCCTAGGGAGTGGGCAGGAAGGAATGGGATTGTGGGTTCAAGGAGTCAGAGTAGGGGTAAGAAGTAGGAAGGGTGGGTCTGGGATCCTGGACTTGGGGACCTGATAGAGACTAGAGGTGAGGGCTCAGGAGTTAAGGTGGAACTTGAGAGTAGAGTCTGGAATGTGCATGTGAGGACTGGAAGTGAGGATGCAGGTCTTGGAGCCAGGATGTGGGTTCAGATGACAGAGGGCAAGAAGCATGGGATCAGGGCCAGTGGGAAGCAGGGAACTGGGGCTAGGGGCTAAGGAGTAGGGAGCTGGGGTAGGACCCCTGTCAAGGTGGCTTAAAGGCTTTGTGGACTCTCCCTCACTTCTCGATGTCATAATCTGCCCTTGGGGCAGCTCTCTCATATCCTGATCCCATACTCTGAGGTGTAGTGTTTCACACCATTCAAAAGTGGAGTAAGAAACCAGAAAGTACAAGTACACCCCTCAGTGGCCTGACTGTGAACACTCGATTCTCCCAGTCACACAGAAGTTCACCTGGCACTGGAAGCAGCCTTTTGTGCCAGGAAATTGCCTTGACCCAAAGAAAACATAAAAGTTCTATCTCTATGACAAGCAGATGCTGATTGATAGGAATCCTCCAAATACTGATAGATTGGTGCAAGTCATCTAGGCTAAATTCCTTACAGACAGGCAGATGTGGGTGTTAACTTTCTTATGGTAACACTGTAAAATGGTTCTGAGGCCCTTAAGAAAGACATCCTGGCTGTGTATTCATGGACCATGTTTGTAATCCTAGCTACTCAGGATACTGAGGTATAAGAATTGTCATATGGGGGGCTGGGGATATGGCCTAGTGGCAAGAGAACTTGCCTCGTATACATGAGGCCCTGGGTTCGATTCCCCAGCACCACATATACAGAAAACGGCCAGAAGTGGTGCTGTGGCTCAAGTGGCAGAGTGCTAGCCTTGAGCAAAAAGAAGCCAGGGACAGTGCTCAGGCCCTGAGTCCAAGCCCCAGGACCGGCCAAAAAAAAAAAAAAAGAATTGTCATATGAGGGCTGGGGATATGGCCTAGTGGCAAGAGAGCTTGCCTCCCATACATGAAGCCCTAGGTTCGATTCCCCAGCACCACGTATACAGAAAACGGCCAGAAGGGGCGCTGTGGCTCAAGTGGCAGAGTGCTAGCCTTGAGCAAAAGGAAGCCAGGGACAGTGCTCAGGCCCTGAGTCCAAGCCCCAGGACTGGCAAAAAAAAAAAAAAAACAAAAAAAAAAAAAACAAGAATTGTCATATGAAGCCAGCCCAAGACAGAAAGCCCATGAATCTCTTATCTCCAATTAGCAACCAAAAAGACAGAAGTGGAGTTGTGTCTCAAGTGGCAGAGTGCTAGCCATGAGTTAAACCATGAGGGCCAGTACCCAGGCCTAGTTCAAACCCCAGTACTAGCATATGAGAAAAGGTAAGACGGACAGAAGGAAGGAAGGAAGGAAGGAAGGAAGGAAGGAAGGAAGGAAGGAAGGAAGGAAGGAAGGAAGGAAGGAAGGAAGGGAATAGAAGAGAAAAGGAAAAGAAAGACACAAAGAAAAGGGAGCTAGTGTCTGGGCATCAGTGGCTCATGCATGCAACCTCCTATACACAAGAGGCTGAGATCAAGAGGGTCAGGGGCAAAGTCAATCTGAGGAAAACATTTCATGAGACGGTGTATAGAATAATCAGCTCCTGATTCAAGTTTCCTGGGTATACTGGGGTATTCTTTCTGAATATGGCAAATGATGGCTCTGCCCTTAATCCAGTGTCTCTTGTGAAGAAGTCAGTTTAAGATTTGTCCCCTATTCATATTCTCTCTCTCTCTCTCTCTCTCTCTCTCTCTCTCTCTCTCTCTCTCTCTCTCTCTCTCTCTCTCTCTCTCTCTCTCTCTCTCTGCCAGTGCCAGTCTTGGGGTTTGATCTCAGGGCCTGAGCACTGTCCCTGGCTTCTTTTTGCTCAAGGTTAGCACTCTGCCACTTGAACCACAGTGCCACTTCTGTTTTTTTTCTATATATGTGGTGCTGAGGAATCAAACTCAGGGCTTCATGTATGGAAGGCAAGCACTCTACCACTAGACCATATTCCCAGATCCTGTCCCTAGCTTTTTTGCTCAAGGCTAGCACTCTACCACTTGAGCCACAGCGCCACTTCTGTCTTTTTCTATGTATGTGGTGCTGAGGAATTGAACCCAGGGCATCATGCATACTACCGCTAAGCCACATTCTCAGCCCCTCTTTTTCTCTTTAGTGTAACTTACTGATTCATCACCACTAACCTTTCCCCTGCCCTCCCTGCTCCCCACTTAGCCTTGTTGGAGTCATAGCACAAAGTCAGATGCTGATGGCATGAGGCATCATCATGAGTTAGTAGTAATCCTACTCAGGAAGCTGAGTTGTTAGAACGGAGGTTTATAAGGAGCACAGGCAGAGAAACCAAGAGACTTATCTCCAATTCACCAGCAGAAAGCTGGCTGGCTCAAGTAGTAGAGTGCCAGCCTTAGGGGAAATGGACAAATGAGACCCTGCGTCTTTGGATTCAAACCTCAGGGGCTGGGGATATAGCCTAGTGGCAAGAGTGCCTGCCTCGTATACACGAGACCCTAGGTTCGATTCCCCAGCACCACATATACAAAAAACGGCCAGAAGCGGCGCTGTGGCTCAAGTGGCAGAGTGCTAGCCTTGAGCGGGAAGAAGCCAGGGACGGTGCTCAGGCCCTGAGTTCAAGGCCCAGGACTGGCCAAAAAAAAAAAAAAAAAAAAACCCAAACCTCAGTACTGGCACCAAAGAAAACATCAATTTTTCCACAGTCACTAATTTTGGGGCTTATAGAGGTGTTTTCTTTTCTCTTGTCCAATATACAATAATCCTTCTAAATATGAATTTGTTGTTTACAATTGGTGTGTGCATTTTTATTTTTCATTACTAACTTTACTTCATTTTCTCTGTCTCTGGATATTCTTCATGTGCTTTTCTTTGTTTGCATTTCAGCACTGGGGATTGAACCCAGAAACCTGAACTTGCTGACCAACTCAGGACCTCATTGCTGTCCCTAAAGGATTTTGCTGAAGGCCAGTCCTCAACCACTTAAGCCATAGCTACATCTCTAGCCTTTTTGTGGTTGATTAGCGAGAAAATTTTCATGAAGTTTCCTGCTTGGGCTGTCTTTGACTGCAATCCTCAGATTTTAGCCTCTTAAGTAGCTAGTATTATTGGCAGGAGCCACTAGCACTCAACATTCTTGATAAGTTTATGAGTTCTCTAAGTATCGTTTTCATCTCAACATTTCCTTTTCAACTGCTTCATTTTTTAGGCATTTCTGGGGTTTGAGTTCATGGTCTACACTTCCTAGAACTTGTTAGGACTTATTTGGTAACGAGTGTCTCATGGACTTTCCTGCCTAGGCTTGGAGTTGCCATTCTCTGATGTGAGCCTCCTGGGTAGCTAGGATTACAGGCATGAGCTATTGGCTCCTAGTCTGTCTGCTTTATTTAATGCTTTATCTCCAACATCTAGAACTTTCATTGTTCAATTTACAAGCTGCCCCTAAAAAGTTCCCAGTCTCTGTATCAACTCACGGAAGGAGAGAAATGAGTGAATGCAGCTCTACTTGGGGCCCCAGTTTACCTCTACTTATCCTCAGAAAGGTTTCTCCAAGACATTTTTTAAACAAAGATCAGAAGACTGAGAACAGTGATTTTAAACCATAATTTTATTTTTTTCTCTTTACTTCAGGGAACTCCTGAGCAGCGAATTGGGTCAGATAATGGAGTAGGGACTGGGCTGGGTGAGGACTGCTAAAGTTTCGCCCTCCCTTTCGTTTTCCCAGGGTGTTTTGGGTTGACATTGAGACTAGGGTCATCATTCCATAGAAGGGGTTTTGGAAAACGGCCCGTTTCCCTTGACATATAAACTCATGCTCACGGGCATGGAGTGGGTTAAAACAGTCGATGTCATTGTTCAAAGCAGTGGCCTTAGCCTCTAGACCAGTTGATATACAGGAGGCCCAGGCTGCTTTTCCTGAGGTGGATTCGGAGGGTGTCAGAACACAGGGTCTGTAGGAGAGAGGAGCAGAAGATGGGGCTGTCAGAGACTCCTCACTCAGTCTCCCTCTGAATAGGCTCCTGAAACACAAGTCAGCCCCCACAAACCAAAAGTGTCCCATTCTTTACTGACTCTCTTGCTTTACTCAATCTCCTACTTTTAAAATTTTACTTATCTATACTGGAGTTTGGGCTCAGGGCCCCACATTTGGGAGAAAGAAGCTCTATCATGTAAACTGTGCCCTAATCCAATTTTGCTATTGGTAAATTTTAAGTAGGAACATACACATTTAACCTAGGCCAGCTTCACACCAAGATCCTTCTACCTAATCCTTCCATATAGGAGGTGATTACAAGTATAACCACTGCACCTGGCCCTAGAACTCCTACAAGCTAGCAGTTCCTTCAATCCTCAATTTTGAAAGTGCTCCCACATCCCTTCACAATTTCACTCCCTCATCTGTCTGAAGAATCCTTCCTCTAATGTAGCCCTGTACCATTTTGAAGTACTAGGGATGTGACCCAAGTGGTCATGCAAGCTAGAAAAGCAGGCTTCCACTGATTTGCACCCCTAGCCCCTCCTGCCTCTTCCAGTGTCCTAGACCCTATTGATGCTCTGTCTGCTCTGTCCTGTCTTGACAATTACCTTTAGTCTTCCAACCTCCCCGCCCCCTTCCTAGGTTCACCTTTCCTGCACTGTTCAGAACTCCATCCAGAGAATGTTCCCGAAATGGCACTGCATCTAAGAACAAGCATTCTCTTTGAAAGCTCCCTTTTCTCTCCAGCTGTTGCCCATGGGATGCTCACCTGATTATTGGGCTAGACAAAAGTGGGCTCCACAAAACAAGGTACCAGACAAACGTAGAGGATGAAAAGGTAGGTGGCACTCGTGGCTTAGGTAGAATCTGAAGGACAAGAAGGGACAGGAGTCAAGCTAAGTGTGGGTACAAGTTTGGTACAATGATATCAGGCTAGGGACTGGGGTGGGAGATACTGACCATTATCCCACAAGATTCCCTGGATGAATGGTACACTCCAACAAAAATAGTAACTCCAGCCAGCATAATCAAGGTTATAGCAAGCACAAGAATTAATTTGCAAGCGGCAGCATTCTCCAGATCTGTGAGGAGGGAAAGGCAGGTTAAGGGTGAAGACACATGTGCTGCCCCTCCTGAGTGGGACCAGGTCATTGTGTGTGTGTGCTAATACTGGAGCTTGAGTTCAGGGCCTGTGCTTTTCTTACTCCTATCCCAGCTTTTTTTGGGGGGGGGGGGCACATATGGTATATTGGCAATAAGTCTCTTGGATCTTTCTGCTTGGGCTGGCTTTGAAAAGTGACTGTCAGATCTCAGCTGCCTGAGTAGCTAGGATTATAGGTATAAGCCACCAGCAACCATTTCTATTACTATATCTTGAATTCCACCCTGTCTGAAACCCTGCTTTCTCCTCTAAAGTCTGTGTCTCTGCCTTGTGTGACTGTCCCTCTGTGTCTCCCTCATCTAAATGAGCTTTCTGCCTCTAACAAAATCTTTCCTCTCTATCTGCCCCTGTATGAAATCCTTTCCTGCCTCCCCTTCAAATAAGCACCTATCCTTCTCCCTGCTTCTCAAAGTCTTGCCTGTGTCTCCATTTAACTAGCTCTACCTTCTTCCTGTTAAAATCATTCCCACCTCCCTATCTGAGCCTCATACTGGCTACACCTCCCTATTTCAGCCTCCATCCATTTTCTGTCCTTTGTTCCTCATTTTCTTTCGTGAGCTCCTGAAGCATAAATCCTGGATGCTAAGTATTCTACATGAACTACATATTTTTAACCTTGCTGGGTTTGTGTTGTTGTTGCTGCTATTGCTAGGAATTGGAAGATTATTTTTGTGTGTGTGTACTTATAGTGGGGCTTTTCCACTCCAGTCTGGTTCTCTACCATTTGAGCCACAGCACCACTTTCAGGTACTTTTTGGTAAATTAGGGATAAAAATCTTCTGACAGAGCACCAGTAGCTCATGATTGTAATGTTATCTACTCAGGAGGCTGATATCTCAGGATCATTGTTTGAGTAACTGAGATTCTTGTCTGCACTAAACTACCAAAAAGGCCAGAAGTAGTGCTACTGCTCAAGTGATAGAGCACTATCCTTGAGCAAAAGAAGCTCAGGGACAGCATCAAAGCCATGAGTTAAGGCCCCATGGTTAGCACACACAAAAAAGAGTCTTTTAGACTTCCCAGCCTGGGATGCCTTTGCATTGTGATTCTCAAATCTCAGCCTTCTGAATAGCTAAGATTACAAGCATGAAACCAAAGGCATGTAATAAAAATGATAGAACAATAAAATGCAAATGCTAGAAGAGTACTGGTGACAATTGTACTTCTTTGTATTGAAATTTTTTTCACAAGACACTGAATATAAACTAATGAGAATTTACTCTCAGGTCTGAAAGTTAATATGCTAAAATGTGAAATTACATAAAACAACTTAAGTCACATATTATTACTGTGTACACCATAAGGCCATTTTTATGTCATTTTTCTATTAATTGTCATATCAAAGTGGTATCATCTATTTATAAAGTGATATTGTTGTGTACAAGGTCTTTGCCCAAATGCTCTATTGCTTTCTATTTCTCTTCCTTTTAAACCAATGTTTAGATTTTGCCTTATTCTATTTTCACATATATATTTGACCATGATCATTCCCCTTTTCCCTGTCACTATCAGCCATCAATTTTTTTTGTTTTTTTTTTAATTTTTATTATCAAACTGATATACAGAGAGGTTACAGTTTCATACGTTAGGCATTGGATACATTTCTTGTACTGTTTGTTACCCTGTCCCTCATACCCCCTCACTCCTCCCCCTTACCCTTTCCCCCCCTGAGGTATTCAGTTCACTTTCACCAAACAGTTTTGCAAGTATTGCTTTTGTAGTTGTTTGTCTTTTTTTACCCTGTGTCTCTCAATTTTGGTATTCCCTTTCAATTTCCTACTTCTAATACCAGTATACATGGTTTTCAAAATACTCAGATAAGATTACAGAGATAGTGTAGGTACAACCACTGGAAGGTGATACAAGAACATCATCAATAATAGAAGCTACAAATACAGATGGGACGTTGAAAGTAGTTACAACTGTGATAAAACAATCGTTTCCATAACATGGAGTTCATTTCACTTAGCATTATCTTATGTGTTCATAAGGGTATAGCTATTGGGCTCTTGTGATGCTCTGCTATGACTTGCCTAAACCTGTACTAATTATTCCCAATAAGGGAGACCAGGGCTGGGGATATGGCCTAGTGGCAAGAGAGCTTGCCTGGTATACATGAGGCACTGGGTTTGATTCCCCAGCACCACATATACAGAAAACGGCCAGAAGTGGCGCTGTGGCTCTAGTGGCAGAGTGCTAGCCTTGAGCAAAAGGAAGCCAGGGATAGTGTTCAGGCCCTGAGTTCAAGGCCCAGGACTGGCCAAAAAAAAAAAAAAAACCAATAAGGGAGACCATAGAGTCCATGTTTCTTTAGGTCTGGATCACTTCACTTAGTATAATTTTTTCCAAGTCCTTCCATTTCCTTACAAATGGGGCAATGTCATTCTTTCTGATAGAGGCATAAAATTCTATTGTGTATATGTACCACATTTTCCTGATCGTCTACTGAGGGGCATCTGGGTTGGTTCCAGATTCTCGCTATGACAAATTGTGCTGCGATGAACATTGTTGTGCTTGTGGCATTACTGTGATTTTGTTTGTGGTCTTTTGGATAAATACCCAAAAGTGGGTCTGCTGGGTCATAGGGGAGTTCTATATTTAGCCTCTTGAGGAGTCTCCATACTGCTTGCCAGAGTGGCTGAACCAGTTTACATTCCCACCAACAATGAAGTAGGGTTCCCTTTTCAGCCATCAATTTTTGAGATACGTTTTTGCTACGGAGACCATCCTGACCTGACACTTGAGATCCTCCTGCCTCAGTCCCCTGACTGTCGGGAATACAGACATGTGTTACTGCATCCAGCTTCATTTTGTTTCTTCATTCTCCTGTGCTTCTATCTTCTGATTAGCTGCTTCTGCCTGTCTCTTTTGTCTAGCCATCCAGCTGTGCCTCTTCCCTCCAACTGAACTAGTGCTCTTATCTGCTGAGTCTCTCTTTCCTGCCATCCCTGCCCCCACTTCTGTCAGAATGCCTTCTCTGTCCATCAGAGAACTCTGCCTTCCTGTGTGTCCACTCTTGAACTTCCCTGCATCTAGAACCCCTTGCCCCCACCGGAGCTCCAGCCCCCATCCAAACAACCATGTCCAGGCCCTTCATTCATCCACCCCTGGCACCCGGCTCCTTGACTCCCCCACCCCTTGCCACCCCCACCACCCTTGCACACACACACACTGGGATCAGTACCAAAGACAGAGTAAGGGAAATGACAAGGAGGACGGTGAGGCACATGCAACGGCTGAACTGGTCTTCCTGGTTGTATATGCGGACCATCCCCTCCGGCATACGTGCTGGAACATAGAAGAAGAGACATAGCATTCAGGATGTGACAGGAACACGAGGACTGATACCCCAAAACCCATTCTCACAGTGTCAGAAATCTACACAGGAGATTACTATGCACACTCCCCTTGGAAATGGATGGGTCCAACGTCTGGGAGGGAAAGAGCTCAGAGGCTCTTCTCCCAGTCCCAAGCCCTAGCCATACTCATTGGAGAAGATGATGTGTGCAAAGGTGACCATGAGTCTCTACATGAAGAACACGGCCTCAGTGGACACATTGGCCACAGACCACATCCTGCTCTTGGAAGGACTAAGGTCTAATGGTTATGAAACTGATATACTGAGTGTCTTGGACTTGGCCCAGGCTCGGAAACCTTGCTCCTTGTTATCCAGCTGGTACCCACTGGGGTGCTGTATGATGAGCCAATCCTTCCTTCTCTACCCCCTTAGCCATTTTCCCCCATCTCAGCCATTCTTCCCACCCCTACCTCCCCCTTCCATCTGAAAGTCTATGCTGTCCCTCTGTGTGTCATCACTCAAATATATTTCCACTGCTTTATCCCTACTTCCTTTCCTTATAAACATATCCTTCCCCCACCATTTGACCACCTCTCTTCCCCAGCATAGTCCATGCTGATCCCCACTTCAGCTGACCCTCTGATCTCTGCCATTCTCTCAGCTAATGGGGCTAAAAAAAACTCACTCAATAATCATGGCTCTTTCTTCAAAGGCTCTTGACTACCCGAAACTCCTCTCTTGTCACAGTCTAGCCTGAAGCTAAAGTTCCAGGGCTGCTATAGGGACCATCAGACACAACAAGGGCCCCTCCCCCTTCCAGCTGGCCAATCACACAGGCCCCCTGGCTGACCTCTCACTGCCAGAGTTCCATGAAGATGTGCAGGCAGGTCCTCAGGGTGGCACACAAGACCGAAGTCAAAATGGGCACTGTGAAAGGCACTTTTGCAGGAACAGAAACAGTACATAGGGATAGAGTATGGGAGGGTCAGAGGTCTCTTTCTCCCTCCCTTAGTCCCTCAGTCAACCTCCCTATCAAACACATCACCCCCTGAGTTTAATCACTGTATCCACTATGAGTAATACAGTGGGGGTTAGAACCGAAGGGTCTGGGTATGGTGGTCTTGTAATCTAATTCAGTGGGAAACAGACAAGCCACATTTTGACAGGTTGAATTGGGAGTCTTTATTGGAGAGCCTGCATCTGCATGTAGACTCCTGTCTCAAAGACCCGCACCCAAGAACAAAGCTTGTACCAAGCTTTTAAAAACAAAAATCAGATGCTTAGGGGCCAGACCAAGCCTAACAAAAGCAGACTTTATTTGGGAAGTAGCTCAGGTTCCTGCAGACCTTTCCACATAAGTGTATACTAGAGGTTACTCAGAGGCCAGTGAATCAAGCCATTTAGAGAGGTAATCAAAGCAGAATCAGAGCATTCTCTGTGCAAAGCTTTCCTAGGGATAAACAGCATAATATCTGCAATTCAATGAGTAGCCTCTCTCACCTCTAGGCTTTTCAGGGCTGGGTGGAAATCCCCCTCTACCCAGAAAGGCACCAGGATGGCTGTGAGAAATTACTTATACTTAACCTCCTCACTTCACTGGGAGCTCCTGGTCTCCTGCATCCTTACTGTGAGTAAAATGTTAACAACTGGGCTTCGCAGTTGCTGTTGAGCCCCTGAAACAGGAAGACTGAAGACTGAAGGGGTCTCCTTGGAACCCATAATACAGCTCAACTTTGATGTATTTTCTGTGTGTGTGTGTGTGTGTGTGTGTGTGTGTGTGTGTGTGTGTTTGCAGGTACTCAGGCTTGAACTGAGGGCCTAGATGATGTTTCAGCCTTTTCACTCAAGGCTAATGACATACTACTTAAGTTAGAGCTCCACTTTCAGCTTTCTGGAGGTTAGTGGCAATAAGAATCTGAGGACTTTCCTGCCTTGGCTTACTTCAAACTGGGATCCCCAGATGATTAATGGCACAATGGTCAGATTCCCATGGCTCAAGCCTCTAATCAGTGTTAAAATCTTTATTTCAAGCCCCAGTACCAACAATAAGAAAGAAAAGAATTAGCCATTCTTACTTTCTAGATATTTTCAATCAAACCAATCACGGAACACGATACACACAGATAATAAAAACCAAGCTTTAGTTGGGGGAACAGTGGCTCATACCTGTAATCTTAACTACTTAGGAGGCTGAGATCTGAGGATCATGGTTCAAAAACAGCCCTGGTAGGAAAGTCTGTGAGATTATTATCCTCAATTACTCACCAAAACTGTTGCAAGTGTAGCTGTAGCTCGAAGTGTAGCTGTGCTTGCCTTGGGCAAAATAAGCTCAGGGACAATGCCCTGGCCCTGAGTTCAAGCCCCAGCACAAAACAAACAAACAAAAAACCTCCCTAAACTTTCAGTTAACCATAAACCAACTACCTCAGAGTCCCAATGACAAACAAACACACACACATACACTCCATGCAAAGTTCAGAAACCACAGTCAGCTGAGCTCTGTGTCAATTGTGTGTCAAAGAGAATGAGGAGCTGGAGTGGAATTCACCCCTGTAGTCCCGGCATTCTTTAACCTTAGATCTTGGGAGACTCAAGTGGGAGGAAAAGGAAGGAGGATTGCTAGTTCAAGGGCATACTGGTTATATAGTGAAACTCCATCTAAAAAAAAAGGAATTGTTTTCAGGCTGCTTTGGAACTGTGATACTCAGAACTCAAGTCTTTTTAATAGCTATGAGCAGCTTCATGCTTGAGGAATTTATATTAGGTTTTTATGTGTGCTGATCTTGGGGCTTGAACTTAAGGCCTGAGTGCTGTCTCTGAGCTTTTCTGCACAAGACTAGTGCTCTATCCCTTGAGATACAGTTCCATCTCAATTTATTGGTAGTTCATTGGAGATAAGACTCTCATGGGCTTTTACGCCTGAGCTGGTTTCAAACATTGATAGCAGAGCTCAGCCTTCTATGTCGCTAGGATTACAGTTCTGAGTCACCAATGCCTGGATAATAACAGTTGTTTAAGAGTCCTTTTTATTTCACTATTCCATTTGCAGTTGCATCTTCCTTTCTTTTGATTTTTGGCATTACTGGTGTTTAAACTTGGAGTCTTGCATTCATTAGGATGTGACTGGCACCTCCAATCATCAACTGCATCATTGTAATATCCAGCTTATTCCAGTAAATTATTTTCTGAGCAATTAAAAACTCTATGTATCTTCTCTGGTTATTCTAAGTGACTATTTATATCTGGGAACAGATGTAAGGCCAGACACCCTATGTGACTAGAAGAGTTGTAATTTGGTATTTCTTCTCTACAGAGTCCCAGAGGCTTAGCTCAGTCAATCTTTGTCTCCCTCCCCTTAGTCTATGACTCCCAGGGAAGCTACCAGTACGTCTGTCTTAGCCACCAAGCCCTGCTCTAGGGATCTAGAGGTCAATCAGCTGCAATTTCCCAGGCTGGAGGGGGGACAGATGGTAAGGAAGGCGATAGTGAGTTGTGGTCACCTTTAATGGGACTGTACTTTTCCTTGAGCTCCAATCCCTCCAGTTTCCTGCCTAAGCTGTCTTAGAACCACTATCCTCAGATCTCAGCCTCTTGAGTAGCTAGGATTACAGGCATGAGCCACCAGCACAGCAATGTGAGACTCGTATCTTCAATAAACTATTCAGAAAAAGCTGGAAGTGGCACCGTGGTTCAAGTGGTAGAGCATTCTCCTTGAGTAAAAGAAGGTCGAGGGCAGCACCAAGGCCCAGAGTTCAAGCCTCAGGACCAGCAAAAAAAAAAAAAGAAAGAAAAAAAGTCTCATGGACTTTTCTGGTTGGGCTGGCTTTGAACCACAATCCTCAGATCTCAGCCTCCTGAGTAGCTAGGATGACAGGCATGAGCCACCAGTGCCTGACTTTTTCCTATATTTTCAACTACCACAGAAATGCTATTCTTCTTTTGTTGATGTCAATCATACAGAAACAGGAGTGATGTGAAAAGCAAAGTTCATACAAAAATAGCCACCAATGTAAATTTAGTCTGTGAGGGTACCATTGCCTCCTGCATTTCTTTTGGGTTTGCTTGTTTTAGATTATTTTTTAGGTTAGGCTTTTTTTCTTGAACTTGGTACTTGAACTCAGGGACTGGGCATTGTCCTTTAGCTTTTGTCTCAATGTTGCCACTCTACAACTTGAGCAACAACTCCACTTCTTAATTTTGGTGGTTTATTGAATATGAGAGTGTCACAGACTTTCCTGCTTGGGCTTGGAGTTGCCATCCTCAGATGTGAGCCTCCTGTGTAACTAGGATTACAGGTGTGAGCTCCTAGCTTGCCTGATTCAGTTAATGCTCTATGTCCACCATCTAGAACATTCACTGCTAAATTTCCAACCTGCCACTCTGAAGGTTCCTGATTGCTGTACCAATTCACTGAAGGAGGAGAGAAGTGAGTGAACACAGTTGTACTCTGGGCCTCAGTTTACTCCTGCCTGTTCTCTCAGACAGGTTCCTCTAAGGCATATTTAACAAAAATTAAATGGCTAAGAACAGTGTTTTCAAACGTCATTTTTGTTCTTTATTTTTGTCTGAAGGAAATCCTGAGTGGCCAATTGGGCCAGGTAGCAGCGTAGGGGCTGGGCTGGGTGAGGACCCTTGAAGATTTTCCTTCCTTGTCCATTTCCCACAGCTTTTTGAGTTGGGATTGGGAGTAGGGTTACCTCTCTACAGTAGGGGCTCAGGCAAATGGCCTGTTTCCCTCGATATATAGGCTCATGCTCACAGACCATGCGGATTGTTCAGGTACTTGGCTTTGGCCTCTAGCCCAGTTGGTAAACAGGAAGCCCACAAGGTGCCAAAGCACAGGGCCTGCAAATGAGGGAGAAAAGATGGGGCTGTCAGAGATTCTTTACCCAGGATCCCCCAGAGTAGGTTCCTGAAACCCACACCTGTTCTACCCACCCCCTAAGGGGGTCCCATCCATTCCTAACTCTCCTCCATGCTCCCTCTCCTTTAAAAAATTATTGATCAATATTGGAGTTTGAACTCGAAGTCTTTTGGGCAGGGTTGTTTTTCCCCCCACCTCAGCCATGTGCTAATCCCTTTTGCTGTTAGTAGTTTTTCAGGTAAGGGCTCAACCTTTTTGTCAGTTCTAGCATCAGATGAATATTTTTCTAAGTATACCTCTCATATAGACAGGATTACAGACATGAACGACCATGCCAATTTGTTCATGGACATATAATCTCGATAACGTTTGAGAGGGGAAAGAGGGCACCTGGTCCAGATAGGAGCCACAATCCTCCTAACTCCACCTCCCAAATATTTAGAAGGATTATTAGTGCGAACCATTTAAATGGCCCACCCCATACTTCCTTAAAGCTGCAAGCATCTTCTCAATCTTTTCATCACCTCCCACCTCTTCAAGAAGTATTTTTGGAGTTCAGGTGGCAGCGGGATCAGACAGCGAATGGCAGAGAGCCAACCATCACACCGTTGAAGGAGCTGCAACTGCCGCCCAGTCGCCATTGCCCCCCTCCCCCACCCCTCCCCCTCTCAGCGCTGCCTACACCAAGATCAGCACCACAGGCAGCGGCTCTGGGAGCAGCGGCTGGACTGCGCCTGTGGGCCTGCCGGGCGGTCATCGCAATGAACGTTTTGGGAACAGTAAAATGGTTCAATATAAGCAACAGATATGGTTTCATCAATAGAAATGATATCAAAGAAGACATATTTGTACACTAGACTGCCATAAAGAAGAAATCCTTAGGAAGTCCACTCGTAGTGTGGAAGATGGAGAGACTGTGGAGTTGGATGTTGTTGAAGGAGAAAAGGATGTGGGGGCAGCAATGTTACAGGTCTTGGTGGAGTTCCAGTTCAAGGCAGTAAATATATAGCAGGCCGCAGCCATTATAGACACTATACACGTCGTAGGGGTCCTCCACACAATTACCAGAATACAATTACCAGAAAAGAATGAGGGATCAGAGAGTGTGTCCCCAAAAGGCCAGGCCCAACAGCGCCGGCCTTACCGCAGACGAAGGTTCCCACCTTACTACATGCGGAGACCCTGCACAGGGAGAAGTGATGGAGCGGGCTGACAACCAGGGTGCAGGAGAACAAGCTCCACCAGTGAGGTGGATTATCTATCGGGGCTATAGACCACGATTCCGCAGAGGCCTTCCTCACCAAAGACAGCCTTGGGAGGATGGTGATGACGAGGATAAGGAAAATCCAGGAGATGAGACCCAAGGTCAGCAGCCACCTCAACAGCGGTACCACCGCAACTTCAATTACCAATGCAGAGGCTCGGGAACCCTAAACCTCAAGATGGCAAAGAGACAACAGCAGGCGATCCACCAGCTAAGAATTCCTCTGCTCCTGTGGCTTAGCAGGGCGGGGCTGAGTAAATGCCAGTTTACCATCTTAACCATCATCTGGTTTAGTCATCCAACAAGAAGACATGAATGTGAAATTCCAGCAATAAGAAAAGAGCAAAAAATTGGAGCTGAAGATCTTAACTGCTTGCTTTTTGCCTGTTGACCAGATAACTAGAACTATTCCATATTATCTATACAGCATGAGTTTTAAAAAATTATTTCTATCTAAAGACATCTCTTTCTGGTGATAGCAAACATGTTCTCTTTTTCAAAGCCTGTATTTTTTCCCTCAATATACTTTTTTTTTTTTTCAAGTATAAAAAAGGGCATTTATTGCGGGCTAGCTCAGTCCTCGGCGCAATCAGCATGTGGTGAAGCTAAAAGGCCCTGAGCCTAGGGCTTCCAGCTGTTTTATACATTCTTCGGGGAAGGCAGGGACTTAGCACACATCATAGCACCTTTTAACAAATCAACACACACCGCGGGAAAATTATAACATAATTCTAAAGCATGTTTGGGGCCTTTGGTGGCGGAAAGGAATCTGGAAAGGGTTCCTTCAATATACTTTTTTTTTTTTTGGCCATTCCTGGGCCTTGGACTCAGGGCCTGAGCACCATCCCTGGCTTCTTTTTGCTCAAGGCTAGCACTCTGCCACCTGAGCCACAGCGCCCCTTCTGGCCGTTTTCCATATATGTGGTGCTGGGGAATCAAACCCAGAGCTTCTTGTGTAGGAGGCAAGCACTCTTGCCACTAGGCCATATTCCCAGCCCTATTCAATATACTTTTAAAGGTTTTAAAATTGTGTCATATCTGGTCAGGTTGAAATTTTTAAGGACTTCCTGTTAATTTATATTAAAAGTTAGCAACTTGGTTTTTTTTTGTTGTTGTTGTTGTTGTTTTTTTGGAAAAAAATTGACAAACTGCATGTCCTAAATAAAATTAAAGAGAAAGAAGTACTTTTGGCAATCCACAATTTTTTTTTTTTTTTTTGGCCGGTCCTGGGCCTTGGACTCAGGGCCTGAGCATTGTCCCTGGCTTCTTTTCGCTCAAGGCTAGCACTCTGCCACTTGAGCCACAGCGCCACTTCTGGCCATTTTCTGTATATGTGGTGCTGGGGAATCGAACCTAGGGCTTCATGTATGGGAGGCAAGCACTCTTGCCACTAGGCCATATACCCAGTCCCGCAATCCACAATTTTTATTTTATTTTATTTTATTTTATTTTATTTTTTTATTAATTGGACATAAATTTTTTACAAGGTGTTGTGCAAAGAGGGTGCAGTTACATAGTAGGGCAGTGTGTACATTTCTTATGATATCTTACGACCTGTTTTTCTATCCCTTGTCTAGGTCAGGTTGACATATATGCAATATACAATGTATCAAGAACATATACAGTATTCACAGACTTGGTCTCTACTGTCTCTCCGTCTCCCTTTCTTAACAGTCATATATCAGGGAGATCATGCCCCTTTGTTTTCTGTGTTCTAGGCTTGTCTCACTCAACATTATTTGTTCGAGTTCTGTCCATTTCCCTGCGAATAACAGTATTTCACCATTCCTAATCGCTATGTAGTATTCCGCAATCCACAATTTTTGAACTACTCCTAACTCACTTCTCAGTAGTTCTCTATCTATGTATCTGTGCATATGTATAAAAATGTATATATATACATATATTACGTGTATATATACACACACGTGTGTGTGTGTGTGTGTGTGTGTGTGTGTGTGTGTGTGTGTATCCTCCCTCTTTGTATCCCTGTCCCCTTTTGCAGTGCTTGGGATGGGAAAGCATGCAAGGAAAGTGTGCTGCCACTGAGATCCATTCCTGGTCCCCCTACCCCTTTCAGTGTACCCTGTCTTCCTAACCTTGCTGATGCTGTCTGCTCTGTCTCTTGTTAAGGAAATTGCTTTCCTTCTTCCAAAACCACCCACCTCTATTCCTGGCCTCACCCTTCCTCTAACCTCCACAACCCCATCTTGATAGTGTTTCAGAAATCTAAGAACTAGCAGTCCTTCTGATCGTTTTCTCTTTTCCCTGGCTTTTGCCCATAGGATGCTCACCTGAGTATTGGGCTAGGCAAAAAGAGGCTCCACCAAATTAAAAAAAAAACAAAACAGATGATGGTAAAGGCTGCTGGTGAAGAGCCACATGAAGCTTGTTGTTAAGTTGGAACCTTGAGGTCAAGAAGAGTCAGGATGTAACCTAAGTATGGGTACAAGGCTGGTCCAATGAGTTCACACTGGGGATTGGGGTGGGAGATATTGACCCATAACTTCAAATATACTCTGAATGGTACACCATGACTAAACCAATAACCATAGGCAGCAAAATCAGGAATACAGTGATCAGAAGGCATAGCTTGTAATGAGCAGGGTTCTGTAGATCTGTGTCAAAGGAAAGGCAGGTCACAGGGGAGGACTCATATACTGCCCCTCCTGGACATGACCAGTTCATTTTGTGTTGTGTGTGTGTGTGTGTGTGTGTGTGTGTGTGTGTGTGTGATGGTACTGGGTGGGGCTTGAACTAAGGGCCTGTGTTGTCCTTATTCCACTTCCGTGGTGTGTGTGTGTGTGGTGTGTGTGTGTGTGTGTGTGTGTGTGTGTGTGTGTGTGTGTTTAGATGGAGAGAAGTCTCTTGGACATTCCTGCTTGGACTGGCTTTGAACCATTATCTTCAGATCTCAACTCCCCTGAGTACTTAGGGTTCTATGTATGACCTACTATCATTGTTTCCCATTACTATATCTTTAACTCTGCTCTGTCTGAAATCTCTGCCTTCTCCTCAGCTTTGATTGCTGTTCCTCTGTGCCTCCATTATATAAATGAGCTTCCTGTCTCCACCCTCTGACAAAACCGCTTCCTTCTATCTGACCATTCACCACTGTTTGAAGTCCTTTCTTCTCTCCCTGTCTACCTCTTCCTCCCATTGGAACAGCACTTTTTTTCTCCCTACTCTCAAAGCTTTGCCGTTCTCTCCATATAACTAGCTCTAACTTTCTCCTGTCAAAATTGTTCACTACTTCCCATTGGAGTCTCAGCCTTCCTATAACTCTGTACATGAGTCTCCATCCTTTTCTTTTGCCTTACTTCTTTTTCTTTCCTTTTATGTGCTGCTAATGAGTAAATCCCAAACTGAGCACATGCATGGTAAGTGTTCTATATTGAGCTACATATTTCTAGCTCTTGGGACTTTTCTTGTTTACTTAGGAATTCAAAGATCTGTATCTATATCTATATATGTATGTATACTGATATACTGTATGTGTGTTTGTGTGTGTGTGAGTTAGCCTAATCTCCTCCAACTTAGGAGCCACTCCACGGTTTTAGGCCCTGTGGTAAAGCATGGCCTTTCCCTGAAATCTGGTGACACAGGCCCTTCCCCCAAATTAGCTGACGCAGGGCTGGGAATATGGCCTAGTGGCAGGAGCGCTTGCCTTGTATACATGAAGCCCTGGGTTCGATTCCACAGCACCACATATATAGAAAATGGCCAGAAGTGGCGCTGTGGCTCAAGTGGCAGAGTGCTAGCCTTGAGCAAAAAGAAGCCAGGGACAGTGCTCAGGCCCTGAGTCCAAGGCCCAGGACGGGCAAAATAAATAAATAAATAAATAATAAAAAAATAAAAAACAAATTAACTGACTCAGACCTTATCTTATTGGGTGACACAGGCAGTTGCAACCATAAATCTTAGCCCTGCCCTAACAAAACCCCTTGCTCTCATGCACCTCACAAACTCCATATCTCACACAAAGAAGACACTAGAGTATTCCGTACCCCTAGAGAAATTCTCCACCCCTAGTCTCTTAGCCATATAAACCCCCTTGCTCAAGGACAAGTACTGTCCCTGCCTGAGAGGGTCAGCCTGTCAGCTTGCTGACAATAAACTTTGCTGTACTTTGTGTTTGTGTGGTCTTCTGGGCTAAGGTTTTCATTGGTGCTGGGACTCAGATCTAGGCTCCCACAGTGATTTTGCTCTTCCTCTTGGGAATTCGAGCTGCCTCAGGGACCACGCTCAGGTCCACCCAGAGGACAGCCGAGGTGACCTCCTCCTGACATACTACTCTTTCTATATCATACACCAGTAACCAATCTGCCCTTCTTCCCCAGTGAGTGACACCTTTTGTCAGGGGCCCAGAGTTTCCTGCCTCTTTGGCTACTGGGTTGGAAAAATCTTGGTGCCAAGTACTGATCCCTGTCCTCCTGCCCTAGGCCACTGAGACAGATAGGCCAAGGGACCCAGCAATTGTGTGGTGATGGCCCCTCTTGCTGCTTGCTACCTCCACATTAGTTGAACAGAGACACTCTGGGGATGCCTATAGAATCTCTAGGGCCAACTCTGCACCCTCACCATAGGAGGTGCCCAGTCTAAAATTCCTCAGGACACAACCTAATAGTGCTCTCAAGTTTGAGCCTGATCTTAAGCCTCATAAGCTCATATGCTTATGTAATCAAATTTTGCCCCAATATTCACTGGATGAGTTCACATGGCCCCTTCATGGGACACCGGACCCCAATATTTTACAGGACTTATATAATTTCTGTGGTCATTTGGGAAAATGGAAGGAAATCATCTACACACAGGCTCTCCTCCCTCCCTGCCTTTCTGCTTGTGCTCTTGAGGGTTGAGACACAGGCAAGATCCCAGGAAACCCCTCTAAGTTCCCTTTCAAGGCTAGCCACCCTGGCTTAAATTCTCTTAGCTAAAACTGTCTATCTCTCTCTGTTTCTCCTGGAGTACACCCACACTCTGTTACTGTGTGACCCTGCCTTTCTGCCTCTCTGCTTGTCGGTCTGCTGCCGGTATGCTAATGAAGTTTCACCAAGTCCTTCTCTGACCTTCACTCCAGAGATACCTCCTCTGCTCTCCTTCCCTGCTTACTGAGTCCTTCTCTGCCATAAGCCTCTCAGCCAACTCCTCTAGAAAGGTAACATTCTTTGTCTTGTAGCAATCTCAATATCCCCCCTCTGTCTCTGTCTCTGTCTCTGTCTCTGTCTCTCTCTCTCTCTCTCTCTCTCTGATGACCTCCAGAGTAGAAATCATTTGCCATTAAATCACCTCCATTCCAGCCAAAATTTCTCCAACTAAATGGCCAGTGGTCAGTCGAAGTCTCTCTTCCATCCTTGCTAAAAAGCAAAACTTCTCTCCCTCACTCAAGTTTACCAAGCCTGGTGGCTTTGCAGTTTATCACAGACTTTGCTGAAAGGTCACTGACAACATTGAGGTTTTTCACCAGCTGCACTGAGTTAATATATTAGCCAAAAAGCCTTGCTCACAGGGCTGGGGATATAGGCAAGAGTGCCTGCCTCGGATACACGAGGCCCTAGGTTCGATTCCCCAGCACCACATATACAGAAAACGGCCAGAAGCGGCGCTGTGGCTCTAGTGGCAGAGTGCTAACCTTGAGCGGGAAGAAGCCAGGGACAGTGCTCAGTGCTCAGGCCCTGAGTCCAAGGCACAGGACTGGCCAAAAAAAAAAAAAAAAAAAGCCTTGCTCACAAAGTTGTTAGTGAGATAAGGAGGCAAAAAGAAAAAGGGATGTCTTGAGTTTTCTAAGACAGAGCTTATAAAACAGTATAAGGAAAGACTTTGGAAAGAGAATTGAGGAAGAGATTAGAAGAGATTTGGGGAGTAAGAATTGTCTTAAATATTTGCTCAGAAAGGAAAAATTAAGACAAACCACAGAATGTTCAAGTAAGTTGCAGATGGTGTAAGTCGCAGAGGGTGTATGGGTTGAGTTTTAAGACAGATCTTATCTTTGTAAAGACCTCGTGGCATCTATAATGCTGCCTATCTTATTTAGTAAATAACTAAATTGTTATAATAAGTTATTGTCTCAAACTTCCAACATAACTACTCTTAAGCAAATTTAATCCTCTGTAGCATTCAAGTCAGACACCCCCCCCAAAAAAAAGTTCCTCACCAATCACATAACAGCTAACTCTCATCCAGCAACCAAGGAACATGCCAACGCCATCTTTTCTGATCAAAAGTTTAAGACCTGACTCTAAAAGCATAAGACCCTACTCCCCTGTTACCCCACACCAGCAGGAAGTCGCCAGACAAGCAACAGCACCTCCTTCACCCTGTTTCTTTTGCTTTTCCAGAGTCAGGAATGATAAAAATGAATTAAACTAAGAGCCCTCACCTTCTCCCCAACAGCCATATCTTAAAACAGTCCTTGCTGCCCACCCTACTGAATCACCTCCCCTCCCCTAACCCCTGAACAAATGTACCAGTGGTCTCGAAAGAGAGCCCAAGATCAAGGACACATCTGATGCTGATGCCTCTGATGAACACAGAGGCAGTTGAGACCTTGAAACATTGCTCATCTACCCCACCTACATCTCACCCCACTTTGTCACCCCCCCTTCACTCTTTCTGCTTCTGCCACTTCTTCAACACTTATGTGACTATCTCTGGAACTATGTCTTCTGACAAGCCTCCTCCCTGCCCCCCACCTTTTCCAATCACCCATATAGCCACCAAGGTCCATGGCCAGTCACATTAAATTCACAGCACCCTCTTACACCGCAGTTACCACAAGATCTCCGTCTCTGCAGATTACAAAGAAAGTGAAGCCAAGCATGCCCAGCATTCTGTAACACTTGATAATGCAGTATCCAGGCCACCCAGGACTCATACCCACAACAAGAAAGTCACCAGCACTCAGTCAATCGGGCTAGGAGTCTTTATTTAGCTGTGCACAGTGGTTGCTCTCCACCATCAGGATGGCAAGGGGCAGCAACGAGCCACCATAGGGCTGGGTCTTAATTTTTTTTATTATTTATTTATTTATTTATTTTTGGCCAGTCCTAGGCCGTGAACTCAGGGTGTGAGCACTGTCCCTGGCTTCTTTTTTGCTCAAGGCTAGCACTCTGCCACTTGAGCCACAGTGGCTCTTCTGGCCATTTTCTGTATATGTGGTGCAGAGGAATCGAACCCAGGGCCTCATGTACACGAGGCAAGCACTCTTGCCACTAGGCCATATTCCCAGCCCCAGGGCTGTTTTTTTTTTTTTTTTTTGGCCAGTCCTGTGGCTTGGACTCAGAGCCTGAGCACTGTCCCTGGCTTCTTTTTGCTCAAGGCTAGCACTCTGCCACTTGACCCACAGCGCCCCTTCTGGCCATTTTCTGTATATGTGGTGCTGGGGAATTGAACCCAGGGCCTCATGTATACGAGGCAAGCACTCTTGCCACTAGGCCATATCCCCAGCCCCAGGGCTGGGTTTTTAAAGGTAGAAGCTATGCATTCTACATCAGGTGGTCTGGTAGCACAGAACCAGGAGATTAAGGCAGGGGGTAGAGCAAGTCACAAATGGGTTAAGCAAGCTGCTTATAGAAGCAGAATTTTGCAGTGAAGCTGATCTAATGTCAACTTTATTTTAAAAATTGTTACCATGTTTCCCTAATATCAACTAAGCAAGCTTGATGGGGGGTGGCTAAAACCATCCACTACTCAATCATAAGTGGACCAACCTGACAGTCGCCATGGCATTTCTGTAACTACTATGGTTATTTCTATAATCTATTACTATGATCATTTTTACAATCCGTTACTATGGTTGCTACCTACATACAGAGAGGAACAAGGGCAACATATATTTTTAAATGTCAAACTACAAGGAACTAGTCTCACAGGTGGGGGTGCAGCCCTCTAGCATGGAGTCACCAAAACGGAGTTATAGAACCTTAGAGCAAATTCTAAGACAGTGAAAATTTATAAGCCCTATTGTTTCTAGGAGCTCAGGGGGCTACACTTCTCCTTGGTTTTCATAGACAATATCAAAACATACCAAGGACTTGATGCCTGCAAAACATTTCACAGAAAGTGCAGGAGCCTCACCAACCAGACAGTCAATCAGATGCTCCTGGGACAATACCACGTCACCCCTCACCCAGAGCATACTTCCAAATGACTCCAACCATTATCCAGCAGAAAGCAGTTACAGAAGATGAACCTTCGCCTGTGTACCCTAACATGGTATCCCCACCAAAAATAAACAAAAAAATGGGGGAATTGTAGCCTAACTTCCTCTACCTTAGGAGCCACTCCACTATCTTAGGCCCTGCGGTAAAGCATGGCCTTTTCCCTGAAATCTGGTAACACAGGCCCTTTCCCCAAATTAGCTGACTCAGGCCTTATCAATTATTGGGTGACACAGGCAACTGCAATCATAAGCGTTAGCCCTGCCACAACAAAGTTTCTTGCTCTCATGCACTTCACAAACTCCACATCTCACACAAATCAGACTCCAGAGTACTCCCTACCCCTAGTGAAATTCTCCACCCCCAGTCCCTTAGCCACATAAACCCCCTTGCTCAAGGACAAGTACCTGAGAGGGTCAGCCTGTCAGGTTGTTGACAATAAACTTTGCTGTCTGTGACTTGGTGTCTGTGTGGTCTTCTGGGCTGGTGCTTTCAAAACACACACACACACACACACACACACACACACACACACACACAATCTGTCATGATCCTTCCCACTCCCCACGGCAGCCCATATCACCATCAGCCCTTCAATTTTTGAGATAGGCTCTTGTTGTAGAGACAAACCTGGTTTCAAACTAAAGATCCTCCTGTGTCAGCTTCCTAAGTGCTAGGATTATAGACATGTGCCACCGCACCCAGTTTCATTTTGTTTTCTTGTTCTAACTGAGTGTCTATCCTCTGACTATCCACTTGGGCATCTTCCTTCTATCTAGCCATCCATCTGTCTCCTCCCTCCAACGGACAAATCCTGTTCCTTGCTGAGACTGTCCTGCCATCCATGCCTCCCTTTTCTGTCAGACCACCAATTTTTGCCTTTACTATTCATCAGAGAACTCTATTATCCCATGTGTCCATTCCTACTACCTAATTTCATCCAGTCCTTCAGAGCTCCACCCCCAGCACGCTGATCACTGGGCCTCCTTGTTCCACCCCACACAAATGGAATCAGCACTATTGGGAGAGTTAGGGCCACAACAAGCAGGACAGAAAGGTGTCTGCAGAGGCTGAGCAGGTCTTGCTCATTGTCTGTGTGGATCATTGTCTCCGACATACAGCCTGGCACCTAGAAAAAGAGACATGGCATTTAGGGTATTACAGGAGCACAAGGACTGATTTCCCTAAGGGCTGTACTCAGTGACATAAATCTACACAAATTATGAGTATGCACCCTACCCTTGGAAACTGATGGGGCCAAGGCTTGGAGGAAAGGAGCTCAGAGGCTCTTGTCCCAGCCCTGGCCCTGGTCGTACTCACTGGAGAAGATGAGGTATTCATGGTGACCATGAGTCTCTACATGAAGAACATGGCCCCATTGACCACAGCCTATATCCAGTACTAGAAGGGACTAAAATCTACATGTCATGGAACTGTCATGCTGAGTGCTCTAGATTTGACCCAGGCCCTTCAACCCAGCTCTAACCTCCAGATTCCTCTCCTCCTAGACTGGTATTCAGCTGGTACACACTGGGATGTTGTGTGACTAGCCAAGCCTCCCTTCTCTGTACCCTCTCACTCATTCTTCACACAGTACCATGCTGCTCCTTTGCGTCCCATTACCCACAGTTCTTTATCTATGCTTCCTCTCTGTAAAGATATTCTTCACCTATCATCTGATCTTCTCTGTTCCCCAGCCCTGTACATTCCAATCCCCACACCAGCTGATTCTCTGATCTCTGCCATTTTCACAGCTACTAGAAGTTAAAATAATAGGCAGATTCACTGCGACAACATGGTTACTCTTCCTCCCCTGAAGGATCCTGACTAGCTGAAACTCCTCCCTTGTCCCAGTCTAACCTCAGGCTGAACTTCCAAGGCTGTTTTGGGGACCATCAGACACAACAAGTGCCCTTCTCCCTCCCAGCTGGCCCATCACAAAGGCCCCCTAGCTTCCCACTCACTGGCCCATGTAGATGGGCAGGACCACAGGGTGGCACGCAAGACCAAAGCCATACTAGGCACTGTGTATGACATCTGTTCAGGAACAGACATAATCCATGGAGTTAGAGTATTGGAGGATCAGAGGACATCCTTCTCCCCTCCTCTCAGTCACCCTCTCTATGAGACACAGGTCAGTCCCAAGCTCAACGACGTGGTTCCACCATGAATAATGCAGTGGGACAGGACCAGAGGGTCTGAATGTGATAGGAGTTCCTATATTCCTGTATCCCTACTGTGAGACAGGTGTGAACATCTTGGCCTCACAGTTGTAGATCTCCTGGGAAGACTGAAGTGTCTTTTGCCTTCATTACTGTCTCCTTGGGACTCATAACACAGCTTAGTTGTGTGTGTGTGTGTGTGTGTGTGTGTGTGTGTGTTTGTGTGTGTGTGTGTGTGTGTGTGTGCGCGCGCATGCATTTGTGCATGTGCTGGTACTGGGGTTTGAACTGAGGGCCTGAATGATATTCCTTAGCCTTTCTTCAGCAATGCTAAGGATAGACCACTTAAACCACAGCTCAACTTCTGGCTTTTTGGTGGTTAACTGGAGATAAGAATCTCAGGACTTTCTTACCTGGGCTTACTTTGAACCAGGATCTCTGGACTTTTAAAGCCACAATGGTCTGGCTGTGGTGACTCATTCCTGCAATCAGTACCATGGACTAAAGATCAAGCCCCAGTACTAACAAAAAATAGGCATTTCTAGCGTCTAGATATTTTCAGAATCAAACCAGTCATTTAACAGGATACACATGGACAATCAAAATTAAGCTTTCAGGTAACCGTGAAGTAACTCCACCAGAGTCAGAACGACAAAAGCAGACAAATGCATGTACCCCATGCAATGTCAAGGGACTAGATTTAGGTCAGACCTGAAAACACAGAGCTATGTATCAAAACAATCAGAGGAGATAGGGTTGGAGTTCACACTTGTAGTTCCAGAATTGTCTAACCCCAACTCTTGGGAGATTGAATTGGGAGAGTAAGAAGAAAGAGTATGAGTCCAAGGGTAGCACTGGCTACATAGTAGAACCCTCTTTTAAAAAAGGAGGAGCTGGGGATATGGTTTAGTAGTAGAGTGCTTACCTAGCATGCAAGAGGCCCAGTACAGTAAACAAATATAAGTAAGTCAAACCACTGAGGAGTAGTGAATTGTGCGCATCTGGAAATGCACATAGCAGGACACTTGGAGTCTCAAAGAACAAACAACCTAACAGAAGATTCCACCATAGGATAGATCTAGAATCAACCACATATTCAGAACAACAGCCAATCCTATTGGATTATAACTGCAATACAGAAGACATGTACCATTAAAATTAGGGATCACACATATAAAACTTGAGAGGGTTTTCTAGAATAGTTATGAAATCAAGTAGAGATGAATGGAGTTGAATTCATACACAGACGTACTTAGAGACACAGATACATATACACACACAGACAAACTACCGGAGCCATCAAGCAAGGATCTAGAGCTAGACAGAGCCCAAAAGACTGATGAACCCCAAATTAAACTTGCAGGATCAGCTGGACAGGCAAATTTTCAGTGTCTGAGTGTCACAGACATATATTTAGGATGACAGTATACAGGACACATTGCATGGCTAGCCAGAGAGAATCAGCCAGTACAAAACACACAGGGTCAAATCCAGAGTTCACAGTTACTAGATCAGTACATTCACATGAGCATACACACACACACACACACACACACACACACACACACACACACACACACACGCAGACCTGCTCACAGTGGTTATTTTGAACCCATTTCCTGTCAGAATATTCTGGTGGTTAAGAGCTGAGAATCATGGTTCTAAGAGAATGCTGGCAGGAAGGTTTGTGAGATTCTTTTCCCAATTAACCACCCCAAACCCAGAAGTGGATCTGTAGGTCCACTTGGATCCACACGGTTGGTAGAGCACCAACCATAAACAAAGAACCTAAGGGATAGCAACAGATTCTGAGGTCATGTCCCAGAATTGACACACAAAAAGTAACACCTGAAAATCAGGTGGACACACACAGTTGGAAAATGAAGGTGAAACTCACAGGTAGAGGCAAGGACCTGAACGTCAGTCAGGAGACAGGATGCACTCAACATTGGGGTTCATGTTCAGGAAAGAGCTGATAACCAGGGGAGTTCAGATATGATAATGAACAAGAAATAGCATGGCTGGTGTTGATGGGAGTATGTGGAAGTAGAAGAATTCCTCTGTCCTTCCTTCCAGTCTCCTCGACCCAGTCAGGGAAATCCCACTTCACCCCACCCTCTTTCCCCTGCTAACTCCTACCTCCCAGAGTCCCCACCCCAACATTGTGCAGACATATGACCAAGGCCACCACTATCTTCCCACAGGCCCGAATATCCTCTGTCCCAGCTGCTCATAGGTCTGCATGCCTAGGGAGTGGGCAGGAAGGAATGGGATTGTGGGTTCAAGGAGTCAGAGTAGGGGTAAGAAGTAGGAAGGGTGGGTCTGGGAGCCTGGACTTGGGGAACTGATAGAGGCTAGAGGTGAGGGCTCAGGAGTTAGGGTGGAACTTGGGAGTAGAGTCTGGAATGTGCATGTGAGGACTGGAAGTGAGGATGCAGGTCTTGGAGCCAGGATGTGGGTTCAGATGATAGAGGGCAAGAAGCCTGGGATCAGGGCCAGTGGGAAGCAGGGAAATGGGGCTAGGGGCTAAGGAGTAGGGAGCTGGGGGTAGGACCCCCTGTCAAGGTGGGTGAAAGGCTTTGTGGACTCCCCATTACTTCTAGTTGTCATCATCTGCTCTTTGGCAGCTTTCTGGACACCGGATCCCATACTCTGATGTGTATTATTTCACACCATTCAAAAGTGGGTTAAGAAACCAGAAAGTCCAAGTACACCCCTCAGTTGCCTTGCTGTGAACACTTGATTCTCCCAGTCACACACAAGTTCACCAGCATTGGAAGGAGCCTTTTCCGCCTGGTAATTGCCTTGATTTGAAGAAAGAATAAAACTCCTGCCTCTATGACAAGTTGATGCTGATAACTTGGTGCAAGTCACCTAGGCTAGTTTCCTTAGAGACAGGCAGATGAGGGTGTCAACTTTCTTATAGTTTTCACCAGAAAAATGTCTCAAGGCCCTGAAGACATCTTGCCTGGGTGTCTTTGGCTGATGTTGTAACCTTAGCTACTCAGGAGACTGAGGTCTGAGAATCATGGTTTGAATCCAGCCCTAGTAGGAAAGTCGATGTGATTCTTCTATCTCATCACTCAGCCAAAAGCCAGAAGTAGAGCTCTGTTTCATGTGGCAGAGCAGTTACCTTGATCAAAGAAGCTCAGCAACAGGGCTGGGAATCTGGCTTAGAGGTAGAGTGCTTGCCTTGCATGCACAAAGCCCTGGGTTCAATTCCTCAATACCACATAAACAGAAAAAGCTGGAAGTGGCGCTGTGGCTCAAGTGGTAGAGTGCTAGCCTTGAGCAAAAAATGCTCAGGGACAGTGTCCAGGCCCTGGATTCAAGCCCCAGGACTAGCAAAAAAATAAACATAAAATACCAATTTGGAAGTAGTCCTGTGTGGCTCAAAGTGGTAGAGCAGTAGCCTTGAGCTGAAGAGCTCAGGGACAGTGCTCAGGTCTGAGTTCAAGTCCCATAACTAACCAAAAAAAAGAAAAGCTCAGCGACAATGACTATGCCCTGAGTTCAAGCCTCCGTATTAACACAATACTAAGAATGAAACATCATGCCTTGGTCCCAGTGACTCATGAGTATAATCTACTCAGGAGATGAAGATCCAGAGGATCAAGATTCAGAACCCGCCTGGGAAGAATAGCTCAAGAAATACTGTGTGGGGCTGGGGATATGGCCTAGTGGCAAGAGTGCCTGCCTCATATACATGAGGCCCTGGGTTCGATTCCCCAGCACCACATATACAGAAAATGGCCAGAAGTGGCGCTGTGGCTCAAGTGGCAGAGTGCTAGCCTTGAGCAAAAGGAAGCCAGGGACAGTGCTCAGGCCCTGAGTCCAAGCCCCAGGACTGGCCAAAAAAAAAAAAAAGAAATACTGTGTGGATCAAATTTCCTGGGTATTCTGGGGCATTTTTTCTGAATATGGGCAATGTTGAGCTCTGCTTTAATCCAGTATCACTGCCTGTTCCCACATTGGCATCATCTTAGGAAGTCAGTTTAATTAAGTTTATTCTCCTTTTCCCTGTCTCTTCTTAGTAATTTTCCACTACTAATACTCTCTCCACCCTGCTCCTGGACTACAAATATCTATTTAGCCTTGTTGGAGTCAGAGCTGAGCTCAAAACCAGATGCTGATGATGGTATGAACCACTAGCATGAGCTACTAATCATACACAGACGCTGAGATGTGAGAATTGAGATTTGAAAGGCGCACAGGCAGAGCAAACAAGAGACTCTCATCTCCAATTCACCAGCAAAACTAGCTGGCTCAAGGGGTAGTGCACCAGCCTTGAACAAATAGGCCAATGAGAACTTGATTCCTTGGGTTCACGCAACAGTACAGTCATTAAAGAAATTGTTCATTTTTCATAATCTCAAAATGTTTGTGTATAGAGGTGTGCAGATGGGTTTCTAGTTTCCTGTTCAGCATGCTATGATGCTTGTAAATATGAAGTTGTTTTCTAACCTGAGAAAGTCACTCATTATTTATTTTCTCCTTTTGAAATACTTCATTTTTCTTATGAGTCAACTATAAAACTGCATGTGCATTTTTGTTTCTCAGATACTAATTAACTTTGCTTCATTTTTTTCTGCATTTGGACCTACTTCATAGGCTTTTCTTTGTGTTTAAGTACTGAGGATTGAACCTAGAACTGCAAACTTGCTGGCAAAGTGCTCTACCATGTCAATTGTGCTCCCAGCCTTTTTTCCTTTCAGACAGGGTTAAATTAACCTTGCCAGCTGGCCTTGAACTAACAATCCTCCTGCCTCTGTATCATGAGTAGCTGGGATTACATGTGGGTACCACCAAGCCTAGCTTCACTACTTATTTTTGTTTTGTGAAAGCACTAGTGCTTGAAGTCAAGTCCTGTCACTCTCAAGTCTGGGACTCTTACCACCTGAGCCACATTTCTACTTCTGCTCTTGGACATGTTCACAGAAGATAAGATTCTCAGAAAGGCCTAGAACCATGATTCACTTAACTCAGCCTCTTGAGTAGCTAGGTCGACCTTCACTCTTGAGAATTTTATGATTCCTCCTCCTCCTCCTCCTCCTCCTCCTCCTCCTCCTCCTCCTCCTCCTCCTCCTCCTCCTCCTCCTCCTCCTCCTCCTCCTCCTCCTCCTCCTCCTCCTCCTCCTCCTCCTCCTCCTCCTCCTCCTCCTCCTCCTCTTCCTCCTCCTCCTCTTCCTCCTCCTCCTTCTTTTTGGAATTCTAGTCTTGCGACTTGAATTCAGGACATGAACATTGTCTTTTAGTTTTTCTTCTTAAGGCCAGTGCTCTACCATTTGAGCAACTGCGTCACTTCCGGCTTTTTGATAGTTTATTGGAGATAAGAGTAACACAGTTTTTCCTCTCCTGGTTGGCTTCAAACCTCGGTGCTCAGACTGAGCTAGCGTTATTGGCATGAAGCACCAGCACTTGACATTCTCCAGAATTTTATGAGTTCTTTAAACATCTTCCTCATGCCAGTGTGTCCTCTTCAATGCTTCATTTTTTTTTTTAGCATTACTGAGGTTAAAACTCTGGGTCTGCACGTTCTAGAACTTGTTAGGACTTATTTGGTAACGAGTGTCTCATGGACTTTCCTGCCTAGGCTTGGAGTTGCCATTCTCTGATGTGAGCCTCCTGGGTAGCTAGGATTACAGGCATGAGCTATTGGCTCCTAGTCTGTCTGCTTTATTTAATGCTTTATCTCCAACATCTAGAACTTTCATTGTTCAATTTACAAGCTGCCCCTAAAAAGTTCCCAGTCTCTGTATCAACTCACGGAAGGAGAGAAATGAGTGAATGCAGCTCTACTTGGGGCCCCAGTTTACCTCTACTTATCCTCAGAAAGGTTTCTCCAAGACATTTTTTAAACAAAGATCAGAAGACTGAGAACAGTGATTTTAAACCATAATTTTATTTTTTTCTCTTTACTTCAGGGAACTCCTGAGCAGCGAATTGGGTCAGATAATGGAGTAGGGACTGGGCTGGGTGAGGACTGCTAAAGTTTCGCCCTCCCTTTCGTTTTCCCAGGGTGTTTTGGGTTGACATTGAGACTAGGGTCATCATTCCATAGAAGGGGTTTTGGAAAACGGCCCGTTTCCCTTGACATATAAACTCATGCTCACGGGCATGGAGTGGGTTAAAACAGTCGATGTCATTGTTCAAAGCAGTGGCCTTAGCCTCTAGACCAGTTGGTAAGCAGGAGGCCCAGATTGATTGTTTTGAGGTGGGTGCTCAGGGTCCGCAGGTGAGAAAAGCAGAAGATGGGGCTATCAGGGAATACTCACCAGACTGTTGTGAGGCGATTCCTGAAATCTTAACTGCCCCCTGTACTCCAAGAGTGTTCTATCTATTCCTGCCTCTCCTCTGTGTTCCATCTCCTACTTTAAAAAATTTTATTATCAGGGGCTGGGAATATGGCCTAGTGGCAAGAGTGCTTACCTCCTACACATGAAGCTCTGGGTTCGATTCCCCAGCACCACATATATGGAAAACGGCCAGAAGGGGCACTGTGGCTCAGGAGGCAGAGTGCTAGCCTTGAGCGGGAAGAAGCCAGGGACAGTGCTCAGGCCCTGAGTCCAAGGCCCAGGACTGGCCAAAAAAAAAAAAAAAAAATTATCAGCACTGTAATTTTGGCTCTGGGTTGAACATTTGCGAGAAAGATGCTCTATCACCCGAGCATGTCCTCATCCCTTTTTTATTTTAGTGACATGCATTTAACCTAGGCAAGCTTTAGACCAAGATCCTTCTATGTAAACATCCCACATAGCAGGGGATTACAAGTATGATCACTATATCTGGCCCTAACTTTCCTCCTATAAGCCAGCACTTTCCTCAATTCTCCGTTATCAGAGTGTTTCTATCTCTCTTCACACTAGCTCCCCTCACCTGTCTGAATAATCTTCCCTCTATGTAGCCCTGTCCCCCTTTGCAGTATGAGGATGGGATCCAAGGGGTCATGCATGCTAGGAAATCATGTTCCCACTGAGTTCCACCACCAGCTCCTCTGTCTCTTCTGAAGACAATTACCTTCATTCTTCCAAAACCATCCACTCTTATTTCTGACTTCATCCTTCCTCTAACTCCCACAATCTCATCCCGAGAATATTCCAGAAATGTCAAGGTATTTGAGAACAACCATTTCCTCTGAACCTTGCCTCTTTTCCTCATCTCTTGCTCATGGAATGCTCACCTGATTATTGGGCTAGGCAAAAAGGTGCTCCACCAAATAATGTACCAGAAAAAAGTAGAGGTTGCTTGTGAAGCTTGTAGCTTGGGTGGATCCTTGAGGAGAAGAAAGGATAGGCGTCAACATAAGCTTCGGTGCAAGGCCAGTTCAATGAGATCAGGCTGGGACCTGGGCGGGGGGTGGGGAGGACACTGACCAATAATCCAAAGGATAGCCCAGATACAGAGTAGATGACCAGAACAGTAACCATAGACATCAGGATTAAGAATACAGTGAACAGGAGGCATAGCTTGTAACAAGCAGGATTGTGCAGATCTGTGGTGAGAGAAAGGCAGATCAGGTTGAAGACTCATGTGCTGTCCCTCCTTAATGTGAGCAGGTGTGTGTGTGTGTGTGTGTGTGTGTGTGTGTGTGTGTGTGTGTGTATTTGTGATTAACTGGAGAGAGGTGTCTCTTGGACATTCCTTCCTGAGCTGGCTTTGAACCATTATCCTCAGACCTCAGCCCCCTGAGTAGGTAGGATTATAGGCCTGAATCACTATCATTGGTCTTCATTACTATATGTTTAATTCTGACCTGTCTGAAATCCCTGCTTTCTCCACTGGAGTCTGTGTCTCTACATTGTCTGACTGTCCTTCTGTTTTTACATTGTCTAAGTGAGCTTCCTGCCTCCATATTCTGACAAAATCTTTTTGTTCTAGTTTCCTCCCACCACTGTCTACTTCTGCCTCCTGATCCGACCAGCACCTATCCTCTCTGGTCTCAAAGCCTTGCCTCTGTCTCCATCTAACTAACATTACCTTCCTCTTGTCAAAATCATTTCCACTTCCCTACCTGAGCCTTATACTTTTTACACCTTCCTACTTCAGCCTTTATCCTTTTTCTCTCCCTTGCTCCTTGGATCTCTTTCTTTCTTTCTTTCTTTCTTTCTTTCTTTCTTTCTTTCTTTCTTTCTTTCTTTCTTTCTTTCTTTCTTTCTCTCCTTCCTTCCTTCCTTCCTTCCTTCCTTCCTTCCTTCCTTCCTTCCTTCCTTCCTTCCTTCCTTCCGCCAGTCCTGGGGCTTGAACTCAGGGCCTGAGCACTGTCCTCAGTTTCTTTCTGCTCAAGGCTAGCACTCTGCCACTTGAGCCACAGCGCCCACTTCTGGCTTTTTCTATATATGTGGTGCTGAGGAATCGAACCCAGGGCTTCATGTATATGAGGCAAGCACTCTTGCCACTAGGCCATATTCCCAGCCCTGCTCCTTGGTTTTCTATCATGTGCCCCTGAGGATTAAATCTCAAGCTGAGCACTTGGGTGCTAAGTGTTCTATGCTGAGCTACATATTTTTAAACCTTGCAGAGTATTTTTGTTGTTGCAAGGAAACGAAAGATACTTTTTGTGACCATAGTGGGACTTGAACAAAAGCCTCAGTCCTGTCCCTAGGGTTTTTCACCCAAGTTTATTTCTTTACCACGTTAGCCAATTTTTTTTAGGTAATTAGAGATCAGAATCTTCTGACTGGGTGCCAGTGGCTCACACCTGTAATTCTAAACTACTCAGTAGGCTGAGATATGAGGATCATTGTTTGAAGGCAGACTGGGCAGGAAAGACTCTGAGATCCTTATCTCCACTAAACTACAAAAAAGAAGCCAGAGCTGGAACTGTTGCTTAAGGTGTAGAGTACTAGCTTTGAGCAAGAGAAGCTCAAGGACAGGGTTCAAGCCAGAGGACACACACACACACACACACATACACACACACATACACACACACGCACACACACACACACACACACACACACACACACACACACACGCCTTCTGGAATTTCCAGACCAAGCTGTTTATACATCGTGATACTCAGAGTTCAGAATAGCTAGGATTATAGGCATAAGCCACTGTTCCTAGCAGAAAACCGACGTTATGTAATAAAAATGATACATAACAAAAATTCTAGAAAGGTAGATGTGACAATTTTACTTCTTTGTATTGAAATATTTTTGACAAAACAGTAAATGTAAAATAATGAGAATTTAATCTCACTTAAGAAAGTCCATCTGCTAAAATGTGCAATTGCATAAAACAATTTATGTCACATATTATTAATATATATCCTATAGATATTTTTTTCTGTTGTTTTCCTAGTAATTGTACAAAGTGGTATTGATATGTACAGGGACCTTGTCTGAAACCTCTATTTCTTTCTTTTTCTGCTCTTTTTAAATCAATTTCAAGAGGTTCCATTATTCTATTATCATATAATGTACTTTGATAAAGTACATTATATACTCCTCCCCTTATTACCATCAGCCCTTCAATTTTTTGAGGTGGACACTTGTTGTAGAGATTAGCCTTTCCTCAAATTTGAGACCCTCCTGCCTTAGGCTCCTGACTATTGGGAATATAGACATGTATTACCATACCCAGCTTCATCTTGCTTCTTCATCCTGTCTGTGCTTCTATACTCTGACTAAATGCTTCTGTTTGTTCCTTCTGTCTAGACACTCATCTGTACTTCTTCACACTAACCAAACTAGTTTTGTTACATGGTGAGCCTCCCTCTCCTGCCATCCCTGCCCCTCTTCTGTCAGAACACTATTTTTGCCTGTGCACCCATTCCTGGCTCTTCCTTCCTTATCCAGCCCCTCAGATCTCCAGCTTCTGTCCAAACAACCATGTGTAGGCCCTCTATTCATCCACTCCTGGCATCCAGCTCCCTAGGCCTCCCCCTCATCCACTGCCCAGTGGAATCAGTGCCATTGATAGGGCCAAGACAAGGAGGATGGTGAGGCACATGAAGCAACTGAGCAGGTACTGCTCATTGCATATGTGGACCATAGCCTCCAGCATACAATCTAGGACATGGGAGAAGAGACATGGCATTCAGGATGTGACAGGAAGACAAGGACTAATGCCACCCTCACCATGTCAGAAATTTGCAAAGGAGACTCACATGCACATTCCCCTTGTAAACTGATGGGTCCAAGGTCTGGGAAAGAAGGAGCTCAGAGGCTCTTGTCTCAGCCCCATCCCTGGACATAGCCCTACTCAATGGAGAAGATGAAATATCAATAAATGATCATGAGTCTCTATGTGCTCCTCTGTGCTTACACATGCCTACTTCAGTGACCAGTACATGTAGTCCCTGGAACACATGAGCAGGGAATAAATGAGCACTTGCTGTATCCATGTGCTGGATATATTCCATTCCTCAGACTCTCAAAATAATTCTTCAAGGTAGATGTGGGTATTTTACAGAGGAGGGAATTCAGGCTCAAAAACACAAGGGAACATCACTTTTGCTCATCGGGGCCTCTCTGCTGATGCCAACTGGGAGAGGAGGGATGGTGGTTAGGGACCTTCAAGCCAGTGGCAAGTGGGCAGAGAAGTGAATACCCCTTCTGTCTTTGCCCAGATGTGTAATCCAAGAGGCACGGTACATGGCTCCTGGGAGGGCCCCAGGAGGAACAAGCCTTAGTTGTCCATGGCATTAAGCAACTAGGACAGGTATGGACCCATACTTCCCATCCCATAGAGCTTTCTCTAAAGACCATCAGTCACATGCCAGCCTTTATCTCTGCTGTGAGTGCAGGCTATCTGGGTAGATGGAAGCTTAAAGTTATAATGCCCTAAGAAATGTGAGTCCCCAGCAGACACAAGCACTTTCTCCACAGTGCACAGGGTGAAATGACCCTAAGAGAGATCTAGCTTGGAAGGAGACAGTAGAAGACCTTCTAGGATACAAAAGGAAGAAGTTAGACTTGGGTGAAATAGAGGCTCTGAGCCCTGATCCTCAAACAGGGTGGTCGAGGTGGCATTCCCAAGATAGCCAGACAGCCTGCTCCCTCCCTTCTCCCCTAGAGGCCAGGCAGCTGTGGGCATGGAGAAGGAAGCCAGCCCAAAGGATGGCCACAGCTCTGCAAAAATCCCACAGCCTCTGACCCTTGCTTGTACAGTACCTGGGAGCCTCATGAACAAACCCGGCCTTGCCACAGGTCCAGAACACAGAGACCTGTAGAGGCAGAGGTGGCACTGCCTTTGTGTGGTCCCCACCCCTCACAGCTTCAGATCTAGTGCTAAGTGTATAAGTATGGGCTTGAACACCCCCTCTATGGCCCACTCATACCTGAGCACCTCCGACAAAGAGCCTCGGCCCCTTTTGCCAGGTCCACAAACAGGAAACTCCAAGCAACCTGTAGACCTCACTGAGCTGTGGGCACGTCCTCCTCTTCTCTCAGCATCTGGGAATGGCCTGCTGTTACCACAGAGCTTCAGTTCCCCCGACTGAACCTTTGCTTCAGCTTCCCACCCACACAAACACACACCTAGGAGTTCTGCCTCCTCCCTATTGGTCCTATAATTTCAAGTATCAAAAAAAATGCTGTTCTTCATTTTATTATTTTTCAGTCATTCAGTAACAGGACTAATGTTCCAGGTAAAGTTCACATAAAAATAGAAAACATGCTGAATTTAGTCAGATTGGTGCACCATGATCTACTGCAAGTCCGTCCGTCCTTCCTTCCTTCCTTCCTTCCTTCCTTCCTTCCTTTATTTTTTCTCTTCCCTCCCTTCCTTCTGTTTTGTTTAATTTATTTGTGATGGTATTCGGGCTTCAAATCAGATCCTAGGTGCAGTCCCTTACCTCTTTGTACAAGGCTGGGCTTCTACCATTCGTGCAAAGACCTCACTTCCTGATTCTTTGGTGGTTATGTGGAAATAAAATCCTCATTAATTTTTCTGCTTAGGTTTGTTTTGAATCATTGTTCTCAGATGTCAGTCCTGTCTCTAAGCGACTAAGATTATAGGTGTGAAGCTACTTGCTTTGAGCTTGCTTGCTTCACTTAATGTTTTTACTCCAGCATCCAGAACATTCACTGCTTAATCTCACCCCTGTCCCTCTGAAGACTCCTAATCATTGTAGCAATTCAATGGAGGAGAAAAGTGAGTAAATATAGGTCTATTTGGGGCCTCAGTTTACCCCTACCGATCCTCAGATAGGTAGCCTCAAGATGAATTTAACAAAGATCAGAGGACTAATACCAGTGATTTTAAACAGCGTGTTTATTCTTTAATTCTGGAAACACTTCAGCAGCCACTTGGGCCATGTAGTGCAATAGGGAGTGGGCTGGGTGAGGGGCCCTGAAGTCTGGCCCTTCCTCTCCATATGCCATGGCATTTGGCATTGGGACTGGGACTAGGGTCGCCACTCCATAGAAGGGTTTCAGGAAAGTGCCTCGTTTCCAACGACATAAAAACTCATGCTCACGGGCATACAGCGGGTTAAGACAGGCCGTGTCATTGTTCCACACTGTGGCTTTGGTCTCTAGCCCCGTTGGTAAGCAGGAGGTCCAGATTGATTGTCCTGAGGTGGATGTTGATGGTGCCAAGGAACAGGGCCTGCAGGAGAGAGGAGCAGAAGGTCAGACTGTCAGGGGCTCCTCACCCAGTCTCCCTCTGAACAGGCTCCTGAAACCCTCACCAGCCCTCCCAAGTGTGTCCCATCCATTTCTGCTTCTCCTCTCTGCTCCATCTCCTCCTTCTAAATTTTTATTTATGAATACTGCAGTTTGAGCTCAGTGTTGAACTATTGTGAGAAAGATTCCCTACCATTTGAGCCATGCCCTAGACCCTTTTGCTATTAGTAATTTTTAGGTAGCATCACACACATTTACCCTGGGGAAGGACCAAGGTCCTTCTTCCTAAACCTCCCATATTGCTGAGGATGACAGGTACCAATGTTACACCTGTGCTGAAAGCCACAACTGTCCTCGATCATTACTTTGCAAAGTGTTCCCATCTCTCTTCACAACAGATTTCCCTCATCTGCCTGAAGAATCATCCCTCTATGTAGGCCTGTCCCCCTTTGCAGTGCTATGGATAGGACTCAAGTGGTCATGCATGCTAGAAAAGCATGCTCCCACTGAGCCCCAACTCTACCCCATCTGCTTCCTCCAGTGTCCCTTGTCTTCCTAGACCCTGCTGTTGCTCTGTCAGCTCTATCCCTTCTTAGGACAATTGCCCTTAGTCTTCTTACCCTCCACCCCCATTCCTGGCTTCACCATTCCTCCTTACCCACAGCTCTATCCTGATAATGTTCCAGAAATGGTACTGCCTCTAAGAATAAGCATCCCCGCTGAACACTGACTTTTTTTCTCCAGCCCTTACCCATGACATGCTCACCTGATTATTGGGCTAGACAAAAAGGGGCTCCACCAAACAAGGTGCCAGATGATGGTAGAAGATTCAGATGAAGGAGCAAATGACACTTCTATCTTAGGTGGAGGCTGAAGGACAAGAAGGGACAGGAGTCAAGCTAAGTGTGGATACAAAGCAGTACCAATGAGGTCAGGCTGGGGAATGGGGTGGGAGATACTGACCAGAGTGCCACAAGTTTCCATGGATAAATGATACAGGCAGGTACAAGTAGTAATTCCAGCCAGCATGATAATGGTTATAGTCAGAAGAAGGATTATTCTGTAAGCAGTAACATTCTGTAGATCTGTGGGCAGAGAAAGGCAGGTCAGGGGTTGGGATATGTGTGCTGCCCCTCCTGAATGGGACCAGGTCGTTGTGTTTGTGGGTGTGTGCTAGTACTGGAGCTTGAGTTTGGGGCCTGTGCTCTCCTTATGCCTCCTCCAGCCTTTTTTCCCCCTATGTAGTAAATTGACAATAAGTCTCTTGGACATTCCTGCTTGAGCTGGCCTTGAAATAGGATGTTCAGATCTCAGCTGCTTGAGTAGGAAGGATTATAGGTATAAGCCACCAGCAACTCTCTCTATTACTATATCTGGAACTCCACCATATCTGAAATCCATTTTCTCCACTAAAGACTGTGGCTCTGCCTTGTGTGACTGTCCCTGTGTGCCTCCATCATCTAAATGAGATTCTTGCCGCAACTCTCTGACAAAATCTTTTCTACCGGTCTCTACATGAACCCCATTCTTCCTGAGTTTGTCCACTGCTGCCTCCCCTTCAGGCTAGCACCTGTCCTTCTCCCTGGTCTCAAAGCCTTGCCTTTGTCTCCATCTAACTAGCTGTACCTTTTTCCTGTCAAAATCATCCCCACCTCCCTAGCTGACCCTCACATTTGCTACACTTCCCTACCACCATCCCTTTTCTGTCCCATGTTCTTTGAATAAATCCCAAGCTGAGCACAAGGGTAATAAGTGTTGTACACTGAGCTACATAGTTTAAAACTTTGTGTTGTGTTGTGTGTGTGTGGTGTTGTTGTTCTTTTTGTTGTTCTGATTTTTTTGGCAGTCCTGGGGCTTGAACTCAGGGCCTGAGCACTGTCTCTGGCTTCTTTTTGCTCAAGGCTAGCACTCTACCTCTTGAGCCACAGTGTCACTTCCGGCTTTTTTTTTTGTTTTTGTTTTTGTGGTACTGAGAAATTGAACCCAGAGCTTCCTGCATGCTAGGCAAGCACTCTATTGCTAAGCCACATTCCAAGCCCTTGTTTTGTTGCTAGGAAACCAAAGATATTTTTTGTGTCTATCATGGTGCTTGAACTACAGACCTTGTCCCTGTCCCTATACTTTTTCATTCAAGTCTGCTTCTCTACCACTTAAACTACTACCCCACAGTCACATATTTCTTTGGCAGATATTTTAAGATAAGAATCCTGGCTGGATGCCAGTGGCTCACGCTATAATCCTAGCTACTCAGAAGGCTGAGATCTGAGGATCATGGTCTAAAACCAGCACAGATAGGAAAGCCTCTGAGATTCCTTATCTTCACTGAACTGTCAGTAAAGCCAGAAATGGAGTTGTGGCTCTAGTGGTAGGGCACTAGCCTTGCACCAAAGAAGCTCAGGGACAGCAACAAGGCCCTGAGCACATATCCCAGGACATGGGGACACACACATACACACACACAACCAATCATTTTCTGGACTTTTCAGCCAGGGCTGCCTTCTCATTATGATCCTCAAATCTCAGACTCTTGAATAACTACAATTTCAGGCATGAGTCACTGTTCCCAGCAGGAAACGAAGGATATGTACTAAAAATGATGCAAAAACAATGAAATGCAATTCTAGAAAAGTAGATCCGAAACTGTATTTCTTTGGATCAAGATATGTAATACAAGGCACTAAATGTAAAATAATTAAAATTTTATCTCACTTTAAAAAGTTAGCTTGCTAAAATTGAAATTGCATAAAACAACTGATGTCACACATTATTACAGTGTATACCCTATGGACATATTATCTCTCTTGCATAATTACTAGAAAAACTAGTAATTATGCAAAGTGGTATCGATGTGTACAGGGTATTTGCCAGAATCCTCTATTGCTTTCTTTTTCTCATTTTCCCTTTTTAACCAATTTTAAGAGTTTCCATTTTCTGTTTTCATACATAATGTACTTCAATCATGATTGTTCCTCCCCAGCCTTAATCACCATCAGCCCATCCGTTTTTGAGGTGGGCTCTTGCTGTGGAGACCAGCCTGACTGGAACTCGAGCCCTTCTTGCCTCAGCCTAACGGATATACACATGTGTTCCCATGTCCACCTTCATCTTGCTTCACCATTTTAGCTGTGCTTTTTCCTCTGAGTAATTACTTCTGCCTCTTCATTCTGTTTAGCCATCTATCTGTGCCTCTTCCCTTCAACTGAATGAGTGGTTTCCTGCTGAGCCTCCCTCTCCTGCCATCCATGACCACTCTTCTGTCACACCACCAATTTTTGCCTTCTCTGTCCATCAGAGACCTCTTCCTTCCTGTGTGGCCATGCTTGCCTCCTCCTTCCATTCAGTCCCTCAGATCTCCAACCTCCATTCCAACAACCATGTTTGAGCCCTCTATTCATCCAGCCCCAACATCCTGCTCCCTGGGCCCTCTCACCCCCCCACACTGCCCCCACTTAGATCAGCACCATCGTCAGAATAAGGGTCTGGAGAAGGAGGACGCTGAGGGATACGCAGAAGCTGAACAGGTCTTGCTCCTTGTATTAATGGACCGTCACCTCCAGCATAGAACCTGGGACATGGGAGGAGACAGAATTCAAGATGTGACAAGATCATGAGGACTGATACCCCCTGAAACCCACCCTCACAGTGTCAGAAATCTACACAGATACTCATGCACCCCCCCCCTTGATAATTGTGGGTCTAAGGTCTGGTAGGGAAGGAGCTTAGAGGTTCTTGTCCCAATCTCCAGCCTCTACCTAGCTGCACACATTGGAGAGAATGAGGTAATCATGAGTCTCTCCATGAAGAACTTGTCCACAATGGACACATTGACCAGAGCCTACATCCTGCACTAGGAGGGACTAAAGAGTACAGGTCATAGAACTGTCCTGCTGAGAGGCCTGGACTTGGCCCAAACACTCAAACCCAGTTTCAGCCTCCAAAGACCCCTCTTCCCAGGCCTTCAACTGGTACATACTGCGGTGCTGTGTAAATAGGAAGCGTCCCTTCTCTGCCCTCATCCATTCTGCCATCTCCCAAGCATTCTTTTAACCCTGTCTCTTCCTTCCAGCTGACTATTTATGCTGTCCCTCTGTGTCCCATCACCCATCTAGTCCTCCACTACTTTATCCTTGCCTCACTCCCCACAAATATATCCCTCCTCATCCATCTGACCATCCCCACTTCCCAGCCCTGTCTGTAAAGATTCTCATTTCCACCCATTCTCTGATCTCTGCCATTCTCACAGCTACAGGGGTTAAAATAATAGGCAAACTCACTGAGGCAGCATGGCTGCCCTTTGTTCCTTGGGGGCTTCTGACCAAATGAAACCTCACTTTAGTCAGAGTGCTCTCTGAAGCTAAAGTTCCAAGGCTGCTATGGGGACCATTAGACACAATAAGGGCCCCTCTCCCTCCCAGCTAGCCTATCACACAGGCACCCTGGCTGACCAATCACAGGCAGAGATCCATAAAAATGGGCAGGTCCTCAGGGTGGCACACAAGACCAAAACCATAATGTGCACTGTGTATAGGAACATAAACGGTTCATGTGGTTAGGGTATAAGAGGATCACAGGACCTCTTTCTCCCTCCTTAAGCCCCTCTGTCACTCTCCTTATCAAGAACATGTCAGCCCATGAAGTTCACCATACTGCTCCACCATGAGTGATTCTCTGATCTCTGCTTCCGGAGTAGATAGGTTTACAGGCATGAGCCACCAGGGGCTGGTTTAAAACTTTTTAAAAAATTATTATAAAGGTAATGGACAGAGAGGTTACCGTTATGTAAATCAGGTAAAGAGTATGTTTCTTTTTGGACAGGTACCCCTTCCCCTTCCCTCAAAAGTAAATTTCTTTATAGAGTTGTGTCATTCTAGTGCCCTTTTGGACCTGTGCTCAAAACATAAAATCACATCTCCTATATAAACCCCAATTTGAGGACTGGGGTTTATAAAGGACTAGCTGTTAAACTTTGGTTTGAAGGAAGAATATCTCTCAATCAATCTGTATACCCTAAAGAAAATGAAGAAAAGATTTCAAAAGTTGTAGACCCCAAACTGTCAGAAGAGCCCCTTCAAAACTTGTGCTTAGCATCTCAAGAAGTTCTTCAGAAAGCTCAGCAAAGTGGGAGGTCAAAGTGCCTCCAATGTGGGCTGGGAATATGGCCTAGTGGCAAGAATTCTTGCCTCGTATACCTGAAGCCCAGGGTTCAATTCCCCAGCACCACATATATAGAAAATGACCAGAAGTGGCGCTGTGGCTCAAGTGGCAGAGTGCTAGCCTTGAGCAAGAAGAAGCCAGGGACAGTGCTCAGGCCCTGAGTCCAAGCGCCAGAACTGGCAAAAAAAAAAAAAAAAAAAAAAAAGTGTCTCCAATGTGGTGGTTCCCAGATGTTCTTCTGCTACACGTGTTGCGTCCCAGTCAAAAACGTACCTACTGAACAAATTCCACTTGTGAAGCTACCACTGAAGATTGACATTATTAAACATCCAAATGAAACAGATGGCAAAAGTACAGCTATACATGCAAAGCTCTTAGCACCTGAATTTGTAAATATATACCCATACCCTTGTATTCCAGAATATGAAGACCATCAAGTGGCATTTGTTTTTCCTGAACCTGAGTCTATATCAATAGAAGATATTTCTTTTCATCTACAAAAACGAATTCAAAGTAAAGCTAGAGGCAGAAATGATGACCCTGAGAAGCAGTCTTTTAAACGCAAGAAACTGAAGAGCAGGAGAGCAGTGAGCTGAACGAGAGCAGAGGCGCAACACTGAAAAAATTATCTTCATAGACAGTACCTGGAACCAGTGACAGCAAGGGTTGTTACAAGTTGAATTGAAAACCAGAAAAACTTGCTTTTGGCACCATCAGAAAGGGAAGCCAGACACTTTCCTCTCCACAATTGAAGCCATTTATCACTTTCTAGTGGACAACCACACTGATGTATTAAGAGAAATATGAAGGAAAATATGACAATCTGTTATTTTTCTATTCTTTTGTGTACCAGTTAATAAAAAATGCCAAATGCTCTGGAGGTAAGGAAGCAGCAAAACTTATCCATTAGTTAAGAAGTCATCTGTTATTTTCTTTTCCTAAAATTAATAAACTTACAGTTGTGCTTTGTTAAAAAAAAATCACATCTCCTGGTACCATATTTTCTCTGCTGATACTGAGGCTTGAACTCAGGACCTCATGCTCTCAGACTTTTTAGTTTAAAGCTGATGCTCAACCACTTGAACCACACCTCTTCTGCTGGCTTTTGTTCATTAATTGGAGATAAGAATCTCACGGATTTTATCTGCCTAGCCTAACTTCAAACTGAGGTAAACAGATCTCAGACTCTTGAGTAGCCAGGATTAAAAGCACAAACAATTGGCTCCAAATAACCAATAAAATGTTGTTAGTTGGGCTGTGGCTCAAGTAGAAAGCCAGGCTTGAGTAAAAAAGCTAAGGGACAGTACCAGGGCCCTCAGTTTGAGGCTTAGGACTCCAAAAACTAAACCAAAACAGAACAAAACTAAATGTCAGGCCCAGACCTGCTACACAGAACCAAAAAAACCTTTGAATGATGCTGCCAGGGGTCCTACACGAACTTAGCTCCTAGCCCCAGTTCCCTGCTTCCCACTGGCCCTGGTCCCAGGCTTCTTGCCCTCTATCATCTGAACCCACATCCTGGCTCCAAGACCTGCATCCTCACTTCCAGTCCTCACATGCACATTCCAGACTCTACTCCCAAGTTCCACCCTAACTCCTGAGCCCTCACCTCTAGCCTTTATCATTTCCCCGAGTCCAGGCTCCCAGACCCACCCTTCCTACTTCTTACCCCTACTCTGACTCCTTGAACCCACAATCCCATTCCTTCCTGCCCACTCCCTAGGCATGCAGACCTATGAGCAGCTGGGACAGAGGATATTCAGGCCTGTGGGAAGATAGTGGTGGCCTTGGTCATATGTCTGCACAATGTTGGGGTGGGGACTCTGGGAGGTAGGAGTTAGCAGGGGAAAGAGGGTGGGGTGAAGTGGGATTTCCCTGACTGGGTCGAGGAGACTGGAAGGAAGGACAGAGGAATTCTTCTACTTCCAAATACTCCCATCAACACCAGCCATGCTATTTCTTGTTCATTATCATATCTGAACTCCCCTGGTTATCAGCTCTTCCCTGAACATGAACCCCAATGTTGAGTGCATCCTGTCTCCTGACTGACGTTCAGGTCCTTGCCTCTACCTGTGAGTTTCACCTTCATTTTCCAACTGTGTGTGTCCACCTGATTTTCAGGTGTTACTTTTTGTGTGTCAATTCTGGGACATGACCTCAGAATCTGTTGCTATCCCTTAGGTTCTTTGTTTATGGTTGGTGCTCTACCAACCGTGTGGATCCAAGTGGACCTACAGATCCACTCTGGGTTTGGGGTGGTTAATTGGGAAAAGAATCTCACAAACCTTCCTGCCAGCATTCTCTTAGAACCATGATTCTCAGCTCTTAACCACCAGAATATTCTGACAGGAAATGGGTTCAAAATAACCACTGTGAGCAGGTCTGCGTGTGTGTGTGTGTGTGTGTGTGTGTGTGTGTGTGTGTGTGTGTGTATGCTCATGTGAATGTACTGATCTAGTAACTGTGAACTCTGGGTTTGACCCTGTGTGTTTTGTACTGGCTGATTCTCTCTGGCTAGCCATGCAATGTGTCCTGTATACTGTCATCCTAAATATATGTCTGTGACACTCAGACACTGAAAATTTGCCTGTCCAGCTGATCCTGCAAGTTTAATTTGGGGTTCATCAGTCTTTTGGGCTCTGTCTAGCTCTAGATCCTTGCTTGATGGCTCCGGTAGTTTGTCTGTGTGTGTATATGTATCTGTGTCTCTAAGTATGTCTGTGTATGAATTCAACTCCATTCATCTCTACTTGATTTCATAACTATTCTAGAAAACCCTCTCAAGTTTTATATGTGTGATCCCTAATTTTAATGGTACATGTCTTCTGTATTGCAGTTATAATCCAATAGGATTGGCTGTTGTTCTGAATATGTGGTTGATTCTAGATCTATCCTATGGTGGAATCTTCTGTTAGGTTGTTTGTTCTTTGAGACTCCAAGTGTCCTGCTATGTGCATTTCCAGATGCGCACAATTCACTACTCCTCAGTGGTTTGACTTACTTATATTTGTTTACTGTACTGGGCCTCTTGCATGCTAGGTAAGCACTCTACTACTAAACCATATCCCCAGCTCCTCCTTTTGTAAAAGAGGGTTCTACTATGTAGCCAGTGCTACCCTTGGACTCATACTCTTTCTTCTTACTCTCCCAATTCAATCTCCCAAGAGTTGGGGTTAGACAATTCTGGAACTACAAGTGTGAACTCCAACCCTATCTCCTCTGATTGTTTTGATACATAGCTCTGTGTTTTCAGGTCTGACCTAAATCTAGTCCCTTGACATTGCATGGGGTACATGCATTTGTCTGCTTTTGTCGTTCTGACTCTGGTGGAGTTACTACATGGTTACCTGAAAGCTTAATTTTGATTGTCCATGTGTATCCTGTTAAATGACTGGTTTGATTCTGAAAATATCTAGACGCTAGAAATGCCTATTTTTTGTTAGTACTGGGGCTTGATCTTTAGTCCATGGTACTGATTGCAGGAATGAGTCACCACAGCCAGACCATTGTGGCTTTAAAAGTCCAGAGATCCTGGTTCAAAGTAAGCCCAGGTAAGAAAGTCCTGAGATTCTTATCTCCAGTTAACTACCAAAAAGCCAGAAGTTGAGCTGTGGTTCAAGTGGTCTATCCTTAGCATTGCTGAAGAAAGGCTAAGGAATATCATTCAGGCCCTCAGTTCAAACCCCAGTACCAGCACATGCACAAATGCATGCGCGCGCGCGCGCGCACACACACACACACACACACACACACACACAACTAAGCTGTGTTATGAGTCCCAAGGAGACAGTAATGAAGGCAAAAGACACTTCAGTCTTCCCAGGAGATCTACAACTGTGAGGCCAAGATGTTCACACCTGTCTCACAGTAGGGATACAGGAATATAGGAACTCCTATCACATTCAGACCCTCTGGTCCTGTCCCACTGCATTATTCATGGTGGAACCACGTTGTTGAGCTTGGGACTGACCTGTGTCTCATAGAGAGGGTGACTGAGAGGAGGGGAGAAGGATGTCCTCTGATCCTCCAATACTCTAACTCCATGGATTATGTCTGTTCCTGAACAGATGTCATACACAGTGCCTAGTATGGCTTTGGTCTTGCGTGCCACCCTGTGGTCCTGCCCATCTACATGGGCCAGTGAGTGGGAAGCTAGGGGGCCTTTGTGATGGGCCAGCTGGGAGGGAGAAGGGCACTTGTTGTGTCTGATGGTCCCCAAAACAGCCTTGGAAGTTCAGCCTGAGGTTAGACTGGGACAAGGGAGGAGTTTCAGCTAGTCAGGATCCTTCAGGGGAGGAAGAGTAACCATGTTGTCGCAGTGAATCTGCCTATTATTTTAACTTCTAGTAGCTGTGAAAATGGCAGAGATCAGAGAATCAGCTGGTGTGGGGATTGGAATGTACAGGGCTGGGGAACAGAGAAGATCAGATGATAGGTGAAGAATATCTTTACAGAGAGGAAGCATAGATAAAGAACTGTGGGTAATGGGACGCAAAGGAGCAGCATGGTACTGTGTGAAGAATGAGTGAGAGGGTACAGAGAAGGGAGGCTTGGCTAGTCACACAACATCCCAGTGTGTACCAGCTGAATACCAGTCTAGGAGGAGAGGAATCTGGAGGTTAGAGCTGGGTTGAAGGGCCTGGGTCAAATCTAGAGCACTCAGCATGACAGTTCCATGACATGTAGATTTTAGTCCCTTCTAGTACTGGATATAGGCTGTGGTCAATGGGGCCATGTTCTTCATGTAGAGACTCATGGTCACCATGAATACCTCATCTTCTCCAGTGAGTACGACCAGGGCCAGGGCTGGGACAAGAGCCTCTGAGCTCCTTTCCTCCAAGCCTTGGCCCCATCAGTTTCCAAGGGTACGGTGCATACTCATAATTTGTGTAGATTTATGTCACTGAGTACAGCCTTTAGGGAAATCAGTCCTTGTGCTCCTGTAATACCCTAAATGCCATGTCTCTTTTTCTAGGTGCCAGGCTGTATGTCGGAGACAATGATCCACACAGACAATGAGCAAGACCTGCACAGCCTCTGCAGACACCTTTCTGTCCTGCTTGTTGTGGCCCTAACTCTCCCAATAGTGCTGATTCCATTTGTGTGGGGTGGAACAAGGAGGCCCAGTGATCAGCGTGCTGGGGGTGGAGCTCTGAAGGACTGGATGAAATTAGGTAGTAGGAATGGACACATGGGATAATAGAGTTCTCTGATGAATAGTAAAGGCAAAAATTGGTGGTCTGACAGAAAAGGGAGGCATGGATGGCAGGACAGTCTCAGCAAGGAACAGGATTTGTCCGTTGGAGGGAGGAGACAGATGGATGGCTAGATAGAAGGAAGATGCCCAAGTGGATAGTCAGAGGATAGACACTCAGTTAGAACAAGAAAACAAAATGAAACTGGGTGCGGTGGCACATGTCTATAATCCTAGCACTTAGGAAGCTGACACAGGAGGATCTTTAGTTTGAAACCAGGTTTGTCTCTACAACAAGAGCCTATCTCAAAAATTGAAGGGCTGATGGTGATATGGGCTGCCGTGGGGAGTGGGAAGGATCATGACAGATTGTGTGTGTGTGTGTGTGTGTGTGTGTGTGTGTGTGTGTGTGTTTTGAAAGCACCAGCCCAGAAGACCACACAGACACCAAGTCACAGACAGCAAAGTTTATTGTCAACAACCTGACAGGCTGACCCTCTCAGGTACTTGTCCTTGAGCAAGGGGGTTTATGTGGCTAAGGGACTGGGGGTGGAGAATTTCACTAGGGGTAGGGAGTACTCTGGAGTCTGATTTGTGTGAGATGTGGAGTTTGTGAAGTGCATGAGAGCAAGAAACTTTGTTGTGGCAGGGCTAACGCTTATGATTGCAGTTGCCTGTGTCACCCAATAATTGATAAGGCCTGAGTCAGCTAATTTGGGGAAAGGGCCTGTGTTACCAGATTTCAGGGAAAAGGCCATGCTTTACCGCAGGGCCTAAGATAGTGGAGTGGCACCTAAGGTAGAGGAAGTTAGGCTACAATTCCCCCATTTTTTGTTTATTTTTGGTGGGGATACCACGTTAGGGTACACAGGCGAAGGTTCATCTTCTGTAACTGCTTTCTGCTGGATAATGGTTGGAGTCATTTGGAAGTATGCTCTGGGTGAGGGGTGACGTGGTATTGTCCCAGGAGCATCTGATTGACTGTCTGGTTGGTGAAGGCTCTTGCACTTTCTGTGAAATGTTTTGCAGGCATCAAGTCCTTGGTATGTTTTGATATTGTCTGTGAAAACCAAGGAGAAGTGTAGCCCCCTGAGCTCCTAGAAACAATAGGGCTTATAAATTTTCACTGTCTTAGAATTTGCTCTAAGGTTCTATAACTCCGTTTTGGTGACTCCATGCTAGAGGGCTGCACCCCCACCTGTGAGACTAGTTCCTTGTAGTTTGACATTTAAAAATATATGTTGCCCTTGTTCCTCTCTGTATGTAGGTAGCAACCATAGTAACGGATTGTAAAAATGATCATAGTAATAGATTATAGAAATAACCATAGTAGTTACAGAAATGCCATGGCGACTGTCAGGTTGGTCCACTTATGATTGAGTACTGGATGGTTTTAGTCACCCCCCATCAAGCTTGCTTAGTTGATATTAGGGAAACATGGTAACAATTTTTAAAATAAAGTTGACATTAGATCAGCTTCACTGCAAAATTCTGCTTCTATAAGCAGCTTGCTTAACCCATTTGTGACTTGCTCTACCCCCTGCCTTAATCTCCTGGTTCTGTGCTACCAGACCACCTGCTGTAGAATGCATAGCTTCTACCTTTAAAAACCCAGCCCTGCGGCTGGGGATATGGCCTAGTGGCAAGAGTGCTTGCCTCATATACATGAGGCCCTGGGTTCAATTCCCCAGCACCACATATACAGAAAATGGCCAGAAGGGGCGCTGTGGGTCAAGTGGCAGAGTGCTAGCCTTGAGCAAAAAGAAGCCAGGGACAGTGCTCAGACCCTGAGTTCACGGCCTAGGACTGGCCAAAAATAAATAAATAAATAAAAAATAAAAAAAAGTAAGACCCAGCCCTATGGTGGCTCGTTGCTGCCCCTTGCCATCCTGATGGTGGAGAGCAACCACTGTGCACAGCTAAATAAAGACTCCTAGCCCGATTGACTGAGTGCTGGTGACTTTCTTGTTGTGGGTATGAGTCCTGGGTGGCCTGGATACTGCATTATCAAGTGTTACACAATGCTGGGCATGCTTGGCTTCACTTTCTTTGTAATCTGCAGAGACTGAGATCTTGTGGTAACTGCGGTGTAAGAGGGTGCTGTGAATTTAATGTGGCTGGCCATGGACCTTGGTGGCTATATGGGTGATTGGAAAAGGTGGGGGGCAGGGAGGAGGCTTGTCAGTAGACATAGTTCCAGAGATAGTCACATAAGTGTTGAAGAAGTGGCAGAAGCAGAAAGAGTGAAGGGGGGGTGACAAAGTGGGGTGAGATGTAGGTGGGGTAGATGAGCAATGTTTCAAGGTCTCAACTGCCTCTGTGTTCATCAGAGCATCAGCATCAGATGTGTCCTTGATCTTGGGCTCTCTTTCGAGACCACTGGTACATTTGTTCAGGGGTTAGGGGAGGGGAGGTGATTCAGTAGGGTGGGCAGCAAGGACTGTTTTAAGATATAGCTGTTGGGGAGAAGGTGAGGGCTCTTAGTTTAATTCATTTTTATCATTCCTGACTCTGGAAAAGCAAAAGAAACAGGGTGAAGGAGGTGCTGTTGCTTGTCTGGCGACTTCCTGCTGGTGTGGGGTAACAGGGGAGTAGGGTCTTATGCTTTTAGAGTCAGGTCTTAAACTTTTGATCAGAAAAGATGGCGTTGGCATGTTCCTTGGTTGCTGGATGACAGTTAGCTGTTATGTGATTGGTGAGGAACTTTTTTTTTGGGGGGGTGTCTGACTTGAATGCTACAGAGGATTAAATTTGCTTAAGAGTAGTTATGTTGGAAGTTTGAGACAATAACTTATTATAACATTTTAGTTATTTCCTAAATAAGATAGGCAGCATTATAGATGCCACGAGGTCTTTACAAAGATAAGATCTGTCTTAAAACTCAACCCATACACCCTCTGCGACTTACACCATCTGCAACTTACTTGAACATTCTGTGGTTTGTCTTAATTTTTCCTTTCTGAGCAAATATTTAAGACAATTCTTACTCCCCAAATCTCTTCTAATCTAAAGGAAACCATTGTTTTATTTCCTCAATTCTCTTTCCAAAGTCTTTCCTTATACTGTTTTATAAGCTCTGTCTTAGAAAACTCAAGACATCCCTTTTTCTTTTTGCCTCCTTATCTCACTAACAACTTTGTGAGCAAGGCTTTTTGGCTAATATAGGAACTCAGTGCAGCTGGTGAAAAAACCTCAATGTTGTCAGTGACCTTTCAGCAAAGTCTGTGATAAACTGCAAAGCCACTAGGCTTGGTAAACTTGAGTGAGGGAGAGAAGTTTTGCTTTTTAGCAAGGATGGAAGAGAGACTTCGACTGACCACTGGCCATTTAGTTGGAGAAATTTTGGCTGGAATGGAGGTGATTTAATGGCAAATGATTTCTACTCTGGAGGTCATCAGAGAGAGAGAGAGAGAGAGAGAGAGAGACAGAGACAGAGACAGAGACAGAGGGGGGATATGGAGATTGCTACAAGACAAAGAATGTTACCTTTCTAGAGGAGTTGGCTGAGAGGCTTATGGCAGAGAAGGACTCAGTAAGCAGGGAAGGAGAGCAGAGGAGGTATCTCTGGAGTGAAGGTCAGAGAAGGACTTGGTGAAACTTCATTAGCATACCGGCAGCAGACCGACAAGCAGAGAGGCAGAAAGGCAGGGTCACACAGTAACAGAGTGTGGGTGTACTCCAGGAGAAACAGAGAGAGACAGACAGTTTTAGCTAAGAGAATTTAAGCCAGGGTGGCTAGCCTTGAAAGGGAACTTAGAGGGGGTTCCCTGGGATCTTGCCTGTGTCTCAACCCTCAAGAGCACAAGCAGAAAGGCAGGGAGGGAGGAGAGCCTGTGTGTAGATGATTTCCTTCCATTTTCCCAAATGACCACAGAAATTATATAAGTCCTGTAAAATATTGGGGTCCGGTGTCCCATGAAGGGGCCATGTGAACTCATCCAGTGAATATTGGGGCAAAATTTGATTACATAAGCATATGAGCTTATGAGGCTTAAGATCAGGCTCAAACTTGAGAGCACTATTAGGTTGTGTCCTGAGGAATTTTAGACTGGGCACCTCCTATGGTGAGGGTGCAGAGTTGGCCCTAGAGATTCTATAGGCATCCCCAGAGTGTCTCTGTTCAACTAATGTGGAGGTAGCAAGCAGCAAGAGGGGCCATCACCACACAATTGCTGGGTCCCTTGGCCTATCTGTCTCAGTGGCCTAGGGCAGGAGGACAGGGATCAGTACTTGGCACCAAGATTTTTCCAACCCAGTAGCCAAAGAGGCAGCAAACTCTGGGCCCCTGACAAAAGGTGTCACTCACTGGGGAAGAAGGGCAGATTGGTTACTGGTGTATGATATAGAAAGAGTAGTATGTCAGGAGGAGGTCACCTCGGCTGTCCTCTGGGTGGACCTGAGCGTGGTCCCTGAGGCAGCTCGAATTCCCAAGAGGAAGAGCAAAATCACTGTGGGAGCCTAGATCTGAGTCCCAGCACCAATGAAAACCTTAGCCCAGAAGACCACACAAACACAAAGTACAGCAAAGTTTATTGTCAGCAAGCTGACAGGCTGACCCTCTCAGGCAGGGACAGTACTTGTCCTTGAGCAAGGGGGTTTATATGGCTAAGGGACTAGGGGTGGAGAATTTCTCTAGGGGTAGGGAATACTCTAGTGTCTTCTTTGTGTGAGATATGGAGTTTGTGAGGTGCATGAGAGCAAGGGGTTTTGTTAGGGCAGGGCTAAGATTTATGGTTGCAACTGCCTGTGTCACCCAATAAGATAAGGTCTGAGTCAGTTAATTTATTTTTTATTTTTTAATTAATTAATTATTTATTTATTTTGCCCGTCCTGGGCCTTGGACTCAGGGCCTGAGCACTGTTCCTGCCTTCTTTTTGCTCAAGGCTAGCACTCTGCCACTTGAGCCACAGCGCCACTTCTGGCCATTTTCTATATATGTGGTGCTGTGGAATCGAACCCAGGGCTTCATGTATACAAGGCAAGCGCTCCTGCCACTAGGCCATATTCCCAGCCCTGAGTCAGCTAATTTGGGGGAAGGGCCTGTGTCACCAGATTTCAGGGAAAGGCCATGCTTTACCACAGGGCCTAAAACCGTGGAGTGGCTCCTAAGTTGGAGGAGATTAGGCTAACTCACACACACACAAACACACATACAGTATATCAGTATACATACATATATAGATATAGATCTTTGAATTTCTAAGTAAACAAGAAAAGTCCCAAGAGCTAGAAATACGTAGCTCAATATAGAACACTTACCATGCATGTGCTCAGTTTGGGATTTACTCATTAGCAGCACATAAAAGGAAAGAAAAAGAAGAAGTAAGGCAAAAGAAAAGGATGGAGACTCATGTACAGAGTTATAGGAAGGCTGAGACTCCAATGGGAAGTAGTGAACAATTTTGACAGGAGAAAGTTAAAGCTAGTTATATGGAGAGAACAGCAAAGCTTTGAGAGTAGGGAGAAAAAAAAAGTGCTGTTCCAATGGGGAGGAAGAGGTAGACAGGGAGAGAAGAAAGGACTTCAAACAGTGGTGAATGGTCAGATAGAAGGAAGTGGCTTTGTCAGAGGGTGGAGACAGGAAGCTCATTTATATAATGGAGGCACAGAGGAACAGCAATCAAAGCTGAGGAGAAGGCAGAGATTTCAGACAGAGCAGAGTTAAAGATATAGTAATGGGAAACAATGATAGTAGGTCATACATAGAACCCTAAGTACTCAGGGGAGTTGAGATCTGAAGATAATGGTTCAAAGCCAGTCCAAGCAGGAATGTCCAAGAGACTTCTCTCCATCTAAACACACACATACACACACACACACACACACACACACACACACACACACACACACACACACACAAACACAAACACAAAATGAACTGGTCATGTCCAGGAGGGGCAATATATGAGTCCTCCCCTGTGACCTGCCTTTCCTTCGACACAGATCTACAGAACCCTGCTCATTACAAGCTATGCCTTCTGATCACTGTATTCCTGATTTTGCTGCCTATGGTTATTGGTTTAGTCATGGTGTACCATTCAGAGTATATTTGAAGTTATGGGTCAATATCTCCCACCCAAATCCCCAGTGTGAACTCATTGGACCAGCCTTGTACCCATACTTAGGTTACATCCTGACCCTTCTTGACCTCAAGGTTCCAACTTAACAACAAGCTTCATGTGGCTCTTCACCAGCAGCCTTTACCATCGTCTGTTTTTTTTGTTTTTTGTTTTTTGTTTTTTAATTTGGTGGAGCCTCTTTTTGCCTAGCCCAATACTCAGGTGAGCATCCTATGGGCAAAAGCCAGGGAAAAAAGAAAACGATCAGAAGGACTGCTAGTTCTTAGATTTCTGAAACACTGTCAAGATGGGGTTGTGGAGGTTAGAGGAAGGGTGAGGCCAGGAATAGAGGTGGATGGTTTTGGAAGAAGGAAAGCAATTTCCTTAACAAGAGACAGAGCAGACAGCATCAGCAAGGTTAGGAAGACAGGGTACACTGAAAGGGGTAGGGGGACCAGGAATGGATCTCAGTGGCAGCACGCTTTCCTTGTATGCTTTCCCATCCCAAGCACTGCAAAAGGGGACAGGGATACAAAGAGGGAGGATACACACACACACACACACACACACGTGTGTGTGTATATACATGTAATATATGTATATATATACATTTTTATACATATGCACAGATACATAGATAGAGAACTACTGAGAAGTGAGTTAGGAGTAGTTCAAAAATTGTGGATTGCGGGACTGGGTATATGGCCTAGTGGCAAGAGTGCTTGTCTCCCATACATGAATCCCTAGGTTCAATTCCCCAGCACCACATATACAGAAAATGGCCAGAAGTGGCGCTGTGGCTCAAGTGGCAGAGTGCTAGCCTTGAGCAAAAAGAAGCCAGGGACAATGCTCAGGCCCTGAGTCCAAGGCCCAGGACCGGCCAAAAAAAAAAAATTGTGGATTGCCAAAAGTACTTATTTCTCTTTAATTTTATTTAGGACATGCAATTTGTCAATTTTTTTCCAAAAAAAAAAAAAAAAACCTAGTTGCTAACTTTTAATATAAATTAAAAGGAAGTCCTTAAAAATTTCAACCTGACCAGATATGATACAATTTTAAAACCTTTAAAAGTATATTGAATAGGGCTGGGAATATGGCCTAGTGGCAAGAGTGCTTGCCTCCTACACATGAAGCTCTGGGTTTGATTCCCCAGCACCACATATATGGAAAACGGCCAGAAGGGGCGCTGTGACTCAGGTGGCAGAGTGCTAGCCTTGAGCAAAAAGAAGCCAGGGATGGTGCTCAGGCCCTGAGTCCAAGGACCAGGAATAGCCAAAAAAAAAAAAAAAAAAAGTATATTGAAGGAACCCTTTCCAGATTCCTTCCCGCCACCAAATGCGCCAAACATGCTTTAGAATTATTTTTATAATTTTCCCGCGGTGTGTGTTGATTTGTTAAAAGATGCTATGATGTGTGCTAAGTCCCTGCCCTCCCGGAAGAATGTATAAAACAGCTGGAAGCCCTAGGCTCAGGGCCTCTTAGCTTCACCACATGCTGATTGTGCCGAGGACTGAGCTAGCCCGCAATAAATGCCATTTTTGCTACTTGCAAAAAAAAAAAAAAAAAAAAAAAGTATATTGAGGGAAAAAATACAGGCTTTGAAAAAGAGAACATGTTTGCTATCACCAGAAAGAGATGTCTTTAGATAGAAATAATTTTTTAAAACTCATGCTGTATAGATAATATGGAATAGTTCTAGTTATCTGGTCAACAGGCAAAAAGCAAGCAGTTAAGATCTTCAGCTCCAATTTTTTGCTCTTTTCTTATTGCTGGAATTTCACATTCATGTCTTCTTGTTGGATGACTAAACCAGATGATGGTTAAGATGGTAAACTGGCATTTACTCAGCCCCGCCCTGCTAAGCCACAGGAGCAGAGGAATTCTTAGCTGGTGGATCGCCTGCTGTTGTCTCTTTGCCATCTTGAGGTTTAGGGTTCCCGAGCCTCTGCATTGGTAATTGAAGTTGCGGTGGTACCGCTGTTGAGGTGGCTGCTGACCTTGGGTCTCATCTCCTGGATTTTCCTTATCCTCGTCATCACCATCCTCCCAAGGCTGTCTTTGGTGAGGAAGGCCTCTGCGGAATCGTGGTCTATAGCCCCGATAGATAATCCACCTCACTGGTGGAGCTTGTTCTCCTGTACCCTCCATCACTTCTCCCTGTGCAGGGTCTCCGCATGCAGTAAGGTGGGAACCTTCGTCTGCGGTAAGGCCGGCGCTGTTGGGCCTGGCCTTTTGGGGACACACTCTCTGATCCCTCATTCTTTTCTGGTAATTGTATTCTGGTAATTGTGTGGAGGACCCCTACGACGTGTATAGTGTCTATAATGGCTGCGGTCTGCTATATATTTACTGCCTTGAACTGGAACTCCACCAAGACCTGTAACATTGCTGCCCCCACATCCTTTTCTCCTTCAACAACATCCAACTCCACAGTCTCTCCATCTTCCACACTACGAGTGGACTTCCTAAGGATTTCTTCTTTATGGCAGTCTAGTGTACAAATATGTCTTCTTTGATATCATTTCTATTGATGAAACCATATCTGTTGCTTATATTGAACCATTTTACTGTTCCCAAAACGTTCATTGCGATGACCGCCCGGCAGGCCCACAGGCGCAGTCCAGCCGCTGCTCCCAGAGCCGCTGCCTGTGGTGCTGATCATGGTGTAGGCAGCGCTGAGAGGGGGAGGGGTGGGGGAGGGGGGCAATGGCGGGCAACTCTTGATGGTGACTGGGCGGCAGTTGCAGCTCCTTCAACGGTGTGATGGTTGGCTCTCTGCCATTCGCTGTCTGATCCCGCTGCCACCTGAACTCCAAAAATACTTCTTGAAGAGGTGGGAGGTGATGAAAAGATTGAGAAGATGCTTGCAGCTTTAAGGAAGTATGGGGTGGGCCATTTAAATGGTTCGCACTAATAATCCTTCTAAATATTTGGGAGGTGGAGTTAGGAGGATTGTGGCTCCTATCTGGACCAGGTGCCCTCTTTCCCCTCTCAAACGTTATCGAGATTATATGTCCATGAACAAGTTGGCATGGTCGTTCATGTCTGTAATCCTGTCTATATGAGAGGTATACTTAGAAAAATATTCATCTGATGCTAGAACTGACAAAAAGGTTGAGCCCTTACCTGAAAAACTACTAACAGCAAAAGGGGATTAGCACATGGCTGAGGTGGGGGGAAAAACAACCCTGCCCAAAAGACTCCGAGTTCAAACTCCAATATTGATCAATAATTTTTTAAAGGAGAGGGAGCATGGAGGAGAGTTAGGAATGGATGGGACCCCCTTAGGGGGTGGGTAGAACAGGTGTGGGTTTCAGGAACCTACTCTGGGGGATCCTGGGTAAAGAATCTCTGACAGCCCCATTTTTTCTCCCTCATTTGCAGGCCCTGTGCTTTGGCACCCTGTGGGCTTCCTGTTTACCAACTGGGCTAGAGGCCAAAGCCAAGTACCTGAACAATCCGCATGGTCTGTGAGCATGAGCCTATATATCGAGGGAAACAGGCCATTTGCCTGAGCCCCTACTGTAGAGAGGTAACCCTACTCCCAATCCCAACTCAAAAAACTGTGGGAAATGGACAAGGAAGGAAAATCTTCAAGGGTCCTCACCCAGCCCAGCCCCTACGCTGCTACCTGGCCCAATTGGCCACTCAGGATTTCCTTCAGACAAAAATAAAGAACAAAAATGACGTTTGAAAACACTGTTCTTAGCCATTTAATTTTTGTTAAATATGCCTTAGAGGAACCTGTCTGAGAGAACAGGCAGGAGTAAACTGAAGCCCAGAGTACAACTGTGTTCACTCACTTCTCTCCTCCTTCAGTGAATTGGTACAGCAATCAGGAACCTTCAGAGTGGCAGGTTGGAAATTTAGCAGTGAATGTTCTAGATGGTGGACATAGAGCATTAACTGAATCAGGCAAGCTAGGAGCTCACACGTTTAATCCTAGTTACACAGAAGGCTCACATCTGAGGATGGCAACTCCAAGCCCAAGCAGGAAAGTCTGTGACACTCTCATATTCAATAAACCACCAAAAATTAAGAAGTGGAGTTGTTGCTCAAGTTGTAGAGTGGCAACATTGAGACAAAAGCTAAAGGACAATGCCCAGTCCCTGAGTTCAAGTACCAAGTTCAAGAAAAAAAGCCTAACCTAAAAAATAATCTAAAACATGCAAACCCAAAAGAAATGCAGGAGGCAATGGTACCCTCACAGACTAAATTTACATTGGTGGCTATTTTTGTATGAACTTTGCTTTTCACATCACTCCTGTTTCTGTATGATTGACATCAACAAAAGAAGAATAGCATTTCTGTGGTAGTTGAAAATATAGGAAAAAGTCAGGCACTGGTGGCTCATGCCTGTCATCCTAGCTACTCAGGAGGCTGAGATCTGAGGATTGTGGTTCAAAGCCAGCCCAACCAGAAAAGTCCATGAGACTTTTTTTCTTTCTTTCTTTTTTTTTTGCTGGTCCTGAGGCTTGAATTCTGGGCCTTGGTGCTGCCCTCGAGCTTCTTTTACTCAAGGAGAATGCTCTACCACTTGAACCACGGTGCCACTTCCAGCTTTTTCTGAATAGTTTATTGAAGATACGAGTCTCACATTGCTGTGCTGGTGGCTCATGCCTGTAATCCTAGCTACTCAAGAGGCTGAGATCTGAGGATAGTGGTTCTAAGACAGCTTAGGCAGGAAACTGGAGGGATTGGAGCTCAAGGAAAAGTACAGTCCCATTAAAGGTGACCACAACTCACTATCGCCTTCCTTACCATCTGTCCACCCTCCAGCCTGGGAAATTGCAGCTGATTGACCTCTAGATCCCTAGAGCAGGGCTTGGTGGCTAAGACAGACGTGCTGGTAGCTTCCCTGGGAGTCATAGACTAAGGGGAGGGAGACAAAGATTGGCTGAGCTAAGCCTCTGGGACTCTGTAGAGAAGAAATACCAAATTACAACTCTTCTAGTCACATAGGGTGTCTGGCCTTACATCTGTTCCCAGATATAAATAGTCACTTAGAATAACCAGAGCAGATACATAGAGTTTTTAATTGCTCAGAAAATAATTTACTGGAATAAGCTGGATATTACAATGATGCAGTTGATGATTGGAGGTGCCAGTCACATCCTAATGAATGCAAGACTCCAAGTTTAAACACCAGTAATGCCAAAAAGCAAAAGAAAGGAAGATGCAACTGCAAATCGAATAGTGAAATAAAAAGGACTCTTAAACAACTGTTATTATCCAGGCATTGGTGACTCAGGATTGTAATCCTAGCGACATAGAAGGCTGAGCTCTCCAAAGGCGCTTCTCAGATCTCAGCCTCCTGTTTAGCTAGGATTACAGATGTGAGTTACTGGCACCCAACTATATGTGTGTTTTTTACTTTGAAGTTGTTCGATTGTGTGTCTATTTTATAGGCATTTTTTGGCATGGGGAGAAGGGTGCTTGTCCTGGGGTTTCAACTCAGGGCCTGGGTGCTTGCTCTTCCTGAGCTACTTTCCTCAAGGCTAGCACCCTACCGCTTGAGTCACAACTCCACTTCTGGCCTTTTGGAGGTTAATTGGAAGTAAGAGTATCATGGACTTTCCTGCCCTGGCTGGCTTCGAACAATAATCCTCAGAACTCAGCCTCCTAAGTACCTAGGATTATAGGTGTGAGCCACTGGTGCCCAGCTAGTCTTAAAGTTTTAACTGAATGTTTGTTTGTATGTGTGTGCTGGCACTAGGACTTGAACTTAGGGCCTGGTAGCTGCCCCTTTCTCTTTTGGCTCAAGGTCAGCGCTCTACCACCTGATCCTCAGCTCCATTTCTGGCCTCCTTTTGGTAGCTTACTGGAGATGAAAGTCTCATGAACTCTCCTATACAGGCTGACTTTAAACTTTGACTTTGAAGTATGAGCCACCAGCACCTCACAAAGCTTGCCCTTTATTTTCTGTGTATATCTTGTTCAATTGTTGGCTTTATTCTGAATATATCTGGATTTACTAAGGGTGCCCAAAAATTATTTTTCTGTGCTGTGGGTCAAACATAATAAGCAAGTGCTTTACCACTGAACTACAATCTCAACTCTAATTATTATAATTGACTCTCAAAGTATGCATGCAAATGACACTTTAGTTTATTTCTATGTCACTATGTATATGACATTGAAAGAGAATGCACGAATGCCTGAAACATAGTGGACACTCAATATTAAGTTGTTTTGAACAAGTATGTATTTTTCAATTGATTCTGCATTAGCTGACTCAAGTTGGACACATCTGTCTAATATCAGTATACATCCTCTTTGAGCTATGTGGCCAGCTGATGGATCCTCTCTCTAAATCAAATTTTTTGGCAGCATGGCTAAATCAGCATAGGTACCTTCAGGCTTCCAGGAACACATGAGCTGTTCAGACAAGTGTGTGTGTGTATTTGTGGTATTTCCACTGAAATTTCCTCACTCCATTGTATCTTTCTGTCGCACTGGGGAAGCCTTCTCATTGTCAGAGTTAACATGTTAATCACTCTGTGACTGATTGTCATGAAACATCTGACTTGGTCACTGGCTGGCAGGGCTAGAAAGTGGGACCTAGATGGCAGTTGTCCATTCCCAGGGCTGAAGAACACCTGGAGGACCTTGTTTCATGGTTATCAGAATAGTAGGAGTTCGCATGGAGGGGAGGCTGTCCAGATAGAAGTAAAAGGTTTTGCAAAGAACATCGACGTGAGGCATAAGATCAGACTAGGGGTTTAGATTGGGCATTTGCTTGCTTGCTTTCCTTTTTTTTTTTTGGCCAGTCCTGGGGCTTGGACTCAGTCAGGGCCTGAGCACTGTCCCTGGCTTCTTTTTGCTCAAGGCTAACACTCTGCCACTTGAGCCACAGCGCCACTTCTGGCCATTTTCTGTACATGCGGTGCTGGGGAATTGAACCCAGGGCCTCATGTATAAGAGGCAAGCACTCTTGCCACTAGGCCATATCCCCAGCCCCCCTCCCTCCTTTCTTTTTTCTTTCTTTTCTCTCTCTCTCTCTCTCTCTCTCTCTCTCTCTCTCTCTCTCTCTCTCTCTCTCTCTCTCTCTCTCTCTCTCTCTCTCTCTTTCTTTCTTTCTTTTGTTGGTCATGAGGCTTGAACTTGGCCTGGGCACTGTCCCTGAGCTCTTAAGCTCAAGGCTAGCACTCTACCACTTTGAGCCACAACGCCACTTCCAGTTTTCGGGTGGTTAATTGGAGACAAGAGTCTCAAAGACTTTCCTGCCTGGGTAGGCTTTAAACTGCGATCCTCAGATCTCCGCCCCCTAAATAGCTAGGATTACAGGCGTGAGCCACCAGCACCCACCTAAAGCCCTTGGTTTCTGAGACTCCATATTGCCTCATGTAGATTACCTGTGGTGTCCCCAGGTACACCTGACCTGTGTGCTGTTTTCTTTCTTAGTTTAGTGACTTGAAGGACATGGAAAGATGGGAGTTTTGGGGACCTTTATTCTCCATGGCCTTTCTTCTCCATTCTTCTCGCCCCCCTCCCCCAAGATCATCCCCATAATCCTAGCTAATCCAGAGACTAAAATCTGAGGATCAGTGTTCAAAGCAAGCCCAGAAAGGAAAGTCCATGAAACACTTATCTATAATTAAATACCAAAAAAACAAACCAACAAGGGTAGATATGTGGCCCAAGTGGTAGAGCTCTAGACTTGAGTGAAAAAGCTAAAGGAAAACAAACATACAGACTTTAGTTTAAGCCCTAGTACTGGCACTAAAAAAAAAAAAGTTCTAGCTTAGCTGTGATGTGAGTCTCAAGGAGACTGCAGTGAAGGGCAAAGACACTTCAGTTTCCTATCCCAGGGGCTCAACAGCACCTGTGAGACCCAGTTGTTAACACTTGACTCAGTAAGGATTCAGGAGAGTAGGAGCTCTCACCACATCCAGATCCTCTAGTTTTGGCCCCCTCTGTATTACTCATGGTGGAGCCACGTGGTGAACCTCAAGGGTTGATAATTGTCTGATAGAGAGGGTGACAGAGAGGCTGAGGAAGGGAGAAAGAGGTCCTCAGGGCCTCCTATGCTCTAATCCCATGGACTGTTTCTGTTCTTGCACAAGTGTCCACAGTGCCCATTATGACTTTGGTGGTGTCTGCTACCCTGAGGTCCTGCCCATCTACATGGAACTTCAGCTAGTGAGCAGGCAGCCAGGGGCTTGTGGGATAGGCCACTTGGGGATGGAGGACCACTTGTTTTGTCTGATAGTCCCTATAGTAGCCTTGGGAACTTTAGTCTCAGGCGAGGAAGAGCAGCCATGTTGCTTGAGTAAATTTGCCTATTATTTTAACCCTCAGTAGCTGTGAGAATGGCAGAGACCAGAGGGTCAGCTGGAGGGGGATGGCATGGACAGAGCTGGGGAGCAGAGGTGTTCAGATGGTGGGGAAGGGATATGTTTACAGGGGAGAGAGGCATGGATAAAGCACTGCAGGGGTGATGGGACACAGGGGACCGCATGGGTGGTTAGATGGAAGAAAGAAGCAGGGGTGGGCAGAATGGGTGAGAGGGGTGCAAAGTGGATGAGAGGAGAGTGGAGAAGGAAGGTTTGTCTAGTCACACCGTACTCCAGAGTGTACCAGATGAATGCCAGTGTGGGAGGAGGGCACTCTGGAGGTTAGATCTGGGTTTGAGAGCCTGTAACAAGTCTAAGACGCTCAGCTTACTCATTCATTTGGCAAAAGAATAAAATTATGCCATTTGCAGGGAAATGGGAAAGATAAATAAATAAATAAATAAATAAATAAATAAATAAATAAATAGACGCTCAGCTTGTCAGTTCCCTAACCTGTAGACCTTAGTCTTTCCTAGTGTAGGCTGTAAGCAGTGGTGTTTACTGGGGCCACATTCTTCATGTAGAGGCTCACAGCCACCTATAGATACCTCATCCTCTCCAATAAGTAAGGCTAGGGCCAGGGCTGGGGGCTGGGGCAAGAGCCTCTGAGCTCCTCCCTCCCAGTTTCTAAGGAGAGGGTGCATTTCTGACACTATGAGAGTGGGTTTTTGATGTGTCAGTCCTTGTGTTCCTGTCACATCCTAAATGCCACATCTCTTCTCCCATGTCCAGATGTCAGAGGTGATAGTCCACATATACAACCAGCAAGACCAGCTCAGCCTCTGCATGTGCCTTGCCATCCCACTTGTCATGGCCCTAATTTTGCCAATGGTGTTGCCTCAGTGGGGGGGGGGGAGGAGAGGAGGGTCAGGGTGCTGAATGCCAGTGGTGGATGAATAGAAGGCCTGGGTATGGTTGCTTGGATGAAGGCTGCAGCTCTGAGGGACTGGATGGAAGGAGGGAGTAGAAATGGTCACACAGGAAGGCAGTGTTCTCCAATGAACAGAGAAGGCAAAACTTGGTGGTCTGACAGAAGAGGGAGACATGGGGGGGGCAGGACAGAGAGGTTCAACAGGGAACAGGGCTAGTCATTTGAAGGGGGGAGGCATAAATGGATGGCTAGACAGAAGGGACAGGCAGAAGTCATTAGTCAGAGGATAGAACACAGAGAGAATGAAGAAACGAGATGAAGTGAGATTGTGGTAGCATGTGTCTATGATCCCAGAACTTAGGAGGATGAGGCAGGAGCATGTTGAGTTTGAGGCCTGGCTTGTCTCTACAGGAAGAGCCTATCTCAAAAACTGAAGGGCTAGGAGGACAATCATGATAGAAATATTTTATACATATGAAAATAGAATAATGGAACAATCTTAAATGGGTTAAAAAGGGACAACTGGTGAAAGAAAGCAATAAAGATTCAATCATGTATACTGTACGTGATGAAATCTCTTTGACAACTAATAGAAAAATGACAGAGGGCTGGGAATATGGCCTAGTGGCAAGAGTGCTTGCCTCATACACATAAAGCCCTGGGTTCGATTCCTCAGCACCACATATATAGAAAATGGACAGAAGTGGCACTGTGGCTCAAGTGGCAGAGTGCTAGCCTTGAGCAAAAAGAAGCCAGGGACAGTGCTCAGGCCCTGAGTTCAAGGCCCTGGACTGGCCAAAAAAAAAGAAAAGAAAAGAAAAGAAAAGAAAAATAACAGAGGAAATACCGGTGGAGGATATGTAGTAATATTATGTGACATAAATGCTTTGCAATTTCACATTTTAGCAGATTAACTTTTTTAGAGATTAAATTGTCATTAACAGTGTTTTATTAAAAAAATATCTCAAACAAGGAAAATTTTCAATTCTACTTCTTTAGAATTGCTGTTTTTGTTTTGGATCATTTTAAATAACTATCTTTGGCTCTTTACTGGGAAAAGTGGCTCATACCTGTAAGCCTAGCTATACTTGAGGCTGAGATCTGAGGATCATGAATTGAAGCCAGCCTAGACCGGAAAGTACAGAAGATTCTTATCCCCAATTACCCACCCCTACCAAACAAGCTGAAAGTGGAGCTCTGGTTCAAGTTGTAGAGAGCCAGAGTGAAAAAAAACAAAACCACCTAAGGACAAAATCCAGTCCCCTAGTTCAAGTCCTACTACCAGCACACACAAAAAATATCTTTGGATTTCTAAAAAGAAAAAAAAATCCCAAGGGTTAGAAATATTTAGTTCAGCTGGACACCAGTGGCTCACGCCTATAATCCTAGCTATTCAGGAGGCTGAAATCTGAGGATCACAGTTCAAAGCCAGCCAGGCAAGAAAAGTCTGTAAGACTCTCATCTCTAATAAACTACTCAGAAAAAGCTGGAAGTGGTGCTGTGGCTCAAGTGCTAGAATACTAGCCTTGAGCACAGAGCCTCAGGGACAATGCCCAGGCCCTGAGTTCAAGCCTCAGGACTGGCAAAAAAAAAAAGCAAAAGCTGTTCAGATTCACATGTAGAAACTCACACACTCACTCTTCCTCTGTTTATTAGCTTTAGTAAATGTGGTATCTTTAACTTCAGGTCTGAGAACACAAGTCATTATAGTTCAAGAATATTTTTCCCTGTAGTAGTCTCTAGTGGTGTCAGTCAACTTAATCTTGTTCTTGTTTTTTTTTTTCAACCTTTAACTAGCATCCTAGAGATTTCTACATTAAACTGATGTTTTGTGAACTTACTGCAGTGATAACTATTGACCTATAATAAATCTGTAAAAACAGAAAAATAAATAAATAAAAACAAATGTACATTCCCAGGCACCAGTAGCTCGTTCCTGTAATCCTACTCAGGAAGCTGAGATCAGAGGATCAAGGTTTGAAGCCTGCCAGAGCACAAAAGTCCATAAGACTTTTATCTCCAATTAAACTACAACAAAGAAAAGGTAAAATCCGGGAGGAAAGGGCAGAGGGATCTGAAGTTTGAGGCCAGCCTGAGCTATATAAGAAGCCCCTGTGTCAAAATTCTGTAAATATACAATGAAATGAATATTTTATCTAGATTTTTAAAGGTAATATTCTGAATTCACTTCCTAATTACTTTTACTGCATTTCATTCATTCTCTGTGTTCTTGAATTCATTCACTCCTATTTTATTGGCAGGATAGTAATAAAACATAACGGTTCACAGATGAATCCTGTGTTCATTTCACATGCCAGCACATGCTAAACACTATAATAATGCAATGAGTTCTGCGTCACTGATTAGCCCCACTTTCAAGAGTGGGAAATTGCACTTCTGGGACAGCAAAACAAATCGCGGCGCTACTAACCAGCGGAAGTGAAGTTAGAAAATGTAGCAGAGTAGGTTTGTATGTGAGCACGTCAGCGAGTTCCAAGAGTTACAGCGCTCGCGCACTTATCTGCTACTTTTCATACTCTCACATTCACGCCCCATTGGTGAGTTCTCTACGCCTCACGCAGGAATAGGATGGACAGATGCAACTTGGGAAATGTAGTCCATACACTCCACTGAGGTTCATAAGGGGATAGGAAATCGGTCGTGCGCTTTTTTTTTTTTTTTTTTTTTTTTGTCTGTTTGTCTGGAGATAAGGTCTCACTATATGGTCCAGGCTGGTCTTGAACTCTCAATCCCAAAGGATTTAATCTTAGCCTTAGGACGAAAGAACAAAGGATCTGCTCTCGTGTGTAACTACGTTTCCACTACGCTGTGCGTCCGTTCGGCTGCCCGTTGCATGCTGGGGTCGGTTTTCACGCGATCTGGATTCGTCTGCCCTACATGGCGGGACTCACGTTGTAAGTTTGGGTCTTAACTTACCCGGAGCCTCGGTGTCCACAATGCTAAGTTTGCCATGCTCATTTGGGTCATCTAAGAAGCCGAACTGAAGCCCTTTTTGGTTTATGATTTTGCTGAGGCTGGGGCTCCTGGCGCCAGCCTCCTTCCTCCAGCAGCTTCCCGCTCCGAGATCTAAGGTAGGTTCCAGGCTCACGGAGTCCCAGGATTCCAGCCAGAATCGTGGAGGCACGCAGGCATTCCCCTACGCCTTCACTCCCCCTTGCCGGCGGCGGGGGGAGAGTGAGTGATCCCTTCTCGGTGCTTCCAACAGCAGCATGGTTCGCCTCAGTGTGGGATTCAGACCCAAAGCTTGTGCCCTACAAAGTACTGGAATGCAAGATGAGCTTGAAGGGCTGGAGCATGTAGTGAAGCCACTGCCCAAGTTATCAGCGGATCCGCTTTGAAAGGGGATCTGGTGTTTCCAAATAGGGTCATGATGGTTGGGATAAGGGGAATGGACCAGAGGTATGGCCAGAGGACTGTAAGGTGGAGGGGGGGCGGGGTAGACCAGTGTAGGCCAATAGTGCTCTAGTTTGTTCTAGTTAAAATGTTCGTAGAGGCTGATGTGGTGTGTTCATTAATTGAGGAGATTTTAAAGTTGACAGCTAGAAAAGATAGAGGTGGATGGAAATGTATGGTCATTGAGGAATTGGTGGAGATAGATATTAAATGGATTAATGAAGAGTGATGGGCCACAGTAATCTCAGTGCTCGTGGTGAAGCTGTCTATGGAGGGCATAAGGGATGGGATGGGGGCTGTAATGAGCAGGGATGAGTGTTGTAGTGAGCATTGTGCCGTGACCGTGAAGTTAATAGGGATAGAGTGAATAAGGTGTGATCATCAAGTAAATGATCTTTGGGGCCCAGTGAGGAGAGAATGGCAAGCTAATGATTGAGCCTCAGGCAGTAATGTGTTGTGTATTGATGGAGGGGATACCAGAGTCCGGTGTCCGGTGATGTGATCTGTGAGTGGTCAGCTGGAGTGCTAAGTTAAAGAGGACTGATAAATTAGTAATCAAGAGTATGTAATGGGAAACTTAACAGGCCATGGTTTTGCAGGCATTAGTAAGAGTTAAGGATATAATGATAAAGGAAATACTCGGGGATTTAGTCATTCAAGGGATTAATGGATTGCAGAGTAGATAGGTATAGTAAGAAGTGGGAGGGGGTACAAAGCAAGGGATTAATGGGGGACTGAGAGAGCTCTGTGCATCTAGGGACAATAGCAACAATTGGGGAGGTGGTCAGGAGGTGTTAATGGGTATGAAGTGGTGGAGAAGGGTTGAGAAACACAGATTACTGTGTAGAGTTTGTGATAGTGAAGATGGGTGGACAGGATCAGTAATGGGTCATCAGGTAAATGTTGGGTGTGTGGGATCTGTGGTGGGATTGAGGGGTAAGTGATGGGGGGGGTTGTGTGATGAGTAATGAAGCCTGAGAGCTCAGTAATAGGGTCCTTAGGGCTCTGTGGGGTCAGTCCCTGGGGTTCAGTCTTCTTGGATGTTGAATGAGTTGTCATGTGGGTCGCATGAACTCAGTTGAGTATGAATGGTTTTCTCTGTCCCGCACAGGTCCCCTACTTCCCTGGGACCAAAACCAGGCAGCGTTAGCTGACTGCCAGCAAGTTGCTTGGCCAACAGTGTGTGAGATGGGACGGACATCAAAGGACAAGCGAGATGTCTACTACCGCCTAGCCAAGGAGAATGGCTGGAGGGCCCGAAGTGCCTTCAAGCTGCTACAGCTTGATGAGGAATTTCAGCTCTTCAAAGGTCCCTAACTGACAGGCGAAGCACCTTGGTTTGGGGTGGGGAGGCTCTGTCTGCAGAGTTCCTTGTGGTTGGTGGGCTGACTTGGAGGGTGTCTACAGCAGGGAGATATGGGAAGATGAGAAAAAGGCCCTAGAGGAGATGGGCACCTGACAGTGGTTAGACATGATAGTCCCCAGGGGCAAAGAGTGAACTTTGTAGGGTCCTCATGTTGGAGTTTTAGGTACTACTGACCAGTACACTTTCATTCTGTGTGCCCAGGCGTGACACGGGCAGTTGACCTATGTGCAGCCCCTGGCAGCTGGAGCCAGGTGCTGAGCCGGAAAATTGGGTAAGTATGGGAAGCCAAGGAGAGTGGGGGTAAAGGAGGGGCTTGGGGGGGGTTAAAAAACTGGATGGAAATGGAACACATTGTCCATAGGAGCCAGGGATCCGGTCAAGTGGTAGCTGTGGACATGCAAGCTATGGCTCCCTTACCAGGTGTGATACAGATCCAAGGGGACATCACTCAGGTGAGAACATAGTAGAGGGTATTGGGGTATATGCTAGGTGCTTTGGAAAAGGGGAAGAGAGACCAATCTATAGAATCAGAATGGAGCTAGATTTAGTGGTATACACCTGTAATCCCAGCAGTCAAGAGGCTGAGGCAGATGGATCTTAAATTTGATCTAGCCTGGGCTAGCTAGGACCCTGCCTTGAAAAGAAAAAAAGAAATAGAATAAGTAAAGGAGAAGGATTTAAGTATAACTCTGTGGTAGAGTGCTTGTCTAGCATAAGCAAGGCTCTGGTTCTACCCCAGCACTGCAAGGTGTGAGGAGGGGAGAGAGAGAAACAGAGACTAAGAAGGACAAGCATAGATTAATAGCAGAGAAACAGAGTCAGCAGATTGTCATCACTGACCATACGAAAAATGATGAGGGGCCTGGGAATGTGGCTTAGTGGTGGAGTGCTTGCCTAGCATGCATAAACCCTGGGTTTGATTCCTCAGCACCACATACACAGAAAAAGCCAGAAGAGGGCGCTGTGACTCAAGTGGTAGAGTGCTAGCCTGGAGCAAAAGAAGCCAGGGACAGTGCCCAGGCCCTGAGTTCAAGCCCCAGGACTGGCAAAAAAAAGATGAGGCTAAGTCCCCAGAGAGAGAAAATGGTGTTTGATAGACAAAGCCTGAGAATCTGGCTGACCCAGAGGCTTTGGGATCACAGCCATGAACAAGTGGGGCTTCAGGGCAGCATTGAGGGTCCTGGGCCCACTTGTCCTCCCTCTCTCCGTAGCTTTCCACCGCCAAGGAGATTATCCAGCACTTTGAGGGCTGCCCTGCTGACCTAGTGGTGTGCGATGGGGCTCCTGACGGTAAATGGGGTGCAGGGAAATCATGGAATAGGGAATTAGGGAGTATCTGTTGGAATTTTTAAAATGGATGGGGGGGGGGCTGGGAATATGGCCTAGTGGCAAGAGTGCTTGCCTCATATACATTAAGCCCTGGGTTCGATTCCTCAGTACCACATATATAGAAAAGGCCAGAGGTGGCACTGTGACTCAAGTGGCAGAGTGCTAGCCTTGAGCAAGAAGAAGCCAGGGACAGTGCTCAGGCCCTGAGTCCAAGCCCCAGGACTAGCCAAAATTATAAAAAATAAAAAATAAATAAAATGGACAGGGAAGGCTTTACTGACTTGACAACAGAGAACTAAAGGAGATGGGAGAGTAAGCCAGATGTCTGGAGGTAGTGATACATGTGAAGTTCCAGCCTGTGCAAAGGTTTTGAGTAAAGTGAGTGCTTGTATGAGGAACAGTGAGATCAGTGTGGTTGGGAGAGTGGTGGGAAGTGGAGGATAAATACAATAAGGATGTTGCCTTTTTCAATGAGCTGAGAATTTGGAGAAAACCATGAGGGACTGTGGGCAGGGAAGGACTGCTTGGCTCAGGTTGTGATAGGATCCTTCAGGATGCTTGGGCACTGTGAGTGACAAAGCAAACAGAGACCATGGGGAGGAGGTGGCCACACAATAGACCAGATGAGTGATGATATGCAGAGAAGAGGGTCACTTCAGGAAGTCTTTGACAATTGAAGCCCCTGGGTTTGCCAGTGACTGCAGTATGGATGTGAGGAGGGTTTTTCTTTGTGGGGAGGGGAGGTGTGAGAGAGAACTGAAAGCTTTGGCCTGGTGAGGAAAAGAATAGGATGAGCCGGGAGTGGCTCTGTGGCTGAAGTGGTAGAGCCAGTCTTGAACAAAAGAAGCTCAGGAACAATGTCCAGGCCAAGAGTTCAAGCCCCATGACCAAAAAAATAAAATAAAATAAAAGGCCAAGCACTGGGGGCTCCTCCTATAATCCTAGCTACCCAGGAGGCTAAGATCTGAGAATCACAATTTGACGCTAGCCCAGGCAGGAAAGTCTATGAGACTCTTATCTCCAATTAACCACCAGAAAACCAGAAGTGGTAGAGCAATAGCCTTGAGTGAAAAAGCTCAGGGACAGCTCTTAGGCCCTGAGTTTAAGCCCCATGCCCCTGAATGAATGAATGAGTGAAAGAACGAACAAATGAATGAATGAATGAATGAATGAGAGAATAGAATGAGATGGAGATGCAGATCAAAGGAGCAAGTTTGAGAAGGGAGATGTGAGTTTTAGATTTGTTTGTAGGCAAGTCAAGTCTGGGCATCGAAGCAACCTCAGAGCAGCCATCTGGCTGGAGGTTTGAACAGTAATGCTTCTGTGGGAGTGGTGGCATGGTAGTTGTGAGAATTTAAATAACTTCCTAATCATGGGCCTGGAACTCAGGCTATGTGAGTTGGCAGATCATCATTTGCATGTAGAACCCTTTCAGACCCAGAGACTGAGACATGGTGTTTTTAGTTTTCTGATCTCTGATGGAAGAAGGTGCCTGAAACCAGAGGGTTTCTAACACTGCTCTTCTTACCACAGTGACCGGCCTCCATGATGTCGATGAGTACATGCAGGCCCAGCTTCTCCTAGCCGTGAGTAACTCCAGTCACCCCTGCCCAGCTTTGGCCCCTCCTTGGCTGCCCTCATCATTGCTTCAGCCTTCTGTCCTTACCCACAGGCACTAAATATTGCAACACACGTCTTGAAGCCAGGTGGCTGCTTTGTGGCCAAGGTAGGTCTTGGGGGACCTGGTCAACTGTAGAGAGAGGTCCTGGAACTTGCCTCACCCCTCCATCTTGCTCTCCTCATTCTGCAGATATTTCGAGGCCGGGATGTGACACTGCTCTACAGCCAGCTGCGGGTCTTCTTTGCCAGTGTGCTCTGTGCCAAGCCCAGGAGCAGCCGGAACTCCAGCATTGGTCTGTGAGCTGGGCCTGGCAGCAAGGGGGTGCTTGGGAATATGGACTGCATGATGGGCAAGTGGTCATCACCCTCTCCCCTATTCCTTTATTTCCCTCCCTCAGAGGCCTTTGCTGTCTGTAAGGGTTATGACCCTCCTGAGGGCTTCGTGGCAGACCTGGCCAAACCCCTGTTGGACCACTCATACGGTGAATACTGGTACCCACGTGCTTGTCCCTGGGGGAGATGTCCCCCACCTCGTGCAGCTTGTGTCTTGTGAGGACCCTTAGCCTCCACCAGCCTAAGACCTCCCCACCCTCCCACAAGATCATTAGTACCAAAGGGAGTTCCAGCTGCCTAGTGGTAACTCTGGCTCCTGGTGACAATTCTACCTCAGCAGGCACCTAAGTGTTGCCCCAGGGAAGAACTCCACCTCCTTAAGGAAATTCTCATCTTAGGAAGATCCTCAGTCATGCTCCCAAGTGGAAATGCGCAACCCCCCCCCCCCCCCGCCCTGTAATGAACATTTATTCATTTTGTTCATTGTAGGTAGGTAGCCTCACCCCTGAGATCTTGCTTGGGTGAGACAAGATCTTGGCAGGTGCACACAGGTTCAGTGAAAAGTAGAGCAGAGGCCAACATCCTGGGGAGCTGGGGGGAGTCCTGAATAGGTCATAGGAACTAAGGGATAAGTTGTCACCAAAGGGATGAGAAGGTGGTTAGTGGAGATGGGGGTGTCATGCCATAGCCTGGCCTGAGTCATAACCAGCCCTATCCTCAATCTCCTTTCCACCTTTCCCTAAGATTCAGACTTCAACCAGTTGAATGGTCCCACCCGCTTCATTGTGCCTTTTGTGACCTGTGGGGACCTGAGTGCCTATGACTCGGACTGTAGTTACTCCCTGAATGTGAGTACATAGCCAGCAAAAGGCAGGTGGGGAAGACTGTGGTTCTCAGGTTCTCACCATCTGCCTATCCCTGTGTCCCTGCAGCTCAAGGATGGCTCCAAGTATGAGTACACTCCACCCACACAGCCCCCCATTTCACCTCCATACCAGAAAGCCTGCATATTGAAGAAGAAGGGGCAGCTGGCCAAGGAGGTCCATACCCAGGACTGTGCTGTCAGCAAAGTAAATACATCACCTCAGCCTGTCCCTTACCTCTACACCGTCCAGGCTTCCAAGGTCTGGAAATGGGGCTCTGAGCCTAAACTGACCCCTTCCCAGTGCGTCTCCTTGCCTCCTTTTTTCCTGCCCCCTAATGACTAAAAATCAGTAGGTCATGCTAGGCTCCAGTGGCTCATGCCTATAAACTTAACTACTCAGAGGAAGCTGAGATCTAAGGCTCACAGTTTGAAGGCAGCCCAGGCAAGAAAGGCTATTACGACTCTTATCTCCAGTTAACCATGAAAAAGCCAGAAGTAGAGCTTTGGCCTAAGTGAGAGTGCTAACCTTGATCACAAAAACTCAGGGACAGTGCTCAGATCCTGAGTTCAAACCCCAAGACTGACACACACACACCAAAAACCAGTCAATCCAAGCATCCAAGCATGGCGCATGGAACAACTTAGCCCAATATCTGACTCCCTTTTCTTTTCCTTGAGTACATGGGAGACAATGGAATAAATTGGTCACCTTGACATATTAGGTTAAGTTTGCCCCTATTTGATGTTACTGAGCATTGAACCCAGAGCCTTGGCACATGCTGAGCAAGCATTCTTGTCACTGGAGCCGTACCACCAGCCTTTTTGCCTTGTATTTTGTTTTTGTTTTTGGCCAGTCCTGGGCCTTGAACTCAGGGCCTGAGCACTGTCCCTGGCTTCTTTTTGCTCAAGGCTAGCACTCTGCCACTTGAGCCACAGCGCCACTTCTGGCCGTTTTCTGTATATGTGGTGCTGGGGAATCGAACCCAGGGCCTCATGTATACAAGGCAAGCACTCTTGCCACTAGGCCATATCCCCAGCCCCTTGTATTTTGTTTTTGATATAGAGTCTTCCAGGTAACTTTGCTTTTTTTTTTTTGGCCAGTCCTGGGCCTTGGACTCAGGGCCTGAGCACTGTCCCTGGCTTCTTCCCGCTCAAGGCTAGCACTCTGCCACTTGAGCCACAGCGCCGCTTCTGGCCGTTTTCTGTATATGTGGTGCTGGGGAATCGATCCTAGGGCCTCGGGTATACCGAGGCAGGCACTCTTGCCACTAGGCTATATCCCCAGCCCAACTTTGCTTTTAAGTAACTAGAAATATAAGCATTTGCTACTAGAAATATAAGCATTTGCTAAATTGCTACTTTGTTTACCTCCCTCCTTTTTTTTCAGTTGTGGGGCTTGAATTTAAGGAGGGTCTGGGCACTTTCCCTAAGCTCTTTTGCTCAAGGCTCCACTTCAGGTCTTTCAGTGGTTAATTGAAGATGAGTTTCACAGGGCCTTTGCTGCCTGGGCTGGCATTGAACCATGATCCTCAGATCTCAGCATCCTGAGTAGCTAGGATTACAGGCATGAGCCACCAGCACCCGGCTTGCCTTTTCATCTAAGCATTTAAATAAGAAAAAGTTCAGTAAAGTTCCATGTTGTGGGGGTTCATTTTAAAGGGGTGTATATTTGAGATGAGAGTCATATTATATTGTGCAAGCTGGTTTTGAACTCCTGGTCACAAGCAATCAACCCAACTCAGCTTCTGAATAACTGGGACTGCAGGTATGTACCTGTATCTGAGATAAATTTCAGCTTTAGGCTGAGACTTCTAGTAAAGCACTTGTCTGTGGGTGCAAGGCCTTGGGTTCGCTCCCTAGTCCCACAAAATAAATTTCACCTTTGAAATACTGTGCCAGTTGGTAAGATTTCAGTCAGGAGCCTGGCATAGTGTTCATGCCTATAATCCAAGAAGATTATGAGTTCAAGGCCAGGCTGGATTACACAATATGACCTTGTCTTAAAGTCAGAAACATTTATCAACCATCTATTGTATACTGAGAACTGCTTCAAGCATTTTATGTGTTATATATATTGAGGCACTGAGTATATCTGAGAGCCAGTCTATGTGCCCAGCATTCCTCTAGGTTTGGAGAAGAAAGTTAGAGAGACTTCACATGAACAAATAAACCAAGCACAGTGGTGTGCACATGTCCCAGCTATTCAGGAGGCCATAGGTAGGTGGATTTGGGATATGAGGCCAGTCCTAGACAAAACCACAAGACCTCACCTGAAAAATAACTAAAGCAAAAAAAGGGTTAGGGATGTGGTTTAAGTGGTAGAGTACCTACCTGCCTTGCAAGCAAGAGGCCCTGAGTTGAAGCCACAGTAGCACAATAAATTACTTAATTAAATAAATAACCTGGGTTGGCCAGGTGCTGGTAGCTCACGCCTATAATCTTAGCTACTCAGGAGGCTGAGTTTGTGGTTCAAAGCCAGCCCAGGCAGAAAAGTCCATAAGACTGTTTTTGGTTTTGGGGTTTTTTTTTGGTGGTGGTGGTGGTGGTCGTGGGGCTTGAACTCTATCTGGGCCTGGACACTGTCCCTGAGCTCTTCAGCTTAAGGCTAATACTCTACCACTTGAGCCACAGCGCCACTTCCAGTTTTTTTGGTTGTTAATTGGAGATAAGAGTTTCACAGACTTCCCTGCAGGGACTGGCTTTGAACCATGATCCTCAGATCTCAGCCTCTTGAGTAGCTAGGATTACAGGGTGAGCCACCAGAGCCCAGCCCATAAGACTTTTATATTCATCTAACTACCAGAAAACTGGAAATGGAACTATGACTCAAACTGGTAGAGTGCTAGCCTTTTAGTGAAAAAGGGATAGCTCCCAGGGCCTGAGTTCAAGCCCCACAACCAGCAATAAATAAATAAGGTTGTAATGATACCTCCTTGAGGTAATGTTTAAGCACAGGAAGGGAATCCATGTATTTATCTAGGGAAATAGCCTTCCAGAGAGAGAACACAGAAAACTTCCAAAGGTAGAATTGTGCCTGGTATGGTGGGAAAAATAGCAAAGGTCAGATGCTAGTGGCTTACTCCTAGCTACTCAGGAAGCTGAGATCTGAGAATCCCACTTTAAAGCCAGCCCAGGTAAACAAATCGCTAGACTTTTATCTCTTATCTGTGTTCACAGGAACCAGCATAGAAGGAAGTGGAAGAACAAATATGAAAAGAAGTAGCTGAGAAGCAAGCACTGCTGGTGGCTATGCCTATAATCCTAGCTACTCAGGAGAATTAAGACCTGGAGGATGGAAGTTTGAAGCCAGCCCAGGCAGAAACGTCCATGAGACTCCATCTCCAATTAGCCAGCAAAAAGCCAGAACTGAAGCCGGACACCAGTGGCTCATGCCTATAATCCTAGCTACTAAAGAAGCTGGGATCTAAGCATCAAGATTCAAAGCCAGCCCAGGGGCTGGGGATATGGCCTAGTGACAAAAGTGCTTGCCTCGTATACATGAAGCCCTGGGTTCAATTCCCCAGCACCACATATACAGAAAAGCCAGCCCAGACAGATAAAGCTCCAAAACTCTTAGCTCCAACTAACCAGCAAAAAGACAGAACTGGAAGCATACCTCAAGTGGTATAGTGCCAGCTGTGAATGAAAAACACACCTACCATATTTAGCCAATATGGTAGTATATGTCAGAAATCTTGGCACTCAGGAATATAAGACAGAAGGATTGAAAGAGCCAAACTGAGCTAAAAACAAGACTGAAACAGGGTGCAACTTAGTGGTGGGGTGATCCCAAGCCTCTTTGAGGCCCTGGATCCATTTCCAGCACCACAGTTTTTAACAAGTAAAACAATGGGGATTAATCACAATGGGAAAGGTACTTAAAATCCTTGTAGTGTCTTTTTTTTTAAGGAGTTGGCTTTGAAGTCACGGGTCATGCTTGCTAGGCAGCTGTTCTGCAACTTGAGCCATGCCTCCAACCCTGTAGTATTCTTAATATTAGGAAAGTCCTATAAGAGCCAGGCATGATTGCATATGCCTTTAATTCCAGCCCTCTGGTGTCTAGAGCAAGAGGATCTCAAGTTTGGAGCCAACCTGGGCTATTGTCTTGAATTAGAATGGGCGGGTATGCTCAAGGCTAGTGCTATACCAAGATTAGCTAGGATTATAGGTGCCAGCCAGCAGCACCCATCCCAACTTTTTTTTTTAATTAAAAATAGCTTTACAAAGGAACTTAAATTCCAAAAGTCAGATTATGAGTACAGTGAATCTTTATCAATATCACTCCTTCCCCAACCTTTTTTGCTTCATTTTTTAGATAAGGTCTCATGCTTTTGCCCAGTGCCAGCCTCAGACCTCAATCTTCCTACCTCTGCCTCCTGCTTAGCTGGGATGACAGGTTTGAATGATTGTGCAGGCTTCTACTTTATGTATTTTTCCATGGTATTCTTCATAGTAAAAGACCAGAAAGCCAGGCACTGGTGGCTCACACCTATAATCCTAGATACTACTGATGAGGCAGAGATCTGAGGAACTTGGTTCAGAGCCAGCCCTGACAGGAAAGGCCATGAGACTCTTACATCCATTTAAACACCAGAAAACTGGAAGTGGCGCTGTGGCTCAAGTGAGCACTAGTGTTGAGCTGACGAGGTCAGAGATAGCGCCTAGGCCCAGAGTTAATTGCAGAAGGAAGTTGGAAATGTTTTTGCCAGTCCTGGGGCTTGAACTCAAGGCCTGGGCACTGTCCCTGAGCTTCTTTTGCTCAAAGCTAGCACTATACCACTTGAGTCACAACACCACTTCCAGCCTTTTCTATTTATGTGGTACTGAGGAATCGAACCCAAGGCTCATGCATGCTAGGCAAGCACTCTACCACTAAGCCACATTCCCAGCCTGGAAGTTGACATGTTTATTATGATAGTAGTGGTGCTAATGATGGAACCTATGACTTGTGCATGCTCAGCTTGCTCTGTGTCACTGGTTTGAAACTTTTTCTTTAATCATTGGTTAGCTGAGAAGCTGTTAGAGCTCAGAAGCTGCCAACTGTCAGGAAAACCAGATCCTAGGTTAAATAACTTGTTTTCAAATTTCACCAATCCAGTATGGACAAAGATGTCTGAGCAGGCAACTGCAACAGCCCCAGAAGGAAAACAAGGAATGAAACTACTTGGAAATGAGTCTCACTGCAGTGGGTCTTTCTTTGGTCTGTGTGAAGACTTGTCTTTTCTCTAACTTGTCCTGAAATGTTCTGATCATGTCTAAGATTTTTCCCAAAAGTGGGATCAGTGATCTCCAGCAACTTGTATCTTTTCTTTCTTTTTTGCCAGTCCTTGGGACTTGAACTAAGGGCCTGGGCACTGTCCCTGGCTTCTTTTTTTTTCTCAATGCTAGTACTCTACCACTTGAGCCACCGTGCCACTTCTGGCCGTTTTCTGTATATGTGGTGCTGGGGAGTTGAACCCCGGGCTTCATGTATATGAGGCAAGCACTCTTGCCACTAGGCCATATTCCCAGCCCCTTGTGTCTTTATTTTTACCAATGCAAATGTAATTTAGGTGGGGTGCCAATGGCTCACAGCTGTCATCCTAGCTATTCAGGAGACTGAGATCTAAGGATCAGGGAAAGCCAATGTAGGCAGGAAAGTCTATGAGACACTTATCTCCAGTTAACGAGCAAAAAGCCAGAAGTAGAACTGTGGCTTAAGTGGGAGAGTGCCAACTTTGGGCAAAAACAATTGTGTGAAACTCTTAAGTTCAATCCCCAGTACCTGCAATAAATTAATTAGTGTAAGTGGCTTTCATTGTAATGTTGTGTCAATGTGTGTGTGGATGTGTGCTTATAAAATATTCTGTGGGGCTGGGGATATGGCCTAGTAGCAAGAGTGCTTGCCTCGTATACATGAAGCCCTGGGTTCAATTCCCCAGCACCACATATATAGAAAACAGCCAGAAGTGGCGCTGTGGCTCAAGTGGCAGAGTGCTAGCCTTGAGCAAAAAGAAACCAGGGACAGTGCTCAGGCCCTGAGTCCAAGGCCCAGGACTGGCAAAAAAAAAAAAAAAATACTCTGTAATGGGCTCAGTTGCAGTTCAGTGGTAAGAGTTCTTGGTTAGCATGTGTGAGGTCCGGGATTCCATTCGCATCTACAAAAATCAAAAATTGTGAAGTCGCTGGATCCCAGTGGCTCACGCCTCAAATCCTAGCTACTCAGCATGCTGAGATCTGAGGATTGCGATTCAAAGCCAGCACGGGAAGAAAAGGCCATGAGACTCATATCCCCAGTTAACCACCAGAAAACTGGAAGTGGCACTGTGGCTGAAAGTGGTATAGCACTAGCCTTGAGCTGAAGAACTCAGGGACAGCACCCAGGCCCAGAGTTCAAGCCCCACAACCAACAACAACAAAAAAAAGAATTGGAACCTACAAGGATGACCTTGACTGAAGGTAAATTTTAACTCTGTAAAGTATACCTTTGCAAAAGGGCAGGACTTTGCACACAATAAAGAATTTTATGCTCAACAGATTTCTGTCTGGGAAAATGTTTGCTGAGATCTTGCCACCTACTCCTGCTCCTCTCCTGTGTGTGGCTTCTGCACAGACACGTCCAAGAATGTGCCCGAGGAAGTATGAGCCCTGGCTGCCAGGGAGCTTTAACAAATGCAAGTAGTCAGACTCTAATGCCTAACATGACTCAATAGTCAGTCACCCTGAGTATTCATGGGAAATTGATCTCAGAACCACCATCCAACTGCCTAGATGTGCAAGTACCTTATATTATAGCATAGTAGTGTCATATAACCTATACAGAGCATCTCAGAAACTTATTTAAATATAATTTAGAGCTGGGTGCAGGTAGCTCATGCTTGTACTCATAACTAGTCAGGAGGCTGAGGATCATGGATCAAACCCAGCCCAGGGAAGGAAAGTCTGTGAGACTCCTCAATCACAGAAAAAAAAAAAGTGGTGCTGTGTCTCAAGTGGTTAAATGCTAGCCTTGAGCAAAAGGAGCTCAGGGACAGCATGCAGGCCCACACTTTAAGCCCCAGGACCAGCAAACATAAGTAAATGAATAACACTGTTTTTAAATTATCTTTAATTGAACAAAAGAGTTGCTATTTAATAAAGCAGCTCATGAATAGACTGTATCTTGATCATTGTCACCCTTTCAATATTCTTACCCATCCCTCTCCTTACTCTTCTTAATTTTGTAGTATATACATTGGATTCTTGACTGCATTCTCTCCCTCTTCAGTTGTCCATTCCTTTCCCCTTGTCTGCACCCCACCCTTTCAAGCATGTAGTTATTTTTGTGCCTTACTGGGGATTGAACTCAGGACCTTATACTGTCCCTTGGTTTTTTTTTTCCAGTCCTGGGGCTTGAAATCAGGGCCTGGGTACTGTCCCTGAGCTTCTTTACAGCACCACTTCTGGCTTTTTCTGTTTATGTGGTACTGAGGAATTGAACCCAGGGATTCATGCATGCAAAGTAACCATTCTACGACTAAGCCACCTTTCCAGTCTCTTGGCTTTTTTTATTCAAGCCTGGCACTCTACCACTTGAGCCACAACCTTCACTTTCACCTTTTTGCTGGTTAAGTGCAGATAAGACTCACATGGACTTTTCTGCCATGGCTGGCTTTGAACCTTAAGCCTCAGATCTCAGCCTCTTGAGTAGCTTAGATTACATGTGTGAGTCACTGGCACTAGGGTCTTTTGTTTGTTTGTTTTGTCAGTCATGGGGCTTGAACTCTGGGCCTGGCACTGTCTCTGAGCTCTTCAGCTCAAGGCTAGTGCTCTACCACTTTGAGCCACAGCACCACTGCAGGTTTCCTGATGGTTAATTAGAGATAAGAGTCTCACAGACTTTCCTGTCTGGGCTGGCTTTGAATGGTAATCCTCAAATCTCAGCCTCCTGAGTAGCTAGGATTACAGGCATAAGCTACCCGGTGCCCTGCTTGGCACTAGGTTTTATAAAGATTTTTTAAGGCAGTGTCCCTCTATGTAGCTCAGATTGTCCTTGGACTTTCAATCCTCCTGCTTCCGCTTCTACTTCCTGTGTGCTGGCATTACAGGTGTGCACCACCATATTTGGCTCCCATATATTTTAAATCATCTCTGATGACATAACTAATACAATGTTAATACTACGTAAATATCTATTACACTGTGTTTAGGGAATGATAAAAGAAAAAGTACATTCATATTCACTACAGATGCAGTTTTGAGTCTGAATATCTCAATCTGAGATTGGTTGAATCCATGAATGTAGAACCCACAACTAGGAGACCCAGTGTATTAAAGTCAGAATTACAGGCCCATTTAGCCAGATGCTGGCATCTCAGACCTGTAATCCCATCTACCCAGGAGACTGAGATCTCAGGATGGCAGTTCAAAGCTAGCAGGACAGAAAAGTCCATTAGACTCTTATCTTTGATTAATCAGCAAAAGGCTGGAAATAGTGTGGTTTCTCATATGGTAGAGTGCCAGACTAGTGTAGAAAAAGCCAAAGGAAAATGTGAGGCCTTGAGTCCAATCCTTAGTTGGAAGTCCAAGGTCAAGGTGCCGGTAGGGTTGGTTTCTTTCTGAGGTCTCTTTCTGAGTTGTAGATGACTACCTTCTCTTTTGAAAAAAAAAAAAAAAGCTACTTACTGGGCTTTTGCTCTGAAGGGTAGGGGCTCTGGTGTGTCACCAGTCCTATCAGATTAGGGCCGTGTGTGTGTGTGTGTGTGTGTGTGTGTGTGTGTGTGTGTGTGTGTGTCTACCAGTCCTAGACCTTGAATTCAGACCTTGAATTCTGAGCTTCTTTTGCTCAAAGCTAGCACTCTACCACTTGAGCCACAACGCCACTTCTGGCTTTTTTGGTACTGAATGGTAGACAAGAGTCTACGGACTTTATTCCCCAGGCTAGCTTTGAACCACAATCCTCAGTTCTCATCCTCCTGTGTAGTTAAGATTAAAAGTGTGAGCTACCAATGCCCAGCTCCTGTGGTATTTCTTATGCTGGTACTGGGGCTTGAACTCAGGCCTTTGCACCATCTCTTGGCTTTTTCCCGCAAGGGAACATGTGAGCCACAGATCCGCTCTAGATTTCTGGTTAATTGGAGATAAGAGTCTCTACAATTTGTCTGACAAGGTCCTCATATCTCAGCCTCCTGAGTAGCTAGGATGACAAGCATAAACCACCAGTTCCCACCCCACTAACCTGTGGTATTTTGTTACAGTCCCAGAAACTAACACAGTCATTGCCTCTTGGTTTCAGGGATAACTGAAGGGCAACAGGCCCTCAAATGAAGGAAGGAAAATTGTGTTTCTCACATCCTCCTTGTCCAGTTCAAGGGAGCTCTACAGTTACATGAGGACAAATAGCCCACGGTAAGGAAAGATGAAATCTGAGGTCTGTGAATTCAGTCTGTGAATTCAGGGGGCTATGTCAAAGAACCATCCCCAGCCACACTGCAGGCGTAGTAGTGACTGCTTAGGGAACATTCAAAATGGTCTGAGGTTGCCCTCTAATGTTCCACCCAAGCATGTTCCCTGCCATGATATCCAGAATGCATGTGCCACTAGAGCTGGTCATGCCTTTGTTCAAAGAGCATGCACAGTGGTGTCAGCTCCAGCCTAGTTGCAGCCCAAAGGAAGTAGTATCTTACTCTGATTAGATGATGACACAGGAACTGTGGAAAGCTGAGCTAAATCGTGGACCACAGACCATGCCTCATGAGAAAGTCCTGCCAGATGTACAGGCTGGGAGCTATTGTCAGCCAGGCAGTGTTGGTAGATGAGAAGTTGTTCAGATAGGTGGGTGGACATGTCTATACCAAGATGTGTGCAGCCCAGAGAGTGAAATTGTGTGCGCACACAGTATACTTCTGCTCATATATGTGTGCACATTCACAAAGCTTTGTGCATGCATGCACTGTACATGTGTGTGCATTCATAATTTTGCTGCCTCGGGTGCAGGTATGGTTATATGTACATGGGCCTTAGCCAAGTGCAAGTGTACATTCTCATGGAGATGTTAGTGTACAGATGGCAGCAGGGTGCTTGTGTGTTTGTGCATAAGCAATTGTGCATGTGAATATGATTCTATAAGCAAAAGCCTATATCTGTGGTTCATGTCTGTGTGCATATGTGTATGGAGGGTGCTCATGAATGCTATGTGCAAGTGGCCCTCTGGCTGAGGCTGGTGTATCTGGTGTGTACCCATATAGACCACTAGGTGGTGGTCATGTGCAAGTAAGAGTGAACAGGTACACACACACACACACACACACACACACACACACACACACCTGGGCCTGGGTGTCAGTAATTATATATCTGTGAAAGCCTGTGTGTGCATGCATGTGTGTGTGTGCTAAGATCTCTATTAAGCTGGGCCTGAGTGTATACATCCCCAGGTGCCCATAAACATGTACATGTATACAGATGAATACTTCTTCGTGGGCATGGAGTGGGGTATGTGTGTATGTGAAAGTGACCAGGTGTGCTCATAGACCTGGCCCTTATTGTCTATGCACATCCATACATGTGTGTATATACAAATGCAGGTGTGTTTTGTCCTGTTTGTTCATTTATCTGTCTTTGGGAAGGTCAGGGGACACAGAAATGGAGGGACACAGGGTGAACAAATGCAGCAGTGATACTCACTAAACACTATGTTAAAAATGAACAATACAATTGTGTGTGGGAATGAGAGGGAAAAATTGAGAGAGAATGAAGGAAGAGGTGACATTGTCCAAAAAGAAATGTACTCTTAGGGCTGGGAATATGGCCTAGTGGTAGAGTGCTAGCCTCACATACATGAAGCCCTGGGTTTGATTCCTCAGCACCACATATATAGAAAAAGCCAGCAGTGGCGCTGTGGTTCAAGTGGTAGAGTGCTAGCCTTGAGCAAAAAGAAGCCAGGGTCAGTGCTTAGGCCTTGAGTCTAAGAGCCAAGTCAGGAAAAAAAAAAAAAAAAGAAAGAAAAGAAATATACCCTTTACCTGGCTTGTATAACCCATCCTCTCTACATCACCTTTATAACAACAACAAAAAATATTATCTTACCGGTCCTGGGACTTGAACTCAGGGCCTAGGTACTGTCCCTGAGCCTCTCTGTGCTCAGGGTTGGCACTTTACCACTTGAGCCACAGTGCCACTTCTAGTTTTTTGAGTATTTTTACTGGAGATAAGAGTTTCATGGGCTGAGCACTGGTGGCTCACGCCTGTAATCCTAGCTACTCAAAAGGCTGAGGTCTGAGAATTGCAGTTCAAAACCAGCCTGGGAAAGAAAGCGCATGAGACTCCTATCTCCAATTAATTACCAGAAAACTGGAAGTGACAGTGTGGCTCAAGTGCACTAGCCTTGGGCTGAAATGCTCAGGGACAGTGCCCAGGCCCAGAGTTCAAGCACAACAACCGACAAAAACAAACAAACAAACAAAAAAAACAACAACAGGGCAGGGAATATGGCCTAGTGGCAAGAGTGCTTGTCTCCTATACATGAAGCCCTGGGTTCAATTCCCCAGCACCACATGTATAGAAAACAGCCAGAAGTGGCACTGTGGCTCAAGTGGCAGAGTGCTAGCCTTGAGCAAAAGGAAGCCAGGGACAGTGCTCAGGCCCTGAGTTCAAGGCCCAGGACTGGCAAAAAAAAAAAAAACAGTTTCATGGACTTTTCTGCCCTAGCTGACTTGGAGCCATTAACCTCAGATCTCATCTTCCCGAGTACCTGGGATTACAGGTGTGAACCACTGGTGCATGGCCATTTTTTAAAATAAAACCAAAGGCAGCTAGGCCTGTAGGTCCACATGTACAACCTGAGGCCTGTGTACAAGTGTGTGTTCATGTCTCAGGTATGTCCCTAGGCCTTGGTGACCATGTATACATGTATGTGTACCCCTAGGGCAGCCATGCCAAAGGCATGTTCCTGAGCTTTTTCACTCAAAGCTGGCACCCTACCACTTGAGCCACAATTCTACTTCAGCTTTTTGATGACTTTTCTGTTTGGGTTGCCTTTGAACCTCAGTCCTCAGATGTCATCCTACTGAGTAGTTAGATGTGAGCTACCAGTGCCCAGCTAACCTGTGTGCTTTCAATCAGGCCATTTGTTCATGAATGTGACATTTGTCTGAATTCCTGGATGTCATTTCCCATGCTTTGTTTTCCCTGCTTTAACCTACTTCCTGATGAATAAAGATCAGAAGCAGCCACAACATGAAGTGGGAGGTGCTAGGAAGCCCCATAAAGCAGGAAGAAGACTTGTGCTCATTCTCAGAGGTTGCCCACAGCAATGGAGAAGAGCTGGACATGCAGGGCTGGAGTCTGCAGACAGACAGGGAAGTTGGGGCCCTGGCAAGGCTGGAGCCTGGGAGTAGAATTTATTTGTCCAAGAAATTATCTGAATCTCCTAACTTGTGGCAACATTTTCCTAGTCCTGGGAGGGGTCCAGAGATGAGGGAAGTTGAAGGGACAGCATTTATCTGTCTAGGATTCCACAAGCCTCTGGGTCCTCAGGATTGTCCATTGGCCAATGATTAGCCTATCTGCAGCCCAGGTCAGGCAAGTTTCTAATGGAAGGTGTAGCTCACAGGTAGTAAATGGGTGAGGGTGCCACTCTTTGGGACTCAAACCCCTTCCTATTCTGCTACTTCATACCCTGTCACCAAGGACAAAGCTTGGAAGTGTATTGAGAAGCCACATTCCTGCTCAGGCCTGTTATGGGAGAAGCCAGGCCTAAAGGGTTTGTAAGCCCTGGCTAAGAGAGGTGCATGCACTCCCAGCCCTGGGTCCCACGTGACCATGGAGAAGGAGGGAGAGGCAAGGGACCCCCTAAGCCTCCTCCTGGATTTGGTTGAAAAAGAATGACTGTTGCTTCTAAATTCCCAATCTAGCCCAGTTGGGGAACAGACATGGAGTGGGCAGAAAGATCTGCCTTTTGGTCTCAGCACCCCAGCCTGATTCAGTTTTGACCCTCAAGTCCCCCAGGTTCAGTATCAAGACCTGCCCATACCTCCACCCAAAACCAATAGCTTGCTTTTTTACTTTCCTTTTTTTTTTTCTCTTGTGCCGGTCCTGGGTCTTGAATTCAGGGCCTGGACTCTGTCCCTGAACTTTCTTTGCTCAAGGCTAGCACTCCAACACTTGAGCCACAGCTGCACTTGAGTCACAGCTCCTCTTCCAACTTGTTTGGTGGTTAATTAAAGATAAGAGTCTCACAGTCAGGTGCCAGTGGCTCATGCCTGTAATCCAAGGGGCTGAGATCTGAGGATCGAGGTCCAAAGCCAACCCGGGCAGGAAAATCTGTGAGGCTTTCCAATAAACTACTCAGAAAAAGTCAGAAGTGTGACTGTGGTTCAAGTGGTAGAGTGCTGGGCTGGGAATATGGCCTAGTGGCAAGAGTGCTTGCCTCCTACACATGAAGCTCTCGGTTTGATTCCCCAGCACCACACATATGGAAAACGGCCAGAAGGGGCGCTGTGGCTCAGGTGGCAGAGTACTAGCCTTGAGCGGGAAGCCAGGGATGGTGCTCAGGCCTTGAGTCCAAGGCCCAGGACTGGCCAAAAAAAAAAAAAAAAAGTGGTAGAGTGCTAACCTTAAGCACAAAGAGGCTCAAAGATAGTGCACAGGCTCTCAGGCTCTCATTTCAAGCCCCAGGACCAGCAAAATAAAATAGTCTCATGGACTTTCCTGCCTGGGCTGACTTTAAAGTATGATCACCAATCTCAGCCTCCTGGATAGCTAGGACTATAGGCATGATTCTCTGGCACCCACATCCTTTTCTTTCTTTTTTGTGAGATAAATTTTAAACAATTGAAGTAAAGTTATCCTGTGCAAGGTTAATGATGGAACTTATAAAAAACGAAGATCTGTGTGATTTCCTAGGCATGTGGTCTCAGCTACTCTAGAGGGAGTGGAAGGAGGATCTGGGTCAGAGGCCCTTCTTCCAGGAAAAAGCTAGAGATGCTACGTGAGAAACAAAGTAAAAGCAAAAGAACGGCCGGTTGTGGCTTGGCAGTAGGGTGCCCACCTAATAACTAAGCCTTGAGTTCAAACTCCAGCACCACTAAAATGATTGCAAATGTAAATTTACTTAGGAGGCTAAAGCTTGAGCTGAGAAAGTTTGTTTGAATCCTGGACTAAAGACTGAATCCAGCAGTAAAGATTGCTTAATTATTAATTAATTGACTAAAAAATACTGGATTTCAGTGGCTCACTCTTGAGACTTATCTCCAATTAACTACTAAAAAGCTGAAAATGGACCTGTGGTCCTGTGGTAAAGTGCCAGCGTTGATTGAAAAAGCTAAGGAAGTCCCAGTACCAGCATAAATATTTTATTTTATTTACTTTTGGTTCATCATAGACCTTGAACTTAAGGCCTGGGCACTGTCCCTGAGCTCTTTTGCTCAAGGCTAGCACTCTACCACTTGAGCCACAACTCCACTTCTGGTTTTTCTAGTGGTTAAATGGAGGTAAAAGTGTTACTGCCTGGGCTGGCTTTGAACAGAGATTCTCAGACCTCAGCCTCCTGAGTAGTTAGGATCGCAGATGTGAGCCAGCAGCACCCGGCTGGCACAAATCTTTTTTGTTGTTTGTTTGGTTGTTTATTGTTTTTGCCAGTCCTGGGGACTGAACTCAGGGCCTGGGCACTGTTCCTGAGCTTCTTTTGCTCAAGACTAGTGTTCTACCACTTGAGCCACAGCACCACTTCCAGCTTTTTCTGTTTATGTGGTTCTGAGGAATCAAACCCAGGGTTTCTTGCAAGCTAGGCAAGCACTCTACCACTAAGCCACATTCCCAGCCCCATTGGCACAAAACTTTAACATGTGTTCATTTACTATTTCTGAGTCATGAAGTGACCATTCTTGGAAGTCACAATTTCTATGCATCTTCCAGCTCACAGAACAGATGAGGTCACCAAGGCAGAGGAAGTAACCCTTGAAGTAACCCTCAGGGAGTAGGACTAGGAGGCAGAGCAAACTCCAGGTTGACTAGGCTCTGCTCTGTCCCTAGAAGGAGCAAGGAGGTTGAATGATGCACAGGATGGGAAGGGGGCCTGTGACAGCTTCACCATGAGTTTATGGAGAAGTTAAGGGTCCCTCTGTCAGTTCCCTACCCTCTGTGTTGTGTGCTGATTCAGATAAGCAGCCAGCTCACCCCCAGTTACCCTGAGCAGTGGTAGTGCTGAAATTCCCCATTGCTGTCCTGGGCTGTTGTGCTGACATCACCTATGGGCAGGATTTTATTCTTGGATGGGTTATTTCAACTGCTGGGCCTCCGTGTGTGTGTGTGTGTGTGTGTGTGTGTGTGTGTGTGTGTGTGTGTGTGTGTGTGCGCGTGCCGGTCTTGAGGCTTGAACTCAGGACCTGGGTACATCCCTGACAAGGCTAGTGCTCTACCATTTGAGCCACAGCTCCACATATGGATTTTTGGTGGTTAATTAGAGTAAGAGTCTCACAGACTTTGCTGGCCAGGCAGGATTCCAATCTTGATCCTTCCATCTCGGCCTCCTGAATAGCTAGGATTACAGACATGAACCATCAGTGCCCTGCTAATAGCAGATTTTTGTTTTTCCTTCCTTCTTTCTTTCTCTTTTTTGGTATTACTGGGGTTTGAACTTAGTACCTCACACTAGCTTGGCAGGTTCTCTATCAATTGAGCCCCAGCCCCTGCCATTTTTTTTGCTTTAGTTATTTTTGTATTAAATCTCCTATCTTGGGCTGGGAATGTGGCTTAGTGGTAGAATGCTTGCCTTAGCATGCATGAAGCCCTGGGTTCGATTCCTCAGTACCACATACACAGAAAAAGCTGGAAGTGGCACTGTTGGTTCAAGTGGTAGAGTGCCAGCCTTGAGCAAAAGAAGCTCAGGGACAGTGCCCAGGCCCTGAGTTCAAGCCCCAGGACTGGCAGAAAAATAAAATAAATTTAAAAAATAAATAAATCTCCAATCTTTTGCCCTAGCTGGCCTCAACTCACAGTCTTCCCAAGTAGATGGGATTAATTGTGTGAAACACAAAGCCCTGATATGCAGAAACTAAGCTGATCACTAGTGGCTCATACATGTAATGTTGCAACTCAAGAAGTTGAGAGGGCTGGGAATGTGATTTAGTGGTAGAGTGCTTGCCTAGTATGCGTGAAGCCCTGGATTCAATTCCTCAGTACCACATAAACGGGGGGGGGGGGGGGGGGGAAGCCGGAAATGGTGCTATGGCTCAAGTGGTAGAGTGCTAGCCTTCAGCAAAAAGAAGTTCAATGCCCAGGCTCCTGAGTTGAAGCCCCAGAACTGACCAAAAAAAGTTGAGAGCTGAGGATCATGGTTCAAAGTGAACTTGGTCAGGAAAAATCCAAGAGAATCTTATATCCATCTACGTTACCAAAAAAGTCAGAAGTGGACCTGTGACTCAACTGGTAGAGCACTAGCCTTGAGCCAATAACTAGACAATGCCCAGGCCCTGAGTTCAAGCCCCAGGACACACACACACACACACACACACACACACACACACACACACACACGAAAATGTTTTTAAAAGGCTTCCTAGGACCCTTTCCAGATGATGATGACCTAGTAGGACCCAGTTGCTTCAAGCTTGGATAAGACCCACATTAAGTTCTTCCTGGGTAATAAATAAGGGAAGTCAGATTCTTGGCAGGGAGGACATGCCCCTCCTCTCTCTGGAGCCTCCAGACTGTCATTTAGGGGATCCTGGGGTCTGGGAGACAAAGGAAGAGAAGCACAAGGATATCCAACTGTGGAGTGGGATGCCTGGGGAGGTGCCTTCTGGGTTCTCGGTTTTCACATCTGCACAATGGGAATGCTGGAGTTGCTAAATCCATCTCCAGCTACTCTTTTTCAATACAGATGGGTTTTGAATTCATAGCTTCACACTTGTTAGGGCAGATGCTCCGTCATTGAGCCATATCCCTAGGCCTTCATCTACGGTTTGGAGAAAAAAAAAAAACAGATGGTCTCCAAGCTTCTAACAGCTAGACATTGAAGTTCCTCCCTTCCCCTGCTCTTGAAAATGAAGTCTGCCAGACAAGGAGAATGCACTCCTCCTCACATACCCAGCATGGGAAGTTACCCAGCAAGTTGACCAACAGAGAACCCGGTTGCCCAAGTTTATGGGCTGAGGAGGAGTAGATTTGGTCCCTGGTTTTTCCCTATGCCTGCTTGGGGAGCTTGTGGGGCCACAGGACATATTGAGGGGCCTGAGGTATTTCTTCCTGTCTGAACTCCTGTGAAATGCCCACCTGGGCAGAAAGGGCAAATGTACTCTGTGATATGTGTAAATGGTAAAGGGAAGAAAGTCAAGTCAAATCAGTTAAAGATAGTAGGAGGGAGTAATGAGAAAAGCATGGGCCTAAGTGAGCAAGAGCACTGGAAATGCATAGCACAACCATGCACTAGACTCTATGTAACTGTGAAGGGAATCATCTGCCTTGTCTTTGACAGCATGGACCACTGGTAGGATTTCACAATGGGGTGCTGCCTCACCAGCCCTCAACAGTTACAAGTCCCAGACCTTGACAAAATCTCACATTTTTCTCAGTTCCACCCTCATGGCTTGGTTTAGGGCACACACCTATTACGTGATCCTGTGGTCAACATTAGGGACTGCTCTCATTGGCTAGGCTAATCAGTTTGTCTGTGGGAGCCTCCCCTCAACACCCAAGAACTGCATGTGGTCAGCAAGCTGACATATAAAAATGATGAACCAGGGCTGGGCATTGGCTTAGTGATAGAGTGCTTGTCTAGCATGCATGAAGCCCTGGGTTCCATTCCTCAGCACCACATAAACAGAAAAGGCCAGAAGTGGTGCTGTGGCTCAGGTGGTAGAGTGCTAGCCTTGAACAAAAGAAGCTCAGGGACAGTGCCCAGGCCCTGAGTTCAAGACCTAGGACTGGCAAAAAAAAAAAAGATGAACCAGTCATCAATGTCTCATTCCTGTAATTCTAGATACTCAAGAGACTGAGATCTGAGGATTGGAGTCCAAAACTACCCTGGGTAGAAAAGTATTTGAGACTCAATCTCCAAAATAACCAGAAAAAAATCTGGCTGGAGGTATGATTCAAGTGGTAGAGCATCTGCCTAGCAAATTCAAGGCTCTGTGCTCAAATCCCAGTATCACAAGAAAGAAGGAAATAAAGGAAATGGAGAGTGGGTGGCGTTTAATTGAAGGGAATGAGCCAGTGCTGATTTGGCAAGAGGAATGTGAACTGCTACAGTGAGTAATTAATTAATTCTTCAGGAAAAAAAACTGGTTTGTCTACTGCCTCTGAAACTTGTTTAAAGGTCCTTAGTTTGTTTCTTTTTTGTGCCAGTCCTGGGGCCTGACCTTGGGGCCTGGATGCTGTCCCTAAGCTTCTTTTGCTCAAAGCTAATGCTCTACCCCTTGAGCCAAAGCTCCACTTCTGGCTTGTTATTATTATTATTTTCATTATTATTATTAATTAAAGATAAGAGCCTCATGAACTTCCCTGCCTAGGCTGTCTTTGAACTTTATCCTCAGATCTCAGACTCTTGAGTAGCTAGTATTATGGTGTGCACCATCAGGATCATGTTTGTTTTTGTGCTAGTCCTGGAACTTAAACTCAAGGCCTGGGCACAGTCCCTGAGCTTCTTTGGCTCATGTCTAGTGCTCTAGCACTTGGGCCATGTTATGCCAAGTCGTGAGAAGACCACCAAGAAGGCCACCGAGACTCAGACGTTCCGAAATGCAAAAGCAAGGCTTTATTCAGGTGAGCTGCAACTCAGGCCTTGTCCTACACACTGGTGGAAGAGGTGGAATGGTGGAAAAGGACAAGCCAGCACCAAGACAGTTCATTAAGCTCTGAGGAGTAGGATGGAGATAGGCTGTTCCGTAGGACAGGCCAATGGAGGCCTTTCTTTTGTCTCTTTTGTGTTCAGGTGAACTTTGGAAACCTGGTGGTAAAAATGATTTGACTGGAATTTCTAAAACTGCCCCTTGAGAGGTACTAAGAATTGGAAAAGTTTTTTAAATGGTTAAAAAGTTTATTTATCTGATGTGATTTGATTCCTATGCTATTTTTGTAATTTGGATTTTAAAGGATATATATTAAACTAATGGGGATAGAAGTAAACTCTCATTAACTCTATGTATGTAGGAAGAAATGGCAAAATGGGCTAACATTTCTCACTAATTTATTGGAAAGCTAAATGGATAAGTATTTCTAATTTTGTAATTGTGATTCTTGCATTAAGGAAAAATTGTCATTTGAGTTCAAAGGTCTTCATGCCATGCGGTAACTGGGACTGAAGAGAAAAAAAAAGAGACTCTTTTACAAGACAAGCAGCCCAGAGGCAAAGGGAAGCACCTGGTTTCAGAATGCCTGTAAGCTTCAGAGTTTTTTCCAATGCAGATAAAAGCCAAAGTGTTAGTGTTAAAGCAGAGGTTAGTAAAAAGGCTTTGGAAATCAAGAATACATTTCTAGATAATAAATTTGGAAGTAAAATTGTCCCAAATGATTATTGCAAAGTGAGAAAAGGAGAATTAGGGCTACCAAAATGTTTAATTGCCATTCCAGTTTCTTTGTAGGTTTTTTTGTAACAGTTTTCAGCAGGCCCACAGAGAAGGACAGGTGATACCTACAAGTTTGTCAAGATGCAACATTGTTCCAGGTAAGAGCATGCTTAAAAACTACTTCTGTGGGCTGGGAATATGGCCCAGTGGCAAGAGTGCTTGCCTCGTATACATGAAGCCCTAGGTTCGATTCCCAAGCACCACATATATAGAAAACGGCCAGAAGTGGTGCTGTGGCTCAAGTGGCAGAGTACTAGCCTTGAGCAAAAAGAGGCCAGGAGCAGTGCTTCAGGCCCTGAGTCCAAGGCCCAGGACTGGCAAAAAAAAAAAAAAACCTACTTCTGTGTGGACCACTTTGTTGCTTTTTTTTTTTTTTTTGCCAGTCCTGGGCCTTGGACTCAGGGCCTGAGCACTGTCCCTGGCTTCTTTTTGCTCAAGGCTAGCACTCTGCCACTTGAGCCACAGCGCCACTTCTGGCCATTTTCTGTATATGTGGTGCTGGGGAATCGAACCCAGGGCCTCATGTATACGAGGCAAGCTCTCTTGCCACTAGGCCATATCCCCAGCCCCACTTTGTTGCTTTTAATTGGAGTAAAGTGGCCTCTTGTAAGACTCATTGATCTGAAATCTGTAGTTCAAAGCCAGCCCGGGCAGAGAAAGGTCCCTGTGAGAGTCTTCATCTCTAGTTGGCCAGCAGAGTGCTGGGAACAGAGTCGTGAGTCGCTTTGAGGCTCAAAGTGGTAGGGTGCTAGTCTTGAGCTGGAGAGCTGAGGGACAGCACTCAGGCCCTGAGTCCAAGTCCAGTGAAAAGTCACTCCTGGGACAAAAGTGATGGAGCATCCAGAGGCAGTAAGCCACTGCCTGGATGGCAGAGATGGTGTCAGATCCTAGAGTCACTCCTGTTTGGCCTTTCAAAAGTTAATCAGAGGGGCTGGGAATATGGCCTAGTGGTAAAGTGCTCGCCTTACATACATGAAGCCCTGGGTTCGATTCCTAAGCACCACATATTATACAAAAAAGCCGGAAGTGGCGCTGTGGCTCAAGAGGTAGAGTGCTAGCCTTGAGCAGAAAGAAGCCAGGGACAGTGCTCAGGCCCTGAGTCCACGACCCAGGACTGGCAAAAAAAAAAAAAAAAAAGTTAATCAGAGCCGGGAGGTCCTAGAAGAATAGTTCGTAAGCATGCCTTTCTAATGCCCATGTCTGTCTACTGGGCAGGAACTTGCCAGTCATCTGTGGTAGAGGGTAGTAAGTAGAGGGTAAGTTTGTCAAATGGGAGGATAGTTTAAAATCCCAACCCCCCGCATCTACTCAAAGCCCTGACTGGCAGTGAGAATTTTAAGCTGGTACACCTGTTTAGGAAAGAAAGCTTGTAGACCTGAGATTGTGTCCTTATTGAGATCTGGTAAAGGCCTGCAAAGGTAATGTAGGCATTTTTTTAGGTCATCAGAAATCAGTTACCCAGTCAGTCAGGGAAGAGCTTTTACAAACTAGAATTTTGTTAAAAGGCACACATTTGTAAACCTAAAGTCACCTATCTGGGCTTCATATTAAAAGAGGGCAAGCATTGGCTGTCGGATGCACGTAAAGAGACTGTGCTAAAAATCCCTGTGCCTAAGTCAGCCAGACAAGTCAGAGTTCCTGGGAACAGCGGGTTTTTGCTGGCTGTGGATACCTGGGTTCGCTGAGATGGCCAAGCCTCTATATGAAGCCACCAAAAACCTCCCAGAATTTCATTGGACTGAGCAGATGAAAAAAAGCCTTTGAAGCAATCAAGAAAAGCCTTCTGGAAGCCTCTGCCTTAGGCCTACCTGACATGAATACCAAGAGAGGGGGCTACTGACAGCCGAAGGAAAGGCATGAGACCGCGAATGTAGTGGCTAAGAAGATCCTGGAAGAAATCCTACCCAGGTATGGCTTCCCATCCATCATTGGGTCGGGCAACGGGCCGGCCTTAGTCTCAAAAGTAAGTCAGAGAATAGCCGCTGCACTGGGGACAGATTGGAAATTGCATTGTGCTTATAGACCCCAGAGTTCAGGACAGGTAGAGAGAATGAATCGGACTCTAAAAGAGACCTTAACTAAATTGGCCTTAGAGACTGGCGCAGACTGGGTGTCACTCCTTCCTTTTGCTCTGCTTAGAGGAAGAAATTCTCCCTATCAGCTTGGCTTTACTCCTTTTGAAATAATGTACGGGTACCCCCCCCCCCCCGCCCATTATCCCTAGCCTTCAGACTGAATTGCTTGCTGATTTAGATGATACTGAATTTTTGTGTAAACTTGATTATTTGCAGCTTGCGCACAAGAGTATGTGGCCCCGGGCTGGGAATATGGCCTAGTGGCAAGAGTGCTTGCCTCGTATACATGAGGCCCTGGGTTCAATTCCCCAGCACCACATATATAGAAAACGGCCAGAAGTGGCGCTGTGGCTCAAATGGCAGAGTGCTAGCCTTGAGCAAAAACAAGCCAGGGACAGTGCTCAGGCCCTGAGTCCAAGGCCCAGGACTGGCAAAAAAAAAAAAAAAAAGAGTATGTGGCCCCAACTTAAGGCATTATATGATTCCGCTTCTGTCCCTACCCCCCATTTATTCAGACCAGGGGACTCTGTGTTCGTCCGGAGGTATAACCCCAAATCCTTAGAACCACGGTGGAAGGGACCCTACGTGGTGCTACTGACTACTCCCACCGCCCTCAAGGTAGACGGCATCGCCACTTGGGTCCATTGCTCCCACGCCAGGCCAGGTGACCCCTTTGCCCTGGACGAAGACTACTGTGGTGGAACATGGGAGGTATCCAAGCACCTGACTCAGCCGCTTCACCTTCACCTCAAGAAAAGAAAGTTAGACTGAATATTGTTATAATTTTCTTTTTGCCTTCTTTCCTTGCTACCCTAGCTAATGTTGATGCTATTTTTGGCAGCTCACTCCAAAGTGGGGTGACCCCCTTATTTTAGCAACTTAGGAAGCCCCCTTAGGAACCTGGTGGCCAGACTTAGTAGTAGACTTATGTGATCTGGCCGCAGGCAACTGGGATGTGCCAGATCACTCGAACCCAAACCTGAATGAGCAGGAGTCCTGTAAATTCCCATGCAAGCAAGAAGGCATTGGTAGTTTTGGGCTTGCTCAGGAATACGGATATAGCCACCCGACCCTTAGAGCACAGCTGAGAAGTTTACCATTCTATGTATTATTTTGTTGCTGACATTTGGACCCTAAACCCTATACAGCTAATGGTAAAAGGCTACACTGCTGTAGCTCAAAAAGAAGTCTGTATAGCTGAAAGTTAACTTCCAGTTTGAAGTAATCCTGCAGTCCCTTGGTAAAGTAGACTAAGGTTATAGGTTCCTGGCTAGGTAACGTCAACGCCCCTCAGTCAGCCTGAAGAAGCTACAGAAGACGATCTTCACCCATCATCCCCCCTTTAAAACCAAGGGACCAGAGTTGTTTTTGGTTACTACTTTGGGCCCTATTGGCCCATGCCTTATCTCTATATCATCCCCTAGACATGCAAGCCATTGAAATGGACAGAAGGGAGCCAAGATTGGCTCCCAAGGTACCAAAGAGAAAAGGGGGAAAATGAAGAGCCAGATTAAAGCCATTTTGAAGTCAGGCCGCACTTTACCACACAAACCTGAGATAAGCAGGCCCTGTGAGCAAACCCAGAACAACCTTATTAGGGCCCAGCCGGTCAAGAACTCTAACCACCTGGGAATGCTTAACTCTAACTGCCCCGGAATGCCTCGAACCCTGAGCCAATCAGATTTGTTCCTGTGTCCTAATCTTGCTTGAACACCTGATTGCTGTAACTTTGTTTTTTGCCTTTATAAGCTCTGTGAAATCGCAGCTCAGGGCTTCCTCCTAACCCGCTGCGTCGGAGTATAGGACGAGGCCCGAGCCACGGCCCGGTTGAATAAAGCCTTGCTTTTGCATTTTGGAACATCTGGCTCTTGGTGGTCTTCTTGCCACTTAGGCATAACAGGCCACAGCTCCATTTCCAGCTTATTTTTGGTAGTTTATTAGAGAGAAGAGTCCAGACTTTCCTACCTGAGTTTCTAAACTATGATCCTCACATCTTAGCCTTCTGAGTAACTAGGATTACAGACGTGAGCCACTAGCACCCTGCTCAGTCCTTTGTTTTGGTTTGTTTTGGTTTGTTTGCTTGTGCAGGGCCTCATGCTCTTGCTTAGCTTTTTTCCACCCAAGACTAGTGCTTTACCATTTGAGCCCCTTCACTTCAGGCTTTTTGTTTTTGTTTTTGCTGGTTTTGAGGCTTGAACTCAGCGCCTGGCCATTGTTCTGAGCCTTTTTGTTCAAGGCTAGTGCTCTACCCCTTAATCCACAGAGCCACTCCCAGCTTTTTGGTGGTTAATTGGAGGTAAGAGTCTGATCGAGAGACAAAGGGTAAAATACGAGAAACAACAACAAAAGCAATACTTGCAAAACTGTTTGGTGTAAGTGAACTGAACACCTTGGGGGGGGAGGGGGAGGGGGTATGAGGCACAAGGTAACAAACAGTACAAGAAATGTATCCAATGCCTAACGTATGAAACTGTAACCTCTCTGTACATCAGTTTTATAATAAAAACTTTTTTAAAAAAAGTCTGATCGAGGGGCTGGGAATGTGGCTTAGTGGTAGAGCGCTTGCCTAGCATGCATGAAGCACTGGGTTCGATTCCTCAGCACCACATAAACAGAAAAGGCTGGAAATGGCACTTTGGTTCAAGTGGCAGAGTGCTAGCCTTGAGCAAAAACAAAAAGCCAGGGACAGTGCTCAGGCCCTGAGTCTCAGCCCCAGGACTGGCAAAAAAAAAAAAGTCTCATGGACTTTCCTGCTGGGACTGGCTTTAAACTTTGGCCTTCAGATCTCAGCTTCCGGAGTAGCTAGGATTATAGGTGTGAGCCCCCAGCAGCCAGCCACTTAGGCATTTTTACTGGCTAATTGCAGATAAGATATCTCTTAGATTTATCTGCTCACCCTGGATTTGAATCACATTCCTGAGATTTCAGCCTCGTGACTGCTACATTATAGGCATGAGCCACCAGCATGTGGCTGAGGTTTGTTATGCAACCAAATTACCCTACCTCTCTTAGCCACCAGAAATTCTAGCTGCTATGACAGATGGCAAGATAATTTATACTAAAATGGGAATGATTCCCATGAGTGATGGAACACGTCTGTGACAGAAGCTGTCTATAAAGACAAAGGCTCTTCAGGCTGAATCTAGGGCAATGCAGCTAAAGGATGGGGGAGGGAAGATCTCTGGGGAGAATTCCAAGTACTCAGTGAACCAACTCCAAGACAGCTGAGGAGGAGAAAGCAACCTCCTTCCCAGCTCATGTCTCTGCAGAGCAGATGGCCCTCTAGGCACAGGAGAGTTCCTGCAAATGCTGCTCCCTTCTCTGGGGGAATCTGTGTCCCACTGTCAATCTTTCTGTTTGGCTCTGCTCCAAGTGCTGTTGTGTAGGTATATATTTATTGAGCAGGAGTTTCTTTTTAATTTTTTTCAGCACTTGGGATCAAACACACAGCCTCATGCATGCTACCATGGAGCTGCAACCCTATGCATCAGTTCCTGACTCTAATTTGAATAGGATCTCTGGCTTGCTCCGTTTGCTTGCTCACAGCTGGTGCTCTACCACTTGAACCATGCTTCCAGTCTGACATTTTGCTGGCTATTTTTTTATTGGCAGGATGATGTGCAGAGGAGTTTCAGTTACATACATAAGGGAGTGAATACATATACATTTCTTGTCATACTTGTTACCCCCTTCCTCATTCTTCTCCTTCCTTCCCTCTCCCCAACTCATCTCCCTTGCTTTCTTATTTTTAAACTCTTCCCCTTGATGAACATTGTCAATCTAGTCTACAGTGCTTATGACCTCTATGATTATTAACAATATAACAATTCCTTCCAAATCAGGTGATATATACATCAACAGTCCTTTTGCTTAGTGTAATCTGTTCTTTCTTTTTCTCCCATTTCTTTCCTCCTCCCCACTGTCGTTGAGTTGCTTAGTTTGCTCTCATTAGTGTCCATTGCAGCTGCAGAGAATTTAAAGGACCCTATACTCTTTGCTGGCTATTTTAGATATGGAGTCCCTCATCTTTGTGCTCAGCCTGGCTTTTAAACACAATCCTACAGATCTCAGTCTCCTGAGTAGCTAGGATTATAGGAATGAGCTCAATTTTATCTCTGATTGTGTGTGTAGATGTGTGTGCGTGCACGCACGTGTGTGCACACACACGCCACTAATTTGAAGGCTTGATCTCAGGGGCCTGGGCACTATCCCTGAGCTTTTTTGCTCAAGGCTAGCCCTCTACCACTTGAGCTACAACTCCACTTCTGGATTATTATTTTTGTAGTTGATTGGAGATAAGAGTCTCATGGACTTTCCTACCTGGGCTGGCTTTGAACTAGGATTCTCAGATCATATTCTCCTGAGTAGATAGGATTACAGGCAAGAGCACCTAGCGCCCAACAAACCTTAATTTTTTTTGAAAGATGGGGGAGGGTCTACTCTTCTAGGCCTTTAAATGTGGGTGCTGTGTAAGATTGGAGGGGAGGACTGGAGAGCAGATGAAACAGGTTCAAACATTAAAACAGTTATCAATAGTTATACTCAAGCACCCAACTAGCCTCACATTCATCATCAACCCCTATTTCCCCTATCTGTTCAATTATCTTACTCCCTACTTATGCATCCACATTTCTGATGCCTGCTGGGCACTGAGGTTTGTGTGTGAATTGAGAACACAGAGAGATGAACCCTATCTGACTGTTACCCTTGACATCCTCCTAGTCCAAAAATGGAGACAACTGCTAACCCAGCTAGTGATAGCTTTGAGTAAGGACAGAACTAGGACCACCAGGCACTGGTGGCTCACACCTATAATCCTAGCTACTCAGGAGGCAGAGATCTGAGGGTCACTGTTCAAAGCCAGCCCAAGCAGGAAAGTCTGTGAGACTCTTATAACCAATTAACTACCAAAATACTCAGAAGTGAAGCTATGGCACAAAGTAGTAGAGTGCTAGCCTTGAGAAAAAAAGGAGCTCAGGGGGCTGGGAATGTGGCTTAGTGGTAGAGTACTTGGCTAGCATGTATGAAGCCCTGAGTTCGATTCCTCAGTATCACATAAACAGACAAAGCTGGGCGTGGTGCTGTGGCTCAAATGGTAGAGTGCTAGCCCTGAGCAAAGAAGCTCAGGGACAGTGCCCAGGCCCTGAGTTCAAGCCCCACAACTGACAAAAAAAAAAAAGCCAAAACCAGAATAGGTTAATAGCTTGAGATGGCTATTAGGCTTTTGCTGCAGACCCTAAGGAGCTAGAACAGCCAGCCTCTAGCCTATGACTCAAAGAAGGAAAAGACTCTAAACCCCAGGAAGGATGTAGGTCATAGGAACCATCCTTGAGATGTAGGGACATATGGATAAATGAATGCTTACATAGTATACGATGTACCAGGCTTTCTGGGCACATGTGCCAGAGACGGAACATGGTCACGGCAACAGGCATGTGGGCCCCAATGTAAATGGCTTCATCAAGCTTTGGGGAGGGGTCACTGGCAGGATGCATGGCTAAGTTGCCAAGGGAAGGACCCAGAAAGTCCAGGCTGCTCGCTGCTGGGTGCAGCTTTAAGGAGAGCAGCTTCATTTTTTTCCCCAGAGTGTAGTTGAATTTTGATCAGATGAAACTATCTTAGGCCTCTGTCAGGAGCAGTGAGCACTGCTGCTTCCATTGGAGGGGGCTGTCATTCATAGAAAGTGAAAACTAGGATAACAGTGGAGAATTTCTCCTAGAAACAACATCGTGGCAGAGGACAAGGCTCAGTGACCAAAACAACTTGCCTGTTCCATGGTGCTAGGCTTCTCAGTGTCAGCACCTAGTCAGGAACCACTCTCCTTCCTGACAACTGGTGCTTTCATATTCTGTGGTGTTACAGCATTTGGAGCAAGGAACAGTGCACTAGGAAGCTCCTAGGGGCCAGGTACAGCGCAGAGGCCCCATCTGCCTCTCACTGCTGCTGGAGTGAGGGTTGAAGTCAAGGGCAATGGGACCACAGGGTGAGAAGGGGCCTGAGTGTCCCCAAAGCCAGAAAATCCTGCAGCAGCTCTAGCTTAGGCACTTATTCAAGCATGGAAAGGCCACTTCATACTCATCCCTACTGTTAGCCTGGTGGATGAGTCCTGTAGTTAATAAACACTGGCCAGAGACCATCTGGAACAATGAAGACCCTAAACAGGGTGGAGGAGGGCTGTGAAGAAATAGAAAACCCTCTTTACCTCTTTCCCTAGATGGAACTGGATTCTCTCTCTCTTTCTCCCCCTTATCCCCTCTTCTTCTCTCTCTTCATCTGTCCCTTTCTCCCTCCTTCACTGCACCTGAGTCTTGGCTTCATGCTTACTAGATGAGAGCTCTTACCCTCTGAGCCACGCTTCCAGCTCTGTGTTCTGCTGATTATTGTTTTTGTGCCAGTACTGGGGTGCAAACTCAGGGCTAGGCTCTGTCCCTTAGTTGTTGCTTTTATTTTTCCTCAAGGCTGTAGCTCTACGACTTGAGCCACATCTCCACTTCTAAGTTTATGCTGGTTGATTGGAGAGAAGACTCTCTGGTTTGTCTGCCCAGACTGACTCGCAGTCAAGATTCTCAGATCTCAATTTCCTGAGTAGCTAGGATTACAGGTGTCAGACACAATGTCTTGGCAGACCTAATTTTATCCACCCATCTAATGTTATTACTGGTGTTCCAGGCCACTTAACAAGGAGTCTATGGATAAAGTACATCTATAGATGGCTCCAAAGAACCCTTGAATTTTTTTTTCTCAAATTTTTATTATCAAACTGACGTACAGAGAGGTTACAGTATCATACGTTGGGCATTGGATACATTTCTTGTACTGTTTGTTGCCTTGTCCCTCATGCCCCCCTCCCTCCCCCCCTTTCCCTCCTCCCCCCTGGTGTTCAGTTCACTTACACCAAACAGTTTTGCAAGTATTGCTTTTGTAGTTATTTCTCTTTTTTTACCCTGTGTCTCTCGAATTTGGTATTCCCTTTGAATTTCCTACTTCCAATACAGAACCCTTGAATTTTAAGCCAGTTCTATAAGCGCAATCAAGATCTCAAAACAGGGCTGGGAATGTGGCTTAGTGGTAGACTGCTTGGCTAGCATTCATGAAGCACCACACAAACAGAAAAGGCCAGAGGTGGCACTGTGGCTCAAGTGGTAGAGTGCTAGCCTTGAACAAAAAGAAGCCAGGGACAGTGCTCAGTCCCTGAGTTCAAGCCCCAGTACTGGCAAAAAAAAATGGTCTCAGGGCTGGGAATGTGGCTTAGTGGTAGAGTGCTTGCCTAGCATGCATGAAGCCCTGAGTTTGATTCCTCAATACCACATAGACAGAAAAAGCCGGAATGGTGCTGTGGCTCAAGTGGTAGAGCACTAGCCTTGAGCAAAAACCCAGGGACAGCACCTGGGCCCTTAGTTTAAGCCCCAGGACTGATACCAAAAAAAAAAAAAAGATCTCAAAACAGGTAGGTGCTGGTGGCTGAGACCTGCAATCCTAGCTACTAGGCAGGCTGAGCTCTGAAGGCCAAGGCTAAAGGCCAGCCCTAGCAGGTAAATCTGAAAGATTCTTATGTCTAATTAACCAGCAAAAAGCCACAAGTGGCACTGTGGCTCAAGTGGTCAAGTGCTAGATAGCCTTGAGCAAAAGAAAAACAAAAAGCCAGGGACAGTGCTTAGGCCCTGAGTTCAAGCCCCAGGATCGGCAAAAAAAAATCTTCAGTTGTGCAAAAGTTGCCATTGAACAAAGCAATTTATGAATACAATGTATCTTGATCAATGTTTCAACAATCTTACCCATCCCTCTCCTAGCTACCCATCCCTCCATCTTCCTAATTTTGTAGAATTCTTAAATGCATGTCTCTATTCTCTTCTTCATTCATCTACCCCTCTCTTACTGATCCCACTCCACCCTTATCAAGTACCTGTCTGTATCCTGGTATTTATTTTGTTGAATTTTGACTTTGCATTTCTAAGGAATTACACTATTTGATTTCTCCCTTGAATCTAGTGTATTTCAGTTAATACATTTGTATACACTTGCATACCACCCAACATATTTTATTATTTATTTATTCTCAAAGTGATGTACAGAGGGGTTACATTTTCATACATAAGGCAGTGACTACATTTCTTATGAAACTTGTTATCTTCTCCCTTGTTTTTCTCCCCCCTTACCCATCCCCAATTCCCTCCCCTTCCCCCAGTTGTAAAGTTTGTTTACAGCATATTGTCTTATAAGTATTGCTGTTGCGTTGGTTCTCCTTTTATCTTTGTCTCTCCATTTTGATGTTCCCCTTCCCTTCCCTCGTTCCAATAAATATACATACAATACCCAGGGTACCCACATCAGTTATAGTGACATCAGGGGCAAAACCATGGAGAAGAAAGATAAAAGAAAAGGCATAGTTTCATGTGGTACATTGAAAATAACAACAACAAAGATAAACCATTTATTTCTAAAGCTCGCTTAGCATTATCTTTTTTGTTTGTTTGTTTGTTTGTTGGCCAGTCCTGGGGCTTGGACTCAGGGCCTGAGCATTGTCCCTGATTTCTTTTTTTGCTCAAGGCTAGCACTCTGCCACTTGAGCCACAGCGCCACTTCTGGCCGTTTTCTGCATATGTGGTGCTGGGGAATCGAACCCAGAGCTTCATGTATACAAGGCAAGCACTCTTGCCACTAGGCCATATTCCCAGCCCTTAGCATTATCTTATGTGTTCATATGTACATAGCTATTGAGCTATTGTGGTCTTCTACTAGGACTGTCCTAGACATGTACTAATTATTACCAATGAGGGAAGCCATAGAATCTATGTTTCTTTGGGTCTGGCTGACTTCACTTAGTATGAATTTTTCCAAGTCTTTCCATTTCCTTATGAGTAGGACAATGCCATTCTTTCTGACAGAGGCATAGAATTCCATTGTGTATTTGTACCACATTTTCTTGATCCATTCTTCTACCATGGGGCATCTTGGTTGGTTCCATATTTTAGTGATGGTAAATTGTGCTGCGACAAACATAGTTGTGCTGGCAGCTTTAGTGTGATCTTGCTTATAATCCTTTGAGTAAATGCCCCAACGCCACCCAACATATTTATTTATAAGATAATAGGCCAATTCAACCTTCCACATTTAAGGGAAAAACATGCATCCTTTGTCTCTCTGGGCATGGATTACTTCACTTAACATAAATCTTTTCCAGGTCTTTCCATTTCCTTATAAGTGGTACAATATCATTCTTTCTAATGGATGAGTAAATTCCATTGTGTATATATACTACATTTTCTTGACCCATTTGTACATTGAGGGGCATCTGGGATGATTCCATACCTTGGCTCTGGTGAATAGTGCTGCAATGAACATGGTTGTGCTGGTGGCTTTACTGTATCATGGTTTATAATCTTTTGGATGAACACCCAGGATTGGAACTGCTGAAAAATATTCATATATTCATGTAAAGTATTCATCTGTGCTCAGACAGGATTACAGACTAGTCTTTTTATGTTTATTTGGTACAAGTGCAATGGCTTGAACATTTTGCTCAAGGCTAGTCCTCTAGGACTAGAGCCTTATCTCTACTTCTGGAGATAAGAGTCTTGTGGGGAGGGGGTAACAAGTTTGACAAGAAATGTACTCACTAACGTACATATATAAACTGTAACTCCTCTGTACATCACCTTGACAATTAAATAATATTTAAAAAATAAAAAATAATATGAGTCTCGTGGACTTTACTGCTTGGGCTGGCTGTCAACTATGACCCTTTATTTTTTTTGCCAGTCCTGGGCCTTGGACTCAGGGCCTGAGCACTGTCCCTGGCTTCTTTTTGCTCAAGGCTAGCACTCTGCCACTTGAGCCACAGCGCCACTTCTGGCCATTTTCTACATATGTGGTGCTGGGGAATCAAACCCAGGGCCTCATGTATATGAGGCAAGCACTCTTGCCACTAGGCCATATTCCCAGCCCTCAACTATGACCCTTATGTGTTAGCTTCCTGGATAGGATTGTGGGCATGATCCACTGACACCCAGCATTGTTTCAGATACTTTAAAAAGAAACAAAGTTAACAAGGATGGGGGGAAGTTACTGTTAGTGGGAATGCAAAATGGTGCAGCAGCTGTCAAAAACTGTATAGAACTTCGTAAAAAATAGAACTAGCATATGATCCAGCAATCTCACTACTGCTGAGATAGGCAAGAGGTTTTTTTTTCTTTGCCTGTCCTGGGGCTTGAACTCAGGGTTTGGGTGGTGTCGTTGTACTTTTGTGCTTAATGCTAGCACTCTACCACTTGAGCCACAGCCACACTTCTGGCTTTTTCAGAGGTTAATTGGACATAAGAATCTCATAGACTTTACTTCCCGGCTGGTTTGAACCAAGGTGAGTCACCAGCAACTGGCTAGGATAGAGATTTAAAAGCAGATCTCAAAGAGATGTTTGCATGCCCATATTCATACAGCATTATTCACCATAACCTCAAAATGAAAGCAGCCTGTGTCCCTGACAGAAAGATGAATGGACAAGCAAATTGCAATATACAACTATGATTAAATATTAGTGGCCTTAAAAAGGAAGGGCACCAGGGCTGGGAAGGTGGCTTAGTGGTAGACTGCTTGCCTAGCATGCATGAAGCCCTGGGTTCAATTCTTCAGTACCACATACACAGAAAAAGCCAGAAATGGCACCATGGCTCTAGTGTTAGAGAGCAAAAGAAAAGGAGCTCAGGGACAAATGCCCAGATCCTGAGTTCAAGCCCCAGGAGTGGCAAAAAAAAGAAACAAACAGAAAGAATAGGAAATTAATGTTTAATTGGTATGGAATTTCAGTCTGTGAAAATGAAAATATTTTCATATATATGTATATAGATATACTAGTATATATAAGTATATATGTATTAGTATGTGTGTGTGTGTGTGTGTGTATTCGTAGAGTGCTAGCCTTGAGCAAAAGAAGCTCAGGGACAGTGCCCAGGCCCTCCATTCAAGCCCCAGGATTGGCCAAAAAAATAGTTCCATTAAGGAAGGAAGGTTGGGCATACACCATTGCATGTAAATAGGCTCTTCCATTTCTAAGTATGCAATTAGAAAGTATTTCTGGTAGTTACTGTGTTTGGTTGACTCTGTTTTGTGCTGGGCCTAGGTGTTGCCCCTTGGCTTTGTGTTGTTCAAGGCTGGTGCTCTACCACTTGAAAAAGAGCTTCACTTCTGACTTTAGCTGGTTAAGTAGAGATTAGAGTCTCATGGACTTTCCTTTCTGGGCTGGCTTTGACCCTCAATCCTCAGATGTCAGCTTCCTGGGTAGCAAGGATTACAGGAGTGAGCCACCTGAGTCTGGCTATGGTTGACTCTCTCTTTTTTTTTTTTTTTTGCCAGTCCTGGGCCTTGGACTCAGGGCCTGAGCACTGTCCCTGGCTTCTTTTTGCTCAAGGCTAGCACTCTACCACTTGAGCCACAGTGCCACTTCTGGCCTTTTTGTATATATGTGGTGCTGAAGAATCAAACCCAGGGCTTCAAGTATGTGAGGCAAGCACTCTTGCCACTAGGCCATATTCCCAGCCCCTGACTCTCATTTTAAAAATAAAAAAACTATTGTTATTATAAAGGTGCTGTACAGAGGGGTTATAGTTACATAAGTCAGGTAAGGAGTATATTTATTTTTGGACACTGTCACCCTTTCCCTGGTTGACTCTGCGTATTTGACAACTGCGAAAAAATGAAAGTACAATCTAATTCATGAATTTTTTTTTGCCAGTCCTGGACCTTGGACTCAGGGCCTGAGCACTGTCCCTGGCTTCTTTTTGCTCAAGGCTAGCACTCTGCCACTTGAGCCACAGTGCCACTTCTGGCCATTTTCTATATATGTGGTGCTGGGGAATCGAATCCAGAGCTTCATGTAGAAGAGACAAGCACTCTTGCCACTAGGCCATATTCCCAGCCCCTAATTCATGAAATTTATATCCTTCATTTTACTGTTCAGGAATTAGTATTTGTGTAGCTGGCCAAGCTACTTATTCATTTATTTTATCTTATTTTATTTATTTATTTATTTATTGTTGGTTGTAGGGCTTGAAATCTGGGCCTGGGCTCTGTCCCTGAGCTCTTCAGCTCAAGGCTAGAGCTCTACCACTTGAGCCACAGTGCCACTTCCAGTTTTCTGGTGGTTAATTGGAGATAAAAGTCTCACGGACTTTCCTGCCCAGGCTGGCTTTGAACAGCGATCCTCAGATTTCAGCCTCCTGAATAACTAGGATTACAGGCATGAACCACCAGCACCTGCCCGGCCACTTATTCATTTATGTACACACACATATAATGGCCAGGAGCTGGTGGCTCACACCTGTAATCCTAGCTACTCAAGAGGCTGAGATCTGAGGATCACAGTTTGAAGCCAGGCCAGGCATAAAAGTCCCCATGAGATTTTTGTCTCCAATTTAACCACTCAAAAAATGAAAATGGTGTTGTGGCTCAAGTGGTAGAGTACTTGCCTTGGGCAAAAAGAGGCTCAAGGACAGTGCCCAGGCCCTGAGTTCAAGCCCCACACTGTCAAAAAGAGAAAAGAAAAAAGATACACATACTCACTATGCTAAATAGTTTTCATTTGTACTATATGGATATTAATTTATTACCTATAATTTCATTTAAATCCACATTAAATTTTGTTTTAAAGAGAGAAAATGGCTGGGCACTGAGGATCACGGTTCAAAGCCAGCCCGGGAAAGAAAGTCTGTGAGACTTATCTCCAATAAACTATTCAGAAAAAGCCAGAAGTGGCACTGTGGCTCAAGCGGTAGAGTGTTAGCCTTGAGCAAAAAGAAGCCCAAGAACAGCACCTAGGCCTAGAGTTCAAGCCCCAGTACTGGCAAGAGAGAGAGAGAGAGAGAGAGAGAGAGAGAGAGAGAGAGAGAGAGAGAGAATGACCAGGAGACTGAGATCTAAGGATCACCATTGGAAGTTGGTGAGGAGAAGGAAAGTTCATGAGATTCCTACCTCCAATTAACCCCGAAAAAGTCCCAAGTGGAGCTGTGGTTCAAGTGGGAGTACCACCAGTCTTGAGTGAAAAGGCAAGAAGCAGGGGAGAGGAGCTGGAGAAGAGGAGCTGGAGGGTGTAGGTTGAGCACTTGTCTAAAATGCAAAGGTCCTGCATTCTAACAGAAAGAGAGAGAGAGAGAAGAGAGGAGAGAGGAGAGAGGGGAGAGAGAGAGGAGAGAGGAGAGAGAGAGAGAGAGAAAGAGAGAGAGAGAGAGAATTTCTCTCCTATACAACTGGTATTTCTAAGCCAAAACCTGCTAATCCCATCCTTTTGTTTAACTGAAAAAAGAGAGCCTGGTCCTTAACTCAATTCTATACAGGCATGCACCAATCTCATTAGCACCTATTTCCTTACCTGTGAGATATGGATGGGGTCCCGCCTGACCTAGACATCCTTCTCCCCTCCACCTAGGGGGGAGGGGCGGGGAGAAGCACTCTAGTGCCCCACAAACACTCCTTTGTTAAAATAGGCTTCTCTTTGTGTAGACAAAAGACCTTTCATGAGCCGAGGAATGGAGGGAAAAGGTATGTTATGGTAAGTAGACAGCAGGTGCTGCATAATATCCCCAGTGTGGGTGCAGCTAAAGGCCCAAAACAGATCTTTGTTGGGGCCACTGTAGTGCTTTACCAAGGCCGAACTGGCTTCCTTCTATTTGGAATGACGTGTGAAGTCCCTAGAATCCCTGTTGTGGCGGAGTCTGCTGTTTAAAGGGACAAATCAGTTAACGATAAGCCAAGTGCCTACAGGTAGCCCTCAGGGGACTCCCAGGCGCCTATTGTAAGCTCTCCGGTGACAGTGGTTTCCTATTAATGCTCCGGGCTTGTCCCCAGGGTAGGGAGGACTAGAGATTCCTTCAGATCTCCGAAAGGTTGGAAAACGTGCGACCTCGACACATAGTCTTATCTGTGACGCGTGGTTACAAGGAAGACTTGCTCTTCTAGAGCGTCGGGGGCACCCCGCGGCTTCCCCTCCCCCCACCCCCGCCCCGGGCCTGTCTTTCCCATCTCAGTGGGCAAACAGTTAGCAATTGCCCCTTAGGCTTTGGACTCTGGGAAGCCCAGACAACCTCCGGCCGCGTACGCTCCGAAGGCTGGAGTCCCAACAGGCTGGGAAAGTACGCGCAATGTTCTGTGCGCCAACGTTCACCAAAGCCCCAGAGCCCCTCAACCTCCCTGCTCCTCCTCCTCCCCCTTGGTCCTCCAGCTCCCTCCTCCCGGTCCCCGCCCCGATCTCGCTCTCCGATTGGCCCTGCCTGCCTTTTGGCCCGCCCCGGGATTTAAAGGGCCCGCTTCACCGCGCTGCCTTGGGAGCCGCTGCTGGTCCCGGGCTTGCGGCCTGCGGGGGGAGGCTGCCCGGAGGAGGCGGCGACTGTGGCCGCGGCCGTGCGTCCTCGACCCCCAGGATCAAAGCTTCCTTCCTGCCAGGTAAGTCACCACTAGTTCGCGCATGGCTCCCCTGCTCCCATCCCTGAGGCGGCCTCTTAGCCAGGATCAGAAGCTCCTGTCCTGAGATCCTTTCCACATCACCTTTCAGACTCCCTTTCTTGTCGTGCCCCCTGCCAACACCTTCGCTTTCCTGTAATCCCTGGACCGGAGCAGGGCTTTGTTGTCGGCCTTTTGCCTGGTGGGGGTGAGATGGACTGCGCGGAGGATACAGGAACCCTCCCCAACCATACATGGAAAGATGCACACGGCCTCTAAGTGTTACAGAATCCCCCCCCCCCTCTTTGCCCTCCACACAGAGCGACCTCTACCTTGGAAACCAAGGATCTCCCTCTCCCTTGGCCTATGTGATATATGGGCATAGAACGTACATCATTCGATCATCATCGGACCAGATGGTTGACTGCATTGAAGACACACAGGTTCTTCATTCACTTCAGGTCACAATGCATCCAACACCCACAGCTGGTGGCTCAGTCTGATGTACTTGACCCCCAGTACTAGCTGTGGGTCATCAGCCCCAAACGGAAATCTTGAGTGCTCAAGTCCAAGACTTGAGCCTAGGGGAAGCCCTATGAACACCTTGTGCTTCCTTTCTCTGTCTTTCCCCCTTTTTGGCAGATCTAGCCACCTGTCCATCTCTCTGCAAGGGTCCACAATGGCCACCTTCAGCCGCCAGGAATTTTTCCAGCAGCTACTGCAGGGCTGTTTCCTGCCTACTGTCCAGCAGGGCATTGACCAGATCTGGCTGCTTCTTGCCATCTGCCTCGCCTGCCGCCTCCTCTGGAGGCTTGGTAAGTGCCTGTCACACCAGGTGACACCATGTCAGATGTTAGCATATCTGCCACAGTTCATCCACTCCAAGCCACCTCCTACCAGGCAAAGCCAGACCCCAGCAGACCCAGCTCCACCACATCGAATCAGGCCAGACCCCATCCCAACATACCCCATCCTACAGTGTCAAGGCACATCGTGCCACACTGTGCAAAGCCGCAACCTGTTATTGCAAGTCACATCCTTCAGTATTCTAGGTTTGGGAGATTTGGAAAGTCAAGCTTCTAAGATCTTGAGATAGAAATATCTATAGCCTGAGGTTATAAGGTTGCGCGGAATGCAGATGTTACAGGATTAGGGAGTCCCAAAGTACCATGATTAGAGGGTTTGATGATACTGACAAATTGAAATTCTCACATTCTAGGTTTCCGAAATGTTGACATTCTGGATTTCTATAATCAGTGCATGAGATTTCAGGACTCTAGGACCCTGGAATGTTTCTACACTTACTGCGGACCGCGGTCTACACTTACTGCGGACCGCGGACGCGGACTCATGTACAAATGATAAGATTCTTAGTCCTTGAGCCTAGCGCTGGTGGCTCATGCCTGTAATCCTAGCTACTCAGAAGGCTAAAATCTGAGGATCATGATTTTTAAGCCAGCCTGAGCAGAAAAGTCCAAGAGACTGTTATCTCCAATTAATCAGTAAAAAAAAAAGCTTAGTATTATTATTTAGCTTTTATATCATCTTATTCTCAGAGCCAACCTGCATGAGTTTACAATACCCTCATCATTGCCAATTCTTTCCTTTTTTGCCAGTCCTGGGGCTTGGACTCAGGGCCTGAGCACGGCCCCTGGCTTCTTTTTGCTCAAGGCTAGCACTCTACCACTTGAGCCACAGCGCCACTTCTGGCTTTTTCTATATATGTGGTGCTGAGGAATCAAACCAGGGCTTCATGTATACGAAGCAAGTACTCTTGCCACTAGGCCATATTCCCAGAGCCTCATTGCCAATTCTTGTAGGAATTATATTCCTTCCTACATGTACCATAATTCATACTAACAAAGAATTCTGGATTGCAAAGGAGGATTCACTATTTGCACCTGTTGGTAAGGCTTTGTTACAAATTAAACAAAGACATACACACAAGTGCTATGGGGTTATTATTTTTACATGTTTCAAAGCTACTGAAAAATTGAAAGGACAGTACAATGAGCAATTACATATGTGTAATCAGATTCTCCAAACTTAGCATCTTGCCACATTAGCTTGCTCTACCCTCCTTTCTGTCCATCTATTACCATCTATCCATCCATCATTTTCCTGAACCACTTAAATAATGTGCTAACATTATGACATTTCAGTGTAAATTCTTCAGTGCATTATAGGCCCCAAGAACAAGAACACCTTCTCCCACAGCTTCAACCATCAACTCTCTGAACATTTTAACCTACTGAGCACTGGTAGCTCACACCAGTAAAACCTACTCCATTACCATCCTCATCTACTCAGGAGGCTGAGATCTGAGGATAGTTCAAAGCTAGCCTGGGCAGGAAAAGTCTGAGGGACTCTTTTTTTGTCTTTTCTTTTTCATTAAATTTTTATCATCAATGATACAGAGGGGTTATAGTTACATACATAAGGTAGGGAGTACATTTCTAGTTATACTTGTTACCCCTCTGAGAGACTTTAAGTCCAATTAACCACCAAAAAGCTGGAAGTGGAGCTATGGCTCAAGTGGTAGAGTGCCAGCCTTGAGCAAAAAAGCTAAAGGACTGCACCTAGGCCTTGAGTTCAAGCTCCAGTACCAGCACAAAAACAAAACAAAGCCCCCCCCCCCCCAAAAGACACTCTGGAACTGTAGTACCATCCAACATGAAATACTTAAATTTCTTTCCCGGTCTCCAAAATATCCTTAATAGTCATTTCTTTAAACCCAGGCTCTGACACCCCGGTTAGCTCCCCAATACTAGCTTTGGGCCCCCTCCCAGTCTCATCACATTCTAACCTCTAGACTGTTGCCCAGGCTGCGTGCCCTCTGCCCAGGTCCTCCTCCCCTTCCCACCAGTCCACCAACCTCCCCTTTTCTTGTTCTCTCTCTCCCTCCCTCCCTCTTTTTCTCCCTCTCTCCCCTTCTTTCTCCCTGTCACCTGAAGGGTTACCGTCCTACCTGAAGCATGCAAGCACCGTAGCAGGCGGGTTCTTCAGCCTCTACCACTTCTTCCAGCTGCATATGGTTTGGGTCGTGCTGCTCAGCCTCCTGTGCTACCTCGTGCTGTTCCTCTGCCGACACTCCTCCCACCGAGGCGTCTTCCTCTCCGTCACCATCCTCATCTACCTACTCATGGGGTATGGGTTTGTGCCTTCATCCTCCCTCTTTTGAAAAAGTCAAAGGTGTTGGTCATTGGTGGCTCACACCTGTAACCCTAGCTACTCTGGAGGCTGAAATCTGAGGACTGAGGGTCAAAGCCAGCCTGGGGCAGAAAATCCATGAGACTCTTATCTCTACTGACCAATAAGTCAGAAATGGAGCTGTGGCTCAAGTGGTAGAGCACTAGCCTTGAGTGAAAAAGCTAAGGGGCAGCCTTCAGATCCCGAGTTCAAGCCCCATTACTGGCACAAAAAAGAAAGAAGAGAGTCTGAAATAATTGTTCAAACAGGGGACCCTGCAGACTTGTCCTTTTGTGGAGCTGTCTAGGTGGGTTGGGGATAAGCTTGTCCTAGAAAAGAGATCCTGGGAGACACTTTCTCCTGTGAATTGTGAAGAGCAGGGGAAGGCATGTTGGAATCCCCCACCTTCCTGCTCTGTAATCTCTAGGGTGTCATGGGGCCTAGGGGACTAAAACCAGTACCTTATTTCCTCAGTGAGATGCATATGGTGGACACAGTGACATGGCATAAGATGCGAGGTAGGTGGCCCTGCCCCAGTCCTCCTATCCCTTCCACATCTCCCAACTGCCTCTTCCCTGACTCTTTCCTCCCCTACTTTTCTCCCTCTTCCACCACCCCACCATGCAGGGCTCACTTTCCCTTTGAGTCTGTGGTTCTTCCTACCATGTTTTTCCAACCAGTCTGTCTGTGCATCTCCAATATGGATGGGTCTGATGCTCTTGAGGAAGGCCATCTACCTGTCCTGGACCAACTTGCCCACTAGGCTATCTGACTCTGTACCCACCTACCACTTTTGTGTGTGTGTGTGTGTGTGTGTGTGTGTGTGTGTGTGCTTGTTGTGTGTGTATGTTTGGTACTAGGGCTTGAACTTAGGGCCTTGCGCTTGCTAGATCTACTAATTGAGCTACGGCCCCAGGCCAGGACCACCTTTTTCCTACTCACCTCCCACCTGACATACCTTATCCCTCCATGCTGACCTGCTCACTTACCTGTCCACTTGACCATGGGCCCCACACATAGGGGCCCAGATGATCGTGGCCATGAAGGCAGTGTCTCTGGGCTTCGACTTGGACCGGGGCGAGGTGGGTGCAGTGCCCTCACCTGTGGAGTTCATGGGCTACCTCTACTTCGTGGGCACCATTGTCTTTGGGCCCTGGATATCCTTTCACAGCTACCTACAGGCTGTCCAAGGCCGCCCACTGGTGAGTTCCCCAGTGGAAAGGTGGGGACAGGGGCTGTGGGAGCTTCCATGGAGCAGAGTTTATGAAGTCTTAATTCCTACAGAGTCGCCGATGGCTACGGAAGGTGGCCTGGAGCCTGGCCTTGGCCCTGCTGTGCCTCGTACTTTCCACTTGTGTGGGCCCCTACCTCTTCCCCTACTTCATCCCCCTTGATGGTGACCGCCTCCTTCGCAAGTGAGCACAGCCTTCCAGGCCCTTGCCCAGTAGTGGGGGGGGGGGTAGGATGGGGTGGGCAAGGGGCCTGGGGTCTGCCCAACTTTGAGCCTGTCTCTTAATGCTTCTGTCTGTCTTCTGTTACTACAGCAAGAAACGCAAGGCCAGGTAAATGAGGGCAGGTGCTGAGAGGGCGAATGGGATGACCTGGGCTGGGGGCACAGCTTTGGACCAATTAGTTCCAGAAGTCTGAATTTATCTGACCATGGCTAGAGAGAGACTGAGTGTCCATCAGTCGATGCCTGTTTGACCAGGATTGGCTCTGTGACTCCATGGATGACTGACACTCTGACACAATGTGTCTGGCTGTCCATCTGTTCACTTGTTTCACCATTAGAAACAAGTTACATGGCTCTCATGGGGACAAGTGTGTATTGCTTGGTGAATCTGATGTGTCTCATACTCCAGATAGGGGGATGCATGACTTGTTTACTGATGGTCACTGATGCTGTGAATGTGGGCCTGTGACACTGTCAGTGATGGAGTGTGTGGTTGTCCTTTGCTAGGAGAAAGCTGAGCTGATGATTTTGGCCTGCTATAATTGTAGTCTGCCTATGACATGTTGTGTGTCTGTCTATGATGGGTCCTGCCTGTGTGTCTGCCTTCTCTGACTGTGAGGTGTTCTCTAACTGGGAAAGTGTGGCCAGCTGTGAGCCTGTGCCTGTCTACCTCTGGCTGCATGATTGTCTGGCCCCCATCCCCAACCCACTGGCTGTTGATTATGTCTGGTGCTGAAGCATCTTCAAAAAGTCAAGTGAACTGGGTGCTGGTAGCTCACCCTTATAATCCTAGCTACTCAGGAGGCTGAGATCTCAGGATTACAGTTCAAAGCCAGCCTGGACAGAAAGTCTATGAGACTCTTATCTGCAGTTAACCAGTAAAAAGCTATAAGTGGAGGTGTGGCTGAAGTGGTAGAGTATCAGCTTTGAGTGAAAAATCCAAGCAAGAACATGAGGCCCTGAGTTCAAGCCCTGGTACTGGTGTGCGCGCATACACATGGACACACACACACACACACACACACACACACACACACACGCATCAATTGACCAGCATCCCCCAGTTAAGTAGGCAGCTATGAATCCTAGACCTGATTTCAGACTGTGTTTTCCAGTGCACAATGTTGCCTGGTTTTGAACATAGGTGATGGTGAAACTGGTGCCGCGTGTGTGTATGTGTGTGTGTGTTTGTGTGTGTGTTAGGTCTTATTAGAGAGTCTTGTTAGAGAATTTGAAGGCTGAGAAGCTGAAAGCATTTTGTGTTTGGCTGGGTGGCCATTTCTGGGTGCGGGACCATATCATATCATAGAACAGCTTATGCATCCATTTGAACCACTTAAAACCCACTGCCTGACAGTGTACGTGGGTATGTGACTCTCATAGTCTGCCTCTTGCCACTATGCTTCTGTCTGTCTTGTCTATGAAGAACTCAGGCTGGCTCCCAAGGCTTCTCTGACTCTTTTTTTTTCTTTCTTCTCTGCTGCCTTCCTGACCCCTGGGGGGGCCCTAGGGGCACCATGGTAAGGTGAGTCTACAGAATGGGGACTTGGGATGCTGACATGTGGTGGGGTGTCATGGCAGGGCATAGGTATAATGCCTCTCTCCCTGCCTCTCTGTTTTTAGGTGGCTCCGAGCCTACGAGAGTGCTGTGTCCTTCCACTTTAGCAACTATTTTGTGGGTTTCCTATCTGAGGCCACAGCCACATTGGCAGGGGCTGGCTTCACGGAAGAGAAGGACCACCTGAAATGGTAGGTTGGGTTTGGGTGTCCCCTCTCCCATAGGGTGCTTTCTAGAGGATCTACAGGGAGGAAGAAGAATATCCAGAGAAGAAAGTGCTAAGACAAAATGTAGCAGCTGGCCAGGCACTAGTGGCTCACACCTGGAATCATAGCTACTCAGAAGGCCTAGATTTGACAATCGGGTCAAAGCCAACCCAGACAGGCAAGTCTGAGAGACTCTTACTTCCAATTTTTTTGGGTTTTTTTTGTTTTGTTTTGTTTTTGGCCAGTCCTGGGCCTTGAACTCAGGGCCTGAGCACTGTCCCTGGCTTCTTTTTGCTCAAGGCTAGCACTCTGCCACTTGAGCCATAGCGCCACTTCTGGACGTTTTCTGTATATGTGGTGCTGGGGAATCGAACCCAGGGCCTCATGTATACAAGGCAAGCACTCTTGCCACTAGGCCATATCCTCAGCCCTCTTACTTCCAATTGAACACCAAAAAACCAGAAGTGAAGCTGTGACTCAAGTGGTAGGGACAGTGCCTAGGCCCTGAGTTCAAGCCCCAGAACCAGCATGCGCACGCCCGCACACGCACACACACACATATACACACACACAAACACAATGTGGCAGCCAGATGGATTGAGATCTCAATGAGATTTACACATCCCTTTTGTCTACAGGGACCTGACAGTATCCAGGCCAATGAAAGTAGAACTGCCCCGATCAATGGTGGAAGTTGTTACAAGCTGGAACCTGCCTATGTCTTATTGGTTAAACAACTGTGAGTCACCAAGTCACCTTTCCAGGGGAGTTGATAATCCACACCCTTTTACACTTTTATACAGTAAATGTTGATGAAGCAATTACTGTGTGTTGAGTACTAAAGATACAAGGACTAAAAAAAAAAAAAAAATCATGCCTATAATCCTAGCTACTCATGAGCCTGAGATCTGAGGATCATAGCTCAAAGCTAACCCAGGCAAGAAAGTCCATGAAACTCTTGTCTCCAATTAAGCAACATAAACCCAGAAATGGAGGTATGCCTCAAGTAGTAGAGGGATAATTTTGAGTGAAAAAGCTAAGAGACAGCACCCAGGCCACCAGTACCAACTTCAGTACGGGTACACAAATTAAATATGTAAGTAAACAAATAAATAGACAAATAAAAAGAGAAAAATATGTAATAGTTCAGGTGGTAATGAGTGCTGTGATAAAAATAAGAAGAATAAAGCAAGTAAAGAGGATCTAGTAATACCAGCTGGAGTCAGGAAAAGTATGGAAATTTTAAATAAATGAGTTCAAACAAGTGTCAAGGAGGACATGGCATTTGTGGAAAGATCAAAGGAGGTAAAGGAGCAAGGAACACAGGTATGTGTGGAAGGACAGTGACAGATAGAGGGAGCAGCAGATGCAAAGGCCTTGAAGTAGGAGTTTGTTTGATGTATATGAGCAACAGCATGGTTGTTGAGGGAACTGAGGAGGTGGTAGAGCTTTTACTTATTAACACGTGCAAGGGCCCGGGTCCAATTCCTATCAGGAGGAAAGAAAGAAGGTCATTGGAGCAGTCACAGAGGAAGAAAGAGGGTCAGTGGTAGGACATGTGCTGAGAGCCTAAAGGGACCTCAAGAGGACTTGCATTTTTGTTTTAGAGAGAGACAGTCACTCAGGGAGGGTTCTGACCAGAGAACAGCTGTGAATAACATGGGTGGTAACAGGATCTCTTCTGGCTGGCCGACTGAGGGGAAGGGGAGAATGACTGAATTTAGGAGGCTACTGTAGCAGACCAGGCCAATGTTAATGGTGGCAGTAGGGCACACGAAGAAGGTTGAGATTAGATGCTGGATAAAATTTTTAGGAGAAACTGACAGGATTTGCTAAGAGTTTGGATGTTAGGTGTAGGGGTGGGAAGGTCAAGGATGAGTTTGAAATTTTTGCCCTAAGAATCTGGAAGGGTTGCCAAGTGGCTGAACTTGGGATAACTTGAGAAGCAGGCTGAGGTATAAGTGGGGGTTGAAAGATCTGGAACTAAGGACTGGGAATGTGGCTTAGTGGTAGAGTGCTAGCCTTGAGTAAAAAGAAGCTCAGGGACAGTGCCTAGGTCCTGAGTTCAAGCCCCAGGACTGGCAAAAAAAATCTGGAACTAAGTCTTGAGTGTGTGAACTTTGAGGCTATCCTAAGGACTTATTCTTGGGACTGTAGGAACCATCATCCTGTCTTGGGGGAAGGGCAGGGGACATTTCTAGACAATCCTCTGTATATGTGTGTGTGTGTGTGTGTGTGTGTGTGTGTGTGTGTGTGTGTGTGTGTGTGTTTCCTGGTACCGGGGCTAGAGTGCTTCCCTTAGCTGTTTCACTCAAAGCTAGCACTCACTCTACCACTTGAGTCACAGTTCTACTCCTGGCATTTTGCTGGTTAACTGGAGATAAGAATCTCAGGACTTTCCTGCTTCGGCTGGCTTAGAACTATGATCTTCAGATCTCAGCCTTCTGAGTAGCTAGGATTATATGCATGAGCCACTGGTACCTGGCTCTAGATAATTTTGACCCAGATCTCTCTCCTTTAGATGTTTTTAAGAATGCTCTTCGCCTGGGGACCTTCTCAGCTGTGCTGGTCACCTATGCAGCCAGCGCCCTCCTACATGTGAGCAGGACCAAGTGGGCTCAAGGGGGAACTGGGGGGATGGAATGGCAGGGCTTCCTCCTTAATCACCTCCTTACTGTCCTTGGCCCCCAGGGCTTTAGCTTTCACCTGGCTGCAGTATTGCTGTCCCTGGCATTTATCACTTATGTGGAACATGGTAAGTGCGGGGCCCAGCCCAACATAGAGAAGTTGACTAGAGCCTGAAGCCACTGTCCCCTGAAGCTAACCTGCCCCCCCTTACCTCCTTGCACTGCCTAGTCCTCCGGAAGCGCCTAGCTCGGATCCTCAGTGCCTGTGTCTTGTCGAAGCGGTGTCCACCAGACTGTGCACACCAGCATCGCTTGGTGAGGATTCAGCCTCAGCACGCCTCAAAACTGGCACTTCTGTCTTCATCTTGTATTTGTGTCAAGGGGACCCAGGTTTTTCTGGTGGTGCCTAAGCTATCCCCATCACTTCATTTCTCTTCCTCTGCATCTGTTTTCTCAAACAAGCATTTATTGAGCAGTTGCTGTATACACACCTGTTTGCACCCCTTCACCAACATTTATTAAGCACCTGCTGGTACTTGGAGCTGGAGACACAGGGGTGAGTAAAACCAGCCAAAGTCTAGGCCCTGTGGTACAAACACATTAAAGGGAATGACTAAGTTAGTCAAGTCTAATAATAGCTTGTCAGGTTGTGAGTGACCCCAAACACAACAGAAGACCCCAAAGAATAGTGACTTTTGCATTCTTTTTTTTTTCTGCCAGTAATGAAGCTTGAACTCATCAATATTTCAACTCTTAGCATTGTTGCTCAAGGCAACACTACCACTACCACTGGCACTCTACCACTTGAGCCACAGCTCCACTTCAGGCTTTTTTTGCTAGTCCTGGAGCTTGAACTCAAGGCCTAGACTCTGTCCCTGAGCTTCTTTTGCTCAAGGCTAGGGACACAACTCCACTTCTGGCTTTTTGGTCATTTACTGGAGATAAGAGTCTAACGGAATTTCCTGTCCAGGCTAGCTTCAAGCCATGATCCTCAAGATAACAGTGTAGGGTTACAGGCATGAGCCCCTAGCATCTCCTTGCACTTCAGGCTTTTTGCTAGTTAACTGGAGATAAGAGTTTCTCAGACTTTCCTGAAACTGAGCGGGCTTTGGACTGTTATCCTCAGATCTCACAGCCTTTGGAATCATTTGCTAGGATTAATGACAGATGTGAGCCTTCGACACCCAGTGACTTTTGCATTCTTCGAGTGAAGGAGGGGAGGGAGAGAAGCATCCCAGGCAAGGAGGAGAGCCAAAGTAAAGGCCTGACGTGAGCAGGGAATGGGCCAGGAATCTTTAAGGAACTCAGTCGGCCAGCATGTCTTGAGCTGAATAAGCAAGGGCTAAAATGAGGGAGCTATAGGTCTTCTAGGCCACCATGGGATTTTTCTTTTGTCGATTGTGGAGCTTGAATTCAGGGCCTGGGCGCTGTCCCTGAACTCTTTGCCAAGCCTAGCACTCTACCATTTTTGAGCCACATTTCCACTTCCAGTTTTCTGGTGGTTAATTGGAGATCAGAGTCTCAGAAACTTTCCTGCCCTGGCTTGCATTGAACCATGATTCGCAGATCTCAGAATCCGGAGTAGCTAGGATTACAGGTGTGAGCCACCAGCACCCAGTGGGATTTGTTTTTGTGATGATGTCCATTCTGTGTCATTAAAAAAATACAGACCATGTCACATTGTCTTCCACCTCATCACCATAGTCTCCCCAGTCCAAGACTCCTATTTTTTGCTTCTCTGCCTGAATGTTCATACCTCCTCCAACCCAGAAGCCTTCATGGTTAACAGCACCCTTGTCCTTGGATGCTTCTGAGCTTCCTTAAAAAGCTTTCCTGTACCTTCTCTTTCCTACCTTGGGATACCCTGGGCATTTAGATCCCTGGCGCCTATGGTCCCTTATGTGTCCCCTTGGGCTTCCCTATACAGATGGAGGTGGGGGGTGGGAGAAGCAGTGAGCAGGTCCAGCTGTGGAGTGTATCCATCTGCCCTCCACAGAGCCTATGGGTACGAGCTTTAAACTTGCTCTTTGGGGCTCTGGCCATCTTCCACCTGTCCTACTTGGGATCCCTGTTTGATGTTGATGTGGACGACGCAACAGAGGAGCAGGTGAGGAGGGGTTCTGAACTTGGGGGTGAACTAGGAATGGCACTTCCTATTCATGGGAAAATGTGGACAGAGGCCAGAGAGGCAACCAGGAACAACTCTGGCTATGTGTTTTGGCTTGTACTTCTCCTTTCCCATTGTCCCTCCTGGTGAATCACATTGTTGGCTTTGTGTGCATGTGCTGGTACTGGGGCTTGTATGTAGGGACTGGTTGCTGTTCCTTTGCTTTTTCACTGAAGGCTGGGACTTTATCATTTGAGCCACATCTCTACTAGCCTTTTGATGGTTAATTGGAAATAGATTCTCTTGGGTTTGTCTGCCTGGGATGGTTTTGAACCTCCATCCTCATATCTCTGTCTCCTGAGTAGCTAGGATTACAGGCATAAGCCACTGGTACCCAGCCTCAAATAGGTGTGTGTGTGCATGCGCATGTGTGCGCGTGTGTGTACACGCACGCGCACGTGCTTGCGTGTGTGCATGCATGCTGTGGCTTGATAAACAATATTTAACTTTAGTTTAGATGCAGTCTGGGTTTGATTGCTTTTGAAGTAAAGTTTTTTGTTTTGTTTTTGTGTGCCAGTACTGGGGCTTGAGCTTAGGGCCAGGGCACTGTCCCTGAACTTTTGTGCTCAAGGCTCGCACTCTACCACTTGAGCCACAGCTCCACTCTGGCTGTTTTGATGATTAATTATAGGTAAGAGTCTCATGGACTTTCCTCCCTGGGGTGGTTTAAAACCATAATCCTCAGATCTCAGCCTCCTGAGTAGCTAAGATTACAGGTGTGAGCCACCTGCACCCAACTTGAAGTAAACTTTTTGTCTTTCTTTTCTTTTTCAATTTTTCTTTTGAGACTGGGTCTCAGTATGTTGGCAACCAAGCAGGCCTGAAACTCATGATCCTCCTGCTTCAGCCTAATCAGTAGCTGAGACTACAGGTATAAGATACAAATAACAATGTTCTGCAATTCTTGAAAATTTCCCCACGTGTATATAATGTCATTCATTTTTTTCCATTATGAGGATGTGACATAGTTTAATTTTCCCTTTATTGATGGACACTCAGGTCTTAGTGCAAATGAAGCTGCACCAAAAATATCTTGTACCCATGTGCATTGATATAGGTGCAGACAGATCTGTAGAATCTATTCCTGAAAGGTGTTCTCTTTTTCTGTGTGTGTGGGGAACCTCCCATCAGCAATGTGTGAATATGCCTGTTGCTCTTAAAACACAGAATGCCTTTCAAACTTCTTGGATATGTTTCCTCATAGGAGAGAAGGAAGCTTATGAGTAGGCTGGGAAGGTTTTCATATTCTTAAGGGCCTTTTGTGAGCCAGGTGTTGGTGACTCACACCTGTAGATCTCGATACTTAGGAGATTGAGATCTGAGGATTGTGACTCAAAGCTACCCCAGACAGAAAGTCCATGAGACTCTTACTTTCAATTAATGAGCAAAAAGTCAGAATTTAGGAGTGAGGCTCAAGTGGAAAAGAGCTCACCTTGTAGAAGTGGAGCGTGGCTCAAAGTGGTAGAGTGTTATCCTTGAGCAAAAGAGCTCAGGGACAGAGCCCAGGCCCAGGCAGGCCCTGACTTCAAGCCCCACGACTGCAGAAAAGAAAAGAAAAGAAAAACAAAAACCTTCCTTTAATGAAGAAGCCAAATAAGAGCTTAATGCCCTGAGTCAAGGCCCAGTATTGGCAAAACAGACACACACACACACACACACACACACACACACGATCTATTCATATTTACTGAGAATGGCCTACACACCTTCTTTGGTAATTTTTTTGTCTTGAGATTTGTTTTCTAACAGTTCTTTATATATAAAGGAGTTTACAGGTTACAAAGTAGGTAGGAAGGTTCTCTTGTTTTCTTGGAGTGGGGATCAAATCCAGGGTTTCATGCATACTAAACATAATCTTATACACTAAGCTACACTCACAGTTCCTTGGAATGAGTGTGTGTGTGTGTGTGTGTGTGTGTGTGTGTGTGTGTGTGTGTGTATACTGTGGTTTGAAATCAGGGCTCTCTGCTCTCTACAACTTGAGCTATGCCTCCAGCCTAGATTTTTGCTGGTTATTTCCGATGTGGAAACTCTTGGACTTTTTAGTCAACACTAACTTCAAAATATGCTCTTAGGCTGGGCTGTGGCCTAGAGGCAGAGTGCTTGCCTAGCATACATGAAGCCCTGGATTCAATTCCTCAGTACCACATATATAGAAAAAGCTGGAAGTGGCACTGTGGCTCAAGTGGTAGAGTTCCAGTCTTGAGGAAAAAAAGCTAGAAACAATGCTCAGGCCCTGAGTTCAAGTCACAGGACTGGCTAAAAAAAAACATGATCTTCCAGGTTTTTGTCTCTTGAGTGGTTAGAATTAAAAATAAAACATGTCTGAGAGCCAGTGGCTCACACTTGTAATCCTAGCTACTCAGGAGGCTGAGATCTGAGGATCATGGTTCAAAGACAGCCTGGGCAGGAAAGTCCATGAGACTCATTTCCAATTAACCATCAAAAGCTGGGAATGGAGCTGTGGCTCAAGTCATACAGCACTAGCCTTGAGCAGAGGGACAGTGTCCAGGCCCTGAGTTCAAAACCCAGTACCAAACCCAATACCAACATACACAGAGAGAGAGACAGACAGACAGACAGACAGAGAGACAGAGACAGGCAGAGAGAGAGACAGATAGACAGACAGAGAGAGAAACAGAAAGAAACACAGACCATTATATCTGGTTAGCTTTCATTTGTACTCAGGCCCTTCCATCACTTGGGGATATCAGGGAGTAACAGAAATGTTCTTGGGTAAAGGATGGATTTTTCTGAGATTCACTGTCATTGCTTAGAACTGTTGCATGTCTCTTCCACAGGGCTATGGCATGGCGTACACTGTCCACAAGTGGTCAGAACTCAGCTGGGCCAGTCACTGGGTCACTTTTGGATGCTGGATCTTCTACCGCCTCATAGGCTGAAGCATATGCCCCTCATAGCCCCCTTAAGATCCCTCTTCAGGGTGCCAGCTTTGATGGGGGATGCAGAAAGGCCCTATCTCTACTCCTAGACTCCTCTGTGTCCTTGATCCCCACCACTCCTATGTGCACGTGTGCACACGTACACACACACACACACACACACACACACATACACACACACTATCCATGCCTGTCAATCCCCACCTTACCACCAGGCAGGAAAGGGTGGTCCTTGTTGGGGCCTAGGATTGGGAGATATTTGAGAAGCAGAGATGGGGAGATCCAGGGCCTCCCTGCCTGCCCTCTTCCTTTTTATATACAGTTTGTTATTGTCAAATAAAAGTAGAAATACACAATAGGCTCTTTCTTCACTGCTCAGAGGGAAAGAGTGAATGATGAAGCAAGCACAGCACTAGGGAAAAGTTTGGGAACAAAACTATGAAGAAGGAGCAGACTGTGATTGGCTCACTCTTCTGATTGTTCGTGGTTGGCTGATAAGCCTGAGGATGGCAAGATCTTGGTCCTATTTGATTTGAATGGGGCTGGATGCAGGGTAAGGCCAGATACTCATTGGCTAGAAAACTGAGAGATCACTATTTGTACTGATTAAGGGAACTGTGACGGGAGAGAACGCAAGTCAGATGGCAGGTTGATGTTATTGGTCCTTAGGACTGCAAATTGTGGTTGTCTGGATTCTGACTGAATGCTTTCTGGATGCTCACTGGGTTTAGCATTATGCCATTCTGGTTGGTTATTTAGAATTGGTAAGGTTGAGGATCTCCATGCCAATTAGCCAGTTGGACTGAGGGGCCTGGGTCCTGATTGGTTCCGATTTGAAGTTCGTGGAGGTGAGGATGACCATGCCTTTAGGACTGAGGAGTTCTGAGGAGTGCGGGGACCAAGGACAAGGTTTTGTAGCAGGCAGGGTGTGGTCTGCCCTAGTTTCCTTACACTAAGCATGGGAGTTGGTCTGGGAACTTACTACTTGCCTAGAAAACAAAGGCATAGGCTAGAGGACTAGGCTGCGAAGTGGAAGAGAACAAGTCAAGAACCGCAGCAGACGCTACAAGCTTAAACATCCACCAACTTTGGCTGGTCCCCGCCCCCATCTCGCTCCTGATTTGATTGCAGCCAACTGTGAAAGCCGCACCACGCGTGAGGTCCAGGCTAGCGGCAAACCCAGCACTCCTGTTGGTTGGGTTCCGCCCTCGTCCTTTCCTATTGGCCCGCTCTGTTGGCAGGGGGTAGGACTTAAACAAGGGCTGTTCCCCAGCCAGCCCGCCAACCTAGAGTCGGAAGCCTGGGAGGAAAGACGCTGCTTGGGTGAGTTCTCTACGTACCCCCCTCTCACCCCAGTTAGGCCTGCACCACCAAACTGCCCGCTTTCCGCCCACCTCTCCGAGCCCCCTGCGCAGCTACTCAGGACTCCCAGGGCCATAGTCTGGATGACCGAAGGCCCGCCCTATCCCTGGGCAGCTGAGGAGGCTGGGTGGGGGAGGGGAGGCGGGGGAGTGCTCAGATTGGTAATCTCTGTGCTGGGCTTCCCTTTACCAGGTTAGCGCAGCCTGAGGGTTCAGACTCCACTTTTCCTAGACTGAGGGTTCAGACTCCACTTTTCCTAGACTTTCTGACCGGTTGACGGCATTGTACGCTATTTCCTGGAGGCTGTGGCTGCTGGAATTCTGGGCCTTAAGGCTGTGAATTCTTTTTTTCTTTCTTTTTTGTCAGTCCTTGGACTCTTTCCTTTAGCTTTTTTAGCTCAGGGATAGCCCTCTACCACTTGAGCCACAGCACCATTTCTGGCTTTTTCCATTTATGTGGTGCTGAGGAATCGAACCCAGGGTTTTATGCGTATGCTAGGCAAGCACTCTGCCACTAAGCCACATTCCCAGCCCAGGACTCTGAATTTTTTTTTATTGTTTTTTTTTTTTGGCCAGTCCTGGGGCTTGGTCTCAGGGCCTGAGCACTGTCCCTGGCTTCTTCTTGCTCAAGGCTAGCACCACAACGCCACTTCTGGCCATTTTCTGTATATGTGGTGCTGGGGAATCGCACCCAGGGCCTCATGTATACGAGGCAAGCACTCTTGCCACTAGGCCATATCCCCAGCCCCTGGGACTCTGAATTTTTAATCTCATTAGAATTGAGGCGGGGCGAGGAAGCCACGAATGCTAGTCTTTGTGTGTGTAGGTGCTGGAGCTTGAACTCAGCGTCTAAGTGCTGCCCCTTAGCTTTTTCACTCAAAGATGGCACTCTACTACTTAAGCCACACCTCTACTTTCAGCTTTTGGTGAATAATGGGACACAAGAGTCTCATAGACTTTCCTGCCCAGACTGGTTTTGAACTTTGACCCTAAGATCTTAGCCTACTGAGTAGATAGGATTACAGGCACGAGCCACCCGTGCAAACCTTTAAAAGTCCAATTTTTAAAATCAAAAGTAATATTTATTTTATGTGTACGTGCATGCGTGCACAGGTACACTGTGTGCACATGCGCACCAGTGCTGGGACCTGAATTCAGGATCCGGACTCTTTCCCTTATCTTTTTCGCTCTACTACCTGAGCCATGCCTCCACTTTTGGCTTTTTGGTGATAAAAGTCTCAGCTGTCTTTCCTACCATGATAAGTTTCAAACTGTGGTCCTCAGATCTCAGCATCCTGAGCAGCTAGGATTACAAGTATGAGCCACCAGTTCCCAGCTTCTTTTGTTCATTTTTACCATTAGATTATTTTTCATCCAGTTTTACAGTCTTGTCAGCAGGTAAATCCAATTCCTTTACATTTTTGCTTTGTTTTGCTTTGTTTTTTTTTTGTTGTTGTTGGTTGTGGGGCTTGAACTCTGGGCCTGGGTGCTGTCCCTGAGCTCTTCAGCTCAAGGCTAGTGCTCTACCATTTGAGCCACAGAACCACATCTTCCTTTACATTTTTTTGTAGTAATAAACTGTTTGGATTTGATTTAATCGTACCTATCTTTTCTGTTTGCCCAGGTATTTCTGTTCCTCTTTTCTCCTCACTGATTGCCACTTGAAGCCAATCAGCCAGCCCATAGAGACATGACTACCAACAAAGGCACCTTGCACCCCTACTGGCCTCGGCACCTGAAGCTTGAAAACTTTGTACCTAATGACATTCCGACCTGGCACATCCTAGCTACCCTGTTCTCCATCTCTGGAGTCCTAGTTTTGACCACATGGATGTTATCTGGCCGCAATTCAGTTGCCCCAATGGGGACGTGGCGGCGACTGTCCCTGGGTTGGTTTGCTGTGTGTGCATTCATTCACCTAGTGATTGAGGGGTGGTTCAGTGTCTACCACAAGGCTCTTCTTGGAGACCAAGCCTTCTTATCCCAACTCTGTAAGTCCTGAGTTCTTGTGTTATGGTGGGGGAGGGGGCAATTTTCTGGGTAGGGTGTGAATGTTTCACTTACCAAATCGTCCATTGCCTTATTTTATTTCTTTATTTTTGCCAGTTCTGGGGCTTGAACTTTGGGCTTGGGCACTGTCCCTGAGCTTCTTTTGCTCAAGGCTAGCAGTTGAGCCACAGTAAGTGGAGATAAGAGTGTCACCACCGTTTTCCTGCCTGGGCTGGCTTCCAACCACAATCCTCAGCTCTCAGCCTGCTTAGTAGCTAGGATTATAGGCATGAGTCACTAGCACCCGGTGACTTATTTTAAAGTTGTATATGCTTTGTTGTACATATGTGTGCATGTGTCAGAAAACTAATAAGTGAGATACATAGTGAAAAAAACCTACCTTTTGTCTACCAAGTTTCTCGAAATTTTGTTAACTACTGTTAATAATTGTATCTGGGGCTGAGGGCATAGATCTGTGCACAGGCTCTGCGTTACCTCTCCAGCACCAAAACTTTTTGTGACAGTTCTGGGGCTTGAGCTTAGGGCCTGGGTGCTTTCCCTTAACTGTCTTTTTTGTTTTTATTTTTTTCTTGCTCATGGGGCTTGAACTCAGGGCATGGGCACTTAAATTCAGAGCCTGGGCGCTATCCCTGAGCTTTTGCGCTCAAGGCTAGCCTTTTACCACTTGAGCTACAACTTTTACTTCTGGCTTCTTGGTGGCTAATTGGAGATAAGAGTCTCATCAACTTTTCCTGCCTAGGCTGGCTTTGAATCATGATCCACAGAGTCCCAACCTCCTGAGTAGCTAGGATTACAGGTGTGAGCTACCAATGTCTGGCTCCTTCTAGAGTTTATTTATACATAAGTTATACGCATAAGCCTCAGTTTTCTCAGTTGTAAGAAGGTAACAGTTAATACTCAAATATATGTCAGGAACATAGAACAGTGGCAAGCTTCCCAATGTGGTGGTACATACCTGTAATCCCAGTACTCAGGAAGGCTGAGGCATAGTGAGAGGACTGCAAGCTCAAGGCCAGTCTGGGCTACATTCTGAGACCCTGTCTCAAACATTTGAACAGTGGCTAGCAGTAGATTTCATGTAATGATTTTTTGTTATTTTTTATTATCATTATTTTTTGTTTTGTTTTGTTTTTTTTTTTGGCCAGTCCTAGGCTGTGAACTCAGGGCCTGAGCACTGTCCCTGGCTTCTTTTTGCTCAAGGCTAGCACTCTGCCACTTGAGCCACAGCGCCACTTCTGGCCATTTTCTGTATATGTGGTGCTGGGGAATCGAACCCAGGGCCTCATGTATACGAGGCAAGCACTCTTGCCACTAGGCCATACTCCCAGCCCCTTATCATTATTTTTATTTCTTACCTTTTTTGCCAGGCCTGGGGCTTGAACTCAGGGCCCTAGCACTGTTCTTGAGCTTCTTTTGCTCAAAGCTAGCACTCTACCACTTGAGCCACAGCACCACTTCTGGCTTTTTCTGTTTATGTGGTACTGAGGAATCAAACCCAGGGCTTTATGCATGCTAGGCAAGCACTCTACCACTAAGCCACATTCCCTAACTTTTTACATAAACAGTAACATTCTGCTTCTGTTTTTATATGTGTGTATGTGCCATGTGTGTGCACACGGCAGTCCTCGGGCTTAAACTGAGAGCATGGGTGCTGTTCCTGAGGTTTTCTTTTTGTTGTTTTTTTACTCAAGGTTAGCACTCTACCACATGAGCCAAAGTTCCACTTCTAGCTTTCTTTTTGAGGGTTAATTGGAGATCAGGTCTCATTGACCTTCCTACCCAGGCTGGCTTCTTACTGAGAGCCTCCAATCTCAGCCTCCTGAGTAGCTAAGATGACAGGCATGAGCCACTTGCCTGGGCAGTACTACTTCTTTTGTTTTCTTTCTTTTTTCCTTCTTCACTTTTTCCAAGATTGAGACTTGACCTCAGTACCTTACACTTTTGTTCATTGGCTGGTTGGTGCTCTACCAATCGAGCCACTCTAACCCCAACATTTTACTTCTCAACTTTGCTTTTTTAGGGAAGTCAATCCTTATCATTGCATACAGAGCTTGCTTGCTTGCTTTTTTATATGACTGGGATTTAGACTCAGGGACTCACACTTTCAAAGCATAAATATGAACATTTTTGGCTTGTACCTCCCTTCTCCAATTTCTGTATTCTTGACAATATTTCTTATGGTTTCATGAAATTTTTTGTCTGTATGTGCGCTGGTACTGGGGCTTGACTCACAACCTTGAGCACTTGCTTAGCTTTTTCAGTTGACATCGGGTGCTCAACCACTTGAGCTATACTTCTACTCTTGACTCAGTTCTGCTTAATTGGAGGAAAGAGGCTCTGCGGACTTTCTGTGTGGGCTGACTTCAAACTGCTTTCCTCAAATCTCAGCCTCCCAAGTAGCTAGGATTATAGGTGTGAGTAACCATTGCTTTAAACATTGAATATTTGTCTCTGTGTTGACCACTGCTTTCATCTCTCTTGGGCAAATATATTGAAGTAAAATGGCTTGGTCGTATGGTATGTATGGATTATAACTTTAGGAAAATCTGCCAGAGACTGGGAGTGTTAGTGTGCTTGCTTATTAGTAGACATACATGTGGTTCTGGGTTCCAGCCCAGTACAAAAAAAAAATCCTACCAAAGTATTGCTGGTGGCTCATACCTGCAATCCTAGCTACTCAGAAGGCTAAGATCTGAGGACCCAAGTTCAAAGCCAGTCTGGACAGGAAAGTGCATGAGACTCTTATCTCCAATGAGCTATCAAAAAAAGGCTGAAAGTGGGCTGGGGATATGGCCTAGTGGCAAGAGTGCTCGCCTCGTATACATGAGGCCCTGGGTTCAATTCCCCAGCACCACATATACAGAAAACGGCCAGAAGTGGCGCTGTGGCTCAAGTGGCAGAGTGCTAGCCTTGAGCAAGAAGAAGCCAAGGACAGTGCTCAGGCCCTGAGTCCAAGCCCCAGGACTGGCAAAAAAAAAAAAAGTCTGAAAGTGGAGCTGTGGCTCAAATGGTAGAGCTCAGGAATATTACACAGGCCCTAGGTTCAAGTCCTAGGATGGGTGCACATAAAAATGGTACGCCATGTTATATTTCTACCAGCAGAACTAGAGGATTTTAGTTCCTCTATATCTGCATCAATATAGTGGTAAGTTTTAGTCATTCTAGTGGATGTGAGTGATGTGTTTTCTTTAGTGATTCTAATGGTACCTTGAGCTCGTCTGTGTTCATTGGCCATTTTGGAATCCTTTTTTTGTGAAGGATCTTTTCTTTTTTTCTCCCCAGTCCGGGGGCTTGAACTCAGGGCCTGAGCACTGTCCCTGGCTTCTTTTTGCTCAAGGCTAGCACTCTACCTCTTGAGCCACAGTGCCACTTCCAGCCTTTTCTGTTTATGTCGTACTGAGGAATCGAACCAAGGACTTCATGAATACTAGGTAAGCACTTTACCACTAAGCCACATTTCCAGCCCCTCTGTATTCCTTTTTTTTGTCAGTCCTGGGGCTTGAACTCAGGGCCTGAGCACTGTCCCTGGCTTCTTTTTGCTCAAGGCTAGCACTCTACCTCTTGAGCCACAGTGCCATTTCCAGCTTTTTTCTACGTATGTAGTGCTGAGGAATTGAACCCAGGGCTTCATGTATACAAGGCGAGCACTTTACCACTAGGCCATATTCCCAGCCCAGAGGGTTAATTGGTACATTTCTTTTTGAACAGTGTCAACTCCTCCCTCATTTTCTCCCAGTTTTTCCCTTCCAGACTCCCTTCCCCCTTTTTCTCATTTTCAGCTTACTGTTTTATTCACTCATCTGTTCACCTGCATCTTTTCCCTCCTTCATTTTCTTTTACCCCCCTCATTGACTGCTTTATGTCCTCCACTATCTATATCTCCTCCTTTTTATTTTTGCTGTTGTGGTGGTTGTGCGTTTTTAGTGTGTGTGTGTGTGTGTGTGTGTGTGTGTGTGTGTGCGCGCACGCTAACTAGGGCTTGAACTAGGCCTTATGCTATTATTTCACTGTTAGACTCAAGGTTGGTGCTCTACCACTTGAGCCATGCCTCCACTTCTGACTTCTTGGCTAGTTAATTGGAAATAAGTCTCTTGGATTTGAGCTGGATGTTGGTTGTCCATGCCTGTAATACTAGCTACTAAGGAGGCTAAGATCTAAGGATCACAGTTCAAAGCCAATCTGGGCAAGAAAGTTTGTGAGACTCTTCAATTAGTTATCAAAAAGCTGGAAGTGGGGTCTGGGAATATGGCCTAGTGGCAAGAGAGCTTGCCTCATATACATGAAGCCCTGGGTTTGATTCCTCAGCACCACATATGTAGAAAACGGCCAGAAGTGGCGCTGTGGCTCAAGCTGCAGAGTGCTAGCCTTAAGCAAAAAGAAGCCAGGAACAGTGCTCAGGCCCTGAGTTCAAGGCCCAGGACTGGCCAAAAAAAAAAAAGCTGGAAGTGGATGGGGAATGTGGCTTAGTGATACAGTGCTTGCATCTATCTAAACTGTGTATGTACATTTGTGTGTTTTAGTGTGTGTGTCTTTTGAGCTTTTTGCTCAAGGCTATGACTCTACTCACTTGATCTATAGTTTCACTTCTGGCTTTTTGGTGGTATTGAAGGTAAGAGTCTCATGGACTTTCCTGCCCAGGCTGGCTTTGAACTATGGTCCTCAGATCTCAGCCTCCTGAAAAACTAGGATAACTAGAGTAAGTCATAGGTGCACACACACACACACACACGTGGGTGTGCTCCTTTAGAATACAAACTCCTATCCTCTTTTCACAGCTCAGGGAACTGAGGCATGTGGATGCTATGCAGTCTGTCTCACTGGGGCACTCCCAAATGTGAATCTCTATTTTTGCCTTTTCACATATCTTTCTGTTACCTTTCAGGGAAAGAGTATGCCAAGGGAGACAGTCGGTACATCATGTAAGTATTTGCTTCTGTCGGTGGAGACCTGCACTGATTTGTGGTGGTGGTGAGGGAGCTCAAGTGGAATACCCTGAAGACAGAGCACACTGAAGCCAGTGTCCCTCCATCCTTTCTCTTGCAGTTGTGACAGCTTTGTCGTCTGTATGGAGACCATCACAGCTATCCTGTGGGGACCACTCAGCATTTGGGTAGTGATTGCCTTTCTCCGCCAACAACCAATCCGTTATGTCCTACAGCTCATGATCTGTCTGGGTGAGGAAAAGATTATACTGGGCACTAGAGGTTGAAGGTGGGATCTACAGACACAGGTATATCCTGTGGACATCAGCATCTAGGGATAAGTTTGACTAAATGCTAAACATCCTGAGCTTTTGGTAGAACAGCTGGGCCATGCTAAGAACTTAACTGTCTAGCAAGGGAACTTATTTCTCCACTTCCTTCATAACCAAGTATCCTGTGAAGGTTTTATTGGGTGGTCATGCTGGCAAGAATCTTAACTAGGGCTCTAAGTTCTTGCTTTTCTTTCTTTTTTTTTTTGCCAGTCCTGGGGCTTGGACTCAGCCTGAGCACTGTCCCTGGCTTCTTTTTGCTCAAGGTTAGCACTCTACCACCTGAGCCACAGCACTACTTCGGGCTTTTTCTGTTTATGTGGTGCTGAGAAATTGAGCCCAGGGCTTCATGCATGCAAGGCAAGCACTCTACCACTAAGCCACATTCCCAGCCCTGAGCTCTTTTTTTGAGATTCAGTTTTCTTGTGTTTTTAAATTAGTAACTTTTTAGTTCTGGATATATAAGTTTTCTTTATCCACAGAATCCCAAGTGGGGCCTGGGAATATGGCCTAGTGGTAAAGTGCTCGCCTCGTATACATAAAGCCATGGGTTCGATTCCTCAGCACCACATATATAGAAAAAGCCAGAAGTGGTGCTGTGGCTCAAGTGGTAGAGTGCTAGCCTTGAGCAAAAAGAAACCAGAGACAGTGCTCAATCCCTGAATCCAAGCCCCAGTACTTGCATTTAAAAAAGCGGGGAGGGGGAATGTAGCCTAGTGGTAGAGTGCTCACCTAGCATGCATGAAGACCTGGGTTCAATTCCTCAGCATCACATATATAGAAAAGGCCAGAAGTGGGCGCTGTGGCTCAAGAGGTAGAGTGCTAGCCTTGAGCAAAAGGAAGCCAGGGACAGTGCTCAGGCCCTGAGTTCAAGCCCCAGGACTGGCATAAACAAAACAAAAAACAGAATTGCAAGTGGTTGAAAATTCTAGAATGTATGATTTTTCTTCAAGCAGGGCACTGGTGGCTCATGCCTTTAATTCTACTACCCAGGAGGGCTTAGATCTGGGGATTCTGTTTCAAAACTAGGAAAGTACATGACTCTTAATCTCCAATTAACCGCTGAAAAGCCAGAAATAGAACTGTGGCTCAAGTGCCTTTTGAGCAAGTGTTCAGGGACCCAAGCCCCTAGTTTCAACTCCAAGACTGGCACCCATTTTTTTTCTTTAATTTCTAGACCTATGAAGCTCTCCTATGTTCAGAAAGTTTCCACACTATGTTTATTCTTTAAATTTCACTTTGCTGATTTCTCAGATTTTCAGCTCTGATTTCAGAGTTCTTTGTGAGATCCTGAGCTTTGAGACCTTCAAGGTTGTAGTTTTTTTTTTTCTTGCAAGTCCTGGGGCTTGAACACAGGGCCTGAGCACTATCCCTGGCTGCTGCTGCTTCTTTTTTTTCTGTTCAAGGCTAGCACTCTACCACTTGAGCCACAGTGCCACTTCCGGCTTTTTCTGTATATGTGGTGCTAAGGAATCGAACCCAGGGCTTCATGCATGCTAGGCAAGCACTCTAACACTAAGCCACATTCCCAGTCTCTGAAGGATACATTGGAATAGAGAATTTGGGAGCCCCTCTTCTTCCTCACAGGAGCTCTTACTTCCTCTTCCCTCCCACAGGCCAGATCTATGGAGATGTTCTGTATTTCCTGACAGAGTACCGAGAAGGTTTCCAGCATTCGGAGATGGGCCACCCACTCTATTTCTGGTTTTACTTTGTCTTCATGAATGGCTTATGGTTGGTGGTACCTGGAATCCTCTTGCTCGATTCTGTGAGACAGCTTACTCATGCTCAGAGTATGCTGGACTCCAGAGTCACAAAAGCCAAGAGAAAGTAAAACTAACCAACAGTGGACTGAGCTGGAGGACTACCTGAAGAGGCAATCTCCACTTGCCTGAAGACTCTGAGCCAGATCGCACATGTTGGAGTATCCAAGCAAACGGATCTGTCATATCCAGGCCAGTGTCCAGAAAAATAAGAACTATGTTGGAAGTATTATCAGGAGCAATTGGGGAAAAGACTGAATTTTTACAACCAGTTAATAAAAGCTCTTCAGTCTAACAAAGAGAACTTTAATGATGAACCCCAAGGCTGCCCTGTAACTAACCCCCACAGATCCCTCCCACCCATCACTGACTCGCACACATCCAAATTGTCATCATAGACATCCCATATCTAACCTCGCCAACTTCTAGCACAGACCCCACACACTCCTATCGTTTTTCCCTATAGATCCCATAATTTACTACTCAGAACCCCCCTTTAAGACCATCCCATCATTCACGCCGTTGACCCTATTACTGATCCCATAGTTGACATATTATCTTGGGCTGCCATAACAAAAAGTCTAAGACTGATTGGCTCAAACCATAGATAGGAAGTTTCTCAGGAGCTATTTAAGGTATTATCACCTTTGGTTTCTTCCTTTTCCTCTCCCTTTCCCTCTCCCTTTCCCTCTCCCTCTCTCTCTCTTCCTCTCCTTCCTCCCCCCTCCTCCCTCTTGTTCATCTCCCTCTTCCTGTTTTTCCATTCTTAGGGCACTGTCTTTGAGTTGTTGTTTTTTTTTGCTTAAGCTAGCACTTTACTGCTGGAGGCACAGCTCTGCTTCTGGCTTTTCACTGGTTAATTAGAGATAGGTGCCACATGGATATTCCTCCCTGAGCTGGCTTTGAACCATAAACCTCAGATCTGAGCCTCCTGAGTTGCTAGGATTACAGGCATGAGCCACCATCTCTTGGCCTCATCCTTTTGTGTATGTGTGCCAGTCCTGGGGCTTGAACTCAGGGCCTGGGTGCTGTCCTTGACTTTGCTCAAGGATAGTTCCACTTCTAGCTTTCGGGTGGTTAATTGGAGGTAAGAGTCTCAGACTTATCTGCCTGGGCTGCTTTCAACCCTCATTTTCAGATCTTAACCTCCTAATTAGTTAGAATGTTAGGCATGAGTCAATTGTGCCCACTACATATCCATGCATGGAAATTTTATTTACTCATATTAGCAGCCCAAACTGTTTATCCATCACCAAATTTTTCTTTTCTTTTTATAGTACTGGTTGCTAGGCAGGTGCTGTATTACTGAACACTAACTATTTTTGAGATGGGGTCTTGCTTCTGGCTCAGGTATGGGCCTAAACTGCAGTTGCCTATTTTGAGCTTCCCCTTATGCTGACATGCCAGGCATGTGTCATCCCAACTACTTTCTGTTGAAATACAAGCAGACACTTCTACCTGGACTGATCTAAAACCAGTGTTAGTTTCCCACACAGCTGGGATGACAAGCACTTTCCACCCCTCCCAGGTGTTGGTCTAAATACCTGGGCTGACCTTGACCCTCCTGATCTCAGCCTCTCAAGTAGCTAGAATTACAAGTGTAGGCCATTGTTACACAGGTAAAGCTTTTTTTTTTTAATACCCAGGGCATCAAACCAAGGGCATTGTACACACAAGCACTTGATACTAAGCTACATCGCCCAACCCCCACAGAAACATGATATCCAACTCTGATGTAGATATTGCAAATCAAATGTATGAAACTTGAGCTGGGAATATGGCCTAGTGGTAGAGTGCTTGCCTCATATACATGAAGCCCTGGGTTCAATTCATCAGCACCACATATATAGAAAAGGCCAGAAGTGGGGCTGTGGCTCAAGTGGCAGAGTGCTAGCCTTGAGCAAAAAGAAGCCAGGGACAGTGCTCAGGCCCTGAGTTCAAGCCCCAGGCTTGGCAAAAAAAAACCAAACATGTATGAAACTTGGGGTATGGCACATCTCTATTCTGAATCTAAAATTCTTCTCTAGCTGTGAACCTATAAAACCTTGTCAGTTTTGTTTATGAAATACAGTAATGACAGACAGACATAAGATATAGTCCCATTTCAAAATGGAGAAATTGAAAAAAAAAAGACAGGGAATCATAGGTCCCAAGTTAAGTCCAAAATAAACAGGCTAGCTCCGTTTGATGTTTCTTTCCTGTCCCAGTACTGAGGCTTGAACTCAGGGCCAGGGAACACTACTTTAGCTTTTTTGTTGAAGGCTGGCCCACTTGAGCCACAGCTTCACTTCCAGTCTTTTGCTCTATAATTGGATATAAAAGTGTCTCATGGACTTTTCTGCCCGGGCTGGCTTTGAACCATGATCCTCAGATCTCAGTCTCCTAAGTAGCTAGGATCACAGGTGTGAGCCACAAGTGCCCAGCAACACTTGATGTTAAGACGTGAAAGGAATTCTCTTTGGGTGGATACTGTGTCTTCTGGGCTTACCAGGGTACACATCCTGTCTTTAAATCTAGCTAGGAAACCCACGTTGCTCTGCTCAGTGGCAGAATCTAATGACATGGCCCTTTCCTCCAAAACTGGAGAGTAGACAGACCCCAGGCTTGATCACCGATCATTTCTCTCTCTCCCTCTCTCCTCTGTGTCTCTTGTTTTTGCCAGTCCTGGGGCTTGAACTGTGGGCCTGGGTACACTCCAGGAGCTTCTTTGTTGCTCAAGGCTAGCACTCTACCACTTGAGCAACAGTGCCACTTCTGGATTTGTTTTTTTTTTTTTTGTTTATGTGATACTGAGGAATCAAACCCAGAGCTTCATGCATGCTAGACAAGCACTCTACCACTAAGCCACATTCCCAGCCCAGGTTCACTCCTTTATTGAAGGACAATGCCTGTTCTTATCAAAAGGGCTTTGTTCATTGGAATCCCAGACATCCCACAACTTTCCTTCATTTCATACTTTCCTTTTCCTCTGCCCCAGCTGGCAATGTTTCTGCTGGTATTGTATTACTCTTGTTCCTAGTTCTGCTGAGGTGACTGATTAGATTAGAATGACACACCTATGATCTCTCTTTTTTAAATTAATTTATTGTCAAAGTGATGTACAGAGGGGTTACAGTTTCATACATAAGGCAATGAGTACATTTCATATAAAACTCTTTACCACCTCCCTAATTTTCTTCCCCTTTCCCCTCTCACCAACTCCTCCCCCTCCGAGTTGTACAGTTGGTCTATAACATATTTTTTTATTTTTTATTTTTTTATTTTTGGTCAGTCCTGGGGTTTCGACTCAGGGCCTGAGCACTGTCCCTGGCTTCTTTTTGCTCAAGGCTAGCACTCTGCCACTTGAGCCACAGCGACACTTCTGGCCGTTTTCTGTATATGTGTTGCTGGGGAATCGAACCCAGGGCTTCATGTATACAAGGCAAGCACTCTTGCCACTAGGCCATGTTCCCAGCCCCCCGCATACCTTTTTTCATCCCGAATGAAGTTGCTGCCATCAGTGAACCAGGTGTGCTCAGCATGTGATAGCGGTAAATCCAGAAAGTCTGGCCGGAGGCTATGTGCTTGGGCCAGGATCTGCTCACAATCATGCAGAGGTGCTTTCAGATCCGGATCTGGCAGCAGAGTTGCTGGGTTTAATGTTGTAGGTACACAGAAGCTGATACGTGCCGGGTTAAGTAACAAGGTTTGGTAATGGACCATGCGTGCATTGCTCATCCATCGGTCGGGTGGTTGTTTTAGCACCCCCTCTAGAGCGTGTGGAGTGGCCACAGTCAGGTTCTGTCCCAGAGTCAACTTATCTGCATCTTTTCCCAAGAGGGCTACTGCAGCTATTATTCTTAAACACAAGCACAGGATCCAATTTCTTTGACAAGTAGGTGACCGGCCGTCTCCAGGGCCCAATTGGCTGGGTGAGCACCCCTTTTGCTATTCCTTTCTTTTCAGCCACGAACAATGTGAATGGTTTATTCACGTCAGGTAGGCCTAAGGCTGGGGCTTCTAGAAGGCTTTTCTTGATTGCCTCAAAGGCTTTTTGCATCTGCTCAGTCCAATGAAATTCTGGGAGGTTTTTGGTGGCTTCATATAGAGGCTTGGCCATCTCAGCGAACCCAGGTATCCACAGCCAGCAAAAGCCCACTGTTCCCAGGAACTCTCTGACTTGTCTGGCTGACTTAGGCACAGGGATTTTTAGCACGGTCTCTTTACGTGCATCTGACAGCCAACACTTGCTCTCTTTTAATATGAAGCCCAGATAGGTGACTTCAGGTTTACAAATTTGTGCCTTTTTAGTGGAGGCCCTATAGCCCAAATTGCCAAGAGTCTTTAAGAGCCTAGCTGTTCCCTTTAGACAGCTATTCTTGTCTGGAGCGGCTATTAACAAATCATCTACATATTGCAATAGACTTATTTCAGGTCTTCATCAAAGATGGTAGGCGAATTCTTGAATCCTTGAAGCAGCCTGGTCCAGGTCAATTGACCGCTTATCCTGATTTCAGGATCGTGCCAAGTAAATGCAAAGTAGCTTTGGCTCTGTGGGGCTAAGGGCAGGCTAAAGAAAGCATCCTTTAGATCCAACACAGTATACCACACATGGCTCGGTGACAGGGAGCTCAGCAGGGTATATGGGTTTGGGACTGTTGGATGAATGTCCATTACTCTCTTGTTAACTTCTCTCAAGTTTTGCACTGGTCTGTAATCATTGGAATTAGGCTTCTTTACAGGCAACAGTGGAGTATTCCAGGCTGACTGGATGGGCTTCAAAACTCCTAAATCTAGCAATTTTCTGATGTGAGGAGTGATCCCCTTCTTTGCTTCTAGTGACATAGGGTACTGGCGAACTCTTACTGGGTCGGCCCTGGCTTTGAGTTCCACAAAGATTGGAGGATGATGTTTTGCCAGTCCCATTCCCCCAGTTTCTGCCCATGCTTGGGGAAACGCCATAACCACTCATTTTCCGGAGACTCAGGCTTAAGATGCTGGTATAGCCTATACTCCTCTTCTAACTTGCTAGTTATTAGTATACTAACAGGCTTTTCTCTTGAGTTTGTCACAGAAGCCCCACAGTCTGTGAACTGTATCTGAGCTTTCCAATATATTAGTGAGAAACATTGGCCCATTTTGCCATTTCTTCCTACATACATAGAGTTTATATATATATATATATATATATATATATATATATATATATATAATCTGCTTTTAAATCCAAATTTCTGACACGTAGCTCTGATTTTTTTAAAATTTTAATTAAAGAACCCTGAGAAATCCTTTTTTAACTCTAGTTACTCTTTAAAACAATGCAATAATACCTTTAAAGCATTTGGTAATGCCCAACCTTGATGACCATTTGAATTTAAACTTAAACATAGTTTTGCATCATACTGCAGTCTTGAACATGTTCACACTCACACATGCACACACACATACATTTTCAAAAGATCTTAAAGCACACTGAATAAGCATCGGCCGTACATTTTAAGACAAAAACCTTTAACAAATGATTTTAGTATTCTCCAGCCTCATTTTCCAGGGCTTGATAGTTTTAGTAAAACATTTTTAGTCTTAGTAAAACATTTTAGCACACCAAATAATTTTCTGCTTAAGAAGGCTGGGTGGGGGTCCCCCTAGAGTTCTTTTTTGTGGACACTCTCACTGATTGACTGATTGTGGGCTGTCACCTGTACATCTTTCCAGTGAGCTAAAGTCAAGTGCAGGGGAGTGGAAGGAATGTTCCCCATCATCCATTTGTCAGTCAGGCACAACGCAAGAAAGAAACACACAAAAATAATCACAGGCACAAAGACCAGACAACACTTACAGACAGACTTAGGAAGCCGCGGCTTACAGGTTCGACTGTGTCTCTCCTGCCCCTGTGAGGGGGCAGACCACACAGTCTTGAGGCTCTCTCTCTCCCGGTCCTGTGTAGGAGCGGACCAGGCAACACCGAATATAGAGTGGACTGGACAGGCACCCATTAGAAGGGCCTCCCGGTCCAGTCCTTCAAGTTCAGGGTGGTAGTGGGAAGACTGAGCCCCCTGTGGAGGGCTTGAGGTGTGCCCCAAGTCCTCCAGAACTGCCCATACGAGCGCGTCCACTCCAGCTGGTCCTTCATTACCTACAGGTTCAGATTCAGGTGGCTGGTCAAAACAGAAAACAAAACTACAAATCACACAGACACAGACACACAGAATGAACAGTGCTGTTTTCTTACCTTCGGAGTCTGGGGTCTCGGGGGTCTCTGGGGCCATCCCGGATGAAACCCCAAATGTTGTACCAAGTGGCAAGACCACCACCAAGAAGACCACCGAGACTCAGACATTCCGAAATGCAAAAGCAAGGCAAGGCTTTATTTAAGCAAGTTGCAACTCGGGCCTCATCCTACCCACCGACACAGCGGAGGTTAGGAGGAAGCCCCGAGCTGTGATTGCACAGGGCTTATAAAGGCAAAGAACAAAGTTACAACAATCAGGTGTTCAAGCAACCAGGATTAGGACACAGGTACAAATCTGATTGGCTCAGGGTTCGAGGCATTCTAGGGGTGGTCAGAGTTAAGCATTCCCAGCAGTTAGAGTTCTAGGCCGAATGGGCCCTAATGGGCTTGTCCTGGGTCTGCTCACAGGGCCTGCTTATCTCAGGTTCACGTGGTAAAGTGGGTTTCACGTGGTAAGGTGGGGTTCACGTGGTAAAGTGGGGCCTAACTTCAAAGTCTGGCACTTCATTGTAAGTATTACTGTTGCATTGGTTCATCTTTTACCCTTTGTCCATTTTTATGTTCCCTTTCCCTTCTCTAGTTCCTGTAAACTTACATACAATATCCAGGGTATCAACATCAGTTACAGTGACATCAGGGGTAAAATCATGGGGAAGAAATACAAAAGAAAAAGGGCATAATTTCACATGGTAGGTTGAAAACAACAACAATGATAAACCACTCATTTCCATAACTTGTTCATTTCACTTAGCATCATCTTATGTATTTATATGTACTAGCTATTGAGCTATTGTGATCTTCTGCTAGGACTATCCTAGAGATGTACTAATTATTACCAATGTACCAATGGAGGAAACCAGATAGTCTATGTTTCTTTGAGTCTGGCTCACTTCACTTAATGTTTTTTTCCAAGTCTTTCCATTTCCTTACGAATGGGGCAATGTCATTCTTTCTGATGGAAGCGTACAATTCCATTGTGTATATGTTCCACATTTTCTTGATCCATTTATCGACTGAGGAGCATCTAGGTCGGTTCCATATTTTAGCAGTGGTAAATTGTGCTGTGATAAACATATTGTGGGGCTGGGAATATGGCCTACTGGCAGAGTGCTCACCTCGTATGCATGAAGCCCTGGGTTCGATTCCTCAGCACCACATATATAGAAAAAGCCAGAAGTGGTGCTGTGGCTCAAGTGGTAGAGTGCTAGCCTTAAGCAAAAAGAAGCCAGGGACAGTGCTCAGGCCCTGAGTCCAAGGCCTAGGACTGGCAAAAAAATAAATAAATAAACATATTGTGATGATAGCTTGTCTAGACATGCCTTGTGTGTTCTCCTTAGAATACTTTGTCAGTCTTTGCAAAATAGACAGGCTGAGAGTTTTTTTGTTGATACATTGTTTTAGCTCAGACTAGCTTTGAACTCAGTCTGGGCTTATAGGCTTATGCCAACATGCCTCATTTGAGCTGTGCATTTTCTAAATCCTTTTTTCCTGTCTGCCTAATATTTGCTTTGTCAATTACTTGTCCCCACACATATTTTTTGTATAAACAAGGTACACCTTCAATACTTTTTTTTATTTTTAGAAATCTTAGCTGGGGGCTGGGGATATGGCCTAGTGGCAAGAGAGTTTGCCTTGTATACATGAGGCCCTGGGTTCGATTCCCCAGCATCACATATACAGAAAACGGCCAGAAGTGGTGCTGTGGCTCAAGTGGCAGAGTGCTAGCCTTGAGCAAAAGGAAGCCAGGGACAGTGCTCAGGCCCTGAGTCCAAGGCCTAAGACTGGCCAAAATTAATTAATTAATTAATTAAATTTAAAAAAAAAGAAATCTTAGCTGGTAGGGTACCACACCTGTAATCTTAGCTAATCGGGAGGCTGAGATCTGAGAATACCAGTTTGAAGTCAGCCCAGGCAGGAAAGTCCATGAGACTTATCTCCAATTAATACCAGAAAAATAGAAGTGGAGCTGTGGCTCAAAGTGGTAGAGCTGTAGTCTTGAGCAAAAGAGCTCAGGGACAGCACCCAGGACCTGAGTTCAAGCCCCATAACTGAAAAAAGAAAAAAAAACTCAGCTAAAAATCCAAATTAATTGTTCTCAAGTTCTACCTTCCAAAACACTAGAACAAATTCAACTGAGTTGTTTGCCTTCCAGTTTTCAATAACATGTTTTACTCATTTCCATCTGAGACCTCTCCAAAAGTACCTTTGCATTCATACTTTGGCCATTGGTCTTTTCAAAGCAATTGTCTTAGACTATTCAAGCTGCTATAACAAAATACCATAAACTGCATAACTTAACAGGAATTTCTTTTCTCACAATTTGGGAAGCTGAAAGTTCAAGGTCAAGGTTTTAGCAGATTTGATTTCTCATAAACATCTCTTGGCTTGCAAATGGCTACTTTCTCTGCCCTCTGTGCAGTCATGTTTGTATCCTAATTTTTTAGAATGACAGCAATCATATTGGATTAAAATTGAATCTACTAGTTTCATTTAAAATCACCCCCTTTAAAGACCCTGTCTCCAAATACAGCCACATTCTGAGGTATGGGGTAAAGGCTTCAACAAGAGTTTTTTTTTTTGGGGGGGGGGGGCTGGGGATATGGCCTAGTGGCAACAGTGCTTGCCTCGTATGCATGAGGCCCTGGGTTCAACTCCCCAGCACCACATATACAGAAAACGGCCAGAAGTGACGCTGTGGCTCAAGTGGCAGAGTGCTAGCCTTGAGCAAAAAAGAAGCCAGGGACAGTGCTCAGGCCCTGAGTTCATGGCCTAGGACTGGCCAAAAAAAACAAAAAAAAGAGTTTTTTGGGGGGACCAGGCACCACAGGTGCTGGTGGCTCACACTTGTAATCCTAGCTACTCAGGAGGCTAAGATCTGAGGATCTTGGTTCAAAACCAGCCTGGGAAGGAAAGTCTGTGAGACTCTTTGTTTGTTGTTGTTTGTTTGTTTGTTTTTGTTCCAGTCTTGGGGCTTGGACTCAGGGCCTGAGCACTGTCCCTGGCTTCTTTTTGCTCAAGGCTAGCACTCTACCACTTGAGCCACAGCACCACTTCTGGTCTTTTTGTATACATGTGGTGCTGAAGAATGGAACCCAGGGCTTCATGTATATGAGGCAAGCACTCTTGCCACTAGGCCATATTCCCAGCCCAAGTGTTTCCATAAGCACACAACCTGTACATTGTTTTGGGTTTTTTTGGCCAGTCCTGGGGCTTGAACTCAGGGCCTGAGCACTGTCCCTGGCTTCTTTTTTTGCTCAAGGCTAGCACTCTGCCAACTTGAGCCACAGCACCACTTCTGGCCTTTTCTATATATGTGGTGCTGAGGAATCGAACCTAGGGCTTCATGTAGACAAGGCAAGCACTCTTGCCACTAGGCCAGATTCCCAGCCCCTCTATGAGATTTTTATCTCTAATTAACCACAAAAAAAGTGATGTGGCACTGTGGCTCATGTGGTTGGCCCAGGCCTAGAGTTCAAGCCCCACAATCGCAAAGAGAGAGAGAGAGAGAGAGAGAGAGAGAGAGAGAGAGAGAGAGATTTTAGGGGGACAGGTGCTGGTAGCTCATACCTGTCACCTTATCTATTTAGGAGACCGCGATCTGATGATTGGGGTTTAAAGCCATCTTTAACAGAAAAGTTTATAAAACTCTTATTTCCACTTAACCAGCAAACAGCTAGAAGTGAAGTTGTAGCTCAAATGGCAGAATGCCAACCTTGAGTTCAAAAGCCAAGTATGAGGGGCTGGTAATATGGCCTAGTGGCAAGAGTGCTTGCCTCGTATACATGAGGCCCTGGGTTTGATTCCTCAGCACCACATACACAGAAAATGGCCAGAAGTGGCGCTGTGGCTCAAGTGGCAGAGTGCTAGCCTTGAGCAAAAAAGAAGCCAGGGACAGTGCTCAGGCCCTGAGTTCATGGCCAAAAAAAAAGCCAAGTAAGAATGTGAGGCCTTCAATTCAAGCTCCAATACTGACACATACAAAAAAAAATTTGAACCCCTTGCTGGTAGCTCAAGCCTGTAATCCTAGCTATCAGGAGGCTGAGATCTGAGGATCATAGTTCAAAGCCAGCCTAGGCAGGAAAGTCCATGAGACTCTCATCTCCAATTAACCACCAGAAACCTGGAAGTGTAGCTGGGGCTCAAAGTAATAGAGCACTAGCCTTCAGTGAAATAGCTCAGGTTAAATAGTTCAGGGACAACATCCAGGCCCTGAGTTCAAGTCCTGAAATGGGCAAAAAGAAAAAATATTTTTGGAGCTATAATTCAGTTCAGTAAATCTCTCTACATTCATCCTGCTCACTTCCTAATACTTCATAGACCCCTCCCATCATCTATAGACACCAGTCATCTACAAACTCTCCATTGCATGCCTTGTTACCCCACATATTCTTCCCAGCATTACCACATTATTTACCCCACAGAACACTGAATTCTCACCCTACAAACTCCCACCACTAACCCCATAGACACCTCATTAATCAGAGCCCCCATCATTAACCATATTCAATGCTGTCACTCCTCCATGACCCATCAGTCACCCCAGACTGCCTCACACCATGGATCCTATCGCTCAGCTTATAATCTCCTGAAGTCATCTAATAGAGGCTCCATCACTGACACCACAGACCATCATCATGCCCTGTAAATCATCCTAGACTTTCATAAGAAAAATGCCAGAGGACTTGGAATGTGACTCCTTGAGCAAAAGAAACTCAGGACAGTGTCCATGCCCTGAGTTCAAACCCCAGGACTTGCAAGAAAGAAGCAAAGCTTCCAGAGACCTGGTGACCTAGCAAATATTTATTTTCTCATAGTTCCAGAGATTGAGCAATCTAAAAATCAAGCTGGCAGCAAGTCTGGCATCTCCTACAGCCTCTTTCCTTGACCTCTCAACTTCATGCTTCATCTTTTTCTCTGTTTACAACCCTAATGTCTATTCCTCCTCTCATGAAAACACTAGTCCTACTGGATTAATGCCCCACCATTATGACCTCAATGAACTTTAGTTACCTCCTTAAAGACTCAATCTCAAATGCAATCCCTTTGGAGGTTTAAAGCTTCAACAAATACTTTGGGTGGAGGAGAGAAAATTTAGTCTGTAACAATCTCTGCCACGTATCCCCACAGATCTCATCATACACCCCACAGATGCGAGATCCCACACCTCACAGGGTTTCCAGCACTCACACCACACATGCCCCCTACCACTCAGCCACTTGGCTCCTAATACGTGCAGAATCACATTCTCTCATACCAAATATCCCACAACTGTTCCCACAGACCTCCATCATCACCACAAACCGATGAAGGGGCCAACCTAAAAGCCCAGGTGACTCCATTTTGATCCCAACTTAGAAAAACTCGGAGTGACCCTGGCTGATGTAGTTTTGCTGGAATTTAGCCCAATCCAGACAACTAAGTGTGTGGAACTGCCCAAAAAGGGAGCAACAATCATTTCCCCACGCCTGGGCTGCTCCTGGCAGCAGAGTCATAATAGGTGATTTTAAAAATAATTAACAATCAACTAAGTAACAGCAACAGAGTCATGGTGAAATTCTCCTAGTATAAGTTGATTGTGATCAAAGGTCAGGCATAGCCCTGTAATTTGCGGTTTTTCCCTATAAAATTAGCCTGTAAGATGGAGTCAGCGCGCTCCTGTTCAGGAGTAGCCCTGGCTGGTCAGTTCTTTCTTGATGCTTGGCGCAAAATAAAGCTTTATTTAACTTTTTCATTTTATCAGACTCGCTCCTTTGTTCACAGACTTAACACGACATATCACGTAACCTAGACTCCATCTCTCATATGCTGTCACATCAGCTTCACATTCATGAAGCACAGCCCCACCTTCTGTCCACTCTGTTGTATTACCTTTTTTTTGTGCCACTTACCACACTTTATTTTTGTTTTGTATTGTTGCTGTTGTTTTTGCCAGTCCTGAGGGCTTGGAACTCCGGGCCTGATCTTTGTCCCTGGCTTCTTTTTGCTCAAGGCTAGCTCTCTACCTCTTGAGCCACAGCACCACTTCTGGCTTTTTCTATGTATGTGGTGCTGAGGAATTGAACCCAGGCCTTCATGCATGCTAGGCAAGCACTCCCCCACTAAGCCACATTCTCAGCCCCACTTACCACACTTTAATCTTGACTTTGTTTCTCCCTGGCCTGCAACACTCTTATATACAAAATTACTGCTAGGGGCTGGGGATCTGGCTCAGCGGAAGAGCGCCTGTCTGGCAAGCGCAAGGCTCTGAGTTTGTTCCCCAGCTCTGGAAAAAAAAAAAAAACTATAAAAGACCAAAATTACTGCTAATACTAATACCTACCTTGGTCTAGCACTGGTGGCACATTCTTGTAATCCTAGCTACTTAGGAGCTAACACCTCTACTTCCTGCTTTTTACTGTTCAATTGGATTGTTCTGCCCAGGCTGACTTCAAACTGAGAACCTCACATCTCAGCCTTGGGTTGAAGCCAAATGAGAGCATGAGGTCCTGAGTTTACAGGAGTGGAGGTATAGTTCAGGTGGTAGAAATGCCAGCCTTTGAGTGAAAGCATCTACCCTGAGTTTAAGTCCTGTTTCTAGAGAGAAAAAAAGAAAATAAAAAGCAAAAAAAAAAAAAAATGAAAAGCTAAGGGACCTTTCCCAGGCCCTGAGTTCAAGCCCCAGTACCAGCACATGTGCGCGCACGCACACACACACACACACACACACACACACACTAATAATACCTACTTCATATGAGCTTTTGGAATAGATTGAACAAATTAATCTATGGAGACTGTGGAACATATGTACTTTATATTTGTTGGATGGAAGAATCAATAAATGAAAGAGAAATTCTCCTCGGGACTATGCCAAGGATCTTTTTAGGTCCAACATCTTTCCATTGAATGGCCCTCTGCACATCTGATAACATTGTATGCCTGTCTAAAACCTGTGCGCTAGTACTCTCAGGAAAATTTCCAAGTTCCAGGCTAGTGGTTTGCTCACTCACTGCATGATAACTGAAATGAGAGAGTGGACTGTCTAAACTTTTTTCATCAGGAAATCCATCATTGCCAGGAGCATGGCTCAAACCTGTAATCCTCATTACTTGAGAGGTGGAGATGGAGGGATCTTGGTTTGAGTCCAACCTGGGCAAAAAAGTTCAAAAGACTCCATCTGGATTAATGGCTAGACTCAGTGGTGTGCACTTGCCATCCTAGTGACACAAAGAAGCACAAATGCAAATATCAAAGTCCAAGGCTAACATAAGGTCAAGCCTTATCTGGTAGACAACCAACACATAAAAGAAGGGCTGGTGGAATCCCTCAAGAGGCAGAGTACTTACTTAGCAAGTGTGAAGCCCTGAATTCAAACCCCAGAATCACTTAAAAATAATAAGAAATTTAGGACCAATCTCAAGGTTTTTTTTTTTGTTTTTTTTTTTGGCCAGTCCTGGGGCTTGGACTCAGGGCCTGAGCACTGTCCCTGGCTTCTTTTTGCTCAAGGCTAGCACTCTGCCACTTGAGCCACAGCGCCCCTTCTGGCCATTTTCTGTATATGTGGTGCTGGGGAATCGAACCCAGGGCCTCATGTATATGAGGCAGGCACTCTTGCCACTAGGCCATACCCCCAGCCCCAATCTCAAGGTTTTAAGAAATAAAAATCTATTTGATTAAAACAACAGAGAGAGAGAGGAAATGAAGAGAAACAGCTAGGCGTGGTAGCAAATGTCTACTAACCTAGCTTTCAAAAGATGGCACATTAGAGGCCAGTTGGGGTTACAATAAGTAAGAGGGAGGGAGAGAGAGAAAGAACTTCTGTAGTCATACATGAACGAGTATGACCAGGCCGACTTAATAACTTTTGTACTCCTGCCCAGTGGTGGAGACCAATCAGGGACCCAAGCAGCACATGGACTCTAACTGACCAATTGCATTCCCAGGTAGGGAGGGGACTTAATCAAACATAAAAGGGGGACTTCGTTGAATGCCTGTACAAAAGAAGGAAGGAAAAGAAAAGATACAAAGCTAGGTCCCCCAGCAAGCCTAAAAACAGCTTTCGGGGGGTGGGGGGTGGGGGGGAGAATTACTTAATGGTAGTATAACAAGCATACAGGAAGGGTAAAACTGATTGATACAAGTACCATTCCATTAATTTTCACAAGGTGCAAATTCTTTTTTTTTTTTTTTTTTTTTTTTTGCCACTCCTGGGCCTTGGACTCAGGGCCAGAGCACTGTCCCTGGCTTCTTTTTGCTCAAGGCTAGCACTGTCAACTTGGGCCATGGCGCCACTTCTGGCTTTTTCAGTTTATGTGGTGCTGAGGAATCGAACCTAGGGCTTCATGTATATGAGGCAAGCACTCTTGCCACTAGGCCATATTCCCGGCTCCCGCAAATTCTTTTTAATAAGACTGGAAAGACTATTTTCTTTGTGTTCTGAGAATTCCTGAAGCAAGGGCCACAGCTATCTGATACAGATGACATCATCTATCAGCAGAGGGGTGAGGAAACTTGGTGCGGAGCTGTCACGCACAGCTTCCTTTCCCCGCCTACTTCTCTCTGGAACCAGTTGTCAGTTTACCACGCCCTTAGATGAATCCGGAAGAAGACTGCCAAAACAACCAAGCTGCAGGACCCGGGACTGACTTTAGGGGTGGGACTCTGAGCAAGAGCACATGAGGCGCGTGCGCAGATGCGACTTCTAGCCAGGGCCAGGTGGGAGGGGCGTTGGGGGGGGGGGAGTCGTATGGTACGTTCTGCGCCTGCGCCCCAGCCCCGGCGCAAGGTGGGGCCACGGGTGCCCTCACTATAGGTTACGTGTATAAAGGGTAGGGGGGCCAACGGGGTCAAACGTCACCTTGAGGCAGGTGGCGGCGGGATGGCAACGGCCTCCGGGTCCTCAGATTTTGCCAGCCCCGGAGTGCCCCCGCCGGGTGGGAGACTTCAGACAGAGGAGGAGGAACGAGAGGTGGTCCGAGTACGAGTGAAGGTGAGACTAGCGACCCTCCGGCCCGCCCGCCCCGGTATCCCCGAAGGATTGGACCATGATGGCTGTTATAAGATCGAGGGAGGGACCTGAGGCTTGGGGCGTAACTAACTATAGGGGCGAGGCTTGAGAGCATAATAATAGAAGGGGGACTGAAGACTTGGGTCCTAGGGAGGGAATCACAGGGCGTGGGACTGGGGCTGGAATGTGTGGATGAAGCTTTTGAGTACAGAGGTGCTCTAAGAGTTGGGGTTGCTGTAGTGGAGGGGTGGAGCCTTTAGAAATGTAGGGGTGCCCTAGCTGTCTGAAAGAGGAGTCCTGCAGTCAATCGATAGGTGTTGAGAACACTTTTTTTGTGAGCCCCTGCCATTTGGCCCCTGTTCTGGTCGGGGGGAGGGGCAGGAGGAAGGGGGAAGACAACTGAAGTGGTTTGGATCCTTGGTGCTATAGCGAAATAATGACAGTTTCTGAACTTGAGAGTTCATGTATAGGAAAATCCTCAGAGAAGTTATTGAAGGGTCACAGTGAATTTCCGATGACGAAGAGAGTTTTAGGTAGAAGAAACAGCCCTGACAAAGGCTGGGAGGTGGGATGAGCTTGATCAACTCCTGTGGGTTTCCATATTGCTGGAAAAGCAAAGAGTAAGCAGAGCAACGTGGCTAAGAGGCAAGAAAGGGCTCTTCTCATTCCTCCCTGGGAATGGCATTTACTGTGAACTCCAAGGGGTGGAGGACCGGGGCTTGTAGTAGTTCCAGCAAACAGTGCCCAGAGCTCAGACTAGGATAGTGGACTCGGCAGTAATGAGAGTGTCAAAAGATAGCTTCAAGCTAGGCTTCTCAGGAGGTTGAGATCCGAGGACAGCAGTTAGAAGCTAGCCCAGGCTGAACAGTGCATGAGACTCTGATCTCTAATTAACTAGCAAAAAAACAAAAAAGCTGGAAATGGAGGTGTGCTAATGTGGTAGAGTGCCAGCCTTGACTGCAAAAGGTAAGTGACAGAGTCCAGACCTTAAGTTCCAGCTGCAGTACAAGTACATATATATATATATATATATATATATATATATATATAGAGAGAGAGAGAGAGAGAGAGAGAGAGAGAGAGAGAGAGAGACAAGCAAGGCAACTGGTAGCTCACACCTTAATCCTAGCTGCTCAAGAGGCTGAGATCTGAGGATTGAAGTTGAGACAGCCTGAGCAGACAAATCCCAAAGGCTCTTAAGCTTCAGTTTTACCTAGCAGAAAGCCAGAACTGGAGTTATGGTTTTAAGTAATAGAACACCAGCCTTGAGTGGAAGGGGAGAATGCCAAGTAAGAGTATGAGGCCATGAGTTCAAGTCCCAGTACCAGCACACACACACACACGATAAATTTTTTAAATGGTATATTAAATCACTTACTTTTATAAAAATTGACTCTTAAGCAGCATAGAAAAACATTAAAAGACTGGGCACCAGTGTCTCATGCATGTCATCTTAGCTACTCAGGAGGCTGAGATCTGAAGATCTCAGTTCAAAGCCAGCCTGGCCAGGAAAGGCCATGAGACTTGAATCTCCAATTAACCAACAGAAAAAATGGAAGTGGCGCTGTGGCTCATAGTGATAGAGCACCAGCCTTGTGCTGAAGAGCTCAGGGACAGTGCCCAGGCCCAGAGTTCAAGCCCCACAACCGACAAAAAAAAAACCCAACTATGCAGAAGTTCATAGCCTGGAGTTCACCCAGCACTGGCACCTAACAACAACAACAACAAACCTGTGACTTCCTCCCACTCGTCAGAAACCTAAGTCCTCATAGTGGTCCAGAATACTCCTCTCATTCTTGCCCCTGCCCACCTCTCTGACCTTGCCTCCTTCCTCTCTGTACCTCACTCATTCTTTAGCACAGTGATTTGGGCTTAAGTGCACCACCATGTCTTCTCTCCCCAGAAATGTGAGAACTTCTTGCCACCTGAATATCGATCTTTTGCCGTAGACCCACAGATCACCTCACTGGATGTGTTACAGCACATTCTTATGCGAGCTTTTGACTTGAACGGGTGAGTAGGTAGCAACCAAGGCCTAGCCAGTCAAGTCAACAGCAGTTGTCTGATTTTTGTGCTTCTGTGTTTTGTTTTAGTTTGTCTATTTTTGGTATTACACGTATATCTCAAGAGTATTTGGGATGTTATAAGAGAAACTCTAAGCAACTGTAATACTGGGCTAAAGGGTGTGTGCTTTCAAACTTACAATGAACCATTTCAAAATGGTCTCCAGACAGGTTTTACCAATTTACAGCCTCACCAGCAATGTCTGAAATACTTGTTTCACCAGGTGCCAGTGACTCATGCCTGTAATTCTAGGTAACAGGAAGCCGAGATGTAAAGATCATGGTTTGAGGCTAACTTGGGTAGAAAAATCCCTGAGACTCTTATTTCCAGTTAGCCAACCAAAAGCTGGGCTGGAGGCATTGGCTCAAGTGGTAGAGCACCAGTGGAAAAGGCTGAGCAAAAAAGCCAAGCAAGAGCTCAAGACCCTGAGTTTAATTCCTATTACTGGCACACATACACCTACAAAGATAATAAAATACTTGTTTTACCAGGTGTGATGGCTCAAACTGTAATCCCAGCACTCAGGAGGCTGAGGCAGGAAGATTGAGAGTTCAAGGCTAGTCTGGGATTCATAGTAAGACCCTATCTCACAAATGACAACTACAAAACTTGTTTCCTACACACCCTCAGAAACAGGGGTTTCTAAAAGATATAGAAAAACTTGGGCTGGGGATATAGCCTAGTGGCAAGAGTGCCTGCCTCGGATACACGAGGCCCTAGGTTCGATTCCCCAGCACCACATATACAGAAAACGGCCAGAAGCGGCGCTGTGGCTCAAGTGGCAGAGTGCTAGCCTTGAGCGGTGCTCAGGCCCTGAGTCCAAGGCCCAGGACTGGCAAAAAAAAAAAAAAAAAAGAAAAAGAAAAACTTACCAACGTTGGTGTCTCACCAGGTTCACTGGTGGCACATGCCTGTAATCCAAACTACTCACAAGACTGTGGTTGGAGGATCTAGTTTGAAGTCAACCTAGGAAGCCAAAGCTGAGAGACTCTTATCTCAATCATTGAAAAGCCAGAAGTTAAGGGTATGGCTCAAGTAGTAGAGCACCAGCATTGAGTAAGAAAGCCAAGCAAGAGTTCAAGTCTCTGAGCTCAAGCCCAAGTACCAGCACACACAAAAAAAGGTGATGTTTCTTGGGAAACAGTTGTGATGGTTATTTTGTTATAGTAGTGGTTTTGAAGGACTATATATACCAATGTGGTAACAAATGGAAACAGCATGGAATTGATGGGCTAATGGAGAGTTAAGGTATTTCCAAAATTAAACTGATTATTACAGTATAGTTGCAGAAGTACATCTAAAGCATGAATTCTTATTTGGTTTTTTACTTTTGTTCATAAACATATTTTGTTGTAAAAAAATAACAAACATATAGATTGCTTTATTTCCCATGTAGTAAGAAGGCTTTCCACTTCCATCACTCAGCTACATTGTTGCAGTCCCTAGAGGGGACCAACATTTTACCAGTTTTCAGTGTGCCCTCCAGATACAAGCAGGTTTGTATCTGTTTCTGTGTTTATGTAACAAAATAGCTATAAATGACCTGACCTGAGGCTACCTACAGCCCTTAGCATAGTACCCAACAGGAAGCAAAGTCATCTGAACACCTTCCACATTTTCCCCCTTGTATTGGAAACTGCCCCTCAAGTTTCCAGGAAACTGGGGCCCCTAAGAGCTCCTTCATATTCTCTGTCCAGGAAGAAGAACTTCGGCATCAGTTACCTAGTCCGAGATCGCCTAGGACAGGAAGCTTACTTCTCCTTACTGTCTGATTGGGACTTGAGTACAGCTTTCACCACTGCCTCCAAACCTTACCTGCAGTTACGTGTAGACATTCGACCCTCAGAGGACAGTGAGTACCTAGTGCCCAAGGACACTGTTCTGGGGCCTACTTTTTCTCCATAGGAAGACTGCTCCCCTCTCAGTCTATACCCTCAGTGGGCTGGGCAGCAAGGTATCCTGGGCTAGAAGACCCTAGTTCAATCAGTGGGTCTTAGTTTCTTTTGTTTTGTTTTTTGCCAGTCCTGGGGCTTGAACTCAGGGCCTGAGCACTGTCCCTGGCTTCTTTTTGCTCAAGGCTAGCACTCTACCACTTGAGCCACAGTGCCACTTCCAGCTTTTTCTATATATGTGGTGCTGAGGAATCAAACCTAGGGCTTCATGTATAGGAGGCGAGCACTTTACCACTAGGCCATATTCCAGCCCAGGTCTTAGTTTCTTTATCTGTAAGTACAGGTAAAGTCAATGAGAAATCCACATAAAATATCTGAAACAGGACACAGCCACAAAGAGAATACTCAAAAAGCATTAGCTCTAATTATAATGATATTGTACCATGCTAGCATAGAACCTAGTAATGTCTGCTCTAATTACATAATGCAATAAACGAGTATATAGCTTTAGTGTTATAGATTCAGTTATAACAATATCTAAACATAGCCAGGCACTGATGGCTCATCCTGTACTCTTAGCTGCTCAGGAAGCTGAGATTTGAGGATTACAGTTCAAAGCCAGAATGAAAAAGCCATAAATGGAGGTGTGGCACAAGCCTTGAGTGAAAAAGCTAATTGTGAGCATAAGGCTCTGAGTTCAAACCCCAGTACCTGTACACTCTTACATAGCAATGCTTATTATAATGATGGTATTTAAATTTACTCATTCATTCATTTATCCTGAACACATATTTATTGGTTAACACTGTTATTCATTCCCTTGCTTTCTCAACGTGTGTGTGTGTGTGTGTGTGTGTGTGTGTGTGTGTGTGTGTACCAATATCAGAACTTGAACTCAGGGTCTTACTTTCTGGTTTGGCTTTCTTGTTTATGGCTGGAGCTCTACCAGTTAGGCTACACCTCCAATCCAACATTTTGTTGATTAACTGGAGGTGGAGTCTCTTAAACTCTTCTACCCAGGCTGCATTTGATCATTGAGAGGATCATTGGAGGATCATTGAGATCCTCCAGGTCGATCTCTGAGTAGCTAGGATTATATGTGTGAACTACTGGTACCTGACTTCTCAACTATTTTTTAATGCCAGTCCTGGAGCTTGAATTCAGGGACTAGATACTTTCCTTGAGCTTTAGTGCTCAAGGTTAGCGCTCTACCACTTGAGCTACAGGTCCACTTCTGGCTTTTTTGGGTAGTTAATTGAAGATAAGAGTCTCACAGTTAAGTCCTGGCCAGCTTAAACTGGGATCCTTGGATCTCAGCCTCCTGACTAGGTAGGATTTCAGGCATGAGCCACAAGTGCCTAGCTCAACTACTTCTAATATGTGCTCCTCCACTTCTGCCTATGTTGGCCACTTTGAGCAAACAAATTCAGATATAGTTCCAAAATCTTATTATGGACTATTAGAAAATATTGTTCTGGGGCTGGGAATATAGCTTAGTGGTAGAGTGCTCGCCTTGCATGCATGAAGCCCTGAGTTCGATTCCTCAGAACCACATAAAACAGAAAAAGCCAGAAGTGGCACTGTGGCTCAAGAAGTAGAGTGCTAGCATTGAGCAAAAAGGAAGCCAAGGACAGTGCCCAGGCCCTGAATTCAAGCCCCAGGAGTGGTAAAAATAAATATAAAAATAAATATATAAAAATAAATATAAAAACAACTAAAACCAAAAAGGCTAAAGGTATAGTTCAAAGGATAAGACCTTTAGTTCAAACCCCAGTAATCCCCACCAAAAAAAAAAAAGAAAATATTGTTTTGGTCAGTCATGGGGCTTGAATTCTCAGCCTGGGCACTTGTCCCTGAGCTCTGCAGCTCAAGGCTAGTGTTCTACCACTTTGAGCCACAGCTCCACTTCCAGTTTTCTGGTGGTTAATTGGAGATAAGAGTCTCATGGATTTTCCTGCCTGGGCTGGCTTTGAACCATGATCCTCAGATCTCAGCCTCTTGAGTAGCTAGGATTACAGGCATCTCGAGTCACCAGTGCCTGGCTTAGATAATAATTCTTTAAGACAGAGTCTTACTATGTAGCCCAGGTTAGCTTAGAAGCTATTATTGTCCTGCCTCAGTGCAAACCACCATATCTAGCTTAGAGAGTATTCTTTCAGGGTTAAATTTCCGGAATGTGTGTCTTCAGCTGTGTGTGTAGCTGTAACAGAATACTATCTCTAAGCCAGGTATAGTGGCATATGCCTGTAATCTCATGATTCAGGAGGCTGAAGCAGGACCCTTGCAAGCTTAAGGCCAGTTTGAACTACATGATGAGTATAAGGCCAGCTTAAGCTGCATAGTCAGACCCTGTCTCAAAAAAAAAAAAAAAGAGAAAAAGAAAGATTCTACAGCCTCAGTTACTTACAAGGAACAGAAATTTAAAGCCAGATCCTTGGCACCGGTGGCTCACACCTATAATCATAGCTGATGCAATGCAGTAACAGAGAGCAAACCATGGGATTAAGGTTTGGGGATCCAGGGGCCTGAAGCCTTCACTAGCTCCAGGTGCCCAAGGTCCCTTTAACAAGGTATTTATTGAGTTTGGCATAGGGGAGGACATGTAGAAAGTAAGGTATCAATATCCTTGAAGTCACAAACACCAGCATGTGATACAACCTTAATATCTTTGAAGTCACTAGCACCAACATATGTGATATAATCTTATATGTAAATGATAAGTGACTTCCTTATCTGGAGAAGTAGAGGTAAACAGTAAACAGCTTACAATTTGGATAGGCCTTTGTCTATCCCCAAGCTCCCAGAAAGTTTGGGGCCCTTTACTCACACTTAGGGTAGAATTCTGGGTCTCTGTAATGCCAGGAATGTTTGATCTTTCGAGGGTAACTCCCAGCATACTGAGAGTCAGAAAATGGCATTCCAATTCTCCTTTCCCCTTTTCACACCTCATTGCTTGGCATCCATTGATTCCCACACCTAGCCATTCAGGAGACTGAGATCTGAGGATCATCATTTGAAGCCAGCCCTAGCTGGAAAGTCTCTGAGACTTTTATCTCGAATTAACCACCAAAAAGCTGAAAGTGGAACTGGGGCTCAAGTGGGAGAATGCTAGCCTTGAGAGAAAAAAAAAATCTCAGGGACAGCACTCAGTCCCTGAGTTCAAGCCCCAGGACGGGCAAAAATAAAAATAATACAACTAGGGGAGGGGGGAGGGGGGTATGAGGGACAAGGTAACAAACAGTACAAGAAATGTATCCAATGCCAAACGTATGAAATTGTAACCTCTCTGTACATCAGTTTTATAATAAAAACTTAAAAAAAATAATAAAACTAAAGCTGAGTGCTAGTATTTCATATCTATAATCCTAGCTGTTGAGGAGGCTAAGATCTGAGAATTCAGAGCTAGGCTGGGTAGACAAATCTCCAAGATACTTTATCTCCAAATAACCAGAAAAGGCTGGAAGTAGAAGTATGATTCAAGTATCAGAGTGCCAGCTCGGAGAGATAAAGCTGTGGTAAGGGGCTGGGAATATGGCCTAGTGGTTAAGTACTGGCCTCATATACATGAAGCCCTGGGTTCTATTCCTCAGCACCACATATACAGAAAAAGCTGGAAGTGGCGTTGTGGCTCAAGTGGTAGAGTGCTAGCCTTAAACAAAAAGAAGCTCAGGGACAGTGCTCAGGCCCCGAGTTCAAGGCCCAAGACTGGCAAAAAAACAAAAAAACAAAATGCTGTGGTAAGACCTTGAGTTCAAGCCCCAGTGCCAAACAAACAAACAAAACCCACAGAAATGTATTTCTCACAGATCTGGAAGCCAGGCAGTCCAAAATAATGGAAAGGATGAAAGCACAAAGAAGTCCCCTTGTAGGCTTGGAGCCAAAGAGAGCTACTACCCCCTTAAACCTTTTTATGAGTCTTTAAAAAATATAATAGTATTATTATTATTCAGGTGATCAGAGCGGTTATAATTTCCTAAGTCAGATAATGAGTAGTTTTTGGACAACTTCACCCCTTCCTTCATTTTCCCCACTTTTCCTCTCCCATCCCTGCCCACGAGTTATGTAGGTCATTTTCCACATAGTGAATAACATGATTGCATCTGTTTATCCTTTCTCCCTCCCTTTCTAAGCCTCTCCAAAAGAAAAACCCAAAACAAAACCAAACACCACCACCACCAATAACAACAATAACAACCACAGTGTTTCCATTTCCTGGAGGGTCTTTTTTTTTTTTTTTTTTTTTGCCAGTCCTGGGGCTTGGACTCAGGGCCTGAGCACTGTCACTGGCTTCTTTTTGCTCAAGGCTAGCACTCTTCCGCTTGAGCCACAGCGCCACTTCTGGCCTTTTCTATATATGTGGTGCTGAGGAATCGAACCCAGGGCTTCATGTACACGAGGCAAGCACTTTTTGCCACTAGGCCATATTCCCAGCCCTCTCCTGGAGGGTCTTAATCAAATTCTTTGTCATCATTTTTTTTTTTTTTTTTGCCAGTCCTGGGGTTTGAACTCAGAGTCTGGACACTGTCCCTGAGCTTCTTTTGCTCAAGGCTAGCACTTTACCACTTGAACCACACTGTCACTTCCAGCCTTTTCTGTTTATGTGGTACTAAGGAATCGAACCCAGGGCTTCATGCATGCTAGGCAAGCACTCTACCACTAAGCCTCCTTGGTCATCTTTTGAAAAAGCTAAGGAATGGCACTGCAGCCCTGCGTTCAAGTCCCAGTACTGGCACAAATATTTTTGTTTACTTTTTTTTTTTTGCTAGTCCTGGGCCTTGAACTTAGAGCCTGAGCACTGTTCCTGGCTTCCTTTTTTTCTCAAGGCTAGCACTCTACCACTTGAGCCACAGCGCCACTTCTGGCCATTTTCTTTTTCTTTTCTTTTTTTTTTTTTTTTTTTTTTTTGGCCAGTCTTGGGCCTTGAACTCAGGGCCTGAGCACTGTCCCTGGCTATTTTTTGTTCAAGGCTAGCACTCTACCACTTGAGCCACAGCGCCACTTCTGGCCGTTTTCTATATATGTGGTGCTGAGAAATCGAACCTATGGCTTCATGTATACGAGGCGAGCACTTTACACTAGGCCATATTCCCAGCCCCCTGGCCATTTTCTATATATGTGGTGCTGAGGAATCAAACCTAAGGCTTCATGTATAGGAGGCAAGCAAGCACTCTTGCCATTAGGCCATATTCCCAGCCCTTTTATTTACTTTTGGTTGGTCATGGACCTTAAGGCCTGGGCACTGTTCCTGAGCTCTTTTGCTCAAGGCTAGCACTCTAGACTTTGAGCCACAACTCCACTTCTGGTTTAACTGGAGATAAAAGTGTCACTGCCTGGGCTGGCTTTGAACAGAGAGTCTCAGATCTCAGCCTCCTGAGTAGTTAAGATTACAGATGTGAGCCAGCAGCACCCAGCTGGCACAAATCCTTTTTGTTTGTTTGTTTTTGCCATTCCTGGGGACTGAACTCAGGGCCTGGGCACTGTCCCTGAGCTTCTTTTTGCTCAAGGCTAGCACTCTACCACTTGAGCCACAGCGCCACTTCCAGGCTTTCCTGTTTATGTGGTACTGAGGAATCAAACCCAGGGCTTCATACAAGCACTCTACCACTAAGCCTCTTTAGTAATTTGTAAGTGGCCTTGACTCTTAATCTAGGTTGTGTATCATTTCTCTAAAATGTTTACAGCCAGAAGTGTTTCAGATTTTGTAGTTTTTCAGTTTTAGAATATTTACAGACTTTACCTGTTGAGTATTTCTGATTCAGAAATTCAAAATCTGAAATGTTCTAAAATCCTAAACATCTTTTTTGTATGTGCTGGTACTGGGATTGAAATTGGGGCTTTGTGCTCTTATTTAGCTTTTTTGCTCTAGGCTGATGCTCTACCACTTGAGCCACAACTCCACTTTTAGTATTTTGCTAGTTAATTAGAGATGTGATTCTTATGGGCTTTTCTTCCTTGGCTGGAATCTAACCTTAATCCTCAGATCCTAGTCTCCTGAGTAGATAGGATTACATGTATGAGCCACCAACACCCAGCATAGAAGTCCAAAACTTTTTGAGCATTATATAGGTGTACACTCAAAAATTTGCAGGTCTAGGGCTGGGAATGTGGCTTAGTGGTAGAGTGCTTGCCTAGCTTTCATGAAGCCCTGGGTTTGATTCCTCAGTACCACATACACAGAAAAAGCCAGAAGTGGGCTGGGGATATGGCCTAGTGGCAAGAGTGCTTGTCTTGTATACATGAGGCCCTGGGTTCAATTCCCCAGCACCACATACATAGAAAATGGCCAGAAGTGGCGCTGTGGCTCAAGTAGTACAGTGCTAGCCTTGAGAAAAAGAGGCTCAGGGGCAGTGCCCAGGCCCTGAGTTCAAGCCTCTGGACTGGCAAAAAAAAAAAGTGCCACTCTTAGATTTCAATCTTTTGTTGTGCCAAGTCGCGAAACCACCACCAAGAAGACCACCGAGACTCAGACATTCCGAAATGCAAAAGCAAGGCAAGGCTTTATTTAAGCGAGCTGCAACTCGGGCCTCGTCCTACCCACCGACACAGCGGAGGTTAGGAGGAAGCCCCGAGCTGTGATTACACAGGGCTTATAAAGGCAAAGAACAAGGTTACAACAATCAGGTGTTCAAGCAAGCAAGATTAGGACACAGGTACAAATCTGATTGGCTCAGGGTTTAATTCTAAAATGGGGTTCACGTGGTAAAATGGGGCCTGACTTCCAAGTCTGGCACTTCACTTTCAGACTAGTAACACTCTGACCTTGGCACTTGCTTCCAAATGGTGTCAATATGGTAATAGTGTTAGGGCTCTTTAAGAGAAATGACTCAAGGGCTGGAAATATGGCCTAGTGGTAGAGTGCTTGTCTCATATACATGAAGCCCTGGGTTTGATTTCTCAGCCCCACATATATAGAAAAAGCACTGTGGCTCAAGTGGTAGAGTGCTAGCCTTGAGCAAAAAGAAGCCAGGCACAGTGCTTAGGCCCTGAGTTCAAGTGGTAGAGTGCTTTGCCTGGCAAAAGAGAGAGAAAGAGAGAGAGAGAAAAAGAAATGACCTAGATCTTAGGAAAAAATATGTATAAGGAAGTAATGTGTCAGGATATATGCAAATAATTTAGTAGACATCAAATATTTACATGTAGAAGGGTGAGATAAAGCAAAAGTAGCAAAACTGGTTATCAGGACCTAGATAAGGGTTACATAGTTGGCCAATCTGGTTTTTTTTTCCACTGTAGTGGCAGGGATGGAACTCAAGACCTTGTACCTGTTAGGCAAACGATCTACCATTGAGTTCCACATTACCTCATTTTCTTTTTGTTTATTTTAAGGCAGAATCTCAATCTTTTGCCCAGGTTGGCCTCAAACTTGAAATCCTCCTGCCTCAGCCTCCTCAGTAGTCAGGATTACAGGCATGCCCTACCACATTCTGAAATGCCCACCCCAATTTTGTGTGTGTGTGTGCGTGCGTGTGTGCGCACGCGCGTGTGACATTCTTCTTGAATTCAAGGCCTGGGCACTGTCTTTGAGCTGTTTTGCTTCAGGCTAGCATTCTACCATTTGAGCCACAGCTGCACTTATGGCTTTTCTGGTGATTAATTGGAGATAAGAGTCTCACAGAGAGCTGAGAATATGGCTTAGTGGTAGAGTGCTTGCCTTGCATGCATGAAGCCCTGGGTTTGATTCCTCAGCACCACATAAACAGAAAAAGTGTGGCTCAAGTGATAGAGCTCTAGCTTTGAGCAAAAAGAAGCCAAGGATAGTGCTCAGGCTCAGGCCCTGAGTCCAAGCCGTAGGACTGGCAAAAAAATTTTTTTAAAAAAGAGTCTCACAGACTTCTGCCTGAGCTGGCTTCGAACTGCAATCCTCACATCCCAGCTTCCTGAGTAGCTAGGATTACAGGGGTGAGCCAGCAGTACCCAGCTTTGTTCCTGAGCTTGTTTGCTCAAGACTAGTGCTCTACCACATGAGGCACAGCTATACTTCTAATTTTTTTTGGTTCTTAACTGGATATAAATGTCTCAAAGATTTTACTGCCCAGGCTGGCTTCAAACTGCTCCAATCCTCAAATCTCAGCCTCCTAAGTAGCTAGGATTATAGTCATGAACTATCAGTACCTAGCTAAATTTTTAAAAGATAATATCCATCTCAGGGCCAGGTGCTGTGGCTCACACTTGTAATCCTAGATACTCAGAAGGTTGAGATATGAGAATTGAGCTTCAAAGCTACTGCAGCCAGGAACATCCATGAGACTTATCTCCAACTAACTACCAAAAAGCCAGAAGTAGAACTCTGTCTCAAGTGGTAGAGCACTAGCATTGAGCACAAAAGCTGAGGAACAGTGCCAAGGCCCTGAGTTCAAGCCCCAGGACTGGCTTACAAAAAATTTAGTCTTAAGGAGGGCCTGGGCAGGAAAGCTCCTGAGACCATTATCTCTATTTAACCCACAGAAAACTGGAAGTTGCGCTGTGGCCCAAAGTGATACAGTGCTAGCCTTGAATAAAAAAGTTCAGGGAGGGCTTGGAATGTGGCTTAGTGGGAGAGTACTCCCTAGCATGAAACCCTGGATTCAATTCCTTAGCACCACAAACACAGAAAAATCCAGAAATGGGTACTGTGGCTTAAGTGGCAGAGTGCTAGCCTTGAGCAAAAAGAAGCCAGGGACAATGCTCAGGCTCTGAGACCAAACCATACAACTGACAAAAAAAAAAGCTCAGAGACAATGTCCAGGCCCTGAGTTCAAGCCCCATTACCAACAACAACAAAAAAAAGCACAGGGCCACATGTTTTCTCTCATATGAGGAAGTTAGGTCTAAAATACACTGGTACATGATAAATTGTACAGGACTCTAGGCATTTACACACAGTGAGACCCAAGGAAACTATTCTTAGGGGAGGAACACAAAGGCACAATGCCTATGTGCATCTAGTCATATAAAATAATATTTTTCAAAATGAACTCCAAGAAATGGAATGAAGAGCTTTTTTTCTTTGTTGCTGTTTTTGTTCTCTTTCCTTGTCTTGTTTATTTATGCCTTTAAGAGGGCAAGGGGGGGTCACAGAAATGGAGGGACAAAGGATGTGGCAATGGTACTCACTAGACACTATGTTGAAAATGAACTATACAACTAGGAGATGGGCTGGGAATATGGCCTAGTGGTAAAGTGCTCGCCTCATATACATGAAGCCCTGGGTTCAGTTCCTCAGCACCACATATATAGAAAAAAGCCGGAAGTAGTGCTGTGGCTAAAGAGGTAGAGTGCTAGCCTTGAGCAAAAAGAAGCCAGAGACAGTGCTCAAGCCCTGAGTCCACGCCCCAGGACTGGCAACTAAAACAAAACAAATAAACAACTAGGAGAGAGCTAGGGAAGGTGTAACATTGTCCAAAAAGAAATGTACTCATTACCTGACTTATGTAACTATAACCCCTCTGTACATCACCTTTGTAGTAACAATTTAAAAAACATTTTGAAGTGCAAGGCCCTGAGTTCAAGACCCTCTACTAGCACACACTCAAAAATATATAGTAAAATAAGTTACCTTTTTTTTTGCCAGTCCTGGGGCTTGAACTCAGGGCCTGAGCACTGTCCCTGGCTTCCTTTTGCTCAAGGCTAGCACACTGCCACTTGAGCCACAGCACCCACTTTCGGCTTTTTCTGTATATGTGGTGCTGAGGAATCGAACCCAGGGCTTCATGCATGCTAGGTAAGCACTCTACAGCTAAGCCACATTCCAAGCCCCCATAAGTTACCTTTTTAAAATAACTTTTCACATGCTAGACAAGTTCTCTACTACTGAGCTACATCCCAACCCTACCAGGTCCTAACTATGGGAAAGTTTATTTCTGAATCCCTAGTTTCTTAATACTAATCTCTGTTAAATCCTAAGCCAGTTTTACATTATTTTGTTTTGTATGCTTGTCTTATTTTTTGAGGAAAGCTATTTATATGTAGCCCAGACTGGCCTGAACAGAACCTACGGCATCAGCTTCTAGTACTGGAATTTCAGGTATATGCCAGATTGCCTGGTTTAAAGTTGCTTTACTCACCGTAGCTTTATGACAGAGCTGGGTACTGTGGCTCATGCCTGTAATCCTAGCTAATCATAAGGCTGATACATGAAGGAACTGTTTGATGCCAGCCCAAGCCAAAAAATCCAGGAGATTCGTTCTCCAATTAACCAATAAAAACAAGATTGGCAGTATGACTTAAGTGGTAGAGCACTAGCCTAAATGAGAAAGTCAAGCAATAGTATGAAGCCCTGAGTTCAGCCTTTATGCTGACACAAAATAGAAAATAAGTTTTAGGTGCCCAGTAAATAATAGTGTTTTGAGTTTTTTTGTTTGTTTGTTATGTGCTAGTCCTGGGGCTTGAACTCAGGACCTGAATGCTTTCCCTGAGGATTTTTGCTCAAGGTTAGCACTCTACCGTATAGCTCCACTTCTAACTTTTTGGTGGTTATTTGGAGATAAGATTCTCAAGGACTTTCCTGCCTGGGGTGGCTTCAAATGGTGAGCCACAGGTCACAGCCTCATTAGTAGCTAGGACTACAAGTGTGAGCCACTATCACCTGCCTCTTTTTATTTTATTTTTTATTTATTTATTTTTTGGCCTGTCCTGGGGCTTGAACTCAGGGACTGGGCACTGTCCCTGGCTTCTTTTTGCTCAAGGCTAGCACTCTGCCACTTGAGCCACAGTGCCACTTCTGGCCGTTTTCTATATATGTGGTGCTGGGGAATCGAACCAAGGGCTTCATGTATACATGGCGAGCACTCTTACCACTAGGCCATATTCCCAGCCCCCTCTTTTTATTTTTAATAAGACTAATATAGCTCTCCATTTTTTAATTGTATTTTATTTTATTGTGCTGGTCCTAGGGCTTGAACTCAGGGTGTATGGCCTGTCTCTGAGCTTTTGTTACTCAAGACTAGTGCTCTACCACTTGAGCCACAGCTCTATTTCTGACTTTGGGGCAGTTAATTGGAGATAAGAGTTTCACAGAAGCTGGGCATCAGTGGCTCATGCTTGTAATCCTAGCTACTCATGAGACTAAGATCTGAGGCTCATGGTTCAAAGCAAGCCCAGACAGGGAAGTCTGTGAGACTCTTATCTCACTAAAATACAAAAAAAAAAACTGGAAGTGGAGCTGTGGCTTAAGTGGTAGCCACATGCTGGAACATAAGAAGCTCAGGGGGCTGGCAAGGCACTGTGGCTCAAGTGGTAGAGTGCTAGCCTTGAGCAAAAGAAGCTCAGAAACAGTGCCTAAGACCCAGTTCAAACCCCAGGAGTAGCAAAACAAACAAACAAACAAGAAGAAGCTCAGAGGTCTGGGAATATGGTTTAGTGGTAGAGTGCTTGCTTAGCATGCATAAAACCCTGGGTTTGATTCCTCGGTACCACATAAGCAGAAAAAGGAAGTGGCGCTATGGCTCTAGTGGTAGAGTGCTAGCTTTGAGCAAAAGAAGCTCAAGGACAGTGCCCATGCCCCCTGAGTTCAAGCCCCAGGACTGGCAAGAAAAAAAGAAAGCTCAAGCACAACACCCATGCCCTGAGTTCAAGCCTCATGACCAGAAAACAAAAGTCTCACGGACTTTCCTGCCCAGGTTGGCTTTGAACCTCTACCCTCATATCACTGCTTCCTAAGTACCTAGGAGAGCCACAGGTGTCTGGATCTCCATTTTTATTTTTAATAAGAACAATATAGTTGAGTGCCAATGGCATGCCTATAATCTTAGCTACTCAGAAGGCAGAGATCTGAGGATTGCGGGTCAAAGCCATCCGGGGCAGGAAGTCCTTGACTCTTTTCTCCAATTAACTACCAAAAAAGCCAAAAGTGGAGCTGTGGCTCAAGAGGTAGAGCACTAGCCTTAAGTAGAAAAGCTCAAAGATAGTGGCCAGTCCCCACGTTCAAGCCCCCAGAACTGGCACAAAAATAAATAAATAGGAGTCAAAGATTCTGTCTGATCTGCCTCTAAACCCTGATCCTAAGATCTCAATCTCTTGAGTAGCTAGGATTACATACATGAGCTTCTAGTGCCTAGCTCTAGCTATTTTTTCCTTATTCTTTGAGGTGCTAGTGTGGGATGCAGGGTTTTGTGCTGAAGTGCCAGACTTTGAAGTCAGGCCCCACTTTACCACGTGAACCCCATTTTACCACGTGAGCCCCATTTTACCACGTGAACCCCATTTTAGAATCAAACCCTGAGCCAATCAGATTTGTACCTGTGTCCTAATCTTGCTTGCTTGAACAGCTGATTGTTGTAACCTTGTTCTTTGCCTTTATAAGCCCTGTGTAATCACAGCTCGGGGCTCCCTCCTAACCTCCGCTGTGTCGGTGGGTAGGACGAGGCCCGAGTTGCAGCTCGCTTAAATAAAGCCTTGCCTTGCTTTTGCATTTCGGAATGTCTGAGTCTCGGTGGTCTTCTTGGTGGTGGTCTCACGACTTGGCACAACAGTGCATGGCAGGCAAGAACACTTATTACCACTGAGTTACAACCCGAGGCCATAGATTTAATTTTTTTTTTTTTTTGCCAGTCCTGGGCCTTGGACTCAGGGCCTGAGCACTGTCCCTGGCTTCTTCCTGCTCAAGGCTAGCACTCTGCCACTTCTGGCCATTTTCTGTATATATGGTGCTGGGGAATTGAACCCAGGGCCTCATGTATATGAGGCAAGCACTCTTGCCACTAGGTCATATCCCCAGCCCCTAGATTTAATTTTTTTAATAGGGCCTTGCTCTCTTGCTTAGCATTTTTGCTCAAGGCTGGTGCTCTACCACTTGAGCCAAACCTTCACTTCTGACTTTCTACTAGCTAACTGGAGATAAGAGTCTTTTGAATTTGCTTGCCTAGGCTAGCTGTTTTCAAATTTTGATCCCCAGATCTCAGCCTCCCAGAGCTAGGATTACAAGCATGAGCCATTGGCACCCAGGCATAGACCTAGGTTTTGTTTTGTTTTCTGTTTGTTCCAGAACTGGGTCTCACACTCTTCCCTGACTTTCTACACCAAAGGCTAGTGCTCTACCACTTGAAACACACCTCCACGTCTGACTTTTTGCTGGTAAACTGGAAATAAGAGTTTCATAGACTTCTGCTTGGGCTAGCTTTGAAATACAATTCTCAGATTTCAGCCTCCTGAGTAACTTGGATTATAGGCATAAGCTGCCAGCACCTGATCTAGCTTTGAAAAAATTGGCTTTAAATTTTGGGCTGTGAACTTAGTAGTAGAACACTTGTCTGACATGCTTGATGTTCTGTTTTCCTCACCCAGCACTCAAAGAAAGAAAATTCAGATAGCTAAATATATTAGCATCATTTGCTAACTAGCCAATTTTTGTTGCATTGATTGTAAATGATACTTTGATTACATATGATGTTTCTATATACACATGTACACTTGGATTTATTTCTTGGCTTATTCTGTGAACTGCCTTTGTCTGTTGCTATGCTAATACCATTTTATTTTTGTGGTCAGGTTCTTTGTGTGTGTGGAGGGGGGTTCTGTGTGTGTGTGTATGTGTGTTATAGGGCTTGAACACAGGCCTGGGCCCTGTCCCTGAGCCTCTTTGTACTCAAGACTAGCACTCTACCGCTTCAGCCACACTGCCACTTCCAGTTTTCAAGTGGTGGAGATAAGAGTCTCATGGGGACTTTTCTGCCTGGGCTGGCTTCAAACTGATCCTCAGATCTCAGCCTCCTGAGCAGCTAAGATTACATGCATGAGCCACCAGTGTCTGGCTCCTTAGCTATTCCGAACCATAATTTCCTCATGTGAACCTTTAAATAGTTTCATCGAGTTCTGGAAAAAGTCCCCATTATATTTCTTGCTAGCCTTATACTATATATATTTATTTACAATTTAACATGTTTGATGACTTTGTGATAAGAAAAGGCGATGCATGCCAATACACATTATGTAATACAAGCATGAGTGTTGGCCAGCAGCACATAAAGAAACATTTGGCTCTTTCTCCAGGAAATGTGTATGTATTCATACTAAGTAGGTTATATAAAGACTATATATAAACTTCTGTCGGTCCAGGTCAGGTTTTGCCCCAGATGAAGGACTTCTCAGCCTATTTTATTAATGTGCTTTGTCAGTATATAATGCCTCGCTTTTTCTATTAAATGCTTTGGGGCTTCTGTGGTGCTTTTTCTGACATTCATATTGTTGCTTTTTGTTTGTTTGTTCACCTGGTATACTTTAGGCTTCATTAATTTTCAATCTTTCTTAGCTACCTTTTTTTAAGAAAAACCTCAGAGCTGGACTTATGCTTTAAAAAAAAAGCACAGTTAGCAGAGAGATCTTTTATTGTTTTGTTTTGTTTATTTTTTTGTCATGGAGCCTGGGCGCTGTCCCTGAGCTCTTCAGCTCAAGGCTAGCACTCTGAGCCACCACACCACTTCCAGTGTTCTGGTGATTAATTGGAGATAAAAGTCTCATGGACTTTCCTGCCAGGGCAGGCTTTGAACTGCGATCCTCAGATCTCAGCTTCCTGAGTAGATAGGATTAAAGGCGTGAGCCGCCAGTACTTGCTGTTATTTTGTTGTTGTTGTTGTTTTGAGAGAGTCTTGCTATGAGCCCCAGCTGACCTGGAGCTTATGAGTCTTTTGCCCCTGCTTCCTTACTGCCAGAATTACAGGTATATATCATCATACCTGGCTTGACAGTGGAATCATTATTTTATTTTGTTTTGTGTGTTTTGTTTTGTATGGTACTGGGGCTTGAACTCAAGACTTCATACTTCCTCTTGGCTCAAGGATGGTACTCTACATCTTGAGCCATGCCTGTACTTCTAACTTTTGTTTAATTGGAGATAAGAGCCTCACAGACTCTTTCTTCCTGAGTTAGCTTCCAATTTCCATGTTCAGATCTCAGCGTTTTGAGTAACTAGGGTTACAGGCATGAGCTACCAGCTACCAGCTGGTAGTGGACTCTTTAGGCTTTTCCTCCTCCAGTCTTTCTCCCTGGCCCTTGAAATGGAGTTTTAGAACATTTCTAATTTTTTTACTGTATGATTTTTAAAAATTGTTATAAAGGTGATTTACAGGGCTGGGAATATGGCTTAGTGGTAGAGTGCTTTCCTAGCCTGCATGAAGCCCTGGGTTTGATTCCTCAATACCACATAAAAAGAAAAAGCCAGAAGTAGTGCTGTGGCTCAAATGGTAGAGTGCTAGCCTTGAGCAAAAGCTCAGGGACAGTGCCCAGGCCCTGAGTTCAAGCCTCAGGACTGGCCCCCAAAAAGGTGATTTATAGATGAGTTATAGTAACATAAGTCAGTTAAATAGTACATTTCTTTAAAACTTTTTAGGATATATTAATATTTTACTATAAATCAAACCATTTATTTGAGCAGGTTTTTAGGAAGTGTTACTTTGTCTATTGTGTTAAGAAAATAGAAATTATGACAACTTGAGCTGATAGTACTTTTAAGTAATGTTAAACATCATGGCTTCTAATTCTAAAACTTAAACTGTTTACAGCTAGTTTCATGTTACTTTTTGACCTTTTGTTGTTTTAAAGGCGATGTACAGTGGGGTTAGAGTTACATAAGTCTGATAAAGAATTCATTTCTTTGTGGACACCCCTTCCTTCATTCCCTCCCAGTTTTTCCCTCCCATCCCCACCCACAATTGTACAGTTCATTTGCAACATAGTGTCCTGTGAGTACCACTGCTGTATTTGTTCACCCTTTGTCTCTCCATTTCTGTGCCCCCCCTTACCCTCCCAAAGACAGATAAATGAAAAAACCAGACAAAAAGAAAAGAAAACAAAAACAGCAACAAAGAAAAAAACCTCGTTTCTTTTTTTTTTTTTTTTTTTGCCACTCAGGGCCTGAGCACTGCTCCTGGCTTCTTCCCACTCAAGGCTAGCTCTAGCTCTCTGCCACTTGAGCCACAGTGTCACTTCTGGCTGTTTTCTGTATAAGTGGTGCTGGGGAATTGAACCCCGGGCTTCATGTATATGAGGCACTCTTGCCACTAGGCCATATCCCCAGCCCCTTCCAGTTAGCCAATTTCTTTTTTTTTCTTTCTTTGCCAGTCCTGGGGCTTGAACTCAGGACCTGAGCACTGTCCCTGGCTTCTTTTTACTCAAGGCTAGCACTCTTACCACTTGAGCCACAGCGGCACTTCTGGCTTTTTCTGTATATGTGGTGCTGAGGAATCAAACCCATGGCTTCGTGTATACAAGGCAAGCACTCTACCACGAGGCCATATTCCAAGCCCCAAAACCTCTTGTTTCAATTTTCTGGTAATTTTGTTTTCTTTTTAAATCCCCCCTCCCCCAGACTGGGATTTGAACTCAGTATCTGACACCTTTCCTCATTGGCTAGTACTCTACCACCTGAGCCATGCCTTGAACCCCACTTTTTTTTTTTTTGGCCAGTTCTGGGGCTTGGACTCAGGGCCTGAGCACTGTCCCTGGCTTCTTTTTGCTCAAGGCTAGCACTCTGCCACTTGAGCCACAGCGCCACTTCTGGCCGTTTTCTGTACATGTGGTGGTGGGGAATTGAACCCAGGGCCTCATGTATACGAGGTAAGCACTCTTGCCACTAGGCCATATCCCCAGCCCCTGAACCCCACTTTTTAAGTTATTGATAACATACTAAGTCTGTTACATTTTGGGAATTCTAATGTAAAATCACAAATTCCCAATCATATTACCTGTTTGTCATTTTATGTGTGACATGTGTTTAACATACATTTTGAGAAATGTATCATGTCAACCTCGATAGTATACTTACACACATCTAGATAGTATAGCCTGCTCTAGGTTAGATGATATATAGAGATATACAGTGTGTGTGCACACATGCACTAGTGAGGCCTGTTACGCTCCTAGGAACCATAGTGCACAATATTAAATTAAGCACAAGGGAAAATGATGCTATCATGAGACATGAGAAGCCAGACTGATGGCTGACGCCTATAATCTTAGCAACTCAGGAAGCTGAAATCTGAGGATTAGGATTACAGTTCAAAGACAACCTAGGCAGGAAAGTCTGTGAGACTCTTATCTCCAATTAATCACAAAAGAAAAAGCTGGAAGCACCGCTGTGGCTCAAGTGGTAGAGCACTGGCTTTGAGCTGAAATAGCTCAAGTACATTGCCCAAGCCCTGAGTTAAACCTAGGAGCAGAAAAAAAAGCAAAGGAAGGAATAACATTGTCCAAAAAGAAATGTACTCATTACCCATGTAGCCCCTCTGTACATCACCTTTATAATAATAATATAAAACATATAATATATATAATAACAATAAAATTTTAGAGAAGAAGTCCAGATCTAAAATCAGTCCAGGCAGACAAGTCTGCAGGACTCCATCTCCAGCAAAATGCTGGATTAGCGGTGTGGCTCAGGTGGTAGATTACCATCCATGAGTGGAAAAGCCAAATTAGAGTGTGATGCTTTGAGCTCAAGCCCCAGGACTGTCACTGAGAGAGAGAGAGAGAGAGAGAGAGAGAGAGAGAGGAGGGAGCGGAGGGAGCGAGAGGGAGAGGAAGAGGAGAGAGAAGAAAGAAGGAAGGAAGGGAAAGAGAAAGAAAGGAAGGGAGGGAAGGAGGGAGGGAGGAAGGAAGGAAGGAAGGAAGGAAGGAAGGAAGGAAGGAAGGAAGGAAGGAAGGAAGGAAGGAAGGAAGGAAGGAAGGAAGGAAGGAAGGAAATGAGGAACCTGGGAAGGAGGGAGTCTTGTTTTTTGTTTTTTGTTTTTTGGCTGCCTTGAGCTCAAGCACCAGGACTGTCACAGAGAGAGAAGGGGGGGAGGGGAAGAAGGAGATAGAGAGAGGAGAGAGAAATGAAAGAAAGAAGGAAGGAAGAAAGAAAGAAAATGACCTGGGAAAGAGGGAAAGTATTTCATTGGCCAACTACATCTGTAGTGGCTTGGCTATAGGTGGTTCACTTGGATCACAGGCCTTTGTGCTTTGTGAGTGCCTGAGCTAGAATTTTTTTAAATTATGCGTGTATATATATGTGTGTGTGCACATGTGTGTACACCAGTTACTGGGGTTTGAGTTAGGGCCTGGGTACTATCCCTTTTTTCGCTCAAGACTGGTGCTCTACCACCTAAGTCACAGCTCCATATCAGGCTTTTTTTTAGTGGTTAATTGGAGTTTCATGGATTTTTCCTGCCTGAGCTGGCTTTGAACCTAGATTGTTAGATCTTAGCCTCCTAAGTAGCTTGGATATCAGGAGTGAGCCACCAATGCCAGACCTGAGCTGCTAGCATTTTACTTCTGGAGTTGTGCAGCAGGAACTTCAACCCCAGTCTGCCCTTCCTTCCATTATAAGCAGCCTACCCTTTGTCTCTAGAAGTTGGCAAGAGTTTTTCTCCATTCTTAGAATCTGGACATATGAATAAGATATGGAGAGGCCTGCTGTATGTGTTGTTTGCTAACCAATCCTAGACAAGACTTTTGAGCCATTTCTTCATCTTGGGAAAATATTCCAGTCATATTATTCATTACTTGTTTATTCTAACATCTGTACCTGATCCCTTTTCCCATCTGCATTTCCTATTAGGTCTCCTGAGTTTAATCTCCTGTCCCAAGCTGGGCGCCAGTGGCTCATACCTGTAATGTTAGCTACTCAGGAGGCTGAGATCTGAGGATCGTGGTTCAAAACCAGCCCATGGGAAAGGGGAGGTAACAAGTATGACAAGAAATGTACTCACTACCTTACATATATAACTAACTCCTCTGTACATCACTTTGACAATAAAATTAAATGGGAAAAAAAAATAAACAAAGCCAGCCCAGGCAGGACAGTCAGAGACTCTTATCTCCAATAAACTACTCAAAAAAGTCAGAAGTGGTGCTGTGACAAATGGTAGAATGCTGGCCTTGAGCAAATGAAGCTCAGGGAGAGTGCCTAGGTCCTGAGTTCAAGCCCCAAGACTGGCAAAAGAAAAATCATCTAGCCATAGCTCTATGCCTTGAAGTGCTTCTTCTATTTGTTCTTTCAGACTATTTGATTTTCAAGTAGCATGACCTTCATCTCACCTATAAAGTCTTAATGCTCTCATTGTTTCACTTCTTGTGGGGGAGGGGGTTATGGGGCTTGAACTCAGGGCCTGAGCATTGTTTCTGAGGGGTTTTTGCTTAAATCTAGCACTGTACCATTTGAGCCACAGTGCTACTTCCAGTTTTCTGGTAGTTAATTGGAGATAAGAATTTTACAAATGTTTCTGCCTGCCCGGGTTGGCTTCGAACCACCATCCTCAGATTTCAGCCTCCTAAGTAGCTAGGATTACAGGCATGAGTCACTGGTGCCTGGCTATTTTGTTTTGTTTTGATTTGATTTTTGCTTATTTATTTTGCTGGTCCTAGAGCTTGAACTCAGAGGCCTTACACTCTACTTATCTTCTTTCGCTCAAGGCTGGTATTCTACCAGTTAAACCATAGCTCCATTTCTGACTTTTTCCTAGTTAATTGGAAATAAGGGTCTGCCTAGGATCGCTTCAAATCAGGATCCTTAGATCTCAGCCTCCTATGTAGCTGGGATTACAGGCCTGAGCCATAGGCACCCAACTTCTGATTGTTGAACAATCTGGCTGGGGGGCGAGGGGCTCATGCCTGTAAACCTAGCAACTCAGAAAGCTGAGATCCAAGGATGGCAGTTTGAAACCAGCTCAGTCAGGAAAGACTGAGAGACTCCATCTCCAATAAACCACCAATAAAAGACACAAATAGAAGTGTGGCTCAAGTGGTAGAGCACACTAGGCTTGAGCACAAAAGCTTGGGGCTAGTGCCCAGGCCCTGAGATCAAGCCTCAGGACTGGCAAAAAAATGAAATGCAGAGAGCCGGCACTGATAGCTCCTATCTGTAATCCTAGCTACTCAGTAGGCTGAGATCTGAGGATCTTGTTTCAAAGCCAGCCCCAGCAAGAAAGTCTGTGAGATTCTTATATCCAATTAACCACCAGAAAATCAGAAGTAGCATTGTGGCTCAAGTGGTAGAGTGCTAGAGCTGAGCTGAAGAGCTGAGGGACAGTGTCCAGGCCCTGAGTTCAAGCCCCATGACTAACAAAAAAATAATAAATGTAGAGATAAGAGCTAAGTACTAGTGGCTCACATGTATTTTTAAGGAGGATATGCATGTATATTAGTGGTAGGGTACTTGTCTAGTATGAGTGAGGCCTTTTATTTGCTCCGCAGCACAATTTCTTCTTCAAAAAAGAAAGGATAAGACTGGGGATGTGGCTTAGTGGTAGAGTGCTTGCCTAGCATGCACGAAGCCCGGGGTTTGATTCCTCAATACTACGTATACAGAAAAAGCTGAAAGTGGAACTGTGGCTCAAGTGGTAGAGCACTAGCCTTGAGCTGAAGAGCTCAGGGACAGAGCCCAGGCCCTTGAGATCAAGCCCTGGGACTGGGAAAGAAAGAAAGAGAAGAGAGGGGTGGGAAGAGGGAAAGGAAGGATAAGCCAGGCCTGTAATCCTAGCTACTCTGGAGGCTGAGATCCGAGGATTGAGGCTCAAAGCCACCCTGGGCAGGAAAGTCCATGAGACTCTTATTTCCAATTAAACACCAGGAAAGTCAAAAGTGGAGCTGTGCCTTTGAGTGCTTCCTTTGAGCAAACAAGCTCAGGGCAGCACCCAGGCATGAGGTCAAGCCTCAGAACCAACACAAAAAATAACTGAGACAGGGTTTCACTCTATACCCCAAGTTGGTCCAGAATTCATGATATAGATATGGAATTCATGATATACATGCCTATACACCTTTTTTGCCAGTCCTGGCGCTTCAGTCTCAGGGCCTGAGCACTGTCCCTGGCTTCTTTTTGCTCAAGGCTAGCACTCTCCCACCTGAGCCACAGCACCACTTCTGGCTTTTTCTATATATGTGGTGCTGGGGGAATCAAACCCAGGGCTTCATGTGTAGGAGGCAAGCACTCTAACACTAAGCCATATACCCAGCCAGTCTATACTCCTTTTTTTTTTCCTATACTCCTTTTTAAAAATTCATTTTATCCCGGTACTGGTGGCTTACACCTGTAATCATAGTTACTCCAGAGGGTGAGATCTGAGGATCGTGGTTCAGAACCAGCCCAGGCAGGAAAGAGAGACTTGTCTTGTCTTGTGAGAGACTTGTCTCCAAGTAACCACCAAAAAACCTGAAGTGGCACTATGGCTCAAGTAACAGAGCACTAGCCTTGAGCAAAAAAGTTCAGAAAAATTGCCCAGGCCCTGAATTCAAGATCCAGGATCCGCACAAATTAAAATAACAACAACAACAAAAAAAAAACACCACTAAGTACAGGAGGGATTATGCAATTACAGCCATTTTTGAGATGTGTACATGAAAGATTGCTGATGGTTTGGTTTGGTTTATTTTGTTTTTATATTACTTGCTCTATAGCCAGGCTTTGGAAGAGGACCTGGCCCTGAGGTTTAGCTCCTCATCATTCTTATTGGTGCTTCTTCGCTCTGTTTGCACAGGCCCATTGCTGGAAGACTGGGATATAATCAGCCCCAAAGATGTGATTGGTTCTGACGTGCTACTATCTGAGAAACGGTCATCGCTGACAGCTGCCCTGCCTTTTACACAGTCTATCCTCTCTCAGGTGGTTTTCAGGGACTCTGGGGACCCAGTTGGGGTTGGAGAGCAGGGCCCACCTGGAACCTCTGATCTGGAACCTGCTCATTGGCATCTGCTCCTAGCCTTCTCTGATGACTAGTGGCCTTCCTCCCTCCTTTCCCTTCCAGGTGGGCCGCACCTTATCTAGGGTTCAACAGGTGCTGAGCTGGTCATATGGAGAAGATGTGAAACCCTTTAAACCACCCTTGAGTGATGCTGAGTTTCACACATATCTGAACCACGAAGGCCAGCTCTCCCGTCCTGAAGAGTTGCGCTTAAGGATTTACCATGGCGGTGTGGAACCCTCACTGCGGAAGGTGAGTTTTGTTGGTCACTCCTTGTATCCATCCCTTCTGTGCTAATATGTATTTCTGTGGATAGAGTAGAGATATCCAGATAGGGATGCTTGTCTTTTTCATTTCTGTTGGTTGTGGGGCTTGAGCTCAGGGCCTCGGCACTGTCCCTAACTTTCTGTGCTCAAGGCTAGTACTCTATCACTTTGAACCACAGCTCAACTTCCAGTTTTCTGGTGGTTAATGGGAGATAAGTCTCTCACAAAATTTCTTGCCTGAGCTGGTTTTGAACCACGATCCTCAGATCTCAGCCTCCTAAGTAGATAGGAATACAGACAAGAGCCACCAGCAACAGTATGCTTATCTTTTGTTTTTAGGTTTTTTGTTGTTGTTTTTGTTTTTTGCCTGTCCTGGGCCTTGAACTCAGAGCCTGGGCTGTGTCCCTGAGCATCTCTGTGCTCAAGGGTAGCATTCTACCAATTAAGCCACAGCATCACTTCCAGATTTTTCTGTTTATGTAGTACTAAGGAATCGAACCCAGGGCTTCATGCAAGCACTGTACCACTAAGCCACATTCCTAGCCCTATATGTGTCTTATAAGAGGCACTAAGACTCAGTGGTGGGAAGGCAAGCTTATGGAAAGAAGGACAGAGGCCTCAAGGTGCTGGGTGGGTGGTGACTTGGCCTATAAAACCTCCCCCTCATGCTGGAGACTGATGGTTTATGCCTGTAATACTAGCTTCTCATGAGGATGAGATCTGAGGATTATAGTTTGAAGCCAGCCTGTGTAGGAAAGTCCATGGGATGCTTATCTCCAATTAAGCACCCAAGAAGCTGGAAATGGAGCTATAGCTCAAGTAGTAGAGCCCTAGCCTTGAGTGAAAAAGCTCAGGGACAGCACCCAGGCCCCCCCAGTTTACATCTCAGAACCAGCACACACACACACACACATACACACCCTGCTATTTCTTTTCCTGACCAGGTGGTGTGGCGCTACCTGCTTAATGTATACCCAGATGGGCTTACTGGCCGTGAGCGGATGGACTACATGAAACGCAAGAGTCGTGAGTACGAGCAGCTCAAGAGTGAGTGGGCCCAGCGAGCAAGCCCTGAGGACCTGGAATTCATCCGTAGCACAGTCCTCAAGGATGTGCTGCGCACAGACCGCGCCCACCCCTACTATGCAGGGCCTGAGGATGGCCCACATCTGCGGGCCCTGCATGACCTGCTCACCACCTATGCTGTTACTCACCCACAGGTGTCCTACTGCCAGGGTATGAGTGACCTGGCCTCTCCCATCCTTGCTGTCATGGACCACGAGGGTCATGCCTTTGTCTGTTTTTGTGGTATCATGAAGCGCCTGGCCGCCAACTTCCATCCTGATGGCCGCGCCATGGCCACCAAATTTGCCCACCTTAAGCTACTCTTACGACATGCTGACCCTGACTTCTACCAGTACCTGCGTGAAGCGGGAGCTGATGACCTCTTCTTTTGTTACCGTTGGCTATTGCTGGAGCTCAAGCGAGAGTTCGCCTTCGATGATGCACTCCGCATGCTTGAGGTCACCTGGAGCTCATTGCCCCCTGATCCTCCTGAACATGAAGTGGAGCTCGTTGGACCCCCTAGCCATGTGACAGATACTGGCTTTGGTGGCCACAGAGGGAGGCCGGTACGACAGAGGCACATGCTAAGGCCTGCTGGCGGAGGAGGCAGTGCCTTCGAAGATGCCGTTTGCCACTTGGCCAAATCCAGCCAAGGGCCTGGTGGTGGGGGGCGTCTCCTGAGACAAGCTAGTCTGGATGGCCTCCAGCAACTCAGGGATAACATGGGCCCCAGGAGGGACCCTTTGGTCCATCTACCCCACCCCGCTGCCCTCATCAATTCCAAGTCCCTCTCCGAACCCTTGCTAAACTCCCCAGACCCATTGCTCTCCTCTTCTTCCCGCCCTGACTCTCCATCTTCCTCATCTCCACCATCTACCCAGGAAGCCTCTCCCTCTGGTGACATAACCGGAGGATCCCCCTTGATGCAAGAGGTAGTAGGCACTCCGCGACACTCTGGGAAATCTTTGTCATCTTCATCTCCAGTGGGCCTCCCCCCACCCCAAGAGTTTGGCCGGGGGAATCCATTCATGCTCTTCCTCTGCCTGGCCATCTTGCTGGAGCACCGTGATCACATCATGCGCAATGGGCTAGATTACAACGAGCTGGCCATGCACTTTGACCGCCTTGTGCGAAAACACCACCTAGGGCGCGTCCTGCGCCGGGCCAAATCTCTGTTCGCTGATTACCTGCAGTCTGAGGTGTGGGACTCAGAGGAGGGGGCTGAGGCCACAGCTTCATTTTGATTTACCTCTGTCCCACCATTTCATCAGTCCCACTGATCTCCCTACCCATGTGGGCCTAAAGTGAGACACCACCTCCCTGCCTGGCATCCCAAGACCTGATGGAGCCTGGTGGCCTCTCTCCTCAGGTTTTCAGGGAGGGGGGATGTTTTGTCATTGCCCCAATAGAGGCCATGGCCTCTTTTGTCTGTTTTTATCACTGCATTTTTAAACAACTCCACTTTGCCCACATGAAGGTCAATGTGTTGTGTGTATTTCTCTGCCCTGTTCCTGGGGTTTGCTGTCAGTGGAATCATCACAGGATCCTTAGCTGATGAGGCTGAACTACTTCAGTTGATGGTGGGTGGGCTCTTGTTTCCCCAGGTGGCGGGGGGCAGTAGACTGGTTGAAGGTGAGCCTAAGCTGTGGTCTGCTCTAGGAAAACCTAGATGTTTGGTACATCTATCTGCGTTTGAGGACTGATATTGGTAGCTGTGAATGTTAGGATTTCAGTATAGACTCTAAGAAATGCAAAAGGGTTCCTAGTTGTTCTTTTTTTAATGAGGGGGGGCAAGAATAAAAGCTGAATGAAACAGAGAGACCCTAAGTTCAAGTTTTTGTACCAGAAAAACAAGACTTATTATAAAGACTTGGGAGTCATGACTACTGGGAGAAAAACAGCAGGCCGGCCACCTATAACATGCCATACCTCATCATTTCTAGAATCTAGCCCCTGTCTAGAAGTCTTATGCACTAATACTGGCAGCCATGAGCAGGGCTATAAGGCTACTAATCTGGTAACTTGCTTGGAGGCAGCTTGAAGGCCTGGCCTTAAACAGTTTCAGTGATAGAAACTGACCAAACCAAGCACTGATAAAACCCAGGACCTAAAAGAAGTGACCTAAGTATTTGAAGAATAATGATCAAAAATAGATACTGGCTGGGCACTGGTGGCTCACATCTGTAATTCTAACTATTCAGGAGGTTGAGATCTCAAGAGTTTGTCTCGAAGACAGCCCAAGCAGGAAAATTTGTGAAAAATCTCATCTTTAACCATCGCCAGAAGTGTTGAAGCTGGGAATGTGGCTTAGTGGTAGAGTGCTTTCCTAGCATGCATGAAGGCCTGGATTCAATTTCTCAGCACCACATAAACAGAAAAAGCCAGAAGTGGCGCTGTGGCTCATGAGGTAGAGTGCTAGCCTTGAGCAAAAAGAAGCCAGGGACAGTGCTTACACCCTGAGTCCCAAGCCTCAGGACTGGAAAAAAAAAAAAAGGAGAAGCCAGAAGTGGAGCTGCAGCTCAGGTGGTAGAGTGCCAGGCTTAAGCAAAAAAAGCTAAAGGACAGTACCTAGGCCCTGAGTTCAAACCCCAGTACTGGCACCATAAAAGTAAATTAAAGAACAACATTTTTTTTTTAAAAAGCCAGGCTCTGGTGGCTCACACCTATAATCCTAGCTACTCAAGAGGCTGAGGATCATGGTTCAAAGCCAGCTTAGGCAGGAAAACCCAGGCAACTCTATTTTCAATTAACCAGAAAACCAGAAGTGCTGTGGTTCAAAGTGGTAGAGCAATAGCCTTGAGCAAAAGAGCTCAGAGATAGTGCCCAGGCCCCAAGTTTAAGCCCTGTGACTGAAAAAAAAAAGACAAAAACAAAAAACAGAACCAAGTTACATGTGAGGTTGAGGCAAGAGAATCCCACATTGGAGGACAACCTGGACTTCAAACTCCCTCCCCCCTTACCTTCTCATCAGGTATGGATCTCTCACAGGCCGCTGTTTTCCTCTACAAAGGACAGCAGACAGTGGATGAGTTAACTCCATCCTGTCATCGTAAAGCTTCTGGCCAGAAGTTGTACTAGGTAATGTTTCCAGAGGTGAGGAAGCATCAGACAACCATCTTCTTATTTGTCTCCCCTGAGATTGCCATAAAGCCCTGAACAAAAAGCTCAGGGACAGTGTCCATGCCCAGACTCTGAGTTCAGACCCCAGGACTGGCACACACACACACACACACACACACACACACACACACACACACACACAATGAATATGAAATAATAGTAATTGCAAATATTTAAAATACAGATATCCTTATTGATTTTTTTAAGTTTAATCCAGAGCTGGGCACCAGTGGCAAAGTGTATAATCCTAGCTACTCAGGAGATCACAGTTCAATGCCATCCCAGGCAGGAAATACTGTGAGATACTTAACATCAATTAAATACACCCCCCAAAAAGGTGGAGGTGTGGTTCAGGTGCTAGAGCAATATCCTTGAGCACAAAAGCTCAGGAAGAGAGCCCAGGCCCTGAGTTCAAGCCTGAGGACCAGAACAACAACAAAAAGATCCAAGCCACTAATGGCAGTGCATACCTGTAGTCCTTGCACTTAGGAGGTAGCGGCAAGAACATTGCGAGTTTGAGGGCAGCCTGGACAACACTGGCGGTCCCTGTCTTAAAAACAGAAAAGGGGGGGGGGCTGGGGATATGGCCTAGTGGCAAGAGTGATTGCCTCCTCTACATGAAGCCCTGGGTTCGATTCCCCAGCACCACATATATAGAAAACGGCCAGAAGTGGCACAGTGGCTCAAGTGGCAGAGTGCTAGCCTTGAGCAAAGAGAAGCCAGGGACAGTGCTCAGGCCCTGAGTCCAAGGCCCAGGACTGGCAAAAAAAAAATCCTAGTTCCTCAAGAGGCAAGGGTGGCAATTCAAAGCCAAGCCAGAGAAGGAAAGTCTATGACACTCTTTTCTACAATTAACCAGCAAAAAGCCTGAAGTGTAGCCTGGTGCTGGTGGCTCACACCTGTGATCCTAGCTACTTAGGAGGCTGATATGCCAAGGATGGTGGTTCAAAGCAAGCCCTGGCAGAAAAGTTGGTTAAATTCTATCATCACTTAATGAGCAAAAAGCAGACTGGATAGGGATGGGAATATGGCTTAGTGGTAGAGTGCTTGCCTTGCATGCATGAAGCCCTGGGTTCAATTCCTCAGCAACACACAAACAGAAAAAGCCAGGAGTGGCGCTGTGGCTCAAGTGGTAGAGTGCTAGCCTTGAGCAAAAAGTAGCCAGGGACAGTGCCCAGACCCTGATTTCAAGCCCCAGGACTGGCAAAAAACGGACTGGAGGCATGGCTTGTGAGGTACAGCACCAATAGAAGAAGTTTGAAGCCTTGATTTCCAAAATGCCAGTACCACCACCATGACAAAAAAAGTTGGAGATATAGTTCAGTAGTAGTGTGCTTACCCAGCATGTCCCAGGACACAAGTTCAATACCCAGCCTTGCAGAAAGAAAAAAGAAAAGAAGCTAAACTCCAGCCTTTAATTCTAGCTACTCCAGAGGCTGAGATAAACAGATTGAGGCTTGAAACCAGCCTGGTAGGAACGCCTGTGAGATTATTCTCTACAATTAACTACCAAAAAAGCCAGAAGTGGAAATGTGGCTCAAATGGTACTAGCCTTGAGAGAAAAAGCTCAGGGACATTGCCCAGGCCCTGAATTCAAGCCCCAGGACTGGCAGAAAAACTAAATTACAGAGGAGAATACAATATAGTCGTCATATATATGTTTATATGTATAGCATATGTTTCATAAATACACATAAAACATACCTATATAACACTTTTATTTTTGTGTTTTTTTTTCAGTCCTGGGGCTTGAATTCATGGCCTGGGCACTGTCTGTGAGCATCCCTGTGCTCAAGGCTAGCAATTGAGCCACAGCACCACTTCTGGCTTTTTCTGTATATGTGGTGCTGAGAAATAGAACCCAGGGCTTAATGCATGCTAGGCAAGCACTCTACTGCTAAGCCACATTCCCAGCCCAACACTGTGTTTTAATGGAGAAGACTTCTTGAATATTTACAACTACAAAAGCAGATCATGTTGGGGCACAAAGAAGGCCTCCATACATTTATTTTTTTTATTTTTTGTTGGTTATGGGGCTCTTTGTACTCAAGGCTATTGCTCTACTTCTTGAGCCACAGTTCCACTTCTAGTTTTTGAGTGGTTAATTAGAGATAAGTGTCTCACAGGGATTTTTTTCTGCCCAGGCTGACTTCAAACCGCGATTCTAAGATCTCAGCCTCCTGAGCAGCTAGCATTACAGGTGTGAGCCACCAGTGCTTGGACCTCAGTACATTTAAAAGTATCAATATTGGGGCTGGGAATATGGCCTAGTGGTAGAGGGCTTGCTTCATATACATGAAGCCTTGGGTTCGATTTCCTCAACACCACATATATAGAAAAAGCCAGAAGTGGTGCTGTGGCTCAAGTGGTAGAGTGCTAGCCTTGAGCAAAAGAAAGCCAGGGACAGTGCTCAGGCTTTGAGTTTAAGCCCCAGGACTGGCAAAAAAAAGTATCAGTATTAAAAGATAGGGGTATAGGGGCTGGGGATATGGCCTAGTGGCAAGAGAGCTTGCCTTGTATACATGAGGCCCTGGGTTCGATTCCCCAGCACCACATATACAGAAAACGGCCAGAAGTGGCGCTGTGGCTCAAGTGGCAGAGTGCTAGCCTTGAGCAAAAGGAAAACAGGGACAGTGCTCAGGCCCTGAGTCCAAGGCCCAGGACTGGCCAAAAAAAAAAAAAAAAAAAAAAGATAGGGGTATAGCTTAGTGGTACAGTACTTACCTGGCATGTACAAGGCTCTGAGTTAGATCTATAGCATGCAAAAAAAAAAATAGTAACATTAAACATGTTCTCCGTCCATAATAATTAGCAATTAGCTAAACTGTAGCCCTTGGTTTTGAGAAATTAACATTCTAAATAGTCCTTGGATAAAAAAATCACAAGTTTAGAAACATTTAATACAATAATACTACATACAAAATTAAAATCACTAAAAGAAAATGTGCAGCTTAAGGGGGCCGGGAATTGGCCTAGTGGCAAAGTGCTCACCTCGTATACATGAAGCCCTGGGTTCGCTTCCTCAGCACCACATATATAGAAAAAGCCAGAAGTGGGCCTGTGGCTCAAGTTGGTAGAGTGCTAGCCTTGAGCAAAAAGAAGCCAGGGACAGTGCTCAGGCCCTGATTTCAAGCCCCAGGAGAGGGAGAGAGAGGGGGGAGAGGAGAGAGAGAGAGAGAGAGAGAGAGAGAGAGAGAGAGAGAGAGAGAGAGAGAGAGAGAGAGAGAGAAACCCAAAGGATTGAGTCATAAAAAAATAATATATGGAAGGCAGCAAGTGGAATAAAGAAGAATGAAATAAAAGCTAATTCTTTAATTGTGCCTATAAGTCAAGGGTGTGTGTGTGTGTGTGTGTGTGTGTGTGTGTGTGTGTGTGTGTGTGCTGGTACTGGAACTTGAACATATAGCTGGTGCTCTACCATTTGAGCATACTTCCACTTCCAACTTTTTGCAGGTTAACTGGAGATAAGAGTCTCAGTTTTTGCTGGGCACTGGTGGCTCACCCCTGTAATCCTAGCTACTCAGGAGGCTGAGATCTAAAGATCATGGTTCAAAGCTATCCAGGACAGAAAAGTCTATATGATAGTTAAATCTCCAATTAAACACCAGAAAACCAGAACTGTAACTATGGCTCAAAGTTGTAGAGTGCTGGGGCTGGGGATATGGCCTAGTGGCAGAGTGCTTGCCTCTTATATATGAAGCCCTGGGTAGGATTCCTCAGCACCACATATACAGAAAACGGCCAGAAGTGGCGCTGTGGCTCAAGTGGCAGAGTGCTAGCCTTGAGCAAGAAGAAGCCAGGGACAGTGCTCAGGCCCTGAGTCCAAGCCCCAGGACTGGCAAAAAAAAAAAAAAAAAGTTGTAGAGTGCTGGACTTGAGCAAAAGAGCTCAGGGACAGAGTCGAAGCTCTGAGACAAGCCCCATGACTATAAAAGAATAGGAAATTTCTCAGCTGGTTGAGAACTGCTATCCTCATATCTCAAGCCTCCTGAGTAGCTAAGATGATAGGCACGAACCACTGGCACCCAGGTTTAGAAGTCTTGACTAGCATGTGAAGGTTTTGGGAAAAACCAAAGCTAGGAACCCATGGTTCGTAGCTATAATCCTAGCTACTCAGGAGGCTAAGATCTGAGGATTGAGATTTGAAGCCAGCCAGGGCAGACAAATCCTGGAGATACTTATCTCTAATTAAGGGGGGGGGAACCCCACTAAAATTGAAGATGTGGCTCAAGTGCTAGAGAACTAGCCCTAAATTAAAAAGATCCAGTGCCTATATCTGTACATACACACACAAAAGATACTACTTAGAAACTGAATAATGCAAATGTCCCAATAGTTGACTGTAGCTTATTAAAATATTCAACATGTAAAAGTTAATAAACTGGCCAGGCGCCAGTGGCTCACGCCTGTAATCCTATCTCAGGAAGCTGAGATCTGAGGATCTTGGTTGAAAGCCAGCCCAGGCAGGAAAGTCTGTGAGACTCTAATCTCCAATTAACTGCAAGAAACCCAAAATTGGCGCTGTGTCTCAAGTGGTAGAGCACTAACCTTGTGCTGAAGTGCTCAGGGACAGCACCCAGGCCCAGAGTTCAAGCCCTGTGACCAACCAAAAATAAAGATAAAACGATTTGAGGAATCCCTGAAACTGGGCAATTTGAAAATCAGCTCAACAAAAATACTCTGAAAATTAACAAATTTAGCCTGTGCTCATGCCAGAGGTATGTGATTTGGTGGAGAGGAGGGCCCTTATAAAGTCAGAGAAACTAATTCTACAGGTAAATCATGAAATCTGTGCAGACTCTCATTGATGCAGAGGTCAGCAAGGAAAATAAATCTGTCAATCCATTCATTGTAAAGGATGAAAAAAAATGGGATTCATTACTTGCTTTGGATTTCATTGTGCTGTGAAGGTCTATTCTGTGGTTCAAGAGCTCATCTACCCTGAGCAACTGCAGGTGGAAAGGGAATTGACATTAGCATCTTTTGAAAGCAGGATCGATCCTGTTTTGTAGAAGGCATCTCAAATTACAGGAAAATCAGAATGGTCCTATGACAGGCAACTAGATAGTACATAGAGAGGAGAAAACAAAAGGGCCGCACCAAGCATTGAGAAAATGTAAGATCTTTGAAGAGTAATGACTTCAGGGACACTGGGGGATAAAACGTCAGGCTCGTGAGAGGTATTAGGGTTACAAGACTAGAAGGTAAAGAAGATTGACATCCGATGAGAATAGCTCCATTGTCAGGAACCTAGTGAGATAGTAAGGACCAAGATCCAATAAGGAGAATGAGAATCCGTCGAGTTCGGAAAAGGATACGAGACTGCATGCACTGAAGGGAGTGAAAAAAGACGGCTTTGCTAGTGCTGGGGGGAGGGGCTGCTGATGTCGCTGTGCACCAATCACACAAAAGTTGTCTCCATCCCCGGAAGCGCGCCGAACGCATCGCTCTGTTCTCTCGGCTATCCCTTCCTTTTGCCCTACCCCAGCTGATGGGCTCAGCCAATAGGAACGCACGCAGGCGCGTATTAGGGGACGTTGTGTGACGTCGACGCTACGTACTCTTTATCTAGCGTCTTCCCGCGCGACATCCTCCCTGTTCTCCCTGCTCTGCCGAACTTGGCGTGTCAGTCTTTTCACTTTCAAAGGTAAGGAATGTCTCTTGCGGTGCGGCCACTCCTTGCGTCACCCCCGCGCCTTGCCGGCCGAGATCAGGGAACGCCTGTGGGGACAGTAGTGGCTGCAGAAATCTTGGCCAGAACTTCCCTGTCGCGGGTGGGATCCCAAGCTTAGAGGTGAAAAGCTTGTTTGGTGAGAGGCTAGTGAGCTGCGTCTGAGTGAGAGGAATGCCGGGAGGGACTGGCGGCGCTGGTGGCAGCAGTGACCACGCGACAGCCAATACCGGCTGCCCGCTTTTTTCCCCACGTGATGGCCGCCATCTTGTTCTGCGGGCGCCGAGGGAACGCCAGGCTGTACCGGACATGCGCGGCGGAACAAAATGACGGGCGTGGTGGCAGGGGATGTGAGCATGCGCGGTTGCAGCCCTCAAATGGCGGCGGCAATCTGACAGACATCCTGGCAGATTCCCGCCATTTAAGCCTTCCTCTTTCAGTGTCTTATCCTTTTGTCTGTTTGCTGTGCTTTTCTTGGTTCCCCATTTTGATTCCTTTCGCCACATGCCCTCTTTACCGCTATTTTTCCATCCTCCCCCACAGGATTCAAATTCACTACCATGTCTTCTGAAGAAGGAAAACTCTTTGTGGGAGGACTGAACTTTAACACCGATGAGCAGGCACTTGAAGACCACTTCAGTAGCTTCGGGCCTATTTCTGAAGGTGAAACTTGGGCCAAACCCAATGTGTGTGTATGGAGAGGGGCAGTGACAGCAAAACTGGTACCCTTTAATTGCAAAGAGCGTTAGAAAAAAATGGGTACTTTGCGCCTATAATTTTTCTGTGATTTTTTTTCAACCTTGAAGGAGTTGAGCAGTTTTGGTAAGTCAATATTCAGATCCTCTGCCTCTGACTCCCAAGTGCTGGGATTGCAGTGTGCATTGTCAGACATATTTCTTTAGGTCTAGGGTAGAGATTTAAGCTGAAGAGAGCCCTATAGCATTGGTGGAAGAGGTATGCCTACTCTTTTAGGTTCTGACTTCACTACATTTTTCTTCCTTTCTTTGTTTTCTAGTGGTGGTTGTCAAGGACAGGGAGACTCAACGGTCCCGAGGTTTTGGCTTCATCACCTTCACCAACCCAGAACATGCCTCAGATGCCATGAGAGCCATGAATGGAGAGGTGAGGCCTCCTACTTACCCAGGGGTCCTCTCCCCATCTTACACTTCTCCGTTCTGTTTTCCCCTCTGTGTCTGCTAGAGGCAGCGTGGCCATGAAGCCTCGTTGTGCCCACTCACAGGAGCATGACTGCCTTCTGTTCTAGGGGGTGGAGGGCAGCGGCAGACAGAGCCGTGCTGCCTGGGAGGCGACGACTGGTCCTGCATGAGGCCGAGAAGCCACCTGAGGATGGTTGACCTGCCCTGGGCTTAGGTAGTAGAGTCTGCAGACCTGTGGGCCTGGCCCGGAGAGGACCTCGTGAGTCTTCTGGGATGGACTCTGAAGCCTCAAACCAAGAGAGGTGTCTAGCCCTAATAGTTGGGCAGCTTAGAGGAGTGGGGAGGAGAACTCAGCCTGAGTTCAGTCAAGATGTAAGTAGTAGCAGGGGAGCACGGTGGATTCAGGTCATTTTGTGGGATTCTATAGCTCCTGTTGAAGCCATTCTGGTCAGAGGAGCTAGTTTTGGAACATGGCACCCACAAACTGGTGCCCAGCCGGTATTTCTGGGCTCTTGCCCAACTGCCCATGCCCACATTTCCTTTACCTTTTGCCTGACTTACTGCCAACCTTTCTTCCTTGTGTCTCCTTCCCAAACCTAGTCCCTGGATGGTCGCCAGATCCGAGTGGACCATGCAGGCAAGTCTGCCCGGGGCACCAGAGGGGGTGCTTTTGGGGGCCATGGACGTGGTCGCAGCTACTCTAGAGGTAAGTGCAGTGACAGGTTCGATCATGTGGTTGCTGAGAAGAGTTACCTATTGGTGGCCTATGTCTAGATAGCTCCCATTTAAATTTCTATGTGCTATAGGTGGCGGGGACCAGGGATATGGGAGTGGCAGATATGACAGTCGGCCTGGAGGATATGGATATGGATATGGACGCTCCAGAGATTACAGTGGCAGGTGGGTAGCTGAGAAATAAGGTTGAAGTAGCCTGGATATTCACACTTGATTTATCTCACAAAATTGGGTTTACTACATGAAGTGCATGTATTTCATATATTCTGTCTTAGATGTTTTTATTATAAAATGTACACTTTTTAATGTTATCCTTGGTGTAGAATGCATTCCTGTAAAACAATTGTGCTTTTTCCCAGAAGCCAGGGTGGTTATGACCGCTACTCAGGAGGAAATTACAGAGACAATTACGACAACTGAGATGAGACATGCGCACATATGTAGGTGAGAGACCTGAATGTTGGCACTAAACAGATCTTTGCCTACCAAACCCTCTGAATTCTTTTCTTTTGTTCTTGCCACACTGCTCAGTATTTCTGGCTGCGCTTGCATCCCTCACCCAGACAGCCCAACAAACACCACTCCGGCTTTCCTCGCTCTCTGCATGTCAAGGCTAGTCTGCTTGGGGGAGGTCCTAAAAACCCACCCATAACCCTCTTTGGGGGCTGGAAGAGATAAAGAGGTGAGCATGTTGTCAGCCTGTTTTCTTCCTGACATCACAATTCTACCCCTTCTTACTGTTCTCAGATACACAAGGAATAACACTTCTGATCCAGGATCGTCCTTCCAAATTGCTGTATTTATAAAGATTTTTGGAGCTGCGTTGAAACATCTGTTTTAGTACATCAAGTTATATTTTTTAATTGAGCTCCCAAGGTAGCCTGTTAAATACCTTTCAGAAAGCTCCATGTGTTTTTTCCCATTTAAAGACAAATTAAGACAAATTTTTAGAATCCAGGTATTTTTATCTTTTTATCAGGTTTTTTGTTAGAGCTCTCAGGATTATTCCTTCTGACCAAAAAGATTGGTCAGACTGATTTTTAAAACTAAAAATGATGTGTATTTAGGGACGTTTTTAAAACCTGTATACAATGTTTATCATGGCCAGAAAGTGATTTCTAAATGTATCTATAAGCAGTCTGCATCAAGAACGTAATTAGCTTACAGATTTTTTAAATTCAAGATCACCACCTTGATTATATAGGAAAGCTCCTTTAAACTGTTTGTGAATGTCATTTTTTAATACTGGAAGAAAAAGATATTCTGTTGTGTCTCATGTAGTGTTTAGGATGTCCTTCATGGAGCTGATTAAAAGATGAAACCTGAATACAAATTGACATTGATAATGCTTTTTTCCTTAAAATAGAGGCAGATCCAGGAGGAGGGAAGGTTGGAACAATGGGGGAGAGGGTAGGGACTGCCAAAAGTACTGAACTGAAGTTGCAAGGCTTGAGTACACATTGAGACATGAGGTATGGTGGGCCTTACTGACTGGAAATGGGTTTCTGGAGTTGATTTCTTGGTCTTGTGGTATAGTCAGTATTGATTTACTTAGGTTTGACTGTGAGCATGAGATAGGTACCCTCAGAAGATTGTTCTGAGAATGAACACCTCAGACCCAGGGCATGAGTCTTAAACCTTATGACAGTGGTCCTAGGTTTTATTTTAATTTTCCTTTAGATAGTTGTACAAAGGAGTTGCTATTCAACAGTTTATGAATACGCTCTTGATCAGTGTCACCCCTTTCAACATTCTTACCCACTTCTTCTCTCACTTTTCTTAATTTAGATTATACATTGACTTTTTGCCATTTAACAAAGCATTTTGTGCCTATAAGTCTAGAACTAAGTACACTGGGTGGCACCCAAATGGGAATGAATTAAAGTATAGTAGAATCTATAAGGCAAATATTGTAATTCTTTAGAAAAACTAAAGGCCAAACAAATAGTACTACAAAATGGGTACTTGTGGGGTGGGGGAGGATAGAAGAGAGGGTAGGATAATTAACTGGAAATTAATAGAATGCAGGCAAGGATTCTTTGTATATGCCACAGAACTGAAAAAAGGAAAAGGGTGGGGTGGGTAGAAGGGGAGTGAAGATGTTTAATGTTACTAGTCTTGTGAAATGATTCCAGTTGCTCAGGTGGGTAGACTTATTCTTTGAGAGACTTGACAAACCTGGTTTGAAAACAAGGTCCTCAGCTCAAACTAGATTCCAGGGTTCAACATGAACTCAGGCATTTTTTATCTTAGCTTCAGGGATGTTTGACCTTTATTTTTTTTTTGTCATGGGGCTTGAACTCTGCCGTGGGCATTGTCCTTGAGCTCTTTTTGCTCAAGGTTGGCACTCTACCACTTTAAGCCACAGCGCCACTTTTCATTTTCTGGTGGTTAGTTGGAGAGAAAAGTCTCAGACACACAGCAGTCATCAAATCTCAGCCTCATGTGTAGCTAGGATTATGAGTCTGAACCACTAGCAACTGGCCTGTTTTCTGTAGAAGGTTCAAAGAGTTGACAGCTGGCAATAGTTACCACAGCTCAGTTACAGGAATTCAGCCTTGTCTCTTGAGTAGGAAGGTGTTAACACTATTTTTTAGTCTGGTTTTTGTTATTCCTACCTAGCCTTAGTTTCTTAATTCTACCTTTCTTTATAAAAACTATGTTATTCCTTAGTTGATTCCACTGTGGAACAGAAAAATGTCACCCTTTTTCCCCATTTGACCAATACTTGGCCAACTACCACAAGGTTCCAGGACATTAAGCTGCGTGTTCACATTTTCCTGGAGCATGGAGACTTGCCTCTTGCAGCTACTAGAGAGAGACATGCCCCAAGGACCCTTTCTCCTACCCAAATGGTCATGAATTTGCTTTGGCAGGTGGATGGAGAGACTCAGGAACTTCCCAGACTTCTGCCTGACCCAGTGAGCCAGGCCCAGGTTATGGGGCATTGTGGCTAACCCCACCAGGTGGGTACTTGGTCTGAGGAAACATTCTTTGTTGGGCTTTTGGGAAACTGGTGGGACCAGGAAGACCATTATTACTGCCTTGCAAGTGGGGGTGGGGTGGGGAAGCCACTCACTGCCTGGATAGAAAATACACCACCTCTTACCACCAGCTTCTCATCTGAAGTAAGATGCCAAAATTAACTCCAAAGTGCTTATGACAAAAAGTTACCTAGGTTTGTTCAATGAAGACCACAAATAGCCTCAAAAACTGTCTGACATGTTCTTTCTGTCAGGAGTTGCATTGTGGTAAACAGCCATGAGAGACCCAGTCTCTTGCACAGAAGTCCTGCAGCACAAATTTGTGTTGTGCCATAACCTCATAAAATTCCACATTTGAGCTAGGCTCAAGTGGTTCACCTGTGATCCTAGCAACTCAAGAGACAGCTGAGGATCACAGTACTAAACCAGCCAGGGCAGGAAAGTCCTGGAGAGTCTTGCCTCCAATAAACCAGCAAAATCACCCAAAGTTGAACTGTGGCTCAAGTGATAGAACACTAGCCTTGAGCAGAAAAGCGCAGGGACAGCACTCAGCATTGGTACACACAGTTGGTGCTTAAAAATTGACCCCAGAACCTTGTATATGATATGCCCAGTACACAAGTGGTATATCAGTGGTATTCTTGGTCCCAAATAGCTAATGTCATGGCCAGGCCCCCCTCCCTTTTTTTTGCCAGTACTGTGGTTTGCACTCAGGCCCTGAGCATTGTGCCTAGTTTCTTTTTGCTCATATTCTATGTTTGTGGTGCTGAGAAATCAAACCCAGGGCTTAATTGTATGCAAGGCAAGCACTCTACCACTAGGCCATATTCCCACCCTACCCGTTTAAAGGTATCCAATGTCCCATCCCTGCTAAAAATTACTCTTCCTCCATCCCCTGTGGCACTGGTGATTGAGACCCTGATTTTACATGTAGGCAAGTGGCTTTTCCATTTGGGCCACACCCTCTGCCACTTCCTAGGAAAGACAGCTGCCATGGCTCCACCATGCCCCGCTTTAGTAAAACTTGATGGAAGCCATTACACCGTGCGTGCGTGTGTGTGTGTGTGTGTGTGTGTGTGTGTGTGTGTGTGTACGCTAGGGATTCATTTAGAACTTTACCCTGAAGACTTCTCAAGATGCAGAATTTCAGGTTTGTTCTCAGGTCCCAAATCCTAGCTTTTCTACCTCACCTAAGTAGAAAAAGCTTTAAAACCCTACTTATCTCACAAAGGGGTAGGAATTCAGTGTTAAGTTTATGAAGGCTCATTCCTCTTAGTGTCTCCCCCCCAATCTGGATTTAGGGGGCATAGGAAAGTGAAAAATACTGAGCTAGAAGCTTTTTCAAGGCTGTCAGCAAGAAAACTAGTAAAATGATCTGATGGTCTCTTTTTTAAAAAAAAAAAAAACATGGCTAAGGCTTGCAATGTTTCTCCCTAGAATCTGGGATGGGATTAAATTGACAGTGTTATATACAAGGTTAAGAATATGCTGTGGGCATTTTGAATAAACATTTCTTAATATGTTTGGAGTCCTTTTTTGGGGGGGCGGGGGCTGCTGTGTATTGAATGCAGGGCTATTGGTTTGTGCATTTGCTCCTGAAATACTCCTTCCCCCAGACTTTTTCCTCTGCCAATGCTGGGGTTTGAACTCTGCCTGGGTGCTATCCCTGAACTGCTTTTATTACTACCACTTGCCCAAGCAGGGGTAGAGAGGTCTGAGGGACTTGTCTCCAATTAGCCACTAGAAAAGCCCTAAGAGATGTGGCCCAAGGTGAGTGAGCTCCCATCTTGAATGAAAAGATTGAGGGGTAGTTTCAAGCCTCAATAGTTCACAAAAAACATGTGTATTGAGTAGTTGTGAAAAGGAGTTTCAGTTCCCCAAGTCAGGTTATGACTGCAGTGCATATTGATCAATATCACTTCCCCATCCACGCCCTCTGCATAAATGCACTTTGGATATAATGGCTGTTCACCCTTCACTTTGCGGGGGAGAGTTGCCAGTTCCACCTTGGAGACTATCCTTGAACTTCAAGGCTAGTACTCTACCATTTAAGCTACTGGATTTTTGTTGCAAGCAACTCCATTGAATAGCTGTGTTTATAGAGACAACACCCAATTTAAGGAGTTTGGAGTTGATAGCTGTAATTGAAGCCACCCCAGGCAGAAAAGACCCCAGTTAACCATCTGAAAGCATAAATAAAAGTTATCACTTGAGCCCTGCCTCTAGTCTGCTATATATCTTGGCAGCAATGTGTATACAGTTTTGTGTGTGTACTGCTTTTTGCTCTCAGCTGTTTAACATTTTTTTTAGCTGTCTAATTCTTAAGCCACAGCACTACTTCCTGTGCTTATAGTTTTGTGACTGTGAGGGGACATGCAGAACTCAGGCTTTCTCCACTTCCACTTTTGGCTTTTTTTTTCGGAGGGGGGCCAGTGCTGGGGCTTGGGCTCAGGGCCTGAGTGCTGTCCCTGGCTTCTGTTTTGCCCTAGGCTAGCACTACCAATTGAGCCACAGTGCCACTTCTGGCTATATGTGGGGCTGAGGAATCAACCCAGGTAAACACTACCACTAGGCCATGTTCCCAGGTCCCACTCGGCTTTTTTGCCCAGGCAGGCTTTGAACCATGATCCTCAGATCTCAGCCTCCCATGTAGCTAGGCCTTAGCCCCCACCTAGCCTTTCTGATTTATGACAGTCCTGCACTACATATCATTTTAGTAAATAACAATACACATGATGGCCGCACAGGTTTGCATTCACACCTCACAGTGACCTAATATATTTTTGTGTTGTGTTTTTTGTTTTGGCTGGTTGTGGGGCTTGAACTCGGCCTGTCCACTGACCCTAAGCTCCTCAGCTCAAGGGTAGCACTCTGTCCTGTTAAGTTGTAAATTATAAAGATGATGTACAGAGGGGTTGGTTACATAAGTCAACAAACATCAAGTAAAGAGCACATTTCTTTTTAGACAATGTCTCTCCTGTGCTTACTCCCAGTTTTTTTCCCCTCCCATCATTACCCATACATTGTATAGTTCATTTTCAGCAAAGTGTCTAGTGAGTACCACTGCTGCATATACCACTGTTGTTGCTTTTGCCAGTCCTGGGGCTTTAACTCGACCTGGGCACTGTCCCTGAGCTTCTTTTGCTCAAAGTGAGCACTTTACCACTTGAGCCACAGGGCAACTTCCAGCTTTTTTGAGTAGTTTATTGGAGCTAAGAGTCTCAGAGAATTTCCTGCCCAGGCTGGCTTTGAACTGCCATCCTCAGATCTTGCCTCCCAAGTAACTAGGATTACAAATGTGAGCCACTGGCACCCAGCAAGCCTTTGTTTTGAGTCAGAGTCTCATTGTGTAAGACCCAAGCTGGCTGTGAACTTGGTATGTAGCTCAAAGTGGCCTGAAACTTTCTGTATAACCCAGGCTGGCCTTGAACTTGATAATCTTCCAGCCACAGTTTCCCTAGTGCTAGAGTTGTCCACATGTACCATTTCCAGCTCTGTAGTTCTGTTCCAAGGCCTTGTATTCTCCTTTGGCTCTTTTGCTAGTAACTGGTGCACCAGCACTGGAGCTATACGTCTAGTTCAGTACTTTTCTGCCTGGGTTGGCATCCAACCATGACATTCAGATCTCAGCCTCCTAAGTAACAACTTTTTCTGTTTTTATTTTTGTTTTTGCCAGTCCTGAGGCTCAGGACTCAGCCTAACTACTGTTCCTAGATTCTTTTTGCTCAAGACTAACTTACTCTACCCCTGGCTTTTTTGTTTATTTGTTTTTTGTTGCCAGTCCTGGGGCATGGACTCAGGGCCTGAGCACTGTCCCTGGCTTCTTTTTGCTCAAGGCTAGCACTCTACCTCTTGAGCCACAGCTCCACTTCTGCCTTTTTTCTATATATGTGGTGCTGAGGAATCGAACCCAGGGCTTCATGTATACGAGGCGAGCACTTTACCACTAGGCCATATTCCCAGCCCTACCCCTGGCTTTTTTGTAACAACTTTTTCTTAGTGTAGGTATTTGTTACTATAAGCTTTCCTCTTATTAATTGCCTTTATCCTGTAAGTAGTTTTGGTATGTTGTGTTTCCATGTATATTTGTCTCAATATTTCCCTTTTTGATTTGACCCACTAATTGTCCAGGAGTTGGTGGTGTTCAATGTATTCATATTTGCACATTTTCCAGTTTTTTGTCCCATTACTAATTTCTATTTTCATACTACTGTGATCAGAAAGTTTTTATATTATTAAATTTGTTAATATTTATTTGGTGGTTCATACCTGTAAATCCTAGCTGTTCAGGAAGCTGAGATCTGAGGATTGTTGTTCCAAGCCATGAGACTCCAATTAAACACAGAAAAGCTGAAAGTGGAGCTGTACCTCAAGTGAAAGCATCAGCCTTGGGATTCAGAATGTGGCTTAGTGGTAGAGTACTTGCCTAGCATGCATGAAGCCCTGGGTTCAATTCCTCAGCACCACATAAACAGAAAAGGCTGGAAGTGGCGCTATGGCTCAAGTGGTAGAGTGCTAGCCTTGAGCAAAAAGAAGCCAGGGACTGTTCGGGTCCAGAGTCCAAGCTCCAGGACTGGAAGAAAAAAAAAGCATCAGCCTTGACCCAAAAAGCTAAGAGACACTGCCCAGGCCCTGAATTCAAATCCCAACACAAAAAATTGTTTTATGGCTTTGCATTGTGTTCTACCCTAGAGCATTTTTTTTTTCTGATTTTAGGTTGAAACTCAGAGCCTCACACTTAAACTTTAGTGGCTTTCACACCTGTTGCTATACCACTTGAGCACACCTCAAGGCCATCTTTCTGCTGATTATTTTGGAGATGGAGTCTGAACAACTTTTCTGTTTGGACTGACTTCAAACTACAGTCCTTTTGCCAGGCACAGATTGCTCACACCTATAATCCTAGCTACTCATAAGGCTGAGATTTGAGGATCTGAAGCCAGCTAGGTCAGACAAATCTCAGACTCTTATTTCCAATCAACCAACAGAAAGCTGGAAATGGAGCTGTGGCTCAAATGGTAGAATACCAGTCTTGCAGGAAACGCCAAGCAATAGCTGCATACCCTAACTGAGTTCATGCCCCAGCACAGCATAAAAAAATCAAGGGCTGGAGTTGTGGCTCATGTGGTAGTACACCTTCCTAGCAAGCATGAGGCTGTGAGCTAAATACTCTGTACCACAAAAAAATAAACCTACAGTCCTCTGAATCTCAGCTTCCTGAGTATCTAGGATTATAGGTGTAAGCCACAGACACTTGACAACATTGCCTTTTTTTTTCTGATCCTGGGGTGTGAACTAAGGGTCTGGTCACTGTCCTTAAACTTTTTTTGGCTCAAGGCTTAGTGCTCTGCAACTTGAGTCACAACTCTATCTCTGGCTTTTGGTGGTTTAATTGAAGATAAGAATATCAGGGTCTTGGGCTGGGAATATGGCCTAGTGGTAAAATGCTCGCCTTGTATACACGAAGCCCTGGATTCAATTCCTCTGCACCACATATATAGAAACAGCTGGAAGTGGCACTGTGGCTCAAGTGGTAGAGTGCTAGTCTTGAGCAAGAAAAGAAGCCAGGGACCGTGCTCAGGCCCTGAGTTCAAGCCCCAGGACTGGTAAAAAGAAGAGTATCAGGGACTTTCCTGCCCAGGCTGGCTGACTTCAAACTGCAAACCTCAGATCTCAGCCTCGTGAGTAGGATTACACATGTAAGCCACTAGCACCTGGCAGCAATCAATATTTTGTGTGCTGGTCCTGGGGCTTGAATTCAGGGTCTGAATTCTCTCCCTGAGCTTTTGCTCAAGTCTAGCACTCTACTATTTGAGCCACAGTTCCACTTCTACCTTTTTTCGGGGGGGGCGGGGTAGTTTCATGGAGATACGAGTTTCATAGACTGTTCTGCCTGGACTGGCTTCAAACTGCAATCCTCAGATGTCAGCTTCCTGAGTAGCTAGGATTACAGGCATGACACACTCACACCCGGCTAATATAGTCAAAAAAAATTTTATGGTTAAATCCTTAGACAAATTATTGCTATTGTAAGGGTGATGTACAGAGGTTACTTAGATCAGATAATGAATACATTTCTTTCTGAAAAAGCCACCCCTTCCCTCCCTCTCCCCCAGTTTCTCTCTCCTGTCCACACCCAAAATCCTAACTTCTTCAAGGTTATGTTTTGGCTTGATGGAAGATGATATTGTCAGAAAATAAAAGTCTTGGGCTGGGGATATAGCCTAGTGGCAAGAGTGCCTGCCTCGGATACACGAGGCCCTAGGTTCGATTCCCCAGCACCACATATACAGAAAACGGCCAGAAGCGGCGCTGTGGCTCAAGTGGCAGAGTGCTAGCCTTGAGCGGGAAGAAGCCAGGGACAGTGCTCAGGCCCTGAGTCCAAGGCCCAGGACTGGCCAAAAAAAAAAAAAAAAAAAAAAAAGAAAATAAAAGTCTTACCTGAATAAATTGAATATACTTTTCATCTTTAGCAAGCCATGGAATATGATTCAAAGTTTCTTCAACTGTTAGAGAACTAACAATAGATTGAAAATCAAGCAGCTCTCTCTTTTTGGCCATGATTAACTAAAAATGACAAAATTTAAGAAAGAAAATGAACTCAATTGTTGTTCACAGAATGTCAGAACATAAATAAAAGCTGTGTAAATGTACTGCGTTAATTAACTCTAGTATCCTTTGACAAAACACCTGAGAGAATCAACTTAGAGGAACAAAAATTTATTTTGACTCATAGTTCCTGAGGTTTCAGTTCATGATCACTTGTCTGTTGATTTGGGGCCATAGTAAGTGGGACATGGTGGGGAGGGTATGGTAGAGCTGATCTCTCATGTCAGGGCTGGGGAAGCAGAATGAGAAAGGAGCCAGGGTCTTAGCCCATTGAAGAGCAAACCTACAGGGACAACTTCACTCATAGTCAAAAAAATGTATCTGCATTTTTTTTGTCTTTTCTTTTTTGCTACTGGGGATGGAACCCAGGATGTTGCACTTGCTAGGCAAGCACTTTGCCACTGAGCTACATCCCAGCCCTCATCTAGTCAATTTTTAACCCCATTTTTTGCATTGTTGAGGATGGAACCCAGAGCCTTGTGTATGTATGCCAGACATGCCATCTACCACTGTATACCCCACTCCTTCGTTCTTTGCCAGTCCTGGAACTTGAACTCAAGGCCTGAGCACTATCCATGGCTTCCTTTTGCTCAAGGCTAGCACTCTACCTTTTTCTGTTTATGTGGTGCTGAGGAATTGAACCCAGGGCTTCATGCATGCTAAGCAAGCACTCTACCGCTAAGCCACATTCCCAGCCCTTCCTACATGTTTTGTTTTTTTTTTTTTGGCCAGTCATGGGCCTTGGACTCAGGGCCTGAGCACTGTCCCTGGCTTCTTCCCGCTCAAGGCTAGCACTCTGCCACTTGAGCCACAGCGCCGCTTCTGGCCGTTTTCTGTATATGTGGTGCTGGGGAATCGAACCTAGGGCCTCGTGTATCTGAGGCAGGCACTCTTGCCACTAGGCTATATCCCCAGCCCTACATGTTTTTAATAGTTGCTAAAGTAGGGATTTGCAGTCTTTAAACTGCAGTCAGTAACAAGTGCATTTTTCTTCACTGGAATCTATTCTATCCATTTATCTAGGGAAGGGAAGAAAAGTTTCATCCATGAATAATAGTTTGCTTATAAAACATTACTAGTTTATCATATTTTCATGAGGACAGCTGATCCCAAATCTCTGAAGTGATTATAGTGCCTGCAGTTTGAGAATTATTGAATCTAGATGATGGATACATGAAGGTTCATTATCCTATCCTTTTGTGGGGAGAGGAATAATGGAGAACGGTGAAGTGGGTCTGATCAAGGACATGTCAGTGAAACCCCCTATGTACAACTATCAGTTGACACTAATTAATTTTGGGGATGATCCAGGCGCCAGTGGCTCACGCCTATAATCCTAGCTACTCAGGACCTCTAGATCTGAGGATTGTGGTTTAAAACCAGCCCAGTCAAGTAACTCCATGAAACTGATCTCCAATCAGAGTGCTAGACTTGAGTGTAAAGCACTCAGGCCCTGAGTTCAAGCCCTATGACTGACCAAAAAAATGAGATGAGCAGTTGGCATCTCACATTTGTAAATCCTAGCTATTCATGAGGCTGACAACTGAGAATCAAGATTCAACGCCAGCCCAAGCAAACTAATTTCAAATTAACAAGAAATCTAGAGTTGGAAATGAGGCTCAAGTGGTAGAGCACCAACCTTGAATAAATTGGTGAGGGAAAGCATGAGGCCCTGAGTTCAAACCTCAGTACTGACACCAAAAAATAATCGTGGGGAATTGTAAAAAAGAAAGAAAAAAATATACTGTCCTAGCCAGGCACCAGTGGCTAGGAAGCTGAGTACTGACCCCAGGCCCTGAGTTAGAGCCCAGGACCAACACAAGAAAAAAATACTATCCTCTTCTATATGTTGGAAATTTTATTTAATACAAAGTTCAAAAGAAAACTCAGGGGTATGCTTTGTTCAACCTCCATATTGGTAGAACTAGCAGGCCGCTCTGTTTCCCAAAGCTCGGTGCATAGTTACAAACATTCTATTTCAAGGCCCTCAAGATGTCTTGTGAAATCTGGAAATTGCTGGTGTTTGTGTGTGTACACATGTGTGCACAAGTGTACACGAAATTGGAGCTGTGGCTCAAGTAGTAGAGTGCTAGCCTTGGCCACAAAAGTTCAGGGACAGCTCCTAGACCGGGAGTTCAAGCCTAGGACCAGTACACACATACACAAATATGAACAAAAGGGCTGAAGGTGTATCAAGTGTGGCCCTGGGTTCCATCTCCAATACATAAATACATCATAAATATATCTCCTTGCCAGTAGATGGAGATAATAAATGCCCTCCACTAAAGGAGACATAGGAAATACCTATAACAGTGTCTAGTAATGTTGTGCCAAGTTGCAAGACCACCACCAAGAAGACCACCGAGACTCAGACATTCCGAAATGCAATAGCAAGGCAAGGCTTTATTTAAGCGAGCTGCAACTCGGGCCTCTTCCTACCCACTGATACAGCGGAGGTTAGGAGGGAGCCTTGAGCTGTGATTACACAGGGCTTATAAAGGCAAAGAACAAGGTTACAACAATCAGGTGTTCAAGCAAGCAAGATTAGGACACAGGTACAAATCTGATTGGCTCAGGGTTCGATTCTAAAATGGGGTTCACATGGTAAAATGGGTTCACGTGGTAAAATGGGGCCTGACTTCAAAGTCTGGCACTTCATTTCCCCCTTTTTCTTTTTGGTACCTTGGGAGCCAATCATGGCTCCATTCTGTCCATTTCAATGGCTTGCATGTCTAGGGGATGATATAGAGGTAAGGCATGGGCCAGTAGGGCCCAATGTAGTAACCAAAGGGCCTGTCACCATTTCTTATAAGTTTAGTCTCTGTACCTCTGTTTTGCATGCCTCTAGTTTCCCACAGAGGCGAGCTCCTTTAGTAATCTGTTGATTGGGGGCATTGGAAAGCTGACAGGCCTTGCAATTTTTAACAATATCTTCAGTAAGTTGATCTCCTTGTCTAATTTTCACTTTGGAGTGTCGGAGCAAGTCCTGCATTTTTTGGGTTCCCATGTGAGAAACTCAGTGGATTCTCTTAAGGATCCCCTTACCCAGCCCTTGTGGCAGGGTAAGTTTCCCTTCACAAGTTTTCCACCAGTCATTGTTTCCTTCTGTCCGGGGTTTTGTGGGCCATGGGAATTTTCTTTATCTACTCCAAATCTTCTTGGGAATACTGGGGCACAGGAAGCAAAGCTCGTGGCCCTGGGTCTACTAGAGTCAATACCTCTGTTCATATAGAAGCTTGACCATCTCAGCAAACCCAGGTATCCACAGCCGGCAAAAGTCTGCTGTTGCTGTTCCCAGGAACTCTGACTTGTCTGGCTGATTTAGGCACAGGGATTTTTAGCACAGTCTTGTTACGTGCATCTGACAGCCAATGCTTGCTCTCTTTTAATATGAAGCCCAGATGGGTGACTTCAGGTTTACAAATTTGTGCCTTTTAACATTCTAGTTTGTAAAAGCTTTTTCCTAACTGGCTGGGGAACTGATCTCTGATGACCTAAAAAAAATTACCTTTGCAGGTCTTTAACAGATCTCAATAAGGACACAATCTCAAGTCTACAAGCTTTCTTTCCTAAACAGATGTATCAGCTTAAAATTCTCACTGCCAGTCAGAGCTTTGAGTAAATGCGGGGGTGGTGGTGAGATTTTAATCTATCCTCTCATTTGACAAACTTCCCCTTACTAACCAATATCACAGATGACTGGCAAGTTCCTGCCCAGTAGACAGACATGGGCATTGGAAAGGCATGCTTATGAACTATTCTTCTAGGACTTCCCAGCTTTGATCAACTTTTGAAAGGCCAAACAGGAGTGACTCTAGGATCTGACACCATCTCTGCCATCCAAGCAGTGGCTTACTGCCTCTGGATGCTCCATCACTTTTGTCCCAGGAGGAGTGACTTTCCACTGGACTTGGACTCAGGGCCTGAGCGCTGTCCCCCAGCTCTCTAGCTAAAAGACTAGCACCCTACCACTTTGAGCTCCACACAACTCCGTTCCCAGCACTCTGCTGGCTGATTAGAGACAAGTCTCTCACAGGGACCTTTCTTTGCCCAGGCTGGCTTCGAACCGCAGATTCAGATCAGTGAGTCTTATAAGGGGCCACTTTACTCCAATTATAAGCAACAAGGTGGTCCACACAGAAGTAGTTTTTAAGCATGCTCTCTTACCTGGAACTTTTTAAGGGTCACTATTAGATCTTGACAAACTTGTAGGAATCACCTGTGCTTCTCTGTGGGCCTGCTGGAAACTTACAAAAAACCTACAAAGAAGCTGGAATGGCAATTAAACATTTTGTAGCCATAATTCTCCTTTTCTCACTTTGCAATAATTATTTAGGACAATTTTACTTCCAAATTTCTTATCGAGAAATGTATTCTTGATTTCCAAAGCCTTTTTTTTTTAACACTAACACAACATTTTAGCTTTTATCTGCATTGGAAAAACTGAAGCTCATAGGCATTCTGAAACCAGGTGCCGCCCTTTGCCTACGGGCTGCTTGTTTCAAAAGAGCCTCTTTTTTTTTTTTTTTTCTTCAGTCCCAGTTACTGCATGGCATGAAGACCTTTGAATTTTTCCTTAATGCAAGAATTACAATTAGAAATACTTATCCATTCAGCTTTCCAATATATTAGTGAGAAACATTGGCCCATTTTGCCATTTCTTCCTCCATACATAGAATTAATGAGAGTTTACTTCTATCCCCATTAGTTTAGTATATATATATCCTTTTAAATCCAAATTTCTGACACTTAGCTCTGATTTTTTTTTAATTTTAAAGAACCCTGAGAAATCCTTTAAAGCATTTGGTAATGCCCCAACTGATGACCCTTTGAGTTTAAACTTAAACTTAGTTTTGCATCATACTGCAGTCTTGAACATGTTCACACTTACACATGCACACACACATACATTTTCAAAAGATCTTAAAGCGTGCTGAATAAGCATTGGCCTTACATTTTAAGACAAAAACCTTTAACAGGGCTGGGGATATGGCCTAGTGGCAAGAGAGCTTGCCTCGTATACATGAGGCCCTTGGTTCGATTCCCCAGCACCACATATACAGAAAACGGCCATAAGTGGCCCTGTGGCTCAGGTGGCAGAGTGCTAGCCTTGAGCAAAAACAAGCCAGGGACAGTGCTCAGGCCCTGAGTCCAAGGCCCAGGACTGGCCAAAAAGAAAAAACCTTTAACAAATGATTTTAGCATTCTCCAGCCTCATTTTCCAGGGCTTGATAGTTTTAGTAAAACATTTTAGCACACCAAAGAATTTTCTGCTTAAGAAGGCTGGGTGGGGGTCCCCCTAAAGTTCTTTTTTGCAGACACTCTCACTGATTGACTGATTGTGGGCTGTCACCTGTACATCTTTCCAGTGAGCTAAAGTCAAGTCCAGGGGAGTGGAAGGAACGTTCCCCATCATCCGTTTGTCAGTCAGGCACAGCGCAAGGAAGAAACACACAAAAATAATCACAGGCACAAAGACCAGACAACACTTACAGACAGACTTAGGGAGCCGCAGCTTACAGGTTCGACTATGTCTCTCCTGCCCCTGTGAGGGGGCAGACCACACAGTCTTGAGGCTCTCTCTCTCCCGTTCCTGTGTAGGAGCGGACCAGACAACCCCAAATATAGAGTGGACTGGACAGGCACCCATTAGAAGGGCTTCCGGGTCCAGTCCTTTAGGTTCAGGGTGGTAGTGGGAAGCCTGAGCCCCCTGTGGAGGGCTTGAGGTGTTCCCCAAGTCCTCCAGGACTGCCCATATGAGCGTGTCCATTCTGGCTGGTCCTTCACTACCTACAGGTTCAGATTCAGGTGGCTGGCCAAAACAGAACACAAAGCTACAAATCACACAGACACAGACACCCAGAATGAACAGTGCTATTTTCTTACCTTCGGAGTCTGGGGTCTCGGGGGTCTCTGAGGCCATCCCGGACGAAACCCCAAATGTTGTGCCAAGCCACGAAACCACCACCAAGAAGACCACCGAGACTCAGACATTCCGAAATGCAAAAGCAAGGCAAGGCTTTATTTAAGCGAGCTGCGACTCGGGCCTCTTCCTACCCACCGACACAGCGGAAGTTAGGAGGGAGCCTCGAGCTGTGATTACACAGGGCTTATAAAGGCAAAGAACAAGGTTACAGCAATCAGGTGTTCAAGCAAGCAAGATTAGGACACAGGTACAAATCTGATTGGCTCAGGGTTCGATTCTACAATGGGGTTCACGTGGTAAAATGGGGCCTGACTTCAAAGTGTGGCACTTCACTTTTAGGTAGGTCAATTCGTCTCTGCTTTCATCTCACTATCTGCAACATGGGGGTAACAATAGTACCATTCTTTTTTTTGTTGTTTTAACAGTCTGGAGACTTGAACTCAGGGCCTGAGCACTATCCTTGAGCTTCTTTTGCTCAAGGCTAGCACTCTATCACTTGAGCCACAGCGCCACTTCTGGCTTTTTCTGTGTATATGTTACTGAGGAATCATTCCCAGGGTTTCATGCATGCTAGGCAAGCACGCTACCACTAAGCCACATTCCCAGCCTCCTTACTGATTTTTTTTGTGTGCCAGTACTAGCTAGGGCTTGAACTCATGGCAGGGCACTCTCACCTGGCTTTTTAGCTCACAGCTGATGCTCTACCACTTGAGCCACATCTCTGGTTCCAACTGTTTGCTGGTTAATTGGAGCTAAGAGTCTCATGGATTTGTCTTCCCAGGCTGACTTTGAACCTTGATTCTCAGATCTCAGCCTCCTCAGTAGCTAAGATTAAACTAAGACCTAGGTAAACTTTACAGATTTAAATATATTGGAAACTCTTGCCACCCACAGAAATAGCATAGTAGATTGATAGCATCTAAGAGATGGTAACCTAGAGCCATCTGTTATTTGAGATGTAACATTTATGTCACAGCTACTCACTATGGACAATGCTCTAGTTTAATACTGACTGACTCCTGGAGGGTGGGGGTTGATTTTTTTTTTTTTTGGCCAGTCCTGGGCCTTGGACTCAGGGCCTGAGCACTGTCCCTGGCTTCTTCCCGCTCAAGGCTAGCAGCACTCTGCCACTTGAGCCACAGCGCCGCTTCTGGCCGTTTTCTGTATATGTGGTGCTGGGGAATCGAACCTAGGGCCTCGTGTATCCGAGGCAGGCACTCTTGGGTGGTTGATTTTAAATCCTTTAATAAGTCAGGCACTGGTGGCTCATGCCTGTAATCCTAGCTGGTCAGTGTTAGGTCCTCTCCCTGAGGGCTACATGCAGATGCCCCCACCTCATTAAGTCTCCACCCAGTTACCTGGGTAACCTGCAGACCTGGAGGCAGTTACCTCCCCTTTCCCTGAGGTCACCTCCTAATCCACCTGGCCACACCCCTTGCCCCTGCCCTAAATAAAGCAAGGCTGGGTGGGGGTCACTCTCTCTCTCTCCCCTCTCTCAGGCCATGGATCATCTTGGCCACAGGCAAGTAGTTCAGTAATAAACTTTCTTTCCTGCCTGAATACCGCGTGGCGTTCTCCTTTACCGGCTACCTACTTTAAAAACCTGAGGAGGCTGAGATCTGACAATCACAGTACAAAGCCAGCTCAGCCAGGAAAGTCTGTGAAACGCTTCTCTCTACTAAACTACAAAAAGAAAAGAAAAGAAAAGAAATGCCAGAAATAGAGGCATGGCTCAAGTGGTAGAGTGCTAAACTTGAGCAAAATGAATCTTAGGGACAGTGCCTAGACCCCAAGTTCAAGCCCTGGGATTGGTACAAAAAAAAAATCCTTTAATGACTTACAGAAATGAAATTTTTCATTGCTTGTTGACTCTGTCTTGTTTCTCTTTTACTCTAACAATTTAAGATAGATTTGTTTGTGTGTGTGTCTGTGTGTGTCCACATGTGTGTCAATACTAGAGCTTGAACATGAACTTGGCCTGAAATTCTTGCTTAGTTTTTTCACTCAAGGCTAGTGCTCTACCAATTGATCCACAGCTCCACTTCTAGCTTTTTGCTGGTTAGTTTGAAATAAGAGTCTCAGATTTGTCTGCTTGGGCTAGTTTTGAACCTCAACCCTTGGATCTTAACCTCCTGAGTAGCTAGGATTACAGATTTCAGCACCCAGCATCCAGTTTAGGTTTTATTCTTGAAATTCAAATCCAAGAAGCATGTCTTACAATGTGACAGCATCCACTAATTTTGAAAAATAAGGCATATGCTACAGAATTCTCCCCACCTTTGAATAAGTACTTTGAATGTCACACCTTTCCTTTTAGTTACATATTAACTGGAAGGCTTACTTACATCTAGAATTCCCAGGGTTGAGGAAGTTACTGTTAAACCTCTAAGCATTGAGAGGCTTTCTGAGTTTCAGTTCACTCTAAGTGTTTATAATCAGATCCTGTGTTGCCACATAAAGGGGTTTAGTTATTTAAGGCCAGAGATCCAAACCCTAATCATTCCCAGGTAAGTGTTGAGCTATTTCTTTGATGTGTCTAATTTTAAGAAGGCCTTTCTTTCCTCAGGGGTCAAGAGTGGAGTTACAATATGGCCTACAGAATTTCACTTTTTTCTGGGGTATATATACCTTTTGTGGAGACCCAATATCCTTCAGAACCCAAGAAATTAGGATCATCTGCATACTAGAGTGAGGTCCCACAGTTGAAAGGGACCTTAGTTCCCTTGTTAAGGTGTTTCCAGTTGTTACATAGTTTCTATAAGGCAAGAAATGTAGAATCTGATATACAAATGAACCATAGAGAACAAACTTTTTCAGTAATCTCTTCTACTGTTCCCAGCATCAGATTTTTGTGCTATTGTTTTTAGAACTCAGCTTCGTGTTTTCATGAAGACTAACACACTACTACTTGAGCCAAACTTCCACTACTGGCTTTTTATTAGTTAATTGGAAGAAATGCATGGATTTGTGTGTCTCAGCTGGCTTCAATCCTCAAACCTTGTACCCTAGATCTCAGCCTTCTGACTAACTAGAATTACAGATGTGAGCCAACAGCACCCACCTTCCAGCTAATTAAGTTGCTTGTGTGAAATAGATATAACAACCTATTCTTGGGGCTAGGAATGTGCGGTAAGTGGTAGAGTGGTTGGCTTGCATGCATGAAGCCTTAGGTTCGATTCCTCAGTACCACATAAACAGAAAAGATCAGAAGTGGCACTGTGTCTCAAGTAGAGTGCTATCCTTGAGCAAAAGAAGCTCAGGGACAGTGCCCAGGCCCTGAGTTCAAGCCCCAGGACTGGCAAAAAAAAATCAACAACAACAAAAAAAAACAATTCTTCATAATGTGTTGGCTAGCTTTAGTTACTTTTCAAATGACTGGCAGGAATAGATCCATTTTGCTATTTATTGGTTTTGCTATAGGGTTTCATTATACAGTTCTATACGACCCAGGCTGACCATGACCCTCCTGTTTTAGCTTCCCAATCTGGGACCCATTCCTTCCCAGACCCATAGTCTGGGACTGAGTCCTTACTGGGGAAGTTGAATTAAGTATGACCCCAGTATTAACCCTGTGATGTGACTTCTTCCTGCCTTGATTCAGCCCAGGACAGCTGCACTGACCTTTACAATATCCAGAGCTTCATTTTTCTGGTACTTTCTCCCTTGCTGGGGATCACCCCAAAACGCCTCCCCCCCAAAATGCCTGGCAGTTGCGCTGTACCTTCAGCTACTTTGACCCCTTTTTATTCCAGATCCAGCTCAAATTTATTTCTCATCCCCGAAAACTCAGCAAGACTATTTTCTTTATGGCAAGTACCAATTTCTGAAAAATACTTAATACTTTCTTCCTGTTTGCCTCTCTCTCTCTCTCTCTCTCTCTCTCTCTCTCTCTCTCTCTCTCCCTCTCCTCTCTCTCTCTCTCTCTCTCTCTCTCTCTCTCTCTCTCTCTCTCTCTCTCTCTCTCTCTCTCTGTGTGAGTGTGTGTGTGTGTGTGTGTGTGTGTGTTGCAACTGGGATCTTTTTGCTCCTGGATGGCACTCTACCACTTGAGTGGCCTCCAGGTCCTGCTTTTAAGACTCGGAATTGCCTGTCCAGTTTGGCTCTGAACAAAGATCTTCAGATCTCAGGCTCCTGAATAGCTAAGCATAAACCACCGCTGTCTAGCTCCTTCCTTCCTTCCTTTTTTTTGCCAGTCCTTGGACTCAGGGCCTGAGCACTGTCCCTGGCTTCTTTGTTGCTCAAGGCTAGCACTCTACCTCTTGAGCCACAGTGCCCACTTCTGACTTTTTCTATATATGTGGTGCTGAGGAATCAAACCCAGGTCGTCATGCATGCTGGGCAAGCACTCTATCACTAGGCCACATTTCCCCCTTCCCCACTTTTGTAAATGCAAGTACTGGGGCTTGGATTCAAGGCCTGCACACTGTCCCTGACTTCTTTTTGCTCAAGGCTAGCACTCTGCCACTTGAGCCCTAGTGCCACTTCTGGCCTTTTTCTATATATGTAGTGCTGAGTAATGGAACCCAGAGCTTCATGTATACAAGGCAAGCACTCTTGCCTCCAGCCCCAGAGCCTCAAGCACTTCCTCAAGGTTTTTTTTGTTTGTTTGTTTTGTTTTGTTTTGTTTTTTTGGCCAGTTCTGGGCCATCAACTCAGGGCCTGAGCACTGTCCCTGGCTTCTTCCCGCTCAAAGGCTAGCACTCTGCCACTTGAGCCACAGCGCCACTTCTGGCCATTTTCTGTATATGTGGTGCTGAGGAATCGAACCCAGGGCCTCATGTATACGAGGCAAGCACTCTTGCCACTAGGCCATATTCCCAGCCCACGCAAGGTTTTTCTTGTAGCTAGGATTCTACAGCTTGAGCCATACTGAAGGGGGGAATGAAGAGTTAAAAGTAAACCCTATTTTCAGGCAGCCTCCGTTTTGTTGTCTGAGCAAACCCAGGGCAAGATTATTAGGGCCCAGCCGGTCAAGAACTCTAACCGCCTGGGAATGCTTAACTCTAACCGCCCCTAGAATGCCTCGAACCCTGAGCCAATCAGATTTGTACCCGTAATCTTGCTTGCTTAAACACCTGATTGCTGTAACTTTGTCTTTTGCCTTTATAAGCCCTGTGTAATCGCAGCTCGAGGCTGGCTCCTAACCTCCGCTGTGTCGGTGGGTAGGACAAGGCCCGGGCCGAGGCCCCGCTTGAATAAAGTCTTGCCTTGCTATTGCATTTCGGAATGTCTGAGTCTCGGTGGTCTTCTTGGTGGTGGCTTCGCGACTTGGCATAACAATACCTCTACAGCACACTGCTAGTTAATTGGAGGCAGAGCCTCTCAGATTTGTCTGCCCAGGCTGTTTCTGAATCACAGATCTCAGACTCCTGAGCAGCTGGACTATAGGTATGAGCCACCAGCACGCAGCTTACCCCTTTCTAAGCTTCTAAAAAGCTGAAAGTGCCTTATTTCATCAGCTTGTTCAAATTAAAAGTAACCTAATAAAAATGAGTAAATGGTTAAAAATTGAAAAATGCAGAATATTTGAGAGGCTATGTTCATTCTAATTCATGTGATTCTGCATCTGGAATTACCCATCAGGCCAATCTATTACCAAGAAAAGTATTTAAAACAATAGGGAACATTTTAGTGGACATTTTCTCTGGTCCAGATACTAGTTGAAGTTTTACAAGTAATTAAAACTGGAGTATGTCATTGTTAGTTTTGTTCTGCTAGTCCTAGGGCTTGAACTCTGGGCCCAGGTGCTGTCCCTGAGCTTATTTCACTTGAAGCTAGAGTTCTACCACTTGAGCCACAGCACTTCCAGCTTTTTCTGAGTAGTTTATTTGCGATAAGAGTCTCACAGTGGGGCTGGGAATATGGCCTAGTGGCAAGAGTGCTTGCCTCATATACATAAAGCCCTGGGTTCGAATCCTCAGCACCACATATATAGAAAAGGCCAGAAGTGGCACTAGGGCTCAAGTGGCAGAGTGGTAGCCTTGAGCAAAAAGAAGCCAGGGACAGTGCCCAGGCCCTGAGTTCAAGCCCCAGGACTGGCAAAGAAAACAAAAACAAAGAGTCTCACAGACTTTCCTGCCCAGGCTGGTTTCAAACCGTGATCCTCAGGTCCTTCTAAGTAGCTATGATTACAGGCGCAAGGCACTGTTGCTTGGCTAAAGCTGAAGTTTTACAATTATTACTTAGTCCTCACAATTACCCTATAACACATTGCTTTTTTACAGATGAAGAGGCTGAATCACTGAATGACAAACAGGTTATATGACTTACATGACACCACATTTCTCAGAATTGGCGAGCTTCCACTTGTGGCCAAGTTATATTTGCTCCTTAAAGTAATAGTAAGTGTTTGCATACAAACACTTTATATGCAGTGATTATGGAATCATACTTAAAACAATCCTATCATTAGATTATGTTTCTAGGAACTTTAAGCCTTCTGATGAAGTTTTAAAAATATTTCTTGAGGCCAGGTGCCAGGGGCTCACACCTGTTATCCTAACTACTTGGGAATCAGCAATCAGGAGGATCACAGTTTGAGATCAGCCTACACAAAAATTTGCAACACCCCCCAAAATTTGTTTTTGTTTTTTGCCAGTCCTGGGGCTTGAACTCAGGACCTGAGCACTGTCACTGGCTTCTTTTTGCTCAAGGCTAGCACTCTGCCACTTGAGCCACAGTGCCACTTCTGGCCATTTTCTATATATGTGGTGCTGAGGAATCGAACCCAGGGCTTCATGTATATGAGGCGAGCACTTTACCAATAGGCTATATTCCCAGCCCCACCCCCCAAAATTTGCATCACCTCATCTCAACCAATAGCTGGGCATAGTGGTATGTAACTGTCATCCTAGCTACTTAGGGGGAAGAGGTGAGGAGGAGCAAAACCAGGCCAGCTTAGGCCATACCACAGAAAGAAAGAAAAGGAAAGAAGGAAGGAAGGAGAGAAAGAGAAGAAAAGAAAAGTGAAAGCTGGTCATGTTTACCGGGTCCTGTAGTCATAACACTTAAGAAGCTAAGGCAGAAGTTGAGTTTGAGGCCAGTATGGGCTATAGAGTGAAACCTGTCCCCCAAAATAAAAAAATGTATGCCAGGTACCATTGGCTCATACCTGTAATCCTAGTCACTAGGGAAGCTGAGATTAGAAGGATTGAATTTACAGGAAAGCCTGGGCAAAAAGAAACAATCATGAGAACCCTTCTCAACCAACAGCTGCGTGTGTTGTCACACACCTGTCATACTAGTTACATGGTAGACTGAGATTGGGAGAATTGCTGTTGTAGGCAGAACAATCTGTGAAATTCATCTCAACAGAAAAAAAATCTGGGCATGATGATATGCACTTGTTATTCCAGTTATGGAGGGAAGCATAATCAGGAGGTTCAGGCTGTCCCAAGCAAAACGTGAGACTATATAAAAATTAACCAGAGCAGGAAACCTGCTAGTGACTCACACCTGTAATTATAGCCGCTCAGAAGACTGAGATCTAAAGACTGAGGTTCCAAGCCAGTTAACCACCAAAAAGCCAGAAGTGGAACTGTGGCTCAAGTAGTTTCCGTGCTCTGACTTGAAGTCCCAGGATGGCGCACGCGCACACACACACACACACACACACACACACACACACAAAATATATAGCCAGGGCTGGGGATATGGCCTAGTGGCAAGAGTGCTTGCCTCGTATACATGAAGCCCTGGGTTCAATTCACCAGCACCACATATACAGAAAATGGCCAGAAGTGGTGCTGTGGCTCAAGAGGCAGAGTGCTAGCCTTGAGCAAATAGAAGCCATGGACAGTGCTCAGGCCCTGAGTCCAAAGTCCGGGACTGGCCAAAAACAAAAACAAAATATAGCCAGATGCTGGTGACTTATGTCTATAATCCTACATACTCAGGAAGCTGAGATCTGAGGATTACAGCTTGAAGCCAGCCTGGGCAAGAAAGTCCACAAGACTCTTAGCTCCAATTAACTACCAAAAAGCCAAAAGTGGAACTGTGGTTCAAAGTGGTACAGCATTACCCTTGACCAAAATATCTCAGGGACAGTGCTTATACCCTGAGTTCAAGCTCCAGGACCAACAGAAGGGGTGGCACTTTGTCTATGTGGGATTATAAGTGCTTGTGAGAATACTGATCACAGTAGCATTTGTGATGAATGAAGAACTTCACAAGAAATCCAGCATTGGTCATAAATAGGGGCCAGTTAATTAGAATGCTGCCCTTGAACTCCCACACCTTCAGAATTCCTCATCTGTAAACAAAGATAGTAATAGGGCCCACAATATTCCTATTAAGATTAAATGTGGCTTAGTGGTAGATTGCTTGCCTAGCATGCATGAAGCCCTGGGAACGATTCCTCAGTACTACATAAACAGAAAAAGCTAGAAGTGGCACTGAGGCTTAAGTGGTAGAGTGCTAGCCTTGAGCAAAAGAAGCTTAGAGAGTGGCCCTGAGTTCAAACCTCAGGACTGGCAAAAAAAGAGATTATTTTAATACATATAAGCACTTAGTCTAATAGATGTTTGTGGTTTCATTGAGGTTGCATATTTGTGCAGTGAAATACAGTTTATTCTTTAGCAGCTGTATCTAAAAGGGTATTTAACATGAGAACAAACTGATCATTTGTTATAGGAACAAGGAAAGTGCTAAGTTAGCAACTCAGGGTGAACTTTTTCTTTCTTTTTTTGGGGGGGGGGATTTGAATTGACTTGATTATTCTGTAAATGTGAATTTTATTTTTTGTCAGTCGTGGTGGGGCTTGAACTCTGGGCCTGGGCGCTGTTCCTGAGCTCTTTAGCTCAAGGCTAGCACTCTACCACTTGAACCACAGCTCCATTTCCGGATTTCTAGTGGTTAATTGGAGATAAGATTCTCACTGTCTTTCCTGCCCGGCTGGCTTTGAACTTCAATCCTCATATCTCAGTCTCTTGAGTATCTAGGATTACAGGCGTGAGTCACCAGCACGGGCTTTAAATTTGAATTTTACAAAGCCCTTTACAAGGGGCTGGGAATGTGGCTTAGCAGTAGGGTGCTTGCCTAGCATGCACGAAGCCCTGGGTTTGATTCCTCAGCAACCTGTAAACAGAAAAAGCCGAAAGTGGCACTGTGGCTCAAGTGGTTGAGTGCTAGCCTTGACCAAAAGGAAGCCAGGGTTCAAGCCCCAGGACTGGCAAAAGAACAAAGCACTTTACGTCCTTTTGCATGTCCTGTGCTTCCACCTTAAGTGATCTGAGCACACGCACTCAAAGCTAGGTTTCCCTGATGGCTGCGGATTTTGCTGCTCTTAGCTATTGATACAATGTTGTCTGCCATAGCTACTAAGTAACAGTTTTGTCTCTATGGGTCACAACACAGAAAGGGAGTGACAGAAAGGAGTGAGGACACTGGAAGGACAAAACAAAGGCTTCCTCAAAAAAAGGGGGGGGGGGGGCTGGGGATATGGCCTGGTGGCAAGAGTGCTTGCCTCGTATACTTGAAGCCCTGGGTTCGATTCCCCAGCACCACATATACAGAAAATGGCCAGAAGTGGCGCTGTGACTCAAGTGGCAGAGTGCTAGCCTTGAGCAAAAAGAAGCCAGGGACAGTGCTCAGGCCCTGAGTCCAAGGCCCAGGACTGGCAAAAAAAAAAAAAAAAAAAGAAAGCTAGCATTGGTGGCAGAATCTAACTCAGTGGTTCTGTGAAGCCCTCCTTTACCAACAGGAAGTTTATTTTATTAACTTATTTTTTTAGCAGTTATGAGTTACAGTATTACTTTAACCCCTAGACAGATCCTTTAAAACAACCATTGCCTTGTAAATCTCTTTTCTCCAAACATCCTGTCGACAGAATGGTTTTTTTTTTCCTAAGCTACTACTTGTCCCCTAACTATTTTTGCTCAAGGCTAACATTGTACCACTTGACTCATACCTCCAAGTCAAAGTTTTAGGTGGTTAATTGGAAATAAGAGCCCAGGTTGGGTTGCAGCAAAGATCATCATATCTTGAGTAGCTAGGATTACAGGCACTAGCCACTGACACCTGGCCACAGTGACATATGTTTGTTAAAATACAGAAAAGGGTTAATATATTTTTGAATGTCTCATTTAAGAAGGCTCAAAAACATTGTTTAATTAAATGAATTTATTACAAAACAAATTGGTGACAATTTATGAGAACAAATTTTCACGTTACTCAGTTGATATTAAAATACAAACAGTATAACAATTACACTTTCAATTTCAACCTAGTAAGCTGTGTTTATCCTCATGAAGTTAAGGTGAACAGTTTAAAGCCAGCTGGGAGGCAAGAGGATCATGAGTTGGTCAGTTTAGGCTATGAGATGCAGCTTTCAATTTGTTTAAATTAAAAAAAAAAAAGATTCAGAGAGCTTCCTTAGGTCCAAACTTCAAAGTTGGTTTGGCCTAATTTTATTTTCTGCCCTTAGAGACTTAAGCCTCATGCTCTCTGGAGCATCCAAGTCAAAACACTCCCAATCCACTGATACCCGCCCCTCCCGCCCCCCAATCCAGGCACACACAGGCTAGCTTTTCTCATAATGGTATCCAGAGGCCCATTAGTCATTCTAAGAACAGCTTTCTAAAGATCTCTGCCTGTATGATTGATTTATTCTAGTTTTCCAGTTTTGCTCTGTCAATTTTATGCAGCTAAGAAGGGAACTAAATCACTCTTTAACAAGAAAGTCAGATTTCTGAATTCTAGTGAATGATTACAAGTTCTATTTCTGATTTCTAGTGGATGATTTTGCAGACTCACTCCAGTCCCTATGATCTCAGCACATTATCCCTGTATAGACATACAAAAAGTGCCATACGGGGGTGGGTAGAACTCAAGGGGTGGAGCCTCAGTCCTTGTGCCGGAAGCTACTGTCCCTTAGTGCGCCTGCGAGACTCCCACGCCCAGGGAAAGGTTCCTATCGATTTGTTCTGGGCTCGGCAGCTCTTTTTGGTAGCAGGCAGCCATCTTACCTGGAGCCTGAGAAAGGGAGAAGAGAGACAGAAGGAACGGGTGACACTGGTCTCAGGGCCGCCCTGGGGGCCTCAAGAGCCGGAGGCAGCCCCAGAGGTGGTCCTCGGTCCTAGACTAAGCTCTTGGACCCAAGAAGGGAAGGCGGAGGGCGGCTGTGGCAAGCTGGGTGGGAAATGTCAAGCAAGAATTGCTGGGCGGGGGACTCACGTTGCCATGGAGACCGGGAAGGGGCGGGGTCAAGTCTGAATAGCTGCTGTGAGTCACTGGGGCGCTGCCCAGGAAGGAAAGGGCTGGGGTGATGACCATGGTGACAGTATTATGGGGATTTCGCGACATCTCGGGTCTGGAGGGACTCAGTGTCAATAGCAACAGTCACCTGGCAGACAGGGTGGAACTAGATGCCTTTTCTTGGGATGCTGACATTCCAAGCCCTTGTCCTGCAGGCTCCCGCAGGCGGACACGCCAGAAGAGGAAGCCGGGGAATGGCCGCTGTGTGGCAGCAAGTCTTAGCAGTGGACGCGAGGTGAGGTGTGGGGTTTGAGCGGAACTTACTATGGTGCATGCGTAATGGCGATAGCTGAGACTGGGCGGAGAATTTACCTTGTGTGGCTGCCTGGGCATGCCTGAAGTGAGCTTGCAAACACCAAGAGAGATTGGCGGGGTTCAGAGAAGGGGAAATGTGGTTAAGTATGTGCATGCATAAAGTCTGTTTGGAAGGGGGAAATGGAGCCCAGGTTGCTGACTTCCAAGACCCTCATTGCTGGCCACCTTCCCTGATTCTCAACGTTACTACCCCAGTGTGATCCGTATCACCACCCTGCATTAACTCTTATCATTATGACACACTAGCCTCCATTGCTACACCAGTGTTCTACCATCGTGCTAGACTCCTCTCAGCTGTTACTGATGGCCCTGACTGGATTGCTTGGCCAGCCCCAACATAGTTGCCGACTGAGGGCTGGGAATATGGCCTAGTGGCAAGAGTGCTGGCCTCATATACATGAAGTCCTGGGTTCGATTCCCCAGCACCACATATATAGAAAATGGCCAGAAGTGGCGCTGTGGCAGAGTGCTAGCCTTGAGCAAAAAGGAGCCTGGGACAGTGCTCAGGCCCCGAGTCCAAGGCCCCAGGACTGGCAAAAAACAAAACAAACAGAGTTGCCGACTGAGACTGACTCAGTGGTCTTCATTATTAATGTTTCTCCATGCCTATTATTACTGTAAACCAACCCTATCACAGTATCTATTGCCACTTGATCAGTCTGGCCATCTTGTCCCCAGCTGACTGAGTCTCTGTATCCCATGCCTGCTGCCCACCCTGCTTCCTGACCTCACAGGTACAACGCCTACCGCACACCAACGTTTCCACAGTTTCGGACCCAGTATATTCGCCGGCGCAGCCAGTTGCTGCGGGAGAATGCCAAGGCTGGGCACCCCCCAGCATTGCGCCGGCAGTACCTGAGGCTACGGGGCCAGCTGTTGGGCCAGCGGTACGGACCTCTCTCTGAACCAGGCAGTGCTCGAGCCTATAGCAACAGCATCATTCGTAGCAGCCGCACCACCCTTGACCGAATGGAGGTGAGCTTCTGGGCACACTACCTACCTCTCTAGGTTACCACAGACTTGTCAAGCACCTGCAGCAGTGAATGAGGCACTGTTCTAGGCTGTTAGGGTCAGCAGAGTCTAGAGATAGTATACTAACTTAGCCAATAAACATGATTGACAATAAATGAAACAAACGTGGTAAACATACAGCAATCCAGATAAACTACCATGCTGTAGTGATGGAAAAATAAAGTGGACTTGAGAGATGAGAAAGGACTAGCATTTAGGGGATAGGAATGTGGCTTAGTGGTAGAGTGCTTGCCTAGCATGCATGTAGCCCTGGGTTCAATTCTTCAGTACCACATACACAGAAAAAGCCAGAACGTGACACAAGTGGTAGAGTGCGAGCCTTAAGCAAAAGAAGCTCAGGGACAGTGCCCAGGCCCTGAGTTCAAGTCTCAGGACTGGAAAAAAAGGAAAGAAAAGAAAGAAGAAAGAAAAAAAGTCAGATGGACTAGGATTTAGTATGGGAGATGTGGCTTATTGACAGAATGCTTGTCTAGTATGCATGAGGCACTGGGTTATATCCCCAGCACCACACACAAACACATATATAGAAGAACTAGGCTGAGTGAAAAAGGTAAGCTATTTGGGGGAGGGGTACCATTACTGGGGATTGAACTCAGAGCTATGAACCATTCCTTTAGTTTTGTTGCTTAAGGCTGGCACACTATGTCTTGAACCACACATCTACTTTGGCTTTTTGTTGGCTAATTGGAGAGAAGAGTCTCTTAGACTTTCCTGCCTGGGCTGATTTTGAGCCTTGATCCTCAGATCTCAGCCTCCTGTATAGCTAGTATTATAGGTGTGAGCCACTGGTACTTGGCTGGAAAGCTATGTTTTCTGGAATGATTAGTGAAGATCCCTCAAACAAGGTGATAACTAAAACATAAATGAAGCGAGACTGAGAGTAGAGAAAGAAAGTGGGCACTGGTGGCTCTCACACCCATATACTTAGGAGGCTGTGAACTGAGGATCTCAGTTCAGAATCAGCCTGGGCAGGAAAGTCCGTGAGACTCTTATCTCCAGTTAACCACCAAAAAGCCAGAAGTAGAACTATAACTTAAGTGGTAGAGCACTAGCCTTGAGCAAAAAAAGCTCAGGACAGCACCCAGGCCCTGAGTTCAAGCCCCAGGACTGGCATGCACGCACACACACACACACACACACACACACACACACACACACACACACACACCTCTCATTCTCAGTGCAGAAAACTTGCACTGAGGATGAGAAGGTAGAAGCAGGCACTAGAGTAAAAGTCCTGCCACAATGCAAAGTAAGGGCATAGAATACATATGTTTTTTAAGCCTATTTTTTTTGTCGGTCCTGGGGCTTGAACTCTGGGCCTCAGTGCTGTTCCTGAGCTCTTCAGCTCAAGTTTAGTGCTCTACCAATTAAGCCACAGTGCCACTTCTGGTTTTCTGGTGTTTAGTTGGAGATAAGAGTCTCATGGACTTTCCTGCTGAAGCTTGGCATTGAACCGCAATCCTCAGATCTCAGCCTCCTGAGTAGCTCGGATTATAGGTGTGAGCCACTGGCTCCCAGCCTTAAAAAACACTCATTTTTTGTTACCTTTTGAGGCTCCAGACCTTAGTAGTTCTTCCTCTTTTTTTGCCAGTCCTGAAGCTTGAACTCCTGGTCTGGGTGATATCTCTGGGCTCCTTTTGCTCAAGACTAGCACTCTACCACTTGAACCACAGTGCCACTTCTGACCTTTTCTGTTTATGTGGGACTGAGGAATCAAACCCAGGGCTTCATGCATGCTAGGCAAGCACTCTACCACTAAGCCACATTCCCAGCCCCCTCAGAGGCTATCTTTAAGAAACACTAACCCAGATCCTCTGTTTACAGGACTTTGAAGATGATCCTAGAGCCTTGGGGGCTCGAGGGCATCGCCGTTCTGTTAGCCGTGGCTCCTACCAGTTGCAGGCGCAGATGAACCGTGCAGTCTATGAGGACAGGTATACATTACAGGCAGCCAAGGAATAGGGGCTCAGGAGGAGGAGAAGGACCCTGGGACATGGCAGGCTAAATAACTCTATCTACCTTCTAACTTTCTTTGGGATCCAGGCCTCCTGGCAGTGTTGTTCCCACATCAGTGGCAGAAGCAAGTCGGGCCATGGCTGGAGACACATCGCTGAGTGAGAACTATGCCTTTGCAGGCATGTACCATGTCTTTGACCAGCACGTGGATGAAGCAGGTGAGCCAGTGTATGGGTGGTGGGTTCTGTCACCAAAAGTTTGTCCAAACAACCAAAGCATTCTTTTCCAGAATGCAAGGCCTCTGGCACCACGCCTCTGAAGGAGGACTTACCACCCATAAAGCCTTTGGCAAACTCAATAGCCCTCTGCAAAGTGGTCTACAAATCTTGGTGCTTTCTCACTGGGAAGGGCCTCAGAAACTCAAGGGAGCCCTTCACAGGAGGCTGCCTGGGTTCGTGAGTCACTTGGAAGAGCTCAAAGCCTATGCTGATGCTAACTCCCTTGCAGAGGGCCAAGTGGGCTGCAAACTGTCAAAGGTTTTATAAGCTGCTGTGACCTTTGATGGTCAAGTGCTCATTCAGCCAGTAGGAGCTTTTTTGAATTGCAGAACTTTTGCAATCAGCAAAGTGCCTGCTGAGATTTAGAGAGCATGTTGGCAGAGGGCCTCCTGAGGTCACCACTGCTTTTGTCAGCCAAGGAAAGCCCTTTTTCTGAGGCCACCATTCCTTGTGCAGTGGGGTCCCAGCCCCCTGTACACACCTCGGAGCCTTTTATAAACCAAAAGTGCCCAACGAGTGTGCTGACTTCCCACAAATGGCTCCTTGGCATTGCAGTCCCAAGGGTGCGCTTCGCCAATGATGACCGGCACCGCCTGGCCTGCTGCTCACTGGATGGCAGCATCTCCCTATGCCAGCTGGTGCCTGCCCCACCTACTGTGCTCCGAGTGTTGCGGGGCCATACCCGCGGTGTCTCCGACTTCGCCTGGTCCCTCTCCAATGACATCCTCGTGTCCACCTCTCTCGATGCCACCATGCGCATCTGGGCCTCCGAGGACGGCCGCTGCATCCGGGAGATCCCTGACCCCGATGGCGCCGAACTGCTGTCCTGCACCTTCCAGCCCGTCAACAACAACCTCACTGTGGTCAGGCTCCAGGGTGCCCGCGCACCAAGGGCGGGCATGCTAGGTCCAGAGGGCTGTCTGAGGGTATTAGAGGATAAGATCTAAGATACCCCTTCCCCCGGTCTCATCCTAGAAGCCTTCCTGTGGCCAGGCTTGAAGGGAAACAGGCCAGAGAATAGGGAGATGCAATTCTTGGTCTGGAATAGCCTTATTATGGTAGCCTCTAGGGAGGACCAAGCTGAAATGGGGCCTGAGCCCTGGGATCCTTCTGATTCCATCAGTCCAAGTCCAGCTCTTTTCTACCTTCAGGGGCTGTCAACAGCAACCCCATTGTGATCAGACTCCAGGATAGACTGGTCAGAGGGCAGGGGAAGGATATGGAAAGTATTCCATGGCATGGAGCAGTCAGAGCACAAGGGAGCTGCAATGATACTTCAGGCCTGGAAGAGCCCTGTGGCTTTCAGCAAGGCCAAGGGGAAACATTATGGCTCTGAGACCCTGATCATCCCATGAGCAGCTGCCTTCCTCTGGATAGATTGAAAGAGGGGCTAGCTAGAGAGCAGGAATATATATAGTCTCCCTACCCCACCCACTGTAGTCAGACTTGAGGAGGGACTGCTTGAGCTTGAGTTGATGGTGAATACATTCATCCCACAGGTGGGGAATGCCAAGCATAACATACATGTCATGAACATCTCCACGGGCAAGAAAGTAAAAGGTGGCTCCAGCAAGCTGACAGGTCGTGTCCTCGCTCTGTCTTTTGATGCTCCTGGCCGTCTGCTCTGGGCAGGTGATGACCGTGGCAGTGTCTTCTCCTTCCTCTTCGATATGGCCACAGGTAGGCAGGTCACAGACTGGCATCGTTGGGTAGTTCTTCCTCTATCCTCCCAAGACTCAGCTTTCACCCTCATTTTTCCCTGCAGGGAAACTAACCAAGGCCAAGCGTTTGGTGGTACATGAGGGCAGTCCAGTAACCAGCATCTCTGCTCGCTCCTGGGTCAGTCGTGAGGCCCGGGATCCCTCACTTCTCATCAACGCTTGCCTCAGCAAACTGCTGCTCTACAGGTGGGCCCATCCCCCATCAGGAGGACCTCCTGGGAAGGAAGGGCTGGCCTCTTCCATCAGCCTGGGATAAAAGCCCATCTCCCACATCAGAATAATTTCACTGAGGCTAGAGGCTGGCACTCCTTATGATATGATAACAATAGGACCTGGTATGGAGCTCAGTAGTAGAGGACTTGCCTAGCAATGGACAGGCCCTGGCTTCCATCTCAGTGCTGCAAAAGAAAAAATTAATGATAACAATAATAGTAATAGTGACAGCAGCAGTAACACAATATGATTATGTGTGTGGCCTACAATATGTGGTGTACACAGTATGATAATGTCAGTATAGCAACAGTAATAACAGCGATAGGAAGTACCTGTACCACAACTGCTGTGGCTAGGCCCTATTCAAAGCTTTCTGCATATTTCCTTATTTAGTCCTCACACTGGCCTGTGATGTAGGTACTATCATTGTCTCCGTGTGTGTGTGTGTGTGTGTGTGTGTGTGTGTGTGTGTGTACTGGGACTTGAACTCAGAGCCTCATACTCTTCCTTTTATTTTTGCTGGTTAATTGGAGATCAGTCTCATGGTTGTCTTCCCCAGCTGGCTTTGAACCATTATTCTCCTATCTCATCCTCTTGAGTAGCTAGGATTGTAGGTATGAGCCACTGGCACTCAGCTTCAATATCTCCATCTTAAAGTTTGACAAAATGAGGCATAAAATACAGGGCCCTAGATTCATTAAACACACACACACACACACACACACACACACACACACACACACACACACACACACTCCAACTAGCCCTTTTCCCTTAGAACAGAGGCTTATTTTTCTTCCATCCATCCATCTGGCTGGCTGGCCTGGCCTATCTCTATCTATCTATTTTTTTTTTTTGCCAGTCCTGGGGCTTGGACTCAGGGCCTGAGCACTGTCCCTGGCTTCTCTTTGCTCAAGGCTAGCACTCTGCCATGTGAGCCACACCGCCACTTCTGGCCATTTTCTATATATGTGGTGCTGGGGAATCGAACCCAGGGCTTCATGTATACGAGTCAAGCACTCTTGCCACTAGGCTATATTCCCAGCCCCCTATCTACCTATTTTTGTGCCAAGTCTGGAGCATAAACTCAGACCTATCACTCTTGCTTATCATTTTCTATTTCTGTCTGGTTTTATTATCACTTAAGTCTTGCCTCCAGTTTGGCTTTTTGTTACAGTTTGTTTTTTCCCAAGACCGAGACTCTCATTATTTGATGCTTTTCCTCATTGGCTGGCATTCTACCCCATGAGTTAAGCCTCCAACCCAGTCCAGCTTTTTTTCTGAGATAGAATCTCACAGATTTGGGCTGGGAATGTGGTTTAGTGGTAGAGTGCTTGCCTAGCATTCATGAAGCCCTGGATTCAATTCCTTAGTACCACATAAAAAGAAAAAGCTGGAAGTAGCACTGTGACTTAAGTGGTAGATTACTAGCCTTGAGCAAAAAGAAGTTCAGAGACAGTGCCCAGGCCCTGAGATCAAGGTCCAGGACACACACACACACACACACACACACACACACACACACAAATATTACATATTTTTCTATGAGGACAGGCTTTGAGCCTCACATTTCTGCATCCTATAGCTAAGATTATAGACTTGAGCCACTAGAACTCATCTGTCATGTTACCCAAGTGCATCTCTCAGTCCAGCAGTGAACTGGAATGACCTAAAGCACTTACCATGTCCAAAGATGGATGTGGTCATGCATGCGTGAAATCCCAGAATTGAGGGAAGGCTAAGGCAGTAAGATTTTGCATTTGAGGCCAGGTTGGGATTGAAAATGAGACTCTCTCTCTCAAAAAAAATGTCAATCCAGGTGCTGATGGCTCATGCCTGTTAATCTCACTATTCAGGAGGCTGAGGTCTGAGAATCACAGCTTGAAGCCAGCCCAGGGGGAAAAAAAGACCATGAGACTCCTCTCTCCAATAAACTAATCAGGCTGGGAATATGGCCTAGTGGTAAAGTGCTCGCCTCATATACATGACACTCTGGGTTCGATTCCTCAGCACCACATATATAGAAAAAGCCAGAAGTGGCGCTGTGGCTCAAGTGGTAGAGTGCTAGCCTTGAGCAAAAAGAAGCCAGGGACAGTGCTCAGACCCTGAGTTCAAGCCCCAGGACTGGCAAAACAAAACAAAACTAAACAAACAATAAACTACTCAGAAAAAGCTGGAAATAGAGCTGTGGCTCAAGTGGTACAGCATTAGCCTTAAGCACAAAGAGGCTCAGGGACAATATCCAGGCCCTGATTTCAAGCCCCAGGACTGGAAAAAATTTTTTTTTCTTTCTGGTGATACTTGACTTTTGAACTCAAGGGGCCTTGCACTTGATCAGCCAGCATTTTGCCAGTTAAGCCACACTTTAGCTTTCTTTTCAACATTTTAATTTTGTATGTAGAAATCTTTATTCCCATTTCTGGTGTGAGGAGGAGAAAATGTTTTCACACATACACACACACACACACACACACACACAATTTCTCTCAACTTTGTCTTGTTATACTAAAATAAATCCTTGCTAAAACTTCAAATCCTTCGTTGGGCACTGGTGGCTCACACTTGTAATCCTAGCTACTCAAGAGGCTGAGATCTGAGGATCCCAGTTCAAAACCAGCCCAAGTAGGAAACTTTGTGAGTTACTTATCTTCAGCTAATCTAACAAAAAGCAAGAAGTGGAGGTATGGTTCAAATGGTAGAGCACCAGCCTTGAGCAAAAAAAGGACAGCCCCGGGTGCTGAGTTTAAGCCCCAATAGCAACATACAAAAATAAATAGAAAACTAGATTTTGTCCTGGAGCTGGGGCAGAGCCTGACTCACTCTTTCACCTTCTCCTCAGGGTGGTTGACAACGAGGGAACCCTGCAGCTAAAGAGAAGCTTCCCCATTGAGCAGAGCTCGCACCCTGTGCGTAGCATCTTCTGCCCTCTCATGTCCTTCCGCCAGGGAGCCTGTGTGGGTGAGTCCCAGAGGGACAGGGACCTGGGCATCTGGGGAATGGTAGGGACCAGGTAAGCTGCCAATGTGGCTCAGATATCACAACATTCTGATGCCATGACTTCCTGGTCCTTGTGTCTTCTCATGGCCTAACAGCCTCATGCTGGGACTTCCAGTTCCAATCATTTTAGACCCAAAGTCCCAAACCCACTGGGCACATCAGAGCCTGCAACAGAGATCTGACACCTTACATGTAGAGCCAAATGATCTCCCACTTGGGGATGGGCCCCTCAGACCTCAAGGCATGCTGGGACCTCACACCTCTCACACTGAGCTGAGTTCACACCCAGGATCCCAGTAGCCTCCTGATGGCCTTTCCCTCTTGCCCACACAGTGACAGGCAGTGAAGACATGTGCGTGCACTTCTTTGATGTGGAGCGAGCAGCCAAGGCTGCAGTCAACAAGCTGCAGGGCCACAGTGCGCCTGTGCTTGATGTCAGCTTCAACTGTGATGAGAGTCTACTTGCCTCCAGTGACGCCAGTGGCATGGTCATCGTTTGGAGGCGGGAGCAAAAGTAGGGTCTTGTCAGCCCTGCCCTCCCCACTGTCCCATCACTCTCACTTCTTCCTCCCTCCCTCCCCCTTCCATCCTTGTCCTGTAAATAAAGCTGTGCTTATGGTGAGGGCCAGTTCCCAGGTCTGCCAGGAAGTGGCCTCAAGGGAACTCTGGGACCCATAGGTAAACAGAGGCCCCATCCTCATTCATGCAGTGATGTGTTCATTCAGCAAGCACTTCCTGGGTACCTCCTGTCACAGTGTTTCCCAGAGCCATGCATTCAGCAGACACACTGAGCACTGATGGTATGCCAGGAACTATTTTAGCTGGGGACATAGCTGTAACCTAAACTGACAGAAATCCTTACCTTTGTGGGCCGGCACACCACACAATAGAAAAAGTCCCCAACTTAGGGTGATACAACGTACAATTTTTCAACATTCTGATTTTTTGACTTTCTAATGGTGCAATAGTGTATCCATGTAGCTAGTCTGTTTTGTTTTTCACTTTCAGTGTAGTATTTGATACATGACATGAACTAGTCAACACTTCCTTATAAAATAGACTTTGTGTTACATAACTGCCCAGCCGAATGCTAATGTTAAGTGTTCTTGGGCATGTTTAAAGCAGGCTAGGCCATGCTAGGGTGTTTGGTAGCTTGGATATACGAAATACATTTTTAACTTAAGGTATTTTTAACTTCAGATAGGTTTATTGGGATGTAACCCTGTCATAAGTCAAGGCCAATAGTAATGATAATAGACTAGCTAAAGATGTAGCAAGGAAGGGAGGTGAATTATAGGAGTAGGGTTGGGCTCTTTTGATGATGTCATCAAGGGAAGACATTCCTGACAGAGTGGCACTGAGACAAGGGCTTGAGTGAAATAAGAAGGAAGCTATAGTGTGACAGGGAGAAGAACCTTCAACACAGAGAAAATCTAGTGCATAGGCATTGAGGGAAGAATATTTTCGAAGGATCCTTGTACAGGCCAGAGCATGGCTGGCTTACAGTGTAATAGATAACCAGATGAGAAGGGCCAGGTGCTGTAGGGCTTTTTGGGCCATGCTGAGGATCTTGGCTTTTTTTCCTGAGGGAGGGAGGAGGGTGGTAGTACAGGAGTTAGGGGAGGAAAAAATATTGAAGTCTACTCTAGGGATTTCATGATATTATATTGTAAGACTCAGGAGGACTAAGACTTCTAGATTCCCAACAGAGTCATTTCTATGTATCCAGCCCCACACTTGCCAATGCACTGGGATGATTCCCCAAAGCAGGAAGCAGAGGTGTCAAGTTTTTGGAGTGCCATGCCAGTATGGGGGCAGTGATAGTCCCTGAGGCTGAGCTAGGGCTCCTTCTATGGGGTAGAGGCAATGGGGAAATCTCTCAAGACCACCCTTATCTCCTCCCATGTCCACTCAGGGCCAAAATTCCAGCCCTGGAATGGATCAGAGACAAAGGAATGTTCATTATTGGAGGGGATTTCCAAGTGAGGAGAGATTACTCGGATATTGTTATCCAAATCCCTTGTCAGCCAGAATTACCAGGAAATATCAAAGAAATTCTCACTCCAGCTCCTCCCAAGTCTGCATGCTGCCTCTTATGCATCAGTTTCAACGAACACCTTAGGACTTTAGAGTCAGTCTATAGAATTAGATACTCCAACTTGGTGGCCGAAGGTTTCTGAGCAATGGAACTCATATCATCAGTCCCTTTGAGGATGGACATGAATCTCATGTTTGTTCACTCTATTATTTGCTAGTATGGTTACTTGCAGCCCAAAGCATTTCTAACTGGAACTACCCATAGGATCTATTCCATGGTAAGGTAAATGGTGATGACCTAAGTCTATCCGTGAGGTGGATTGTTCATATTTGTGCCAGCATCTCAAAACAAAGCTGAAAGCTCAGGAATGTCTCAAGACTCAGCATATGGTTGCATTCATGGCTGTGATTTAGTATAGCTAAAAGAATCAGTGAAGGGAAATGATGTATGGGACCAAAGGGGGGGCGGGCAAGGGAGATCAGGCACAAGTTCATAAGAGTCCTCTCTTCCTGGACCCATTCAGGATGTGCTCACTTCCCCCATGTACTGTTTGACAGGCATGTAACCAAATTCCACACTCCTGAAAGGAAATCAAGTGTTCAGCATTAACCCCATTGCTTATGTAAGTAGTTTAGACATAGTGAGCTAGTTACTATGGGGAATAGTGGGAATACTTCTGAAATGTAAGTAAATGCTCAGACACCATTCAAAGTCTAGCCTTGAAGAAAGTCTTCCCATGGATAGTTCAGACCTGCATGTTGACTCTTCTCTCCATAGCCTGTAACCCCAGATAGGCAATCACTTTCCTCCAGGGTCTATAGGTAGCAAGAGAATTTGGGGGAACTTAATTTCTTTATGTTGTTTTTTGAGTCTAGATTCAGGATGATTGATCATGAATATTGTTGTGCATGATTTGGGGGGAGGGAGTTCCTCTTTGTGAAATTTCTGAGGTGGCAGAGTTGATCTTAAATTCATCTGGATGATAATTTTCCTGACACCCCAGTCCAAGGGGAAATAAATACTGAGTAAACAATAAAAAGTTAAAACTAGTGTTATTGGTCACACTTGGGCCTCTCTGTTAACTTGACCATCATCACAGTGCCTCTGGTTTCATATCAGACTGAAGCTCTGTTGACCGTTCCACCATGAGTACCTCTCTGGTTCCCCTCCCCCCAATCAGACCTTCATTAACTGGTCCATGCCTTTTAATGATAATACTCTTTTTTTTGCCAGTCCTGGAGCTTGGACTCAGGGCCTGAGCACTGTCCCTGGCTTCTTTTTGCTCAAGGCTAGCACTCTGCCACTTGAGCCATAGCACCACTTCTGGCCGCTTTCTATATATGTGGTGCCGGGGAATTGAACCCTGGGCTTCATGTATTCGAGACAAGCACTCTTGCCACTAGGCCATATTCCCGGCCCCCTGGTCCATGCCTTTTGTCTTACTCTGAACAGCTGAAACAGGCTGTGTGTGTGTGCATGCGTGCATGCACATGTGCACACGTGCCAGTCCTAGAGCTTGAACTCAGGGCCTGCATGCTATCCCTGACCTATTGTGCTCAAAGCTAGAACTCTACTACTTGAGCCACAGCTCTAATTCTGGCTTTGTTTTTTGGAAGTTAATTAGATAAAAGTCTTAATGGATTTTCCAACTGAGCAGGCTCTAAACTGCAATCTCAGATCTCAGCGCTCTGTGTTGCTAGAATTATATGTATAAGTAGGGCTGAAGTGCCATGCTAACACCAACTTTTTAGACTCCAGGCCCAAAGTCCAGAAGTCTCAAATTAGGTCCAACCACTTGCCCCCGTATGTGAAATAGACATAATGGAGGACAGAGAAAGGTTTATTACAAGGCAGTTGTAGGAAGACAGCATTTCAGTACATCTTCAGCCATCTTCAGAGATAGGCTGAATTGGGGTTGGAGTTGTGGTTCAGGTGGTAGAGTGTCAGCCAGTGAGCAAAAGTGTCAGATGCTGAGTTTGAATGCCAGTCGGGGGAGGGGTGGTGGCAAATAAATAGAAAGAATTGGGTACTCTCAGGTACTCTCAGGTCCAAATGTGGCCTGGTTGACCATTAGCTTGGTCTTTGTTCTTAGAGGAGTCTTGGGAAAATGTTGTCAATTTTCCATTGGGGCAAATTATCTGACAGGTGATCTATCTGTTGTGAGTTTCTATCTGTTTGCTGATAAGAAGGCATTGCCCAGCCTGGCACTGGTGGCACACACCTGTAGTTCTAGCTACTCAGGAGGCTGAGGTCTGAGGATCATAGCTCAAAGCCAGCCCCAGGCAGGAATGTCTATGAGACTTTTATCTCCAATTAGCCACCAGAAAACTGGAAGTGGCACTGTGGCTCAAAGTGGCAGAGTGCTAGCCTTGAGCAAAAGAGCTCAAGGACAGTGTCTGGGCCCTGATTTCAAGCCCCAGGACCAACAAAGAAAATAAAAAGGCATCGCCTGTTCAAGGGGCAGTTTTCCTGCCACACAAGATACTTACCAGTGAACCTGGTCTTTCCTGGAACCCAAGGTGATTACGAAGAGACTGCAGCAGAGAATAGCGCAGACCAAGGATACAAAGTTGGGGGACTTTTAGTTCATTCACCACGGCCCATCAATAGCATCTTTTAGCTTGCCTCTTACAGAACCTGTTATTGCTTCATCATTAAAAGCCTCCCCTGGTTTGAAGCTGAAACTGAACCCACTGTTAATTATTCCCCAGCCAGTGAAACAAACCAAAGCTCTCACACCAGAGCTTCTGCACAATAGTCCACCAGCAATTGTCTTCTGCTCTCACACTGAGCTTCAACATTAGCTTCTGTTAATTATTTTGCTCTGGGGCTCTTCAATCCTTACATTTTTTTTTGTGGACAGGGGCAATACTGGGGCTTGAAATTGGGGCCTGGACACTGTCCCTTAGCTTTTTTGCTCAAATCTGGGGCTCTACCACTTGAGCCACACCTCCATTTATGGCTTTTTTTGGTTAATTGGAGATGAGAATTTCATGGACTTTTCTGCTAGAGCTGACTTCAAACCACAGATGTCAGCCTCCTGAGTAGCTAAGATTACATACATTACCCACAAGCACCTAACTCAATCCTGACCTAGGCCTTTATAGTTATTTCACCATCAATATCCTTACTGTGTTGATTCCAGCCTACAACTCTAAACAGTTTGATCATGAATGTCCATACAGTCTAAATTTAAACCTAGGAATATTTGACTATTTGTTTTTACCAGTCCTGAGGCTTGAACTCAGGGCTTGGGCACTGTTCCTGGCTTCTTTTTGTTCAAGGCTAGCACTCTACCACTTGAGCCACAGTGCCACTTCTGGCTTTTTCTATATATGTGGTGCTGAGGAATCAAACCCAGGGCTTCATGTATACAAGGCGAGCACTTTTACCACTAGGCCATATTCCCAGCCCACTATTTGACTATCTTACAGATTCATGGCTTACAGACTCATATCTTACAGACTTATGGCTCAAATGCAAGAGCACTGGCTGTGAACAATGAAGCTAAGTTAGTGCAAAGCTCTGAATTCAAATTTCAGTACCAGAAAGGTACCAGAAAAAAAAGACATTTGCCATAGGAAGTAAAATAAAATTCAAAAATGGAGAAAATATTATGTAAGTTGGGCACTAGTGGCTCATACCTCTAATCCTCGTTATTCAGAATGTTGAGATTTGAGGATCTTGGTTCCAAGACAGACTGGGCAGAAAAGTTCCTGAGACTCTTATCTCCAGTTTACCACCCAAAAGTCAGAGTGGAGCTATAGTTCAAATGGTAGAGTGACAACCTTGAGTGAATAAGTTTAGGGACAGCGCCCAGGCCCTGAGTGTTAGCGCCGGTGCTGGTGCGCATGCATGCACACACACACACACACACACACACACACACACACACACACACACACACACACACACACACTTACCATTACCATCACTGTAGTTTTGTCTGACTTCAGATCTTGTCATTTTTTTTTTTTTTTGGCCAGTCCTGGGGACTGGAATCTGGGCCTGAGCACTGTCCCTGGCTTCATTTTGCTCAAGGCCAGCACTCTGCCACTTGAGCCGCAGCGCCACTTCTGGCCATTTTCTGTATATGTGGTGCTGGGGAATCGAACCCAGGGCCTCATGTATATGAGGCAGGCACTCTTGCCACTAGGCCATATCCCCAGCCCCTCATTTGTTTGTTTTTGTGCTAAGGATAGAACCCAAGATCTTGTGCATGCCAGGCAAGTACTATTCCCCTGAACTCCAGCCTTAGTTCCTGGGCATTTGTTACTGTTTCATCCACCAACCAATACATACCTCAAACACAGGTGTCCATGTGGCTTGGCATCAGACCTGAGCCTTTATTAATGCTTCTACCAGCAGGACCCTTAGCTTTATCTTGAACCTCACTCTCTAGCAGGAAAGTCCCCGTGAAACTCATCTCCAATTAACCACTAAAGCCAGAAGTAGAACTGTATGTACCTCAAGTGGTAAGGAGCTTGCCTTAAGCAAACAAACAATCAAGCGAGAGTGTACAGCCTAAGATCAAGCCCCGGGATGGGAAAAAAGAAAGGAGAGAAAAACTGACACAAAGAGGCAGGTAAGAGTGGGGCTGGGAATATGGCCTAGTGGTGGAGTGCTTGCCTTGCATACATGAAGCCATGGGTTTGATTCCTCAGCACCACATATATAGAAAAACCCAGAAGTGGCGCTGTGGCTCAAGTGGTAGAGTGCTAGCCTTGAGCAAAAAGAAGCCAGGGACAGTCAGTGCTCAGGCCCTGAGTTCAAGCCCCAGGACTGGCAAAAAAAACCCAAAACAAAACCATTTCTGAACTTGCTGTGACTCTGGCCTAACTGCAGCAAACTGGTCTACTAGTTATACTCTTGGGATTCTAGCTCACACTCTAGCCTCTATTGACTATTCCTTTGTAACTGTAGCTTTTCTGATCCTGATCCTTAGGCACTGATCACACAGCATCAGTTGCACCTGGCTCATTCTGAGCTTGAAATTTTGTGAAATATTCTAGCATCAATGCCCCTCTGGTCTCAGCCAAAATGAAAGCTGACTATTCTTTAGCCCAACCTTGAATCTGGGCCTCCGGTTAATACCCCACCACCACTGGCCCTTTATATCCTCGATATTTCACACTTTATCTTGGCACCATCAAGGCATCTTTGGGCTAGCCTTGAATCAAACTCTTAGTTTTACTTCTTCAGAAGTACCCCTGTTTGTTCATAATTCTCACACAGTATCTCAACTGATCCAATGAAAACATAGAGTTTTGGTTACCTATTGCACTGCTGGTGCCTCTCATTTCTGACTTCCAACCCAGGCTTCTCTGCTATTTCTGGGGCTTGAATTCAAGGCCTAGGTTCTGTCCCCGACACTTTTTGCTCAAGGCTGATGCTCTAACCACTTAAGCCATAGCTCTACTTCTGGTTTTCTGGTGGTTAATTGGAGATAGAAGTCTCACAACTTTCCTGCCTGGGCTGGCTTCAAGCCACAATCCTCAAACCTCAGCCTCCTGAATCGCTAGGATTACAGGCGTGAGCCACTGGTCCCTGGCTTCTACTATGAATTGTTAAGCAAGAGTGCAGAAATATTTGTGGAGTTTAAGAGCTATACTGCTGGGCGCCGATGGCTCACACCTGTAATCCTAGCTACTCAAAAGACTAAGATCTGAAAACTGCAATTCAAAGACAACTCAGGCAGAAAGATTTATTGTCAATTTAAGAAAACTACAAGGCTGCTGGGAATATGGCCTAGTGACAAGAGTGCTTACCTCATATACACGAAGCCCTGGGTTCCATTCCTCAGTACCACATATATAGAAAACGGCCAGAAGTGGCGCTGTGGCTCAAGTGGTAGTGTGCTAGCCTTGAGCAAAAAGAAGCCAGGGACAGTGCTCAGGCCCTGAGTCTAAGCCACGGGACTGGCAAAAAAAAAAAAAGACAAAGATAACTACCAGGCTAGGAATGTGGCTTAATGGCAGAGTGCTTGCCTAACATGCATGAAGTCCTGGGTTCGATTCCTCAGTACTACAGAAGCAGAAAAAGCCAGAACTGGCACTGTGGCTCAAGTGGCAGAGTGCTAGCCTTGAGCAAAAAGAAGCCAGGGACAGTGTTCAGGCCTTGAGTTCAAGCCCCAGGACTGGCAAAAAAAAGAAAGAAATTGTGTGACAAATACTTTTTATGGCTTTTTGTGGTACTGGAGCCTCAGGCTTACAAAGTAGACACTCTACCACTTGAGCTACACCTGCAGCCATTGTGATATTCTTTAACAAGAAGAAAGAAAGAGAACAAAAGAGAAAAGAAAGAGGGGAGAAAAGAAAAGAAAAGAGAGCTGGTGCTGGTGGCTCAGGCTTGTAATCCTACCTACTCAGAAAACTGAGATCTGAAGATTGAGATTCAACGCCAGCCTGGACAGAAAAGTCTGTAAGACTCCTATCTCCTGTTAAGCAGCAAAAAAGCAATTGGAAGCCAGGCATCGGTGGCTCATGCCTGTAATCCTAGCTACTCAGAAGGCTGAGATCTGAAAATCACGGTTCAAAGCCAGCCCCAGGGGCTGGGAATATGGCCTAGTGGTGAGAGTGCTTGCCTCATATACATGAAGCCCTGGGTTTGATTCCTCAGCACCACATATATAGAAAAAGCCAGAAGTGGTGCTGTGGCTCAAGTGGTAGTGTGCTAGCCTTGAGCAAAAAGAAGCCAGGGACAGTGCTCAGGCCCTGAGTTCAAGCCCCAGGACTGGCAAAACAAACAAAGCCAGCCCCAGGATGAAAGTCTATGAGACTCTTACCTCCAATTAACCACCAGAAAACTGAAGTGGTGCTGTAGCTCAGGTGGTAGAGCAGTAGCCTTGAGCTGAATTGCTTAGAGATAGTGCCCAGGCCCGGAGTTCAAGCCCCATAACAGACAAAAAAAAGTGGAACTCAAGGGTAGAGTGCCAGCCTTGAGTGGAAAAAGCGAAGTGAGAGTGGAATGTGAGGCTCTGAGTTCAAGCCCTAGTACTGGCATTGAAAGAAAAAATAGGAGGAGGAAGGGAGGGAAAGAAGGAAGGGAGGAAGAATGATGAGGGAGAGTGGGAGAGAAAGAAGGAAGGAAGGAAAGAAAGAAGCCAAGTGCAGGTGGCTCATACCTGTAATCCTAGCTACTCAAGAGGCTGAGATCTGAGGATTTCAGTTCGAAGCCAGCCCAAGCAGAAAGTCCATGAGACCCTTATCTCCAATAAACTATTCAGAAAAAGCTGGAAGTGGCGCTGTGGCTCAAGTAGTAAGTAGAGCACTAGCCTTGAGCACAGAGGCTCAGGGACAGCACCCAGGCCCTGCATTCAAGCCCCAGGCCAGCAAAAAACAGAGAGAGAGAGAGAGAGAGACAGAGAGAGAGACAGAGAGACAGAGAGAGAGACAGAGGCAAGCCAGGTGTTTGTGGCTCACACCTATAATCCTAGCTACTCAGGAGAGTGATAGCTGAGGATGACAGTTCAAAGCCAGCCTCAGCAGAAAAGTCCATGAAACTGTCATCTTTGATTAACCAGCGAAAACCTGGAAGTACAGGTTTTTCTGTACTCCTTCATGTGTTATTTATTTATTTATTTATTTTGGCCAGTCCTGGGCCTTGGACTCAAGGCCTGAGCACTGTCCCTGGCTTCCTTTTGCTCAAGGCTAGCACTCTGCCACTTGAGCCACAGCGCCACTTCTGGCTGTTTTCTGTATATGTGGTGCTGGGGAATCGAACCCAGGGCCTCATGTATACGAGGCAAGCTCTCTTGCCACTAGGCCATATCCCCAGCCCCCTTCATGTGTTTTTTAAAGGGTGATTGTGGGGTTTAAACTCAGGAGTTTGCTTGTTTGGATGGAGCTCTATCACTTGACCCATGCCACCAAACTGCTTTTTTACTGGTTACTTTGGAGATAGTCTTGAAGAATTGTGTACTGCCTGTGCTGCTCTCAAGTCAAGGTCCTCCAGATTTCAGCCCCCTGAAGTAGCAAGGGTTACAGACATGAGCCACTGGTGCCCTGCTTTGTTTTAGTTTTTATTCTTCTGGCTCTAAACCCTTCCTTCCACAGTGCTGGGATAACAGGTATAGACATCAGGCCTAGCTCTGTTTCATGTTTCATCATCTTTTTGTGCCATTCGTGGAGCTTGGACTCAGGAGTCAAGTGCTTTGCTTAGCCTTTTTTGCTCAAGGCTGGCATTCTACCACTTGAACTACACATCCACTTTCAGAATTTTGGTGATTGACTGGAGAGATAAGAGTCTCATTGACTTTTCTGCCTGGTCTAGCTTCAAACTGAGTTTGGCTTCAAACCACAATAATCATTTTAGCCTTCTGAGTAACTAAGATTACAAGTGTGAACTAGTGCCCAGCTTCTTTTTTTTTTTTGGCCAGTCCTGGGGCTTGGACTCAGGGCCTGAGCACTGTCCCTGGCTTCTTTTTGCTCAAGGCTAGCACTCTGCCACCTGAGCCACAGCGCCACTTCTGGCCATTTTCTGTATATGTGGTGCTGGGGAATGGAACCCAGGGCCTCATGTATACGAGGCAAGCACTCTTGCCACTAGGCCATATCCCCAGCCCCCCCCCCCCCCCCCCGCCACTTTTTTTTTTTGAGACAGGGAAATTTGTTGAAAGTAGACTGACCTCGAACTCCTAAAGTCAAGGAATCCTTCTAAATCCAAGTAGCTGAAGCTACAGGCGCATTGCCACGGTATCCTTTGAATTTTTGAGAACTGCTTCTGGATGTAGGCCACAAGGCATTCCCTTCTCACACTCCTTGCTGACTTGTACGTACCTCACAGCCTGAGAGTCATCATTTAGGACACTAGGTGGCAGTATTGATCCGAAAACACTCACCCACTCTCGGACCAAATCCATGTCCTCTCTTCCACCCTTTGGGTATAGGGGGAAAAAAAAATGACAAGGAGCCAGGAAGACTCCAGGTGTGAAGGGTAGGGACAGGAAAACAGGCTGGTTGTTATGGGCTCTGTGGGGATCCATGCTCCCCATTCCCTCAGTTTTGTGTCTTTGAATTGGAAATTCTGCTGAGCTCTAACTCCTAACCCTCAGACCTTATTTGTAGAATTGCTTTTCTGTTCCACCTGAATTTTGGGAGTCAGCACCCAAAGGGGAGGCCAGCTCAGGAAGCAGGCAACCAGTGCTGGTTCCTAAAGGCCTTAGAGAGCACACCCTAGGGCCTCCAGCACCCATCAATCTCTAAGTTTACTTTTTTTTTTTTTTGCCAGTACTGGGTCTTGAACTCAGGGCCTGAGCATTGTCTGGCTTCCTTTTGCTTAAGGCTAGTACTCTACCACTTGAGCCATAGCATCACTTCCAGCTTTTCCTGCTCATGTGGTGCTGAGGAATTGAACCCAGGACTTTATGCATGCGAGGCAAGCACTCTACCATTAGGTCATATTCCCAGCCCACCTATCAATCTCTAGGTGTCCTCTATTTGTGAAGCACAGTCTCCTGAAGTGAGATTCTCAGGTTTCTGCATCCATGGCTGGTGATGCTCCAGTTATGCAGTCTCCAAAAGGGAGGAGGCCTCTGCCTGGGAGTTCTTTTCTTTTTGCTGCTACTGGGGCTTGAACTCAAGGCCTTGTGCTCTCCCTTAAAAAAATAATTTGTTGGGCTGGGGATATAGCCTAGTGGCAAGAGTGCCTGCCTCGGATACACGAGGCCCTAGGTTCGATTCCCCAGCACCACATATACAGAAAACGGCCAGAAGCGGCGCTGTGGCTCAAGTGGCAGAGTGCTAGCCTTGAGCAGGAAGAAGCCAGGGACAGTGCTCAGGCCCTGAGTCCAAGGCCCAGGACTGGCCAAAAAAAAAAAATTTGTTGTTATTATTAAGGTGATGTGCAGAGGGATTACAATTACATGAGTCAGATAATGAGTACATTTCCTTTCATACATTGTCTTCCCTTCCCTCACTCTCTCCCAGTATGTTCTCACTTTTTTGTTTGTTTTTTTGGGCCTGTCCTGGGCTTGGACTCAGGGCCTGAGCACTGTCCCTGGCCTCTCTTTGCTCAAGGCTAGCACTCTGCCACTTGAGCCACAGTGCCACTTCTGGCCATTTTCCATATATGTGGTGCTGGGGAATCGAACCCAGGGCTTCATGTATACGAGTCAAGCACTCTTGCCACTAGGCCATACTCCCAGCCCTCTCACTTTTTTGTCAGTCCTAGGTCTTCAATTGAGGGCTCAAGGCTAGAAGTCACTTGAACCACAGCTCTTTTCTTTCCTGGGCTGGCAGGAAAGGCTGGCTTGAATCACAATCCTCAGATCTCAGTCTCTTGAGTAGCTAGGATTACTGGCAACCATCAATGAGTGCTTTTTGAAGTAGAGTGGGGGTTCGCTACAATGAAATGGGTCCCTCCCCCAAGGAAGAGGATTCCTGGTTCCCCCAAGAGTCCACCACACAGTCTCCAGCTACAAGATGACAAAAAGACAGATTTATTGGGGAAGTAAAAAGTGAACAAAAAGTGAACCAACCGGCCTTGGTCACAGCCCAGACTCGGGAGCCGAAACTGCCGACCACGTGTGCAGGATCAGGGCCCAGACTCGGGAGCTGGATCCGCCCGCACATGTGCAGCCCAGACTCAGGAGTTGGAACCGCGTGCATGTGTAGCCTTCCAGCCTGGTTATAAGGCAAACATCACAGACAAACTTGCCACACGCAGGTGACCAATGAAGATACAACACTTACAGAGCATGCTAGGCCGCATGCAGGTGGCCAGTGGAGTTACAGTCTGTCTCATAGTATCTGTTTGAACCAACCTATCATTCTAGTTAGAATTGGCGCAGGGATTTGGTGGGGCTCTCATGATGCAGGTGGATACACCTACTCATAGGAGGGCACAGGTTCCCTTGAAGCTCCCAGGCCTCAGGTGGTCAATTTACATAACGTAATATAATAAAGGGGAGCTTCCCTGAATAGGGTGGGGGAGGGCTTAGTGTAGATGGAGTTGGCTTCTGCTCTTATCTGAGCTGGAGTCAACCTGAAGTCCCTCCACAGTTAATGATGGCACTGGCCAGATCTGACCTACCTATTACACTTTTTTTTTTTTTTTTTTTGGCCAGTCCTGGGCCTTGGACTCAGGGCCTGAGCACTGTCCCTGGCTTCTTCCCGCTCAAGGCTAGCGCTCTGCCACTTGAGCCACAGCGCCGCTTCTGGCCGTTTTCTGTATATGTGGTGCTGGGGAATCGAACCTAGGGCCTCGTGTATCCGAGGCAGGCACTCTTGCCACTAGGCTATATCCCCAGCCCCGTATTACACTTTTTAATTATGGTGAAAATATAGATTGAGGGATTGGCTCAAATTTGCCTTAGGCTAGGTGTTTACCTCTGCCTTGTTAATTGGACTCAAAGTAAAAGATCAGTGTGTTCAACTGTTATGCCAAATCGCAAAATGACCACCAAGAAGGCCACCGAGACTCAGACATTCCGAAATGCAATAGCAAGGCAAGGCTTTATTCAAGCGGGGCTGTGGCCAGGGCCTGGTCCTACCCACCGACACAGCCGAGGTTAGGAGGCCGCGCCCAGCTGCGATTGCACAGAGCTTATAAAGGCAAAAGACAAAGTTACAGCAATCAGGTGTTCGAGCAAGCAAGATTATGGATACAAATCTGATTGGCTCAGGGCTAGAGGCATTCGGGGGCAGTTAGAGTTAAGCATTCCCAGCGGTTAGAGTTCTTGACCGGCTGGGCCCTAATAAGCTTGCCCTGGGTTTGCTCAGACAACAAAACGGGGGCTGCCTGAAAATGGGGTTTACTTCAACTTCTTTATTCCCCCTTCACAACAAACTTGGCTCACTAATGTCTGAACATCCCTTCAAGCAAAGGATGGATTTTACCGCCCACTCTCTATGACAAGTGCCCATCTTTAATCAATGTGAACGAGATTGGTACCAAGGATTGAACTCAGGGCCTGGCATTCTGGCTCACCTTTTCTACTTAGCACTGGCACTCTACCAGTTGACCTGTGCTCTCTGGTTTCAGCTTTTTGCTGATTAATTGAAGATAGGAGGCTCATAGACTTGTCTGGTTAGGCTGACTGATAGGAATCTGCTCCGTTCTCATAACTCAATGTTGCTCCCACGGCTTGGCCTGCTGACTATCCTTCACCTAGGAAACCCAAAATTCTCCAGCCCAGTCTCCAGCTCAGAATCTTATGAAAGCCCATACCCCAACTCCCTCAGGTAATATGTGTCTGAGTTCCTTGAAGGGGGAAGTAGGCAGGAGACTTGGCTCCAGGAGCTGGACCTGTACCACGAACTTGCACAACTCTTTGAACCCTTCAGCTACTTATGACCCTGTCCCCACCCCATGACCCTACTTAAGTACCTCCTCCCTTGCCCCCATTGCTGTGCACCACCTGCCTCCTGACTCCTCACAACACCATTAAAATTGATCTGCTCTGTTGAATTTACTTTCTGCTCTTTATTTTCTTTATTCTAATATCCTTATGGCTCAGTTTCCTATTACTGGCAACCATCCTCAGATCTCAGCCTCCTGAGTAGCTAGGATTATAGCCACCAGCACTGGACTTGACATAACGGGTGTGTGTGCGTGTGTGTGTGTGTGTGTGTGTGTGTGTGTGTGTGTGTGTGCTTGCCAGTCCCTGAGCTTCTTTTGCTCAAGGCCAGCACTCTACCACTTCAGTCACAGCACCATTTCCAGATTTTTTTTGTGTATGTGGTACTGAGGAATCAAACTCAGGGATGCATGCAGGTTAGGCAAGCACTCTACCATTAAGCCACATTCCAGCCTAAAATTTTAAAATACATTTTGTGCCAGATGCCAGTGGCTCATGCCTGTAATCCTAGTTCCTCAGGAGGCTTAGATCTGAGGATCACAGTTCGAAGCCTGACCAGGCAGGAAAATCCATGAGACTCTTATCTCCAATAAGCTACTCAGAGAAAGCCAGAAGTGGTGAAATGGCTCAAGTGGCAGAGCGCTAGCCTTGAGCACGAAGAGGCTCAGGGACAGTGCCCAGGCCCTGAGTTCAAGCCCCAAGAAAAAAAAGGGGGGGCAAAAGGAGTCATTTTCCCAAGGTTGTGTGTGTGTGTGTGTATGTGTGTGTGTGTGTGTGTGTAAGATTTCTTTAAGATATTTTTGCTCAGTTCCCAAAGCACACATTATTTGGGCAAATGAACAGAAGTAGAGAGCTGCAATTTTTCACTTTCTTTTTTGTGGGTCATGGGATTGGCACTCAGGGCCTGGAGACTGTCCTTTTTTTTGCCAGTCCTGGGGCTTGAACTCAGGGCCTGAGCACTGTCCCTGGTTTGTTTTTGCTCAAGGCTAGCACTCTGCCACTTGAGCCACAGCACCACTTCTGGCCATTTTCTATATATGTGATGGTGAGGAATCCATCCCAGGGCTTCATGTATATGAGGCAAGCACTCTTGCCACTAGGCCATATTCCCAGCCCCTGGGTCATTTCTCTTAAACAGCCCTAACACCATTACCATATTGACAGGATTTGGAAGCAACTGTCAAGGTCAGAGTGTTACTAGTCTGAAAGATTGAAATCTAAGAGTGGCGCTCTTGCCACTAGGCCATATTCCCAGCCCTGGAGACTGTCTTTGACCTTTGCACCACCTCCCAAGTCAAGTACTCTACCACTTTCAGCCACAGTGCCACTTCCACTTCCAAGTTTTCTGATGGTTAATTGGAGATGAGAGTCTGGGGAGGAAGACTGGGGAAGAGAGAAGGTAGGAGCAAAGTGAAGGAGGAGGTAACAAGCTTGACAAGAAATGTACTCACTGCCTTGCTTATAATCCTTCTGTAGATAACCTTGACAGTAAAATTAAATAATAATAAAAAAAGAGTCTCACAGACATTCATGCCTGGGAGGGCTTCAAACCAGCCTCTTCAAATCCCAGCCTCCTGAGTAGCTAGGATTAGAGAAGTGAGTCACCAGCACCCACTTCACTTTTTTTTTTTTTTTATAAACTAACATTATAGCTTATGAGGAGGTGTAAGGCTTAAAGCAAAGACGATAGTGCTTATTTGCTCTTTGTGGAACTACTCATTAATACTGTGTTTTTCTCTGATTTCTTGGCTGCTGCTTCCCAGGCCTCATTTTTCCTGAACTATCTTGTCTCATTCACATTCCTAGTTCCCAGCCTAGATCTTTGCACAGGCTTCACAAGGATGAGGCTTGAACTGTTTCCATGAGCCTTCAGGGGTAGGATGATAAGTACAGAAGTTTGTGGGGTTTGTTTTGTTATGTGTGCTTGTACTGGGGCTTGGAACTCAAGTCCAGGGCACTCTGTCTTAGCTTTTCACTCAGAACCTGGGCTAGCTTCCAACCATAATCCTCAGCTCTCAGCCTCCTGATTAGCTAGGATTATAGGCATGAGCCACTGGCACCTAGCCCAGCTGTGTGTTTTGTGTGTATGTTTGTGTGGGGAGGGGTCGTGTGTGTGTGTATTTCAGTTGGAGCAAAGTATTTTTCTGTGGTAATATTGTTCAGCATTAGAAAGAGTAGACTCCCCTGTCATAGTTTCCCCTTTTCCTTTACTTTCTTTTATTTTCTGAAATAGAGGTTTTTGTTGTTGTTATTTGTACCAGTACTGGGACTTGAACTCAGGACCTGGGCCTTGTCTGTTAGCTCTTTTGCTCAGGCTGGCTTGAGCCACACCCTCACTTCCTAGGTTTTTTTTTTCTTCTCATTAGAAAAGTCATCCATCCAACCTGCAAGTTTGTGATAAAAGAAGAACTCAGTGATACGGATCGCTTAGTATGCATGTGTGAGTTCTAACCCCAAAACTGGAAAAAAAAAAGCAACTACATTATAGAAAAAGGACACACAAAACACCAGCCTTGTAGGTTTCTCATTTCTCTACTTTGAATGTTTATGAATTTCTAAATATCTGTGTAAATAAACATGTATTTTTATTTAAAATGAAGGCAGTGGAAACTACCATCTTAGCATTTTTTGCGACTTATGAAATATATATATATATGGTTTCATTTTTTATTTAATTTATTAATTGAACACAATTTTTTGACAAGGTGTTGTGCAAAAAGGGTACAGTTACATAGTAGGGCAGTGTGTACATTTCTTGTGATATCTTACGCCCTGTTTTTCTATCCCTTCTCTAGGTCAAGTAGACATATATACAATATACAATTTATCAAGAACATATACAGTAGCCACGTGGCCAAGCCCAAGAAAGTTCGCCTAGGGCTTTAAATGTAATGTCGATATTAGACCATATGTGGATAGTAGTCTTATATGAACGTACATACCTAGCTTTTGAGCTATTGTATTCCCCTGAGAGGTCAATTTTTGACCTTTATATGTTGAGTAATTGTTTGCTTTTTGTTTTTGTCAGTCATGGGGCTTGAACTTTGGGCCTGGGCACTGTCCCTGAGTTCTTCAACTCAAGGCTAGCTCTCTACCAGTTTGAGCCACAGAGCCACTTCAGGTTTCCTGGTGGTTAATAAGAGTCTCATGGATTTGCCTGCCCAGGCTGGCTTTGAACTGCGATCCTCAGATCTCAGCCTCCTGAGTAGCTGGGATTACAGGCATGAGCCACTGGTGCCTGGGTATTTTATAATTTTTTTTTTTTTTTGGCCAGTCCTGGGTCTTGGACTCAGGGCCTGAGCACTGTCCCTGGCTTCTTTTTGCTCAAGGCTAGCACTCTGCCACCTGAGCCACAGCGCCCCTTCTGGATGTTTTCCATATATGTGGTGCTGGGGAATCAAACCGAGACCTTCATGTGTAGGAGGCAAGCGCTCTTGCCACTAGGCCATGTTCCCAGCCCTGTATTTTATAATTTTTAAATTATTTATCAGTTTTCCCTTACTTATGGTGAACATTTCAGAAAGACAGAAAAAAAATTCTCAACCTTTCTAAAAATATATTTGCCCAGCATCAGTAACTCAACTCACACCTGTAAATTCTAGCAACTCAGAAAGCTAGGATCTGAGGATCCTCGTCTGAAGCTAGCCCAGGCAGAAAAGTCCATAAGACACTTACCTCCAACTAGACAGCAAAAGACTGAAAGTTGATCTGTGAGTCAAGTACTACAGTGCCAGCTTTGAACTAAAGCTAAAGCTAAAGGAGAGCAGGAGACTCTGAGTTCAAACTTGAACTAGGCGCTGTCCTTTAACTTTTTTTGGTGCCAGTCCTGGGGCTTGAACTCAGGGCCTGGACACTGTCCCTGAGCTTCTTTTGCTGAAGGTTAGCACTCTACCACGTGAGCCACAGTACCACTTCTGGCTTTTTCTGTGTATGCAGTGCTGAGGAATTAAACCCAGGGCTTCATATATGTGAGGCAAGCACTCTACCACTAAGCCACAATCCCAACGAATTTGGCAAGTTTTTTTGAACATGTGTTCATAACCTAACCATATGCCCTGGGTCATTTCACTTCTAGGAATCTATTCAAAGAAATAATATGGGGCTGGGGATATGGCCTAGTGGCAAGAGTGCCTGCCTCATATACATGAGGCCCTGGGTTCGATTCCCCAGCACCACATATACAGAAAATGGCCAGAAGTGGCGCTGTGGCTCAAGTGGCAGAGTGCTAGCCTTGAGCAAAAAAGAAGCCAGGGACAGTGCTCAGGCCCTGAGTTCACGGCCTAGGACTGGCAAAAAAAAAAAAAAAAGAAATAATATGTCCACAGAAGACTTGCATGTAAATAGTTATTATCAGTGCATATCAAAGGCAACATAGTGACAAAATGTCCATAACTGGTGAAGGGGCAAACCAAACTGGGTACAACCATACAGGGGAACATAAATAACAAGAAAAAGGCTGTTAGTTAGGTCAGAGGTAGATTGTTTACCTAGCATGCTGAAGCCTTCCGTTCCATTGCCAGCATAAAAGAAGCCAGATATGAAAGAACAGAGTATATATTTCCATTTGTATGAAGTGTCCACAAAATACAAATCTACAGGAAGTAGAGATGTGGTCCAATTGGTAGAGAGCCAGCCATGGAGTGGTAGAGGTGGGAAGCAATCTAGCAGTGCAGGAAACTGAAATATGAGGTTCGGGGTTCAAAGCCAACCCAGGCAAGAAAGTCCGTTAGACTCTCATCTCCAATTAACTACTACAAGTCTGAAGGTGGAAATGTAGTTCAAGAAGTAGAGAGAGAACATTGAGTGAAAAAGCTAAGGGACAGTACCCAGCTCAAGCCCCAGTACTGGCATACAAAAAAAAAAAGGTATTGGGTTGGGGATATAGCCTAGTGGCAAGAGTGCCTGCCTCGGATACACGAGGCCCTAGGTTCAATTCCCCAGCACCACATATACAGAAAACGGCCAGAAGCGGCGCTGTGGCTCAAGTGGCAGAGTGCTAGCCTTGAGCGGGAAGAAGCCAGGGACAGTGCTCAGGCCCTGAGTCCAAGGCCCAGGACTGGCCAAAAACAAACAAACAAAAAAAAAAAAAAAAACGGTATTCTTGCTGGCTCCTGTGAATTAACTAAAAGTCTCCCAGATTTGTATCTGTGCCCTTCAAACTGAGCTATTCTCTGCTATAGTCCCTTTGCAATCACCTGTTTGCAGGAGAAAAGACTGACAGAAAGTGACTTAAAACTGAAAGCACTCCCTCCCTCCCCAGTCAGACAGTCATATCTTAGAATTGTTCTTGCTGCCAAACCCTGCGAATTATCTCCCCTCCCCTTCCCCATGAACAAACACACACAGCAGTCATGGAAGAGAGCCTGAGGCCACGTCAGATGCTGACATCCCTGACTAACAGATGCTGCTGAGAAATTAAAACTCCTCAGTCAAAATAAACATTGCTACTGGGCACCCGTGGCTCACACCTATAATCCCAGCTACTCAGGAGGCTGAGACCTGAGGGTTGCAGTTCAAAGTCAGCCTGGGCAAGAAAGCCTGTAAGACTCTCATCTCCAATAAACTGCTCAGAAAAAGCTGGAAGTGGCACTGTGGCTCAAGTGGTAGAGCACTAGCCATGAACACAAAGAGGCTCAGGAAGTAGACCCAGGTCCCAAGTTCAAGTCCCAGGACCAGCAAAAAAATATCACTTTTTCTCTTTTTGCCAGTCCTGGGCCTTGAACTCAGGGCCTAAGCACTGTCCCTGGCTTCTTTTTGCTCAAGGCTAGCATTCTAATACTTGAGCCACAGCACCACTTCTGGCCATTTTCTATATGTGTGGTGCTGGGGAATCGAACCCAAGACTTCATTTATACAAGGCAAGCACACTTGCCACTAGGCCATATTCCCAGCCCACCCCCATTTCACTCTTTCTGCTTAATATTTAACCAGCCCAGTTGTAAGGGGTATGCACTCTCCTTCAAAGCTGAAGGAGACTTGGCCGCCCTTCCCAGGCTGTTGGTCTGGGCTCTTTCTTTATCCTGATAACCTGGAGAATCACTTTGTATGGAAGGCAAACTGCCCTTCAAACTAGCATAGTCTTCTTCCTCTTCCTTCTTCTCTTCTTCCTCCTTCTCCTCCTTCTTTTGCCAGTCCTGGGGCTTGAACACTCTACCATTAAGCCACATACCTAATGCAAATAGACCAGAATTGAAGAGAGCAACTTGTTCTTGTTCAGGTTCAATAATACAGTGATAACTTGTCTGGAACTCCTTTAAGGACAAAGCCTGAGATAATGATTGACCAGGCCACACCTTTGACCTGGGACTATTTTAACTATGCATAGGTTTCCAATTCTCCTTCTCTAACCCATACCCTCCCCCTACCAGAGAGAGCTGAGGATGTATTGAAGTGCTCTTTTCCCATGGTTGCCATGTAATGTATCTCCTTTTTCTGTCGCTCATGGGGCTTGAACTCAGGGCCTGGGTGCTGTCCCTGAGCTTTTTTTCTCAAGTGTAGTTGAGCCACACCTCCACTTTCGGCTTTTTTGGTAGTTAATTGGAGATAAGAGAGTCACAGACTTTCCTCCCTAGACTGGCTTCAAATCAGATCGCAGATTCCTGGAAGATTTAGTATTACAGGTCTGTGAGCTATCCGCACCTTGCCATCACGTCTCTAGTTGGCATATAGACACAAGTGGCTAGACTTCATTTGGGACTTAGTGCCTGTGTTGTAAACACCCGCTTCATAAGGATGATTGTATAATTCAATATATTTACTAAAAATCATTGGATTGACACAATTGGTGAATTTTGTAATATACAACTATATCAATGAAAGAAAGGGGGGAAAGGAGGGGGAAAGACAGGCAGACCCAGGAGAGGCCCACAGACTTTATTTTGCCCTGCAGGCCCAAATGTATCAGCTAGTTTGTATCCGGAAGATAAGCTCAGCTTCCATGAATGCACCACAGCTCCCAGGTTAGCTCATCATCCACCTAAAACACTTTTTTTTTTGCCAGTCCTGGGGCTTGAACTCAGGGCCTGAGCACTGTCCCTGAATTCTTTGTTGCTCAAGGCTAGCACTCTGCCACTTGAGCCACAGCACCACTTTTGGCTTTTTCTGTTTATGTGGTGCTGAGGAATCAAACCCAGGGCTTCATGCATGCTAGTCAAGCGCTCTACCACTAAACCACATTCCCAGCCCCCTAAAGCACTTTTCCTTGTGCTAGGGATGAACCCAAGGCCTTCGTGCATACCACCCACATACTCAGCCCTCAGCTTTTATTTGGAAGTAATAACAATGTCCATTCTAGTGGATGAGCCTGCTGCTAAGAGACTGCAGTCCCAGCACCAAGGAGGCTGAGGTGGGAAGATCCCTTGAACCCAGGACTATAAGTCCAATCTGGGCAACATAGACATCTCCAACTCAAAGAAAAACAATTGCCAGGTGCCAAGTGGCTCATGCCTGTAATCCTAGATACCTCCATCTTATGTAAGGTCCACCCCCAAGAGGGCTCCATTCAGATATCCCCCACCTGTTTAAGTCTGCACCCAATACCTGTGTTACCTAGGTAATTGGCACACCTGGAGGCAGTTAGCTCCTCCTTCTCTGAGGTCACATCCAATCCACCTAGCCATACCTCCAGCCTTTCCTTAGTGTCTAATTGAGGCATTTTCATTGTGGAATTATTCAATTATAATCCGGCTCAACACAAGTCTCCACTCTCTTTCCTTTTCTCTCTTGCTCTTTTCTCTCTTTTTCCCTTCTTCCTTTCCCATGCCTCCATCTTGTGTGGGCTGGCAGTTTGCTTTTCCCCCAATAAGCCCCTTTCTGCTTGAACCATGTGGCGGATTTCCTTCCTGGCTAACCTTGCATCTGGTGCTGTTACTCGGATGGGGACAGAGTCAGGAGTCGCTGGATCTCCTCCTCCCTCTTCTCTTCTGAGGGTTAATTGCCTTCTTGACCATCCCTCCTCGGACCAAAGTGCTGAAAGCCGGAGGAAAGTCAACTTGGACTTCTCGCCTTTACCATTGCTGGCTATGCATCCACCACACCATCTCCTCTCTAAGTCTGGTGAGTGACTCCCATCTACAGGTCCTCTTATTGACCACGCCAGAGGAACCCCTTATGCTTTTTTGGCCAGTCTGTTCTCATTTCACGGATACCTGAATCAAGAATTTGACTAATGTCCTTGCGGACCCCCCCATCTACGTCCTTGTGGACCCCCATCTACATCCTTATGGACTCCTCTGTCCTCACCAGACTACTCCATAATGTCCGAACACAATATAGACTAGAAAATCGGTCTCAGTGGCCCAAAATTTTGGCTTGTACCCTCGAGTGCGATGCAGGTGGGGTTCCAGGGACCCCCACTCTAGGTTCCCTTTCAAAGGCTAGCCATTCTGGATTTGATCTAAAAAACAATATTGCAATCGCTGACTTACATATTCTTAGCACCATGACTTGTTCAGAAAGTCACCATCTTGGCCCACATGGTGGTGGAGTCAATCTCCCTTGAAACAATTCTAAGATCACCTGATTCCACAAGCCAAAAGAAAAAGTGGACAGTTTTACAGATAACTTTTGACAAGTATTTGTGGTCAATTCCTAATAAGTTATAGCCCCTGCCTCATTAGACTTCTTCCAGGTTTCATTCAAGGACCACCAAGGGACAGCTGCTACTTGCCGTCTCCTGGAGGAGCCACATCTTTTACCCCCTAATGTCAATACTCCTTGCCAGCAGGAAATAGCCAGAGAGAGTCAGCGCCCTTTTTCATAATTATTAAAAGGCCTGAATGTAAGGTCCACACCCGGAAGGGCTTCATGCAGATGCCCCCCGACACCTGTTTAAGTCTGCGCCCAATGCCTGTTACCTAGCTAACTGGCACACCTGGAGGCAATTACCACCTTCTTTGAGGTCACATCCAATCCACCTGGCCATACCTCCCACCTTTCCCTATATAATTGGGCTCAACACAGTCCTTTTCTCTTTCCTTTTCTCTCTTGCTCTTTTCTCGTTTTCCCTTTTTCCTTCCCCTCTGTCTCCCCATGCCTCCATCTTGTGTGGGCTGGCAGTTTGCTTTCCCCCCAATAGACTACTTTCTGCCTGAACCAGGTTTCCTTTCTGTTGAACCTTACACCTTAGAAGGCTGAAATCTAGAGTATCAAGATATTTTTTTTTTCTTTTCTCTTTCTTGCTTGTGTGCTAGTCCTGGGGATTGAACTCTGGGCCTGGGTGCTATCCCTGAGTCTCTTTGTGTTCAAGGCTAGTGTTCTACCACTTGAGCCACAGCACTATGACCTTTTCTAACTAGCTTATTGGAGACAAAAATCTCATGGACTTTCCTGCCTGGCTGGCTTCGAACCATGCTCCCCAGATCTCAGCCTCCTGTGTAGCTAGGATTACAAGTGTGAGCCACCATCTGGCTTAGAATATCAAGATGTTTTCTAAATGTAACTTTATTATTATTCGTTTATATAGTACTGAGGAATCAAACCCAGGACCTCATGCGTGCTAGGCAAACATTCTGCCACTAAGCCACATTCCCAGTCCTGGAATATCAAGATTGTTTTTGTTGTTAGGCCTGGGGCTTGAACTCGGGGCCTGGGCACTGCCCCTGGGTCTCTTTGTGCTCAAGGCTTGCATTCTACCACTTTGAGCTACAGTGGCACTTCTGATTTTCTGATGGGTATTTGGAGATAAGAGTCTCATGGGCTTTCCTGCCCAAGCTGGTGGAATCCTCAGATCTCAACCTCCTAAGTAGCTAGTGTTGTGCAGTAAAATATATCTTAAATTATATATAAAACCAGTCAAGAGAAAATAGAGAAGCCACATCTTTTTTTTTTCTCAAATTTTTATTATCAAACTGACGTACAGAGAGGTTACAGCATCATACGTTGGGCATTGGATACATTTCTTGTACTGTTTGTTGCCTTGTCCCTCATGCCCCCCTCCCTTCCCCCCTTTCCCTCCCCCCCCCAGGTGTTCAGTTCACTTACACCAAACAGTTTTGCAAGTATTGCTTTTGTAGTTATTTCTCTTTTTTTACCCTGTGTCTCTCGAATTTGGTATTCCCTTTGAATTTCCTACTTCCAATACCAGTAAACACGGTTTCCAATATACTCAGATAAGATTACAGAGATAGTGTAGGTACAAACATAGGAAGGTGATACAAAACATTATCAATAATAGAAACTACACATACACATAGGACGTTGAAAGTAGTTACAACTGTGATATATCACTTGTTTCCATAACATGGAGTTCATTTCAATTAGCATCATCTTATGTGTTTCTAAGGGTATAGCTATTGGGCCTTGTGATGCTCTGCTATGGGAGAAGCCACATCTTGAAAGTCCAAATTTGGGAGTCTTTATTGGGGCGCTAGAGGTCTGCAGGCTGAGCAATTACAAAAACCTGTAGCCCTGAACAGAGCTTGCACCAAGCTTTTTTGTTTGTTTGTTTTTTGTCCAGTCCTGGGCCTTGAACTCAGGGCCTGAGCACTGTCCCTGACTTCTTTTTGCTCAAGGCTAGCACTCTGCCACTTGAGTCACAGCGCCACTTCTGGCCATTTTCTGTATATGTGGTGTTGGAGAATCGAACCCAGGGCTTCAAGTATACGAGCCAAGTGCTCTTGCCACTAGGCCATATCCCCAGCCCTTGCACCAAGCTTTTAAAGACAAAAGGTCATACGTTGGGTGGAGATCAAGCCTCAGCAAAGCATCATACAGAAACACAGCACAGGGAGCAGAACTCCCCTGGGGCTGAACAACACAAGGTATCTACTTGCTATCATGAGCCAAATAATTTTGCTTTGCAAGTTATAAAGCCGGCAGCTGGTGGCTCACACCTGTAATTCTAGCTACTCAGGAGCCTGAAAGCTAGCCCAGGCAGGAAAGTCCATGAGACCCTTACCTCCCAATTAACAACCAGAAAACCACTGGTGGCACTGTGGCCCAACGTGGTAGGTAGCCTTGAGCAAAAGTGCTCAGGGACCTAGCACCCAGGCCCTAAGTTTAAGCCCCATGACAAAAAAAAGCATAGCAAAAGAAAACTCGAAAAAATTTCAATTGGTGGGTATAAGAACATGAGGTCCAATTTAATGTCCAAGAAATGAACACATCAAAACAACCCATAAATTCATATGGAACAGCAAAATACCTAGAATAGCCAAAGCAATTCTAGGCAAAAAAAAGCAGCACAGGAGGAATCACAATATCAGGCTTCAAGCTCTATTATAGAGCCATCATAACAAAAACAGCCTGGTATTGGTATAAAAACAGACCTGAAGACCAATGGAATATTGAATAGAGGACCCAGAAATAAAGCCGCATTCTTACAGTCAGCTGATATTTGACAAAGGAGCTAAAGACATACAATGGGGAAAACATAACCTCTGCAATTACTGGTGCTGGGAAAAATGGGCAGGCACATGCAGAAAACTCAAAGTAGACCATAGCCTATCACCATGCACCAAGATCAACTCAAAATGGATTAAGGACCTCAACATTAGACCTGAATCCTTGAAACTACTGAAGGACGGAGTAGGAGAGACACTAGAACTTATAGGCACAGGTAAGAACTTCCTGAACATAGTCCCAAGGGCACAACAGATAGGGGAGAGTCTGGACAAAAGGGATTAATACAAAATAAAAAGTTTCTGCACAGCTAAAGACATAGCCACCAAACTAGAAAGACAGCCAACCATATGGGAAAAGATCTTACCAGCACAGCAACAGACGAAGGCCTAATGTCTCTCATCTACAGAGAACTCAAAAAAAATAATGGGGCTGGGGATATGGCCTAGTGGCAAGAGTGCTTGCCTCGTATACATGAGGCCCTGGGTTCGATTCCTCAGCACCACATATACAGAAAATGGCCAGAAGTGGCGCTGTGGCTCAAGTGGCAGAGTGCTAGCCTTGAGCAAGAAGAAGCCAGGGACAGTGCTCAGGCCCTGAGTCCAAGCCCCAGGACTGGCCCCCCCCCAAAAAAAATAAGCCCCTCCAAGCCCAATAAACCAATTATTAAATGGGCAAAGGAGCTAACGAGAGACTTCACAAGAGAAGAGATAAAAATGGCAAAGAAACATATGAGGAAATGTTCAACATCCCTGGCAGTAAAGGAAATGCAAATAAAAACAACCCTGACAATCTGCCCCTTCATTCTACATCAGAGGATGTTAAACATTTGCTATATTTGTGGGTTGCTTACTAAGTTAACATGTAAGGCTTGCGTGCTTCCTGCTTTCATTTGTAAGCAGATTTTAAAAATGTTTATTTTGGGGTACAGTACTGAGGTTAAATTCAGGGTCTCAGCCCTGCACTGGTGACTTACCCCTGTAATCCTAGCAACTCGGGAGGCTGAAATCTGAGGATCGCAGTTCAAAGCCATCGCAGCCAGGAAAGTCTGTGAGACTCCTATCTCCAATTAGCCACCAGAAAACCCCTAGTGGCGCTGTAGCTCAAAGTGGTAGATAGCATTGAACAAAAGTGCTCAGGGACAGCACCCAGGCCCTGAGTTCAAGCCCAACAGCTGAAATTAAAAAAAAATCCAGGGATTCAGGCATACTTAAGCTAGGCTTCTAGCCCTAAAATGTTTTTGTTTTTGTTTTTTGCCAGTCCTGGGCCTTGGACTCAGGGCCTGAGCACTGTCCCTGGCTTCTCTTTTTGTTCAAGGCTAGCACTCTGCCACTTGAGCCACAGCACCACTTCTGGCCAGGTGGTGCTGAGGAATCGAACCCAGGGCTTCATGTATAGGAGGCAAGCACCCTTGCCACTAGGCCTTATTCCCAGCCCCCCTAAAATGTTTTGTTGTTACTGTTACTTTGTGTGTGGGGGGTGGGGGGGTTCACACTGGTACTGGAGCTTCAATTCAGGGACTAGGAAAATTATCTTTGCTTTTTCACTCAAGGCTGATGATACTCTATCACTTGAGCCACAGCTCCATTTTCAGCTTTTTTTCTGGTTAATTGGACAAGTTAATTGAAGATAAAAGTCTCAAGGACTCCCTGTTCTGTATGGCTTAGATATTTTGGTGTTGTTGGTGATAGGACTTGAACTCGGGGCTTGGGTACCATCCCTGAACTCTTTTACTCTACCACTTTGAGTCACAGCTCCACTTCTGGTTTTCTGGTAGTTAATTGGAAATAAGACTTAAAAACAATTATGCCCAGGCTGGCTTTGAACCACGATCCTCACATCTTAGCCTGCTGAGTAGCTAGGATTACAGGCTTCAGCCACCAGCACCTAGATCTGAACTTATTTTTTACCTTCACTTTTTTTTCAATAGTGTTGTTTGAAGGGGGTGCTGCACTTTTGCATTTGCTAGGCAAATGGCTCTTGTTACTTGAGCCCTGCCTCTAGCCCTTTTGCTTTTGTAATTTCTCAACAGACTTGCTTTTTTGTTTTTGTTTGTGTATGGTCCACCCCCAGGAGGGCTCCATGCAGATGCCCCCCTACTGGCTGTAGAGCTGTGGCTCAAGTAGTAGAGTGCTAGTATTGAGCAAAAGCAGCTCAGGGACAGTGCTCAGGCCCTGAGTTCAAGTCCCAAGATTGGCAAAAAAAGACTTTTGCCTTGGCTGGCCTCGAACAGTATTTCGGAACTCTACTTCCCAAATAGGTACTAGTAGAGGGGTGGAGCCACATCTCCTGGCTTTGTTTCTGCATTCAGGATTGGGCCCAGGCCCTTTCACATTGGAGGCAAACTCCATACTAGTTGACCTTCAACTCAACCTCTTTACTTTTTTATTTTTTTGAAGGACCTGGGGCTAGGACTCTGTCCCTGAGCTACTTTTACTAAAGGCTAGCCCTCTACCACTTGAGCCACAGCACTACTTCTGGCTTTATCTGAGTAATTTGTGGGAGATGAGTCTCACAGACTTTCCTGCCTGGGCTGGTTTTGAACCATGATCCCCAGATCTCAGCCTCCTGAGTAGCTAGAATTATACAAGTGAGCCACTGGCTCTGGCATTTTTTTAAAACTTTTCTTGCCAGTCCTGGGGCTTGAACGCAGGGTGTGGGCACGGTCCCTGAACTTCTTTTGCTCAAGGCAAGCACTCTACCACTTGAGCCACAGCACCACTTCTGGCTTTTTCTGTTCTTGTGGTACTGAGGAATCAAACCCAGGGCTTCATGCATACTAGGCAAACACTCTACCTCTAAGCCACATTCCCAGCCCTTTATTATTATTGTTATTTGTAATAGCTTAGGCCTTCCAAGTGCTGGGTTTATATTACTGTGCCCATCCATTACGGCTTAAACATTGGCTATAAACTTTTTTTCTGTCAGAAGAGTAACATTATCACAACTTTATTACTGCATTGTATCTGAAGACAAGATGTTCACTCTCATGTGTACGGTTTAGGGATAACCAGTCTCACACTAGTCCATGCCATCTCAAAGCAACGCTGTTTGTATTGAGAAACTAGGGAATCTATAAGTATGGGAGCAGACAGGAAAATCCTGTTTGTTAGGGAGGCTGTGATGCAAGTGCCAAACATTCTGGTGTATTATTTCACTTGCCTACAATGGCAGGCACCCTCTTCTGATCTTGTACAATATTGGTGAACGAATCTACTCTGGTGATATAACCATCCACTCCCAAAATCTCCAGCATAGCCTCAGAAGAAGCCAGAGGTCACTGCATAGGCCTTGGGGCAGTGACCAATGAGAGCCTAGTGTGCAAGAGAGGAGGTGGGGCTACATTATTCCTAAAGCCACGCGGATTTCAGAAAAAAAAAAAAAAAAAAAAAAAAAACAAGGACAATCACGGACTAAAAGGCCTAGGAAGACTGACTCTTGAGTCGACTGCGCACCCCAATGCCTTGAGAACTGGCTTAAAGAACCTCGTTTAAAACACAGCAGCAGAGGGTCCAGGGTGAGCTAGTGTGTTGAGTAAGAGAGAAGATGGAGGGCTGACCTGAGTGTGAGATCCGCCTGAGGCAGATGGGAGCAGAGAGATCAGGGCAGGGGCTGGATGAGCCGGTTGGTCACAGTTCAGCAACCAGAAATTTCTTCACCGTTTGGTGCACTTCTCTTCCTCCCCCACCCCTTCCCCAAACAAAATAGTACGTTGCAAGTTGGACACCCTCCTTTAGTGGTCTGATCTGCACGAAATGATCCACTGTGCGTCCCTCTTCATGACGATCATGGTTCATCCCAGGTGGCGATTTGCGCCCCTTCCCAAGCCACGAGACTCCAGTCCGTGGGTCGCTCTCCTTCTTTTCTCTAGCATTCCAAAAGTCCACCACTAGAGGGCCCCTCACCCACTCCCACCTGGACTGTAGGTTCTTAAGGCACCCAGAGCTGTGAGCATAAGGGCCCCTCCGGTGTGTGTCAGCACTTTGTGTATGTGTGTACGCGTGCAGGCACATCATCCTGGGACTTGGACTCAGGATTTGAGCGCTGCCCCTGAGCCTTTTTGCTCAAATCAAGTGCTCTACCACACCAACCTCAGTTCCACTTTCGGCTTTTGGGGGGTTAACTGCAGCTGGACTTGTGATCCTCAGATCTTGGCTTCCTGAGTGGCTAGGATTACAGGTGTGAGCCACTGGCACCCAGACTGAGCACCCTTTTTTCCCTCCTCATGTGGCTTGAACTCAGGTCCTGGGCACTGTCCCTGAGCTTTTATGCTCAAGACTAGCACTCTACCACTTTGAGCTATAGCCCTACTTCCGGTTTTCTGATGGTTAATTTGGAGATAAGTCTCCCTACTGGGACTGGCTTTGAACTTCAATCCTTAGATCTCAGCCCCCTGGGCAGCTGGGATTACAACACCTAGCTTCTGAGCATGCTTAACTTGCATTTTTACCCTCACCGAGTTTCTTTGTGTTTTTTGAGATAAGGTCTCACTATTTGGCCTAGGCCGATTTAGAACTCTATCTTCCTGACTTAACCTCCCAAATTCTGGAACTACTGATGTGTACCAACATGTCCAGCATCTCAGTTCAGGTTTGAGCAACAATAGTTGGAGCCTCCCTATACTTAGGTGTTGTCTGCTTTGAATCACGTGGAAGGATGGAGTGTGGGAAACACCCCATGACTTGTTATCTACTTAAAGCTTATGGTGTGGCCATCAAGAACTAGGCACTATCTTCTCATGGTACAATTGTTCTCTGGTATCTAGAGGATCAGCTGCACTCCCCCCCACCTCTTCAGATATCAGTCCTTCCATGCTAAGCACTTTAAATAATATGGGGGTAGTATTTGCGTATACCCTCTATACCTCCTTCAGTATACTTAAAGTCCTTTCTAGGTTACTGATTAACACAATGTAAGGCTATGTAAATAGTTGTCAAATTTAATGCTTAGGGAACCCTGGCAACTATAGTCAGCACTTGTTGCAAGATGTTGCTGGAAGTGTGGCTTAGTGGTATCTACCAGCACAGCAAGAGCAGCGAGTCCTGAAGCTAAAACTCTCAGTACCATCACCAAAAGCAAAAGAAAAAAAACAACAACCAAGTGCATGCCTGTAACCTAGCTACACAGGAAGCTGAGATCTGAGGGTTACAATTCAAAGCCTGCTGGGGCAGGAAAGTCTGTGAAACTTTTTTCCTCTTGGTTGTGGGGCTTGAAGTTAGGACTTGGGTGCTGTCCCTGAGCTCTCTCGTTCAAGGCTAGTGGTCTACCTCTTGAGCCACAGCTCCACTTACTGTTTTCTGAATGATTAATTGGAGTTAAAAGTCTCAGAGTAGGGGCTGGGAATGTGGCTTAGCAGTGGAATGCTTGCCTAGCATGAAGCCCTGGGTTCAATTCCTCAGTACCACATACACAAGAAAAGCTGGAAGTGGTGCTGTGGCTCAAGTGGCAGAGTGCTAGCCTTGAGCAAAAAGAAGCCAGGGATAGTGCTTAGGCCCTGAGTTCAAGCCCCAGGTCTGGCAAAAAAACAAAAACAAAAACCAACCCTCTCAGAGTAGCCTGGTGTTTGTGGCTCATGCCTGTAATCCTAGCTACTCAGGAGGAGGCTATGATTTGAGGATCATGGTTTCAGAGCCAGCCTGGGTAGGAAACTCCGTGAGACTCTCGTCTCCAATTAATCTCTCCAATTAATCAAAGAAAAAGGAAGTGGCACTGTGGCTCAAGTGGTAGAGTGCTAGCCTTGCACACAAAGGATCCCAGGGATAGCATCCAGGTCTGGAGTTCAGGCCCCAGGACCAGCAAAACAAAGTCTCCCTGGGACTTTTCTACCTGGGCTACAGTTCTTACATCTCAGCCTCCTGAGTACCTAGGATTTCAGGCAGGATCCACCAGCACCTGACTGTGAAACTCTTTTTATCTCCAATTAAACATCAAAAAAGCCAGAAGTAGAGCTGTGACTCAAATGCCATCCTTGAGCAATGAAACAAAGTGACAGTGCCCAGGTCCTGGGTTTAGGCCCCAGCACTGATGCATGTGAGCGCACACACATGTTTAGTATAGAGGCTTTTTTTCCATTTTATCTTTCATACATTTTAAATCCTTACCTGAATCCATAGCTATGGAAGGCCAACTAAAGTAATAAACACAGCTATAAACAGGACCAGCTCATCATCTGAGTGACTAGGAAGGAAGGGGATAGAGGAGAAGGAGGTGGATAATAAGTTACTGGTTATATCCTGGCTCCAGGAATTGTAGGCGTTCACTACATTGATAAGAAGGAAATCACACACTTTGTTTCTAATTGAGAAAGTGGCTGGGCTAGACCTGTTCTCTTGAAGGATGTTGGTGCTGTTTTGTAAGTGGATCTGAAGGTCCAGGAGAACAACTAGACCCTGAGGTCATCTATTCACCAGGTGCTGAGGTACAGTGCTGGAACCCAGAAAACAAAACGGACCAACCTGGGTGGCTTCTCTGTTTCTCGCCAACTGAGTTACCTTAACAATGCCTGTCACCCTAGCTACTCAGGAGGCCGGGGTCTGAGGATCATGGTTCAAAGCCAGGCTGGGCAAAAAGTCTGCATGGGACTTGTATTTCCAATTAACCACTCAAAAACTAGAAGTGCAGCTGTGGCTCAAAGTGGTAGAACACTAGCCTTGAGCGAGAGAGCTCAGGGACAAGTGCCCAGACCCTGCGCACACAACTGACAATAAGAATAGTAATAACAGACCAAATCCATTATTACTGCAATCTGCAGAGGGATCAGTGATGCAAGCAGCATGAAGTGAGACTGTGAGGCCTCACACAAGTCTTTGTTCCAGGATGGGAGGAAAAAAAAACTTCTATCAGGGAAAAATACCAAAAATTTGCTTTGGGGTGTGTTTTGAAATAGGAATAGTGGGTCTAAGTAACATCACCTTGCCCTCATGCCAGGCTGGCGTCAGTGGTTGGGGCTTCTCACCCAGTTCAGAAAAGCCTAAGAGGTAAAACAGGGCATTCTTTGAATTGCAGATGTGTCATATTGTTTAGTCCGGGAAAAGCTTTGCTTCAGAGAATATGCAGATGAGTCATGCTGTTCAGCCCTGGGAAAGTTTTGCTCCAGAGAATTCTCACCCCTGATTACTCTCCTAGATGGTTTGTTTTGCTTAACTCTTGTTAGGCTCCATTCCCATCCCAGTCAAGTGGTTTGTGCCTTTAAAAGCTAGGTGCAAGCTACTTTCTGGGCTGCTTATCTTTGAGACTGGAGTCCATCAGCAGTTTCAGGCTTTCTAATAAAGATTGAAGCCCCAGGACTGGGCAAAAAAGAAAAAAAAAAGACTCCTAGCCAGGCGCCTGTTGGATCACGCCTGTAATCCTAGCTACTCAAGAGGCTAAGATCTGAGGATCAAGGTTCAAAGCATCCCTGGCAGAAGTCCATGAAACTCTTATCTCTAATTAACAACCAGGAAACTGGACGTAGTGCTATGGCTCATGTGGTACTAGCCTTGAGTTCAGGGACAGTGCCTAAGTGCCTAGGCCCTGGATTCAGGCCCCACAAACAACAAAAATACTCCCAATTGGCCCTTTCAAAATGTGGCTTCTTAGTATCTTGTGAACAAATTTGCATATAACAGTTTTTATGATAGTACTGGGGCTTGAACTCAAAGCCCGGGCATGGTCCCTGAGGGCCATCCTTAAGAGTAGCTCGAGCCGGGTGCTGGTGGCTCATGCCTGTAATCCTACTTACTCAGGAGGTTGAGGTCTGAAGGTCATAGTTCAAAGCGAGCCCAGGGAAGGGCAGTCCATGAGAGACTCTTACCTCCAAATAACCACCAGAAAGTTGGAAGTGGCGCTGTGGCTCAAGTGGTAGGGCGGTAGTCTTGAGCTGAAGAGGTCAGGGAGAGCACCAAGGCCCAAAGTTCAAGCCCCACAACCAACAGAAAAAAATAGTGCTCTACCACTTCAGTCACTGCTCCACTTTTGGCCTTTTTTTGGAGAGGAGTTGCTTAATTTGGAGATAAGAGTCTTCGCAAGCAGATAGCTCTGCCTGGCCTGGCTTCCAATCACCAGGGGAAGATCCTCAGCTTCTTGAGTAGCTAGGATTATAGGAGTGAGTTGCTGCCTGCCCAGTTTGCTTTTGTGTATGTGTAGGGTCTGTCGCTCAGCTCTTTTGCTCAAGGCTATCATTATAGCACTTTAAGCTACAGCTTCCACTTCCAGTCTTTGTATGTGTGCTTTTTAAAAAAAAATTTGGGTAGGTCATGGGTCTTCAACTCAGGGCTTAGCCACAGTCCCTGAGCTTTTGCTTAAGGCTAGCACTCTGTATCACTTTGAGCCACAGGTCTGCTTCCAGTTTTCTGGTGGTTTACTGGACAGAAGAGTTTCATGGATTTTCCTGCCTGGCCTGGCTTGGAACTATCCTCAGATCTCAGCCTCACAGTAGTTAGGATTACAGGTGTGAGCCAATCAGTGCCAGGAAGCCTTTGGGATTTTTATGTAGAAAAATGATTTTAGGGCTGAAGACCTAGTTTAATTGATAGAGCTAGTTAGTAAGCCTGAGACCCTGAATTTAACCTCAGCACTGCCCCCCCAAAGAAACTTAAATATACTTAGAATTGAAAACAGGAAGCATGCAACCTTTAAGTGTTAATTTAGGAAACAACAGACAAACAGCAAAGTTTAGCATTTTGTGAAGCAGACTAAAGGAGAAAGATTGGGGCACTGAGAAAGGAGCAAAGGTTGAAAAATGAAAGAGAAGGATCTTATCTTGCCCTTTAGGGGGGTAACAATTTAGAAATATTTCTCATTAACTGACTTCAGCCCCTCCCCCACAAAGTCACACACTGCCCTTAGGTATTAACCTAGATGCTCAAACTCCCAATCAGGAAAATGGGCCTAAGTAGTGCTTGTTGGCTAGGAATGTGGCTTAGTGGTAGAGTGCTTGCCTAGCATGCATGAAGCCCTGGGTTCGATTCCTCAGTACCACATACAGGAAAAGCCAGAAGTGGCGCTGTGGCTAAAATGGTAGAGTGCTGGCCTTGAGCAAAAAAGAAGCTCAGAGACAGTGCCCAGGCCCTGAGTTCAAGCCCCAGGACTGGCAAAATAAAGTTTTTAAAAAGTAGTGCTTGTGGGGCTGGGGATATGGCCTAGTGGCAAGAGTACTTGCCTCATATACATGAAGCCCTGGGTTCGATTCCCCAGCACCACATATACAGAAAACGGCCAGAAGTGGCGCTGTGGCTCAAGTGGCAGAGTGCTAGCTTTGAGCAAAAAGGAAGCCAGGGACAGTGCTCAGGACAGTGCTCAGGCCGAGTCCAAGCCCCAGGACTGGCCAAAAAAAAAAAAAAAGTAGTGCTTGTTCCTTGGTGTTACCTGTGAATATTTTTAAATGAGTTTATACTTGTAAGGTGATTAGAGCAAGTATTTACTAGATTAGACATTATTCTGGGCAGGGTACAGAGTGGCTGTTGTTAGGAAAATGGAGGAGACGGAAAAGGAATAGGCCAGACTCCATGGTGAACAAGCAAGGACTGTTTATTGAGGAACATCCAGGGGCACAGACCTTCCTGTGGGATTGGAGGTTGTGCGAGGAGGTGAATTGGGGACCAGGCTTCTATGGGGTCTGAGCAAGGAGGTAGGTTATTGAAAGGCCACTAGGTCTAGCAAGTTGGTGGCTTTTCCTTGGGCCCACAAAGGTTTGTTTACAGCTGGGCCTGGGTGAATAGCCCTGCCTGCATATCAAAGCAGGTTCCCACATACCTGAGATTTTATCTGGTGTCTGTATGCCACTGGGACAATAGGGTGGGAGTCAATCCTTCCTATCCCATCTTTTGTTACATAGAAAGAATGGAACTAGACAGGAAAGTCCTTCAACTATCACATAAAATATTTGAAGATTGTTTAGTTTAATCCTGTTTCTATAGCCTTGAATTTTTTTTTGAGTTTTGTATTTTGTAAACTTGATCCTCCACATCAAGGGTAAAGTATCTGGTGGGGAACAAGGGTCTCTGGCCTGTAATCCTAGCTACTCAGGAGGCTGAGATATGGGGATCTGGGTTTGAAGCCAGCCTGGGCAGGAAAGTCTGAGATTCTTATCTCTAATGAACCAATGAAAAGCCAGAAGTAGAGCTATGACTGAAGTGCTGAAGAGAGCTAGCCTTGAGCAAAGTAGCTTGGGGACAGCGCCTAGGCCCTGGAATTCAAGCCCCAGGACTTGCACACACAAAATATTTTTTTTCTGCCAGGCCTGGTGCTTGAACTCAGAGCCTGAGCACTGTCTCTAGGTTCTTTTTGCTCAAGGCTAGCACTCTACCACTTGAGCCACAGCTCCACTTCTGGCTTTTTCTATATATGTGGTGCTGAGGAATCAAACCCAGAGCCTGATGTATACAAGGGAAGCATTCTACCACTAGGCCATATTCCCATCCCACAAAAAATTTTATTCAGCATTTGGGGAGTGAAAACCAGCCAAACAACTGGATTGTATGCTTGGTGTCAAATGCCATCTTTTTTGTTGACATTTTGGGGATCAGGGGGGACTGGATTCAAGTCCAGCTCACAAAGTAAAGTAACAGACCAGTTCAACTCTTAAGTCCCTGTTTTTCTGAGATAAGGCCTGAGGATATCTATCTCAGCCAGAACAGAGGTGCCAGAGTGAGTTCTTGAATGCACTAGGCCATCCTCATGTGTTTGCACTTACACTGTTAGTATTCAGATAGAATTGTGATGCTGAATGGCAAATTCCTGTAGGCATTGCTCTGTATGAGCCTGAACTGAAATACCTCATTAATGAAGGCTTTAGACAATAGATTATGGTCCCTTGGTGATCACACCATTTCAGGTATTCCCACACATGAGGATCCCATGGAATCATTGGGGCCAGACCAGCTCAAGGCCAAAACAAAAAGTAAGCAAACCAGTCAGGCACCTATATTCCTAGCTATATTCCTAACTGGCTGAGATCTGAGGATCAGATTTCAAAGCCGGCTAGAGCAGAAAAGTCTGTGAGACTCTTATCTCCAATTAACCACACACCAAAAAAAGCCAGAAGTGGAGTTTTGACTCAAGTGGTAGAGTGCTAACATTGAGTGAAAAAGCTCAAAGACAGCATGCCCATTTTTGAGTTCAAGCCCCAGGACTGACACACAAAAAGTAGGCAAGTCTTTAAAGTTAACAAATACAGGCTGGGAATGTGGCTTAGTAGTAGAGTGCTTGCCTAGCATGCATTGAGCCTTAGGTGCAATTAGTCAGTACCACATACACAGAAAAAAGGCTGAAATGGAGCTGTGGCTCAAGTGATAAGAGCCCAATCCTTGGACAAAAAACCCAAGGGCAGAGTTCCAGGCCTACTACCAGCACACACACAGGAGGAGAGAAGAGAGGGACTAGGGGAGAGAGGAAAGCAATCATGTGGGCCTGAGTTCAAGCCCTATAAAACACCCCCCTCAAAAAAAAAGGAATAGGGCTGGGGATATGGCCTAGTGGCAAGAGAGCTTGCCTCGTATACATGAGGCCCTGGGTTCGATTCCCCAGCACCACATATACAGAAAATGGCCAGAAGTGGCGCTGTGGCTCAAGTGGCAGAGTGCTAGCCTTGAGCAAAAGGAAGCCAGGGACAGTGCTCAGGCCCTGAGTCCAAGGCCCAGGACTGGCCAAAAAAAAAAAAAAAAAGGAATAAAGGACATATACCACAACAAGCCTTAGGACTTTACACTAAATGAAATAAACCAGCCATAAAATTACAAATACTCTGAGTTCATGAGTTGCTTAGAGTAGTGAAATTCTTAGAAAGTAAAATGTGAATTCTCAGCATCTGGGGATAGAAAGAATAGGAAGTGGGCTGGGAATATGGCCTAGTGGCAAGAGTGCTTGCCTCGTATACATGAAGCCCTGGGTTCAATTCCCCAGCACCACATATATAGAAAACGGCCAGAAGTGGCGCTGTGGCCCAAGTGGCAGAGTGCTAGCCTTGAGCAAAAAAGAAGCCAGGGACAGTGCTCAGGCCCTGAGTCCAAGCCCAGAACTGGCAAAAAAAAAAAAAAAAAATAGGAACTTAATGTTTAATTGGTATGGAGTTTCAGTCTGAGAAAAAAAAAAAATATATATATATATATATATATGAGCCAGGCTCCAATGCCTCATGATTATATTCCTAGCCACTCAGGAGGGTGAAATCTGAGATGATCTGCCATCATCACATTCAATGCAACCAGGTAGAAATGTTCAACTAACCAGTAAAAACAAAACAAAACCAGAAGTGCAGGTATGTCTCAAATGGTAAAGTTGCCAGCCTTGAGAACATAAACTGAGAGCTTAAAGCCTTGAATTCAAGCCCAAGCAGAGCACATATATGTGGGCATGTGCATGTACACACACATACACACACACACAGAATAAGACAAAAAGAAGTGGAGAGTGCTGGGAATGTGACTTAGTGGAAGAGTGTTTGCCTAGCATGCATGAAGCTCTGGGTTCAATTCCTCGGTACCACATAAACAGAAAAAGCCAGAAGTGGTGCTGTGGCTCAATTGGTAGAGTGCTAGCTAGCCTTGAGCAAAAGAAGCTCAGGGATGGTGCCCAGGCCTTGCCTGAGTTTAAGCCCCAGGACTGGCAAAAAAAAGAGAAAGAAAACAAACATAACAAATAATCATGAAGGGAATTACTACCACAATACATTTTGTTTATTCTTTAGATTTTAACCTTGTAAGTTAAAGTGCTTTATTTAATGGTAATAAAAGCTATTGAGGGCTGGGGATATAGCCTAGTGGCAAGAGTGCCTGCCTCGGATACACGAGGCCCTAGGTTCAATTCCCCAGCACCACATATACAGAAAACGGCCAGAAGCGGCGCTGTGGCTCAAGTGGCAGAGTGCTAGCCTTGAGCAAGAAGAAGCCAGGGACAGTGCTCAGGCCCTGAGTCCAAAGCCCAGGACTGGCCAAAAAAAAAAAATAAATAAATAAAAATAAAAATAAAAGCTATTGATCCCTTTCCCTGGTTTGGGGGTTTGGTAAGGGAATGAATAAGCCAGGCAATATAGTGGCTCATGACTATAATCCTAGCTACTTAGGAATCTGACATCTGATGATCATGGATCCAAGCTAGCAGAAAAATTTGTGACTTTTTTTTGTCATTCATGGGGCTTGAACTCTGGGCCTGAATGCTGCCCCTAGCTCTTTTGCTCAAGGGTAGCACTCTACCACTTTGAGCCATAGCACCACTTTTGGTTTTTGAGTGGTTAGTTGGAAAGGAGGTAAGAGTCTCATGTGGACTTTTCTGCCTATGCTGACTTCAAATTGTGATCCTCAGATCTCAGCCTCCTGAGCAGCTAGAACTACAGGCATGAGCCACTGTTGCCTGGCTTTATAAGACTCTTATCTCCAATTAACTAGCAAAAAGCTGGAAGTGGAGGTGTGGGTTTAAGTGGTAGAGCACCAGTCTTGAGCCAAATAGCTAAATGAGAGCATGAGGCTCTGAGTTCAAGTCCTAGTACTAGCTCATAAATTAAAAACAAATCAAGATACATCTGTGTATAAGTCTATTTTTTCAGTGCTGGGGACATTACCCAGGATCCTGCACATAGTAGGCAAATGTTCTCCCCTTAGCCATACCCCAGCCTGCAATGGCATTTTTTTTCTTTTATGTCATTCCTGGGGATTGATCCCAGGGCCTGAAGACTGTCCCTGAGCCTTCTGCCCCCCCCCCCCCAAGTTCAGAGATTTATCACTAGAGCCACAGATCCACTTCAGCTTTTTTGGTAGTTACTTAGAAACACGAACTTCATGAAGCTGGACACAACTGGCTCATGCCTGTAATCCCAGCTATTTAGGAGGCTGACATCTGAGGATTGCAGTTTGAAGCCAGCCCAGGCAGAAAAGTCCATGAAACTCTTATCTCCAATTAGCCACTCAAAAATTGGAAGTGGTGCTGTGGCTCAAAGTGGTAGAGCACTAGCCTTGAGCAAAAAGAGCTCAATGGCAGCACCCAGGCCTTTAGTTCAAGCCCCATGACTGACCCAAAAAATGTGTCATGGCCTTCCTTGCCTGGGCTAGCTTCAAATCACCATCCTCAGATCTCCTGAGTAGCTGGGATTACAGTTGTGAGCCACCAGTGCCCAGCTGCAATGGCTTTTTAAATGGGGTTTGCTCTAGTCAATGGGCTGGAAGGTGCTCGCTCCAGTTTTGATGGTGTGAATAACCAGTGCCCAGTGAGCTGGGGGTGCCATAAGGCAATTTGAGAAGGGGAAGTAGGAAGAGGTTGGAGTTACTATTGTAGAAGGGGTTCAGAGCCTGTTTTCAGGAGAGTTTGTTTGATTGTGGAGGTGCAGTGGAGGAGGGGGCAGGACAAGGGGTATCCACACAGGCCTGAGGGGTCCAAATGCCTAGGAATGTCACTGCTGTCCCTTCATATCTCTACATGGCCTACCTCCTGCATGAGGAACAGAGGCCCATGTGGATGGCCAACTGAGCTAGCATTCACTTGGGGAAGCAGTCTGGCACTATGTGGAAAAACCAAAGGCATGCAAACACTGCACCCACCAATTGCTCTCCAAGGATTATGTGCATCTATTCTGTGCAGCAGTGGGCAGAGATCTACACTGCAGCGTTGCTCCTGACAGAAAGAACTAGAAACATCTCCTAAGCTGTCAACGGAAGACTATAGCTAAGCCATATGCTCATCTACACCATGGATTGGGCAGCTACTGCAGATATGACAGGAAAGAGAGCATGGAACAGAGGAACCAGAGTGTGTGCTCCACACCCTGCCTGCCAGGCTGGCAATCTGGGCACTCCACTTGCTTGCTGGGTGCTACTGGGAACATCATTTCATTGTCCTGAGCCTCAATTTTCTCATCTGGAAAATGGATGTGGTAATAGTCCATTAGTTGTTATTCCACTAGCTATTCCACTAACTGTTATTATTTAGAGAGTTTTCAGTGTTAAGGGGACAGAACTGAACCTAGTATATGTGTTAAGGTCTGCATGAATGTTGAGCTCAAAGTAGAGTGTTACAATGTATGCTTAGCATGTCAAGGCCCTGCATTCCATCTCCAGCACCAAAACAACAACAAAAAAATCAAAAGATCAAAGTAGAGAGCCAGGCACTGGTGGCTCACACCTGTAATCCCAGCTACTCAGGAGGCCAAGATCTGAGGGTCTCAGCTTGAAGTAGATAAATCTGTGAGACTCTCATCTCCAGTTAACCAGCAAAATGCTAGAAGTTGAGGTATGGCACAAGTTGTAGAGTACCAGCCTTACTGTGCTTAGGAAAAAAGCAAGTAAAAGTGTGAAACCATGAATTCAAGTTCCAGTACACACACACACATACACACACGATCAAAGTGGAATATAAGTGGGAAAAGGCTTTCCAAAAACTCAAAACTAATGAAAAGTAATCAATATCTTGTTCTGATATTCATATATGTTATAAAGTTGCTTTTAGAAAGGGACTGAGAAGGAGAAAGTCATTTTGTAGCTACCAGAGGCAAGGGTAAGGGATAGGGAAGTGAGTTGGTTTTTGTATAGTGCTAGCAACATCCGGGGACTCAGTATCAGGATGGGATCACTGTGGGTGACTAGCTATGTCATTAAAAGGAAAAGTTGTATGCAGTGACTCTTCAAGAGTAGGAGCCTTGGGCCTCAACCCCAGGCTAAATAGATGCTTTAGGAAGGAACAAGGTCAGTCAAAGCTAGGACACCAGTTGGCTCTGCTCTTATTGCCAGCCAGAGGGAGGCAGGTAGGAGCCAGTCAAAGGGAGGTGAGCCACAGAGGGTGAAAAAAGAAAGATGAAGACCTAAGCTAGTCACACGGATTTAGCCAGTCAAATGGAGGAGGGCCCAAGCCTGTCCCACAGAGGATGATAGGCCCCCTGGGGGGCCCTGGAGGACTTGTTTCCCTTGTGGTTTTTTGCACTTCCTGTTCCCTTGCTCACTGCGGAAGTTCCTCTTCTTACTCTACACCCGTACTAAGCCGGGGAGGACAAGGACAGAAGGCACCATGAGTGGGGGCCTGGTGGGAGGAAGGCCTGGGAGTCGAGGGGCACCTGTGGTCCAGCAGAACATTCCTTCCACCCTCCTCAAGGACCATGAGAACCAACGGCTCTTTGAGATGCTAGGCCGGAAATGCTGGGTGAGTTGGGGAGCGCCTAGCCCTCTCTCCCCTTCCTCCTCTTCCTCTACCTCCTCTCTCCTCTTCCTCATCTCTGTCTCTCTCTTTCTCTCTCCCCCTCCCTCCCTCCCTCCCTCCCTTCCTCTCTCCCTCTCTCCCTCTATTCCTCCCACAGACTCCATTTACCCGGGGCTCATCCATCCAAGGAAGATCTCAATGTCTACTCCCATCCCCTCTGGTGGCAGCATTTCCTCTAGGCTAGTGACAGCTTCCAGCAAGGAAGGACCAGGACTTGGCTCCAGGACCCTCTGGCTTCCTATAGCTACCCCTGAGCCGACTCTGCTGATCTGTGCTCTCTCTTCCCAGACACTGGCCACCGCAGTTGTTCAGCTGTACCTGGCGTTGCCCCCTGGAGCCCAGCACTGGACCATGGAACATTGTGGAGCTGTGTGCTTTGTTAAGGATAATCCCCAGAAGTCTTACTTCATCCGCCTCTATGGCCTTCAGGTGACTGCTCACCCCACCCCCTTCATGTCCCACTGCCAGACAGTTCTCTCAACCTGCAAAACCAGCTCTTGTATCCACATTCCTGAGCCTTTGGAGGGATTGCTGCATCCTTGAGTGCCAGAGCCGAAGACTCATCCAGGGCCCAAGCTCTGATTTGCTTTATAAGGCAGATGACTGACCTCTGAGTCTCCTTATCAGAATCTGGATCTCTCTCTCTCTCTCTCTCTCTCTCTGTCTGTCTCTTTCTCTCTGTGTGTGTGTGTGTGTGTGTGTGTGTGTGTGTGTGTGTGTGTGTGTGTGTGTTATTGGGGTTTACTTGGCAGGTGCTGTACTACTTGTACCACACACCAGTCCTTTTAGTTATTTTTTAGATAGGGTCTCATGTTCTCTTCCTCCTACCCTCCCCAACCAGCCTAGACTACAGTCCTCCTATTAACACTTTCCACATAGCTCGGATGATAGATGTGTGCCTCCACACAGGCTTATTTGTTAAGATGAGGTCTGAGTAACTTTTCTCCCCAGGCTGCCCTCTAACAGAGATCTGATCTGATCTCTACCTACTGAGTAGCTAGGATTTACAGGTATGAACCACTGTGCCCATCCCATGTAATATTCAAGTATTCATACACCCCTAAGACTAATCTTATTCACTAACTCAAAATAAGAACACCATATTTATGCTTCAGCTTCAAATTTGTTCTAAAGTGTGTTGCTTGTTCTTAGAACAGGAAGTTGAAATTCTTTTTTTTTTTTTTTTTTTTTTTTGGCCAGTCCTGGGCCTTGGACTCAGGGCCTGAGCACTGTCCCTGGCTTCTTCCCGCTCAAGGCTAGCACTCTGCCACTTGAGCCACAGCGCCGCTTCTGGCCGTTTTCTGTATATGTGGTGCTGGGGAATCGAACCTAGGGCCTCGTGTATCCGAGGCAGGCACTCTTGCCACTAGGCTATATCCCCAGCCCGAGGAAGTTGAAATTCTTAAACGGAAGCCCCAAAGTCCCACACCTAGGGCCTTGAAATCCTAATCTAAACGTCTTACATCAGTTCAGGATGCTTCTCCTTCCTTCATATCTGATGCTTAAACCTCTAATTGTCTTTTTTTTTAAATGTCAGTACTGGGACTTGAACTCAAGGCCTTGAGCTCTCACTTGGCTTTTTCTCCTGAAGGCTAGTGCTCTACCACTTGAGCCACAGCTCTACTTCTGGCTCTTCAGTGGTCAATTGGAGATAAAGAGTCTCATGGACTTTGCTACCCAGGCTGGGTTCAAACTGTGATCTTCAGATCTCAGCCTCCTGAGTAGCTACAATTACAGGTGTGAGCTACCAATGCCTGCCTAGACCTCCCATTTTCTGATGCTGGATTGGAATTTTCCAAAACAGATTCTGGGGCCTCAAAATCTGGATGTCATGGGCTGGGAAGGTGGCTTAGTGGTAGAGTGCTTGGCCTAGCATGCATGAAGCACTGAGTTCCATTCCTCAGTAGAAAAATCCAGAAGTGGTGCTGTGGCTCAAGTGGTAGAATGCTAGGCTTGAGCAAAAGAAGCACAGGGACAGTGCCCAGGCCCTGAGTTCAAGCCTTGGGACTGGCAAAAAAAATGTGGAAGAAATGCTCCCTGTCGGGGCTGGGGATATGGCCTAGTGGCAAGAGTGCTTGCCTCGTATACATAAAGCCCTGCGTTCGATTCCCCAGCACCACATATACAGAAAATGGCCAGAAATGGTGCTGTGGCTCCAGTGACAGAGTGCTAGCCTTGAGCAAAAAGAAGCCAGGGACAGTGTTCAGGCCCTAAGTTCAAGGCCCAGGACTGGCAAAAAAAAAAAAAAGAAGAAGAAGAAAGAAATGCTCCCTTTCACAATGGCCTGGCCTCAGTGCCAGCATGTGTCTCCCCTCCCCTCCAGGCCGGTCGGCTGCTCTGGGAACAGGAACTGTACTCCCAGCTGATGTACCTCACGCCCACTCCTTTCTTCCACACTTTTGCTGGAGAAGTAAGTGGCCACCCAGCCCTTGGGCTTCGGGTGGGATATGGGGAGGAAATGGGACAAGGAATGGGGCTGGAAAGCTGCTGACCCCAAGGCATATGTAGGACTGCCAAGTGGGACTGAACTTTGCAGACGAAGGTGAGGCCCAAGCCTTCCAGGCCTTGGTGCAAGAGAAGATACAAAAAAGAAGTCAAAGGCAAAGTGGAGGTAAGGAGGGAGGCCTTGGTGGAGGAGAGGTGGGCAGAGGTAAGCACACAGGTAGGAGGATGGAAAAGTACTTCTCATGGTTTGGGCTTCCAATCCACTTGTCTAGCCACAGACCGACGCCAGCTACCACAACCTCCAGCACCAGCCAATGAAGGTGAGTCTTTTAGTCCAAAGGTTGGGTGGGGGGAATAAAGGGTTAGCTCTCAACCTATGAGGAGGTCGTGACAGCTCTCAACCCATTCATCAGAGAGAAGAGGAGGCCTCCCACCTCTGCCCCCACACCCAGGTGGAGACCAAGGGGGTGAGTGATGATTCTTTCCTGTGTCTCCGGATGAATGGGTGGGTGGGTGGGGAATGGGTAGATGATGAGTAATTTAGTGGGTTCATGAGTGGGTAAAGGGGTGGCCAGAAAGATGGGTAGATGAGTGGATGAGTGAGTGGGTGGATGGTAGATGGGTAAGTATGTGACTGAATGAGCAAGTGTGTGGATGTGTGTGTGGATGGGTGGGTCATTGGGTGAATTGGTGGCCAAGTAGGGGGAAAATGAAATGATGGGAACTTGAAAGTAGCAACAGATGTATAGATGTATAGGTGGGTTACAGATAGAGAGGTGAGCTGCTCTGTGGATAAATGGATGGCTACATAGATGATGTAGCAAATAAATGAATGAGTGAATGGATAAACAGTAAATAAATAAATAAATGATATAATATTCTAGCTAGTGAAGAAAGCAATGATTAGTACTGGAGGAATCGCTCAATGGTAGAGCATGTGCCAGAGGCCCTGAATTAAAAAAGAAAAAGAAAGCAAAAGGAAAGCAATGATTCATGAATGAATATGCTGGTTACCTGTGGCTCATGTTTATAATCTTAGCTACTCAGGTGGCTGAAATCTGAGGATCACAGTTCGAAGACAGCCCAGGCAGAAAGAAACAAAAACCCAAGACTCTTACCTCCAGTTAATCAACAAAAAGCTGGAAATAGAGGTGTGGCTCAAGAGGTAGAGCATCTGCCTTAAGCAAAAACCCAAGCAAGAGCACAGGGCCCTGAGTTCAAGCTGCAGTACCAGCACAAAAAAGTGCATGAATATTACCTTGGTTCTTTTTATTAGTAGTAGTATTAAGTAGTTGTACAAAAAGGATTACAATTCTATAAGTCTGATTATGAGTACAATGTAAATAATTTAGCAAATTAATTAGCCAATGAGCCAAGGAATGAATGACTCATTACTTACAAGATAATCATGAGTAAATGTATAATTGAATGAATTATACATTTATTCATACATATATAACATATACGTATATGTATGCATATATAGTATATGTGCATATGTAATCCATACACATAAAATCACTCATACACATAAATGTATGAATGGTTTTGAGGAGTGCACCTGCTTCTACATAGATCTTAGATCTCTCATCTATTCCTCCCCTGCTAGTCAAAAACACATACAGACTCCCCCAACAGTCTTCCTATTTCTCCTTTTTTTTTTTTTGCCAGTCCTGGGGCTTAGACTCAGGGCCTGAGCACTGTCTTTGGCTTCTTTATGCTCAAGGCTAGCACTCTACCTCTTGAGCCACAGAGCCACCTCTGGCTTTTTCTATTTATGTCATGCTGAGGAATCGAACCCATGCAAGGCAAGCACTCTACCACTAAGCCTCTATTCCCAGCCACCAATCTCCCTGTTTCTCATCTCTACGTTTTTCTGGGAGGTAAAAGAATCAATGGTTTGTTCACCCCATTTTCCTGACAGGCCCACCAAGTGGCCCACTATCACTAGGGCTGGTGACAGTGGACATTCAGAACCCTGATATCACCAGTTCACGATACCGTGGCCTCCCAGCACCTGGTCCTGGCCCAACAGATAAGAAACGCTCAGGAAAGAAGAAGATCAGCAAAGCTGATATTGGTGCTCCCAGTGGATTCAAGTGAGAACCCCTCCCTCATGGGAGATCTGTGGATCTTGGGGGCAGGGAGGGCATAGGAATAAGTGTTCAAATGAATGGATGGAAGGATGGGCAGATGGGTAGGGAGACAGATGAATTGATGAGTGAATGAATGGTTAGATTGGTGATTGATGGGTAGGTCAGGTGTCAATAGGAAATGAGTGAGTCAATGGGGATAGGTGAAGGTGTCAAGGGAAATGAGTGAGTCAATGGATGACTAGTAGATGAGTGTGTGGACAGATTATTTTGTAGGCTAAGAGGTTCACAGGAAAGGTGAATGGGGATGATTAGGTAACAGACATGGATAGCTGGGCAATTAAATGGATAAGTGGGCAGACATATATGTTTTAATGAGTAGAAAGATAAGTGCATGGACATAAAGGCATGTACTTATAGAGATCAATGGGTGGTTAGGTGTGTTGGGGTGTAAGGACAGAGGTGGACAAATGGGTAAACAGATGTGTGAGCAGATGAGTGGAGGGACGATGGATAGACAAACCAGTGGTCCAACAAATGTGAGTGGATAGTGGCAAGAGTTACAGGTGGACAATTTGACACCACACAGTATGGACCTGTCTAGTTTCATAACTCCTGTTCATACCCGTTATGCCCCTCACTGCCTCTCTGAGCAGGAGAGACCTAGAAAACTTCACTAGGAAGGGAGGGCAATGGGACTTCAACAGAGTCTCCTCATTTCCCCCCCAGACATGTGAGCCACGTAGGCTGGGATCCCCAGAATGGATTTGATGTGAGTACAACCAGGCTCCTGAACCCCACTCAGTTTTTAGCTATCCTTCCACTTCTGGAATCCCACTCCAAACTCTGCCCCTCCTACATCCATTTCTGATCTCTCCTTGGGAAGGAGCCAGTGGTAATCCCCTCACTCCTGGCCACTTCTGTCCCCTCCTAGGTGAATAACCTTGACCCTGATCTTCGGAGCCTGTTCTCCAGGGCTGGAATTAGTGAAGCCCAGCTCACTGATGCTGAGACATCCAAACTTATCTATGACTTCATAGAGGACCAAGGGGGGCTGGAGGCTGTGCGACAAGAGATGCGGCGCCAGGGTAAGTCCTACTTCCATCAGCCCCAGCAGTTGATAAATCACCGATAAACTGAAAGTCACTCCATTTTCATGGGGAGTTGATCAGTTGAGGGTCAACATTTTACCAATACACAGACTGAAGCTCAGAAGAAAAGGAGAGGAAAACCAGGCACTGGTGACTCACACCTGTAATTTTATCTACTAGGCTGAGATCTGAGGCTGGAGGTTTGAAGTCAGCCTGGGCAGACAAATCCAAGGGATTTGTATCTCCAGCTTACCAGAAAAAAAGCCGGAGGTGGCCAGGTACTGTTGGCTCATGTGTGTAATCCAAGCTACTCAGGAGGCTGAGATCTGAGGATCACAGTTCAAAGCTGTGTTAGCCTTGAGTGAAAAAGTTCAGGGACAGCAGCCAGACCCTGAGTTCAAGCCCTAGGACTAGCATGCATGTGCATACACACACACACACACACACACACACACACACACACACACACACACAGCCAATTGTGGTTCAAGAGAAGAGGTATGGCTCAAGTGATAGAGCACCAGACATGAGTGAAAAAGCCAAGTAAGAGCTTGAGGACCTGAGTTCAAGCCCCAGTACTGGCACACACACAAAAAAGGAGTGAAAATAATTGCACCAATGTGTTCTTTTCTCTCCACAGAACCTCTTCCACCACCTCCCCCACCATGCCGAGGAGGGAACCAGCCCCCCAGGGCCCCTATAGTGGGGAGTAACAAGGGCCGTTCTGGCCCACTGCCTCCTGTACCTATAGGAAGTGCCCCACACCCACCAACACCTAAGGGACCCCCAGGACGAGGGGGCCCTCCACCCCCACCACCCCCAACCACTGGACGTTCTGGACCACCACCTCCTCCCCCACCTCCCCCACCTCCACCTCCACCCAGCACTGGGGGTGGGCAAGTCCCTCCCCTCCCCCCTCCTACTCTGGGGACAGGGAGTGGCCTGGCCTCTGGTGGGGGTCGGGGGGCACTTTTGGATCAAATCCGGCAGGGAATTCAACTGAATAAGGTAAGAATGGGCAGGATGAATTATCCGGTCTCTGGGACTCAAGGGTGTTTGGTCCAAGTCAGGATACTGGAGATGAAGGCTAAGATAGGTTTGCAGTGCTTTTGGAGGGTGAGTGTTGGGTTGGAAATGGGTGGGGAATCTTTGATCTGAGTGTAGAGGAGGAGAAATAATAAGAAAGGCTGGGAGAAAGCTTCTCTCTGGGTTGGAGGCGTGGCTCAGTTGGTAGAGCACTAGCCAACAAGTAAAAGGTTCTGGTACTGAGTTCAAGTTCTAATCTGAGACCATAAAAAGAAGAAAGAAAAAGAAAAATTCCTTTCTTAGGCCTAAGCCCTCTGGGCCCAATGCTGCTTTTTGCAGACCCCTGGAGCCGTAGAGAACCCAGCCCAGCAGCCACCGCCGCAGAGCTCAGAAGGGCTGGTGGGCGCCCTGATGCATGTGATGCAGAAGAGGAGCAGAGTCATCCACTCTTCAGGTGAGTCTACCCTGCCAGTGCTAGCACTAGCCTTATGCCAACCCCACATGTCACCATCAATAGTGGTACTAGGACTGAGGATAGAACTCAGGGATAGAGCACTAACCCAGCATGTTTGAAGCTCTGGGTTCCATCCTCAATACTGCAAAAAAGAAAAAAATAGTGAAGCTCACTCCATCTGTGGATAACCATATATATATATATTTTTTTAAATTTTTATTTTTTGCCAGTCCTGGGGCTTGGACTCAGGGCCTGAGCACTGTCCCTGGCTTCTTTTTGCTCAAGGCTAGCACTCTGCCACTTGAGCCACAGCGCCACTTCTGGCTTTTTCTATATATGTGGTGCTGAGGAATTGAACCCAGGGCTTCATGTATACAAGGCGAGCACTTTACCACTAGGCCATATTCACGTGAAGCCTCTTCTTTTTTTTAAATCAAGACTTTTAAATTAACATATATTAGTTGTACATACGGTGTTTCATTGTGACATTTCCATACATGCTTACAATGTACTCCCCCCCCCCCCCATCACACTGCCTCACCTCCCTGTCTTTTTTTCTGTGTGCGCCAGTTACTAAGGGCATGAACTCAGGGCTTGGGCACTGTCTCTGAACTCTTCTTGCTCAAGGCTGGTATTCTATCATTTGAGCCCCAGCTCCACTTCTAGTTTTTGAGTGGTTAATTGGAACATAAGAGTCTCAAGGGGGGCTGGGAATATGGCCTAGTGGCAAGAGCACTTGCCTGGTATACATGAAGCCCTGAGTTCGATTCCCCAGCACCACATATATAGAAAACGGCCAGAAGTGGTGCTGTGGCTCAAGTGGCAAAGTGCTAGCCTTGAGCAAAAAGAAGCCAGGGACAGTGCTCAGGCCCTGAGTCCAAGCCCCAGGACTGGCAAAAAAAAAAAAAAAAGTCTCAAGGGGACTTTTCTTCCCAGGCTGGCTTTGAACCGAGATCCTCAGATCTCAGCCTCCAGAGTAGCTAGGATTACAGGTGTGAGTCATCAAGGTCTGGCCTATTTTCTGGCTTTTTCAAACTGGCTGACCTGAAACTCTAGCAAGTTTTGGGATTACAGACATGTGCTACGACACCAACTCCCCTAGCCACATTTTTAAATGCTGGTACTGGGGTTTGGACACTCATGGTGGCCCTGAGCTTTTGTGTTTGAGGCTAGAGCTATGCCACTTGAGCCAGAGCTCCACTCGCAGCTTTTTGGTGGTTAATTGGAGATAAAAGTCCCATGAACTTTTCCTGCCTGGGATGACTTCGAACTGTGATCCTCAGAAATCAGCTTCCTGAGTAACTAGGATTACAGGTGTGAGCCACCCAGCATTTTTTACAATGTTATATTGACTTTTGATTCCAATTAAAACCTGGGCGCAGACCCAAATCCCAATTTTGCCCAGGCTTTATCTGTAGCACACTTCAGTCTCCCAGAGCTGAGCTCTCACTTCCTATGTCCAGGGAACTCTCTCAAGAGCCTTTGATCACTCCCCTGCCCATCCTGAATCATGCATCTCATCTTGCTTTCTCTCACTCCAGATGAAGGGGAGGACCAGGCAGGTGACGAAGATGAAGACGATGAGTGGGATGACTGAGCAGTGGTCCTTTGCTCCTCACTATAGGCCAGTGGCCCCCACTTCACCTGCTCTGTGCCCACTCTGCTGCCAGAGACCCCCACTGTCAGCTTCCTGAGCCAAACCTCCAATGCTATCATCCTCGCCTGACATCCACACTCACCCTAGCAATGCCTACAGGCCTCTTTATACAAAATGTTTCCATTTTCTTGGCTCAATGATTTTTAAACAAAAATAAACCTGTTGTCCTTCCCTCTCCAAATGTCAGTGTGTTTGTATTCCAAATGTGAGAGAATTTAAGTTCATGTCTGCCATCCCAGGTCCTTTTTGTTCATTTATTCCAATTTTGTTTATTTATTTACTTATGTATTTATTTATTTATTGCCTATCCTGGGGCTTGAACTCAGGGCCTGGACACTGTCCCTGAGCCTGTCTGTGATCATGGGCTAGCACTCTACCAACTGAGCCACAGCACCACTTCTGGCTTTTTCTGTGTATGTGGTGCTGAGGAATCAAACCCAGGGCTTCATGCATGCTAGGCAAGCATTCTACCATTAAGCCACATTCCCAGTCATCTCATTTTGTTAGTTTAGCCTTCTATATTTGTTTCATTCATTCCATTATTCCCTTAGTTAGAATGTACTTCTCTCCACCCACACCCATCTCCTTTTCTTCCCCTTTTTTTTTTGGGGGGGGGCATTACTAGAATTTGAACTCATGGCCTTGCACTTACTAGGTGAGTGCTCTATCCCTTGATTCATTTCTTAGCCCTTTTTGTCTTAGTTCTTTTGGGAATAAGCTCTCTAATTTAAGCCAGGTGGGGTAGCCTGGACGTCTATTTACACTTCCCTCCTAGTTGGGATGACAGGTGCACACCACCAAGACCAGTTTTTTACTCTCTCCCTCTCTCTCTTTTGAGATGGAGGTCTTGCCATGTTGCTCAGGCTGGCCTGAACCTCTACTCTTGGACTCAGACAATCTTCCTGCCTCACCCTCTCATGTAGCTGAGGCTCCTGGTGCTGACTGCCATGCACAGCTTTCCCTTGTTTATTTATTTAAACATTTTGGTTGTGGGTCCTAGGACTTCAACACAGGGCCTGGGCACTGTCCCTGAGCTCTTTGCACAAGGCTCTCACTCTACCATGGAACCACAGCTCCACTTCCAGTTTCTGGTGGTTAATTGGAGATGAGTCTCACAGACTTTCCTGCCCAGCCTGGGTTTGAACCTTGATCCTCAGATCTCAGCCTCCTGAGAAGCTAGGATTTATAGGCATGAGCCACCAGCACCCACTGAGCATCCCTTTTCTTTATTTTTTGTTCCCTTCTGGCTCTACAAATGTTTACTTCCAGTAACTATTTTATGGGCTAGGATGGAATAGACATTCCAGGGGATGAGAGACAGAGAACTTGAAGTCAAAGGTAGTTACTGGTTGTGGTAAGTGATACTGGAATGCTGAAGAGAGATAAAGGGGAAACAACATTCCAGAAAAGCAGTCAGGAAAGAAGAATGGGAAGAGGTGACTGTTGTGTTGGATCTAGAGACAACAGTAGTCCAGGGGAACATTTTGGGGAAAAACAAAGTAGGAAGCAGCCAGTGCAAAAACCCTAAGGTGGGGCTGGGAATGTGGCTTAGTGGTAGAGTGCTTGTCTAGCATGCATGAAGCCCTGGGTTTGATTCCTCAGCACCACATATATAGAAAAGGCTAGAAGTGGCGCTGTGGCTCAAGTACAGAGTGCTAGCCTTGAGCAAAAAGAAGCCAGCAACAGTGCTAGGCCCTGAGTTCAAGTACCAGGACTGGCAAAAAAAAACAACACCCTAAGGTGACCAAAAGTTTGGCATAAGGCTTAGTATGGTAGAGCTAGTTGTTGGAAGAAGAGGTTTTTGTTTTCTTTTTCTTTTGTCTTGTTTGTTAGGTTATCTGTCTTTGGGAGGGGTAGAGAGGCACAGAAATGAAGGGACAAAGGGTTTACAAGTGCAGCAGTGGTACTTACTAGATACTATGTTGAAATGAATGATACAACTTGTGGGTGGGGACAAGAGGGAAAATCTAGGAGAGAGCAAGGGAGGGGTGACATTGTCCAAAAAGAAATGTATTATCTGGCTTAAGAAACTGTAAACTTCAAACAATTTAAAAAGGAGAGCTATTTATTTACATACCTATTTAATTACCCTCCCTCCTTTCTTTTTTGTTGCAGTGCTAGCATTTGAATATAGAGCCTGGACATTGTCACTTACCTCCTTTACTCAAGGCTAGTGCTCTACTACTTGAGTCATACCTCTACTTCCAGTTTTTTGGTGATTGATTGGAGATGAGTCTCATAGACTTCCCTGCCCATGCTGGCTTCGAACCTCAATCCTCAAATCTCAACTTCCTGAATAGCTAGTATTATAGGCATGAGCCACTGGTGCCCAGCTTAATTATCTTTTCAATTCACACATAACAAGATGAAGAACATATGCAATGACCAGACCCCACCCTCATGACCTTGATTGGATTCCCCTCTCTCAGTTGTAAAATTCACCTATGTTCAGTTCCCAGTGCAAATCAAGCCTTAGGAAGTCACAATGAAGGTGGCTAGGTGTGTGAAGGACTGACACCCACCCATTGTCCCAGGCACATACAGACAGCAGGCAAAACTTCTGGTATGTATGAACCTGCTTTTATATGCAGGTAGGGCTATTCACCTAGGCCCAGCTGTAAACAGTCCTTTGTGGGCCCCCAACTTCCTAGACCTAGTGGCACTTTCATTAACCTCTGCCTCCTAGCTCAGGTTCCTTATTAGCCTGGTTCCAAATTCACCTCCTCACACAACCTCCAAACCTGCTGGAAGGTCTGTGGCCCTGGCTGGCAATAAACAGTCCTTGCCTGTTGAGGATTGAGTCCGGCCTATTCTTTTTCTGTTCTCCATTTTCCTAACAGTATGTGTGTATATGTGTGAAATCAGATAAATCTGGTCTAAAACCCAGACTCACTATCCACACCTATGTATAGGGCCCCTAGTCCTCCCCCTCCTCCTTCATTTCTTCCCCCATAAAATAGTATTAATTCAGCTGGTTACTGGTGGCTGCAATCCTAGCTACTCAAGAAGGCTGAGTTCTGAGGATCTCAGCTCAAAGCCACCCTGGGTAGGAAAGCCCATGAGACTATTTTCAATAAATTACTGGGGGGGTGGGGAGGGAGCTAGAAGTAGAGCTGTGTCTCAAGTAGTAGAGTGCCATTGAGCAAAATGAAGCTCAAGGACAGCACACAGTTCCTATTTCTTTTTTTCACTGTTGGTTTGGGTTTTTTTTTGTCAGTCATGGGGCTTGAACTCTGGACCTGGGTGCTGTCCCTGAACTCTTCAGCTCAAGGCTAGTGCTCTACCACTTGAGCACAGTGCCACTTCCTTTTTTTATTAATTTATTTTTTATTTTTTCCAGTCCTGGGGCTTGAACTCAGGGCCTGAGCACTGTCCCTGGCTTCTTTTTGCTCAAGGCTAGCACTCTGCCACTTGAGCCACAGCGCCACTTCTGGCCTTTTCTGTATATGTGGTGCTGAGGAATCGAACCCAGGGCTTCATGTATACGAGGGCAAGCACTCTACCACTAGGCCATATTTCCATCCCCAGCACCCAGTCCCTAAATTCAAGCCCCAGGACTGGTGCACGCATGCGTGTGCACAGACACAGACAGACACACACACACACATGTGCACATGTGTGGGCAGTAATTGAAAATGCTTTGTGGTATCTCAGCTATTTTCAAGGAAATAGAAACAACTAGAAGTAAGGTGCCTATCCATTGGTATTTCTGCAATCTGGTGGATTCAAGATTTTAGACAGGGAGAGGAACAAAGGAAAGGGGAAGAAGATGAAGACTAAGGAATCAGGTCCTAAGAGGTCAGAGAATCTGCCCATAGCATACTCTTTTTGTAAAGGTAGGAATGGAGCCCAAGGCCTCCTGCATGCTAGACAAGCATTCTGCCAGTGGGCTACACTCCCCTTCCCAGTTCAATTCTTTTTTGTTTAGTCAAAAAGTGATCAAGCCCTTCTGTCGATCTCCCCTGTGCAGCTGCAGCATCAGCCCCGATCTGTCCAGGCCTCGGTGGTGGCGGCGGCTGTGGCTCTTTCGTCTGGGCCCCTGCGCCCCTCAGAGCCCCTGGCCGTCCTGTCCCAGGCCGCAGCCCCGGGCTCATGTCGGCGCCGCCTGCTCGCGGCCTGCCCCCTACGGGCCCTGGCTAGAGGCGGGGCCCTATGCTAGCCTGGAGGAAGCCGGTGCTGCTAGTGCTCACCATCAACCTCACCATCACCGAGGGCCCGTCCCACACCTGCAAGGGTGCCTCGGAAGCAAACCTAGTGGACCTGCAGAAGCTAGAGAACCTGGAACTGGATGAGCAGCAGAAGAAGCGTCTGGAAGCTTTCCTTACCCAGAAGGTCAAGGTTGGCGAACTCAAGGATGATGACTTTGAAAGAATCTCAGAACTGGGAGCTGGCAATGGTGGGGGGGGTCAGTCACCAAGGTCCAACACAGACCATCAGGTCTCATCATGGCCAGGAAGCTGATCCACCTGGAGATCAAGCCGGCTATCTGGAACAGATCAACGAAGAGCTGCAGGTGCTGCACGAGTGCAACTCCTGGTACATTGTGGGAGTTTATGGCGCCTTCTACAGCAATGGGGAGATCAGCATCTGCATGGAGCACATGGATGATGGCTCCCTGGACCAGGTGCTGAAAGAAGCCAAGCGGAATCCTGGGGAGATCCTGGGGAAGATCAGTATCGCGGTGCTCCGGGGCCTGGCCTACCTGCGGGAGAAGCACCAGATCATGCACGGAGACGTGAGGCCTTCCAACATTCTCCTCACCTCCCGAGGGGAGATCAAGCTGTGTGACTTTGGGGTGACCAGGCAGCTCATTGACTCCATGGCCAACTCGTTTCTCGGCACCTGGTCCTACATGTCCCCAGAGTGGCTGCAGGGCACCCATTACTCGGTGCAGTCGGACATCTGGAGCATGGGCCTGTCCCTGGTGGAGCTGTCCATCGGGAGGTACCCCATGCCCCCGCCGGATGCCAAGGAACTGGAGGCCATCTTTGGCCGGCCCGTGATGGACGGGGAAGAAGGAGAGCCCCACAGCATCTAATCTCGGCCCAGACCCTCCGGATGCCCCGTCAGCGGTCACGGGATGGACAAGCCGGCCCACCATGGCCATCTTCGAGCTGCTGGACTACATCATGAATGAGCCGCCTCCGAAGCTGCCTAGCAGGGTATCCAGCCCAGACTTCCAGGAGTTTGTAAATAAATGCGTCATTACAAACCCAGCAGAGCGATTGGATCTGAAGATGCTCATGAACCACGCGTTCATCAAGCAAGCCGAGGTTGAAGAAGTGGACTCAGCCGGCTGGCTGTGCCCAAGCCTGCGGCTGAAGCAGCCCAGCACGCCCACGCGCACGGCTGTGTGATGGCTGCGTGCTGTGCGTGTCCTTGTCCCCGCACTGGCCTCTGGGGAGGGTGCTGCTGCCCACCCCTGTTGTCATTGGAAGCCTGCTTCTTTAGGTTTAAACAACAACACGAAATGGAGACCAAAACAAAAGTGATCAAATGTTTTTATTTAACTAAAATGTTACCCTTGGCTGTACTAAGAGAATGAGTATCTTTAACTGCCAAGTCTAATGGCTGTGTGACAACTATCTTTCTCTCACATTTTTGCCTTTTAAAAATTTTTATGTTTTATTGTTATTCTAAAGGTGATGTACAGAGGTGTTACAGTTATATAAGTCAGATAAAGAGTACATTTCCTTTTGAACCATGCCACCTCTTCTCTCTCTCTCTCTCTCTCTCTCTCTCTCTCTCTCTCTCTCTCTCTCTCTACCCCCCGTAGTTTTTTTTTTTTTTTTTTACCAATCCTGGGACTTGGATTCAGGGTCCCTCCCTCCCACCCTTCCTTCCTTCTTTCCTTCCCTTTTGTCTTTCTTCCTTCCTTTCCTTTCTCCCTTCCTTCTTCCTTCCTCCCTACTCTCTCTCTCTCTCTCTCTCTCTCATTCTTTCTTTCTTTCATTTGTCTGTCTTTCAGTCCTGGGGCTTGAACTCAAGGCCAGTACTTGGACCTGAATTCAGGACCTGGGTGCTGTCCCTGAGCTTTTGTGCTCCAGGCTAGTGCTCTACCACTTGAGCCACTGCTCCATCTCAGTCTTTTTGGTAATTTATTGGAGATAAGAGTCTCACTGAAGCCAGGCACCGGTGGTTCATGCCTGTAATCCTAGCTATTCAGGAGGTTGAAATCTGAGGATTGTGTTTCAAAGCTAGCCCAGGCAGGAGAGTCTTTGAGACTCATCTCCAGTTAATCACCAGAAAACCAGAAATGGCACTGTGGCTCAAGTGGAAGAGTGCTAGTCTTGAGTTGAAGAGCTCAGGAATGGTGCCCAGGCCCAGTGTTCATGACCGACCAAAAAAAATCTCACTGAATTTTTTCCCTGGACTGGATTTGAACTGTAATCCTCATATCTCAGTCTCCTGAGTAGCTAGGATTTAAGAAATGAGCTTCTGGCATGGAGCTGTGGAAGAGACTTCCTAATGCTCATTCTCAATGAAGGCCCTGGAGTGCCATTTGCAGCACAAATGGACTTGAGTAGAAGAACTAATTGAAAATTTTGAGCTGGGGCTGGGCATGGCCTAGTGGCAAGAGTGCTTGCCTCGTGTACATGATGCCCTGGGTTCAATTCCCCAGCACCGCATATACAGAAAACGGCCAGAAGTGGCGCTGTGGCTCAAGTGGCAGAGTGCTAGCCTTGAGCAAAAAGAAGCCAGGGACAGTGCTCAGGCCCTGAGTCCAAGCCCCAGGACTGGCAAAAAAAAAAAAAAAAGAAGAAGAAGAAAATTTTGAGCTGTAGCTGGTGGTAAAGCACTATCTAGTATGCACAAGGCCTGGGTTTCCATTTCCAGTATAGCAAAAGAAAAGATAGTGCTGGGAATGTGGCTTAGTGGTAGAGTGCTTGCCCAGCATGTGTGAAGCCCCTGGGTTCGATTCCTCAGTACCACATACACAGAAAAAGCTAGAAGTGGCTCTGTGGCTCAAGTGGTAGAGTGCTAGCCTTGAGCAAAAGAAGCTCAGGGACAGTGCCCAGGTCTTGGGTTCAAGTCATAGGACTGGCCAAAAAAAAAAAAAAAAAGATAGGAAAGGCAAAGCAAAGAAAGTGACTAAGTTGCCTGACCTCTCTGGACCTTAGTTTTCCCAGTCTTTAAAATGAGAATAAAAAATATCCAGCCAGTGGGAATATGGCCTAGTGGCATGAGTGCTTGAAGTACATGAAGCCCTGGGTTCAATTCCCCAGCAACACATATATAGAAAATGGCCAGAAGTGGCACTGTGGCTCAAGTGGTAGAGTGCTAGCCTTGAGTAAAAAAGAAGCCAGGGGGCTAGGGATATGGCCTAGTGGCAAGAGAGCTTGCCTCGTATACATGAGGCCCTGGGTTCGATTCCCCAGCACCACATATACAGAAAACGGCCAGAAGTGGCGCTGTGGCTCAAGTGGCAGGGTGCTAGCCTTGAGCAAAAGGAAGCCAGGGACAGTGCTCAGGCCCTGAGTCCAAGGCCCAGGTCTGGCAAAAAAAATAAAATAAAATAACCCAACCAGGGGTATGTGGAAATAGAAAAAAAAAAGGATAAACAAACACAGCAGTGATACTTACTAGATACTATGTTGAAAATAAACTGTGTAGTTTGTGGGTGGGTCAGTTGTTGTTTTTTTAAAGATGCCCAGCTACTGAGCTGTAGCAAAAAATACTTAGATTAATCCTTGGTGGCTCAAACTTGTCATCCTAGCTATTCAGGATCAAAGCCAGTCCAGGTAAGAAAGTCCATGAGAGTCTTATCTTCAATTAACCAGCCAGAGGTAGAGCTGTGGCCTTGAGCAGAAAAAGCTAAGCAAAAACTTAAAGTTCTAAATTCAAGCCCCAATAGGGAATGGCTGGCTGCACACACAAAGATGATGTTTGCAAAGTGTCTGCCCCTCTTAGGCATCTAACAATGGTTTCTGTTAACCCCAATGCTTTGTTGATGTTGTTAGACCTGCATGGTATTCACTGAATTCTTACTGTTTATAAACTTCACTTTTAAAATGTGTTAATGTTATTATAAATGTGATGTGTAGAGAGGTTACAGTTACATAAGTCAGGTAATAAGTTCATTTCTTTTTGGACAATGTTTCACCTTCCCTTGTCCTCTTTCAATTCTTCCCTCCCATCCCCACCCACAGATTATATATTTCATTTTCAACATAGTGTCTAGTGAGTACTTAAAATGCACTATTATTTTATACATCCCTGAGAAAGAAAGGGAAAACAGTAATGCTATTTAAATGATGACTTACCAGGATTTCTAGAATTGAATGATTTCAGAGATGTTGAAAAAATTCAATGTTAGCTGGGCATGGGTGGCTCACCCCTGTAATCCTAGTCATTCAGGAGGCTGAGATCTGAGGATGGTAATTTGAAGCCAGACTGAGCAGGTAAGCCTGTGAGACTCTTATCTCCAATTATGCAAAAAAGCTGGAAATGGGGGCTGGGAATATGGCCTAGTGGTAGAGTGCTTGCCTTGTATACATGAAGCCCAGGCTTTCATTCCTCAGCACTACATATATAGAAAAAGCCAGAAGTGGCGCTGTTGCTCAAGTGGTAGAGTGCTAGCCTTGAGAGAAAAAAAGCCAGGGACAGTGCTCAGGCCCTGAGTTCAAGCTCCAGGACTGGCAAAAAAAAAAAAAAAGCCGGAAATGGAGCTGAGGCTTAAGCGATAGATTACTAGATTTGAGCTGAAAAGCTCAGGGACAGTGCCCAGACCCCAAGTTCAGCCCCAGGCCTGGCACACACCCAAAAAAATAGACTCATGGGGGCGGGGCCCTGGGAGTAGGGCTTAGTGGTAGAGTGCTTGCCTATTTTTTTTTTTTTTTTTTTGGCCAGTCCTGGGCCTTGGACTCAGGGCCTGAGCACCATCCCTGGCTTCTTCCAGCTCAAGGCTAGCACTCTGCCACCTGAGCCACAGGGCCCCTTCTGGCCGTTTTCCATATATGTGGTGCTGGGGAATGGAACCGAGAGCTTCATGTGTAGGAGGCAAGCACTCTTGCCACTAGGCCATATTCCCAGCCTTGAGTGCTTGCCTATTATACATGAAGCCCTGGATTTGATTCCCCAGCACCACATATAGAAAAAGCCAGAAGGGGCACTGTGGCTCAAGTGGTTGAGCAAAAAGAAGCCAGGGACAGTGCCCAGGCCCTGAGTTCAAGCACCCAGGACTGGCAAAAAAAATAATAGTCTCATGGACTTTCCTTCCTGGGATGGCTTCAAACCATGGTCATGCACTTGCATGAGGCAAGTGCACCCAGCTTTAAGTCCAGAATTTTTTTTCATTTGTGGAGCTTGAACTCAGAGCCTGGGCACTATCCCTGAGATTTGTGCTCAAGGCTAGCACTACCACTTTGAGCCATGGTGCCACTTCTGGTTTTCGGGTGATTAATTGGCCATAAGTGTCCCTTGGCCTTTCTTGCCTGGGCTGGCTTCAAACCTCAATCCTCAGGTCTCAACCTCCTGAGTAGCTAGGATTACAGGTGTGAGCCATCAGCACCCAGCTTATGTTCAGTCTTATAATGGCTTGCAATGGATAAAACCTTTTCTTGACACCCATCTTTGGGCAAAGTGGTATATACAGTAGGTGCTTCATTAATGCTGAATGAATACACAAATGGTTGAGACAGGGGCATAATAATAACAGGATGACTTTTTCCTTTCTGAGGTTTCCTGCTTCCTTTTCTAGGTGAACAACAGATGCCCACCTCAACATCATTGTCAAGTGAAGGAATTTCCTATAGTCAAATCATACATTTCTGTAAATGGTAAAGCCAGAATTTGAACCCACATGATTAGGTACCAGATCACAAGCCTTATATCTATACTATTCGAGTAATATCAAGGGCTGCTACCCAATACCCAATACCTTTCCTCTAGATCCAGTTTGGCAGAAGTCATGACTTACACTACTCTGTGTGTGTGTGTGTGTGTGTGTGTGTGTGTGTGTGTATGTGTGAGAGAGAGAGAAAGAGAGAGAGAATGAGAGAGACAGAGACAGAGAGACAGAGAGAGACAGAGTTGTGGGGCTTGAACTCAGGGCTTAGGCAATGTCTCTGAGCTCTTTGTGCTCAAGGCTAGTGCTCTACCACTTTGAGCCACCGCTCTACTTCCTGCTTTCAGGTGGTTAATTGGAAATAAGAGCCTCAAGGGGACTTTTATGCCAGGGCTGGCTTCAAACTGCTATCCTCAGCTTTTAGCCTTCTGAGTAGCTAGGCTTATAGGCGTGAGACAATAGCACCTGGCAACTTATGGTGCAGTAAAGGTATCCTGGACTTCTGGGAATGAGAAGGCCTGGGCTGTCACTGAGAGACTGAGAGCACATGAGAAGCAGTGTCTGAGTTCTGGAAGGAATTAGGAAGGGAAAAGGCTGCCTGGTGTGACTTCTGGTTGACTGTACACACCCCTGGTAAGTTGGGGCTTATGAGACCTCAGACCAACCAGCCATTTTTCCAGCAGGCAGCTGACAACTAGAGTGACAACAAACAGAAATATCTCTTTGGTTAACTCTAACTTATGGAGTGACAAGGATAGGGGCAGTTTGAGGAACTGATGTGGTTTCCTGAAGCTGTGAGGGACAGAACATCCAACTGAATGACAGCCAAACCAGTTGGGGTGGATAGTCTGGTGGTGGCTACAGGCAGCCCCCTGAGGGCCTAACAGAATAGCTGGCTGATAACCCAAGGCACTGATGCTTCTGTCAATGGCCAAGTACTGTGAACAGCTGACTCTTTCTAGGAATCACGTGTATCATGCATAGCTGAGGGAAAAACTAAATAAACCCTCTAGCTTCATTGGCTCTGTGTGTGTGTGTGTGTGAGCGCATGCGTGTGTGTGCGCGCGCATGCGTGCATGGGCTCTGGTACGTGAACTCAGTTTAACACGTTTTCTGTTGTTGGTTATGGGGCTTGAACTCAGGGCCTACTCAAGCTCTTTTGCTCAAGGACAGCACTCTACCACTTGGAGTCACAGCTCCACTTCCAGTTTTCTGGTGGTTAAGTGGAGGTAAGAGTCCTGTGGACTTTCGTGCCCAGGCTAGCTTTGAACTGCCATCCTCAGATCTCAGTCTCCTGAGTAGCTAGGATTATAGGCGTGAGCCACTGGCACCTAGCTTGGGTTCACATTTAACCTAATATTTTTTCTGGTACTGGGTCCATGTACTGTCCCTGAGCTTGTTTTCCACCCTCAGAGCTAGCAGTCTGCCACTTGAGCCACAGCTCCACTTCTGGTTTCTTGGTAGTTAATTGGAGGTAAAGAGTCTCAGGGACTTTCTTGCTCTAGTTGGCTTTGAACCATGATATCCTCAGATCTCTGAGTAGGTAGGATTATAGGTGGGAGCAACCGGAACTCTGCCTGGATTTGTGTTTTTGGCCTTTCAGCACTAACAATCAGTTCACACACACTGAATTTTTTCTACACAATGGAAGACCCACTGACAAGTGGCCTCCAAGTCTTCATCATACCTCTATTTCCTGCTAGGTCTTATTTGGGTGTTGTGACTTGATCGTGGTTTACATGAGAAGTGAGGGACCTAAAATAACCCTAGTGACCAACGGTGCAAATACCCAGATAAAGCTGGGAATGGCAGCTTGTCCTGACTTAATCCCAGACTGCCAGAGAGGTCTTGTTGAATGCTGCATCTTAGCATTAGTTTCCTCTTGGGGGAAAATCGCAGCCGTTCCCATGGCAAGGGTAGATGGAGAGGAGGGCTGACTGATAATAACGTGGGGGTACAGTTTGAGAGAAAGCATCAAGAATCTGTTTTGGAAGGGAAGTCTGAGTGCACACATGGGTGCTACTATTAAGAGACAGTATGGATGTCGAGGCTGCAGTCTGAATCAACAGACACCAGACTGCGCGACTGACCCACAACCCGATCTGCATCAGATAATCAGGTGAGCGACGGTGTGGTACTAGTCTGCCTGTGGTACTAGTCTGCCTGGGCAAGTCCTGGCGTGCTTGGGGTTAAAATGTAAAGACGGACATCAGAAGGTCTGACAGGAGGAAGACTCCCACTGGGACTGGCTAGCACTGTGATTGGCTAACGCAGTGACGGATAGCCCAGTACTAGCGCAGAGCCTCTGGCGACCTCAGCTATCTCTGTTGCCGCCCCTACGCCGCCCCCCACCCCCCGCGCCGCTGCCGCCGCCGCCCTTCGGGAAAGCAGAGCGAGCACCGCCTCCGGAAACGAGCCGGTGCCGGGAGGGGTGTAGCGACGACTCCCGGGTTGGTCCGTGCGGACGCTGCTCCTGGTGAGGCACTGCCAATAGGCTGTGTGTTCCGAACCACACCCGCGCGAATTCTCATCTCGCGAGGCCGGCTCGGCCTGAATATTGTTAGCTGTGTAGAAAGATGGCGGAAAATTTAAAAGGTGAAGTAGTAGCGGTAGAGGCACAGGCCACTTAGCCGGGCCAGGTGGACTTGGAAGGGTGATGTCGCCAGCTCGGGGATCCGGCATCCGAGGCCATGGAGCCGGGAGCTGGAAGCCGGGTGCGGAATAGCTGAGGCTCCGGGAGTGTGGGCCTGGCGTGCGGGGTTGGGCGGGGCTCAGGGGAGGGTCGCGTGTTTCAGGACTTGCGGGGTGCGGGGCTAAGGGAGGAAGCGGGAGGCAGCCCGCGCCTGGGTTCACGTCAGATCGGCTGGCCTCCGTGCAGGATCTCGTCAAGCAGTCTACATCCGCGCGCGGGAAAATTGGGTCCCCGTGACCGTTACCCTTTCGCTTTCCACGCGAGACTCCGGAAGGGGAGGAAGGAGAAGGACGGACCCCCTTCTTCGACTGACACTTTGGGGGAAGGCTAGCATAGCCTGATGGCAGAAGAGTTCACAGTAGAGGATTCCCCCCAAAGAGGGGAATGGGGCCTCCCTAGTAGAGCTGGAAGCCTCCATGTGGAAGAAAACAGGGGTGTCTGCTTTGAGGGGGGACTCTCCGGGAGTAAAGCAGCGAGGAAGATGGATTCCACAAGTGTGACAGGACCTGTAAAGGGTAGGCGAGTACCGCCGTGAACGCTGAGGTGCCCGCTGCTGGCAATCTTATTTAGGGTCACCCTGACGGTGTTGGAAAGGGAAGTTGAAAGGGTTTGTGAAGGGAGAAGCGGGATCGGAGTCCGCGAGTTGCCGGCACCGGCCCCGCGTCCCCAGGGCCTTGGCTTAAGTGTGTCAGAGGTACACAGGACATCGTTTTAGACAAGCGTTTATATGTTTTCATGTTGACATGTAACGCATTTCGTAGCGGACTTAAGTTTGATCTCTGTGAGGGGAAGAAGAAAATATTAAGTGTTTTTAAAAGGTGAAATAGAATGTTGACCGGAAATATTTGCAATCGAATGTTGGGTGACATCTGATGAAATGGCTTCTAAAGCACATTAATGATATGCTTTGAATCAGAAATTTATATATTTTTTAAAGATCCTATGCAGTTGGTATGTTGGTGACCCCAGAAATCGTATTTCTTGTGTATGTTTGTGCACATATACATATGTAAAATTTATTTCCTGTGCCAGTACTGGCGCTTGAACCCATATCCTTGCGCTCGCAGCTTGGCGCTTCCTGCTCAAGGATGCTGCTCTACCACTTGAGCCACACCGCCAGTTCTCAGTTGAGGCATATTTAAAAGGATCAGTGTCACTTACACAGGAGGTGTGTATGACAGCAACGTCAAATGCATTGTGGAAAAGTGTATTTACGGGGGATTAAGGGCCTCGGACTAATTGAAGGAAGCTAATGTATCATAATCCTCAAATCTAAAAAGCCCTGAAAAATGAAACCTTTTTTCTTGAATTTTATATTATTCATAGCAAAAGATTTTTTAAATCTTGGGATAATTCAATGACTCTTTAATACCTTTATTTCATCTTAATGTGGACATTGTATGCTTTTGCAGTAGATGTTACTTCCTTTGGTAATGTTACTTTTGCTGTTGATGTTACTTTTTTTGGTTATGACTCAGTGCCCCTTCACCCTGGGAGTATGTGGGGGGGGGGGATACCTAAAACTACATTTGTATGATCACCCAGGTATTTTTTGTTGTTGTTTTTTGTTTTGCCAGTCTTGGGGCTTGGATTCAGGTCCTGAGCACTGTCCCTAGCTTCTTTTTGCTTAAGGCTACCAGTCCACCTCTTGAGCCACAGCGCCACCTCTGGCCTTTTCATATATGTGGTACTGAGGAATCTAAACGAAGGGTTTCACATATGCAAGGCAAGCACTCTACCACTAGGCCACATTCCAGCCCCATCACCCAGTTTTTAAGTTCCAAAACATATTTGTCCCATAAGTTTCAGATTTGAGATTGAAGTCCAGTCTTTTCCATGAACACCTTTGTTTAGATGCCCTGGAAATTGTAATCCCAATTCCTTTTTCTCCCTGGCCCCCACGCCTCTCCTTGGGGCAGTGTAGGTTCCCTTTCTTTTGCAAACTGGAAGAAGGGTGACAGAGCCTGGAACCTTGGGCTAATTTGCTGGCAGTTTTAGGAATGATAATGGCAGTTTTAGGAATTGTGTAGCATAGCAGGAATTGTGAAACCATTCCTTCCAGGTAATTAGTCCACCTAACTTCATCTTGAACCTTGCTGCCCCAAGGACTCCCTTGGGCATTGCACATTCTGGTTCCAGGAACTTGCACTTGCCTAAGCCTCTTAGCTCTTGGGAAGGTGTGTGGATTCAGTTTTCCTGACTCTTGGGTCCCCTCTTTCCAGGCTGCAGCATTTGTTGCAAATCCTCTTTGCATCAACTACAAGATCTGTGCCGCTTGGCCAAGCTCTCCTGCCCTGCTCTTGGTGTGTCTAAGAGGAACTTGTATGACTTTGAAGTGGAGTACCTCTGTGATTACAAGAAGATCAGTGTGAGTTTGGGTGACTGCTTTGGGCATCTCAAGAAAATTGGATTCTTGCTTCACAACCCACACCTGTTTACAAAGGAAATTATTTCTTCTGATCCTTCCTGGAAAAAAAATAGAATGAATAGACCCTCTTATTCCCACTTTACTGGTGGGGGAATTAAGTGGCTTTCTCAGGGAAGGCAGGAGCCATATTAACCCTAAGTAAATCTGTCAGCATTGGAAATGGAAACAAAATGAAATAGAAACCAATTTTAGTGTTTGCAATGTAGCTCCCACTCCCCTAAAAGTTGTTTACTGAAACCTTTCAGAGTCAAGAACTTTTTCCCAGAAAAAGGTTGCTATAAAATGGCAACAGTTTCCACTGCTGGCAGGATATAATTTCGGGATGGTTCCTTAAAAGAATGAAGGAGAGGAACTGAGCCACCAAGATAATTTGAGAGGACCAGATGTTGGCCCCAGTAGAAATCCAGGCTTTTAACAGAAGCCATTTTTTTCTGGCCCCGGGGCTTGAACTTAACCCCTGTACTGTCCCTGACCCTTTATGCTCAAAGCTAGTGCTATCCCAGTTGGGCCACAGCTGCACCTCTGGATTTTTGTGGTTAACTCTAAATAAGAGTCTCACAGACTCTCCTATCCAGGCTAGCTTAGAACCAGAATCCTTAGATCTCAGCATCCTTAGTAGCTAGGATTATAGGTGTGAGCCACCAGTACCCAGCTCTACAGAAACCTTTTTTTTTCCAGTATTGGGGCTTGAACTCAGGGCCTGGGCACTGTCCCTCAGCTTCTTTTGTTCAAGGCTAGCACTCTACCACTAGAGTCACAGCACCACTTCTGGCTTTTCCTATATATATGTGGTGCTGAGAAATTGAACCCAGGGCTTCATGCATGCTAGTCAAGCACTCTACCAGTGAGTTACATTCCTAGCCCCTTCTTTTCTTTTCTTTATTATTATTATTATTTTTTGGCCAGTCCTGGGGCTTGGACACAGAGCCTGAGCACTGTCCCTGGCTTCTTTTTGCTCAAGGCTAGCACTCTACCTCTTGAGCCACAGCTCCACTTCTGGCTTATGTGGTGCTGAGGAATCGAACCCAGGGCTTCATGTATTCAAGGCAAGCACTTTACCACTAGGCCATATTCCCAGCCCCGCCCATTCTTTTCTTGAGAAAAATTTCTATTACAAAGTGATATACACAGGGATAGCAGTTACAGGAGTGAGGTAATGAGTACATTTCTTTTTGGACAGTGTCACCTCTTCTGTGACTTTATTTTTCTAACCTGCAAAATGAGGAAAACTTTAAGTATAGTTGTGGCTCAAGTGGTAGAGCACTAGCCTTGAGGGGAATAAAAATAGCTCAAAGACAGTGCTCAGGACTGGAAAGAAAAAAAGAAAAGAGGAAAACTAGTTTTATCTACCTCAGAGTTATGTGGTTTACTTACTAGGACTTGTCAAGTACTCAAAACAGTACCCACTGTATAATAAATTCTAGAAGAATATTGCCTAGTACAGTGGCTCAAACCTATAATGCTAGCTACTTGGGAGGTGGAGATGGCGGTTCCTGGTGCATGAAAGAGCATAATAGAGATTCCGTGTGTTTATACTGGTACTGTGGCTACCCAGGGTGACTTCCCTTTCTCCCTCAAGGCTGGTGGTGAACCACCATGTGAGCCACACCTTCACTTCCAGATTTTTCTTAGCAAGAGCTTCTCTCACAGACTTTTGTTCCCTAGCTAGCTTTGAACCATGGTTCTCAGATCTCTGCCTCTTGAGTAGGTAGGATTACAGGCATGAGCCACTGGCACCCAGATTTTGAGACTCAAATCTTTACTAATAGTTGGGTGCAACTGGGTATACCTGCTATTCCCAGCAACATAAGTAGGTTTGAAGCACAGGCCAGCCTCTGGCATAAAGTGAGATTCTACCTCAAAAATATGGCAAATAGAAACTGGGAGAGATCAAAGGAAAGGGTGATATCCAAAAATAAATGTAATTTTTTCTTATAAAGGCGATGTACAGAGAGGTTAGTTAACGTAAGTCAGGTATTAAGTCTGTGTGTGTAGTCGGTTGTGGTGCTGAATTCAGGGCCTGGGCACTGTCCCTGAGCTATTTTGCTCAAGGCTAACACTCTACCACTCTGAGCCACAGTGCCACTTCTGGTTTTCTGGTGGTTAATTGGAGATGAGTCTTGCAGACTTCCCTTCCCCAGGCTGACTTTGAATCACTATCCTCAGATCTCAGCTTCCTAAGTAGCTAGGATTACAGGCATGAGCCACTGTAACCACCAAGTGCCTGGCTGTAAGTACATTTCTTTTTGGACAATGTCACCCCTTCCCTCACTCTCTCCTAGTTTTTCCCTCCCATCCCTATGTAGCTGCAAGTTGTTTAGTTCATTTTCCATATTGTGTCTAGTGAGTACTACTGCTGCATTTGTTAACCCTTTGTTCCTCCATTTCTGTGCCCCTCCTTACCCTCCTAAAGAGAGCCGAATAAAGGAGAAAAAGAAAAAAAAAAACAAAGAAAAACTTCTTGTTTTCATTTCCTGGAGAAATGTACTCATTACCTGATTATGTAACTGTAACAATTCTGTGCATCTACTTTATAGTAACAATGTAGGAAAAAAAAACAACAAAATAAGACAGCTGGTTGACAGTAGCTCACACCTGTAATCCTACCTACTCAGAAGACTGAGTTCTGAGAATCTGGGTTCGAAGTCAGTGTTGGCAGGAAAGTCTGTGAGACTCTTATCTCCAATTAGCCACCAAAAAGCCAAGAAGTGGAGTTCTGGCTCAAGTGATATAGCACCAGCTTTGAACAAGAAAGCTAAGGGACAGTGCCCAGGCCCAGAGTTTAAGCTCAGTACCAGCACAAAAATCTTAAGGCAAAAAGGTGTGGGAGGCATAACTCAAGTGGTAGAACACCTACTTTACAAGCAATAGGCCTGGAGTTCAGTCCCTTAAAAAAGAGAAGAAAAACATTGAGCTATATTTTTCTTCCTTTTGGGAGGCTGGACTGTAAGGGTGTTACTAGGTAGCTCAGGCTACATGGAACTTGCTATGTAGCCCAGATTGGCTTTGAACTTACCACCCTCCCACCTCAGTCTCGAGTACTGGCTTGTGCTACCTCACAAGTTTGTTTTTCTTGTTTATTTGCTTAAAGCAGGGTCTTGCTGTGTAGTTCATGAACTTGTGATCCTTCTGACTCAATCTTCCTAGTCCTGGGATTACTGGTGTGCGGCACCAAGCTTGGCTTGTATTTTCATTACAGATGAGGAAACTGAGGCCTATCAATAACTTGTCTAAGATAACACAGCCAGAGAGCTACAAACTGGGAATTTTTACTTACCTGACTAACTTCAGACTCTGTGCTGTTAAAATTCTATCCTATAGCTGGGCACTGGTGGCTCATACCTGTAATCATTCCCTGAGGATCATGGTTCAGAGCCAGCCTGAGCAGGAAAATCCATGAGACTATCTCTAGTTAACCACCAAAAAGCTGGAAATGAAGATGTGACTTCAGTGGTACAATGACAACCTGCAGCGAAAATACTAAGGGAAAACAACTAGAACCTGTGTTCAAGACCCTGTACTGGCACACACGTACACAAAAATCTGTCCTATGGCTACCTCCCATCAACAAAAGCTCCTCTTAGCTGCTGTGTAGAAAACAACCCGTAGGAATTAGGATGGAAGCTGGGGACTGTGAGGAGGTTCCTGTTGGGCACCAGGCTAGTCATGAAAGTAGTGGTGATGGTAGTGGTTTGATGGCTTCAAAGGGAGGAATTCTAGATAGATTTTGAAGGATGCCCTGAACATGGATGTGGAGAATGTGCACAGAAGAGGAGTCAAGGATGAATGAACAACTAGAAAGAGGAGGATGCAAGCTGGGCACTGGTATCTCATACCTGTAAACCTTGCTATCCGGGAGGCTGAGATCTAAGGACCATGGTTCTATGCCAACCTGGGCAGGAAAGTCCAGTAAGACTCTTATCTCCAACTAACCACTTAACAGCTAGAAATGGTGCTGTGGCTCAAGGACAGAGCCCAGGCCCTGAATTAAAGCCCTAGGAATGCTATTAAAAAAAGGCCAGGGGCTGGGAATATGGCCTAGTGGTAAAGTGCTTGCCTCGTATACATGAAGCCCTGGGTTTGATTCCTCAGCACCACATACATAGAAAAAAGCCAGAAGTGGCGCTGTGGGTCAAGTGGTAGAGTGCTAGCCTTGCGCAGAAAGAAGCCAGGGACAGTGCTGAGGCCCTGAGTTCAAGCCCCAGGACTGGCAAAAATAAATAAATAAATAAAATAAAAAATAAAAGAAGGCCAGGCTGGGAATGTGGCTTAGTGGTGGAGCGCTTGTCTAGCATGCATGAAGTCCTGGGTTCGATTCCTCAGCACCACATAAACAGAAAAATCCAGAAGTGGGTCTGTGGCTCAAGTGGTAGGCTGCCAGCTTTGTGCTAAAGAAGCTCAGGAATAGTGCCTAGGCCGAGTTCAAGCCCCACAACCTAAAAAAAAAAAAAAAAAGAGGAAGCTGTTGATGGAAACATGGGAGAAAGGGCATGGTTTGGGGAAGTGAAATGCCAAGTAGGCACTGGAGAGATAGCAAGGGGGCAGGGTGGGCACTGAACTTTGTAATCCTCTCCACCCCAGGAACAAGAGTATTATCTGGTAAAGTGGCGTGGGTACCCTGACTCGGAGAGCACCTGGGAGCCGCGGCAGAATCTCAAGTGTGTGCGCCTCCTCAAGCAGTTCCATAAAGACTTAGAAAGGGAGCTGCTTCGGCGGCACCACCGATCCAAGCCACCCCGGCACCTGGACCCCAACTTGTCCAACTACCTGGTACAGAAAGCTAAGCAGAGGCGGGCTCTTAAGCGCTGGGAGCAGGAGCTCAATGCCAAGCGTAACCACACTGGACGCATCACTGTGGAGAATGAGGTGGACTTAGATGGACCCCCTCGGGCCTTTGTGTATATAAATGAGTACCGTGTTGGTGAGGGCATCACCCTCAACCAGGTAGCCGTGGGCTGTGAGTGCCAGGATTGTTTATGGGCACCCGCCGGAGGCTGTTGTCCGGGGGCATCCCTGCACAAGTTTGCTTACAATGACCAGGGCCAGGTGCGTTTACGAGCTGGGCAGCCCATCTACGAGTGCAACTCCCGCTGCCACTGTGGCTATGACTGCCCCAACCGTGTAGTCCAGAAGGGCATCCGCTATAACCTCTGCATCTTCCGCACCGATGATGGGCGTGGCTGGGGGGTCCGCACGCTGGAGAAGATCCGCAAGAACAGCTTTGTCATGGAGTATGTCGGAGAGGTGAGGAGATAGGCCTGGGAGGGGCACGTGTGCAGCTGACCCCACCTTGTGTTGTCAATAAGTCATACTCTGTGTCTACTACCATGTTCCTGAAATTTCCTATTTTCCTTGTGAGGAGGGTCTGGGAGGTCTGTCTGCGTGGCCCAGGGACAAGAATCCCTAACCACTGCCCACCAGCACAGTTATGCTGGGTAGGCAAATGAACATGGACATGCTTCTGGCCAGGGGTGACTTCATCAGGGTACCTAGCAAAGAAGCTGTATAGGAACTGAGCTCTGGGCAACCGTCCTTTTACAGGCCATGGGGTGTGAGAACAGAGTTGTGTCACTTGAAAAGGCATGTCATCTCAAGTTCCTGGGCCCTGTTAGCACAACTATGTCTGGAGTAGGATGCAGACATGCCTTGGATGGTAGCTAGCTACCTTCTCTAGTTCACCTGGGGGACAGGCTAAAAGGTACACCAGGCAGGCCAGTTGCTGTGAGGAACAATGCCCAAATTCTAGTGGTTTTGCATATTAGCACTTTGTTTAGCTCATGAGCACCAGAAACTCCTGAGCAGGCGTTTCATTCAATGCGGGGGGGCGGGGGGCAGGTTTCCTTAGGTTCTTTGCCTGCTTGTGCTTCTCTCAAAGCTTCCAATTCATTGCCAGATCCTCAGCATTGCCTGGAAGGTTCTGGTGACCTTGGTGGAGGGACTGAAGGTGAGGGTTCTGATGGCTTAGGCCTGGACACAGAGCATATCACTTCTGCTCACTATCTGCTGGCTGGAACGGAGTCACTTTACTTCAGTGTCAGGGAGGGGTGAGAGAGGAAATGCTTTAGCCATGTTATGTGGTCAAGTGTAAAACGAGGTAATGGCTGAATAACTGGCAAGGGTGTCTGCCACAGTAAGTATTAGATCCTAAGGTGGGATATGGTGGGCCTTTTGGCCAGGGAGGTATGTTTTTGTTTTTTAATATAGACCTGTGTTGAGCCTGGTGCTGGTGGCTCATGCTTGTAATCCTAGCTCTCCTCAGGAGGCTGAGATCTGAGGATTGCTCAAAGCCAGCCCAGGCAGGAAAGTCTGTAAAACTCTAGTCTCCAATTAACTACCAGAAAACTGCAAGCGGCACTGTGGTTCAAAGTGGTAGAGCACTAGCCTTGAGCAAAAGAACTCAGGGACAGGGCTGGGAATATGGCTGAGTGGCAAGAGTGCTTGCCTCGTATACATGAGGCCCTGGGTTCGATTCCTCAGCACCACATATACAGAAAATGTCCAGAAGTGGCGCTGTGGCTCAAGTGGCAGAGTGCTAGCCTTGAGCAAAAAAGAAGCCAGGGACAGTGCTCAGGCCCTGAGTTCACGGCCTAGGACTGGCAAAAAAAAAAAAAAAAAGAACTCAGGGACAGTGTCCAGGCCCTGAGTTTGAGCCCCTCGACTGGGAAAAAAAGTTTATGAACCTGTTTTATGTCTTGTGAGATATTTAGCATCCCTGGACCTTGACCAAAGACCATCTAAATCCCTGAGTATGCCTTACCAACTCCAAATGCCGGCACAGATTTCTATAGGTCCCTTAAGAGACATCTGAGGGTGTCTACACTGCAGAGGTGACAAAGCTGAGGAAGAAAGGCTTCCATTCTGAGGAATCAAAGTAGAAGGGCAGACCCTAGAGGGACAGATACAGAGTTTCAAGGCAAGATCACTGCAGAGCACCCTCACAGTCCAAACAAGGGAACAACCACACCCCAGACAGGCTGCTAGAGGAAATGTCCATAGACCAGGGAGGGTCAGGTGGTCAGGTGGAGGGGTCATTAAGGATCTACAGGAAAGGATATTTGTATCCTAGAGTGCCCTGATGAGCTGGGGCAGAACTTGTGCTCTTCCCATCTCCTGACTTTTTTTTTTTGCCATCCCTGGGGCTTGGACTCTGGGCCTAAGCACTCACTATCTCTGAGCTTCTTTTGCTCAAGGCTAGCACTTTACCTCTTGAGCAACAGTGCCACTTCCAGCTTTTTCTGTTTTTATGTGTTGTTGAGGAATCGAACCCAGGGCTTCATGCATGCTAGGCAAGCACTCTTATCACTGAGCCACATTCCCAGCCCCACCTCCTGACTTAGAAAGTAACAATACCCATACTGTTGTGTGAGGGGCAAGAAAAAGAAGTGTTGTTACCCCTGAGCACCCTGACAGTATAGAGGTATCCACGCCCTTAGAAGAAGGCACTGTCTTTCTTTTTGCCAGTCCTGGGGCTTGAATTCAAGGTCTGGGCACTGTTTCCGAGCTTCTTTTACTCAAGGAAAACAACACTCAACCTCTAGAGCCACAGCGCCACTTCCAGCTTTTTCTGTGTATGTGGTACAATTGAACCCAGGCTTTCATGCATGTTAGGCAAGCACTCTACTACTAAGCCATAGTCCCAATTCCTCACCTTTTCTACTCTTAATAATTTTCTTTATGCATGCTATTTCATGGCCTCCCATCTGGCCATGACAGACAACTTCCAGGTACACTTCTGGGACTCTTTGGTCCATGGGTCCTTTTGCTGCTGCCCCAGTCCCCCTCAAATACTGCCAGGGCCCAACTCTTCCCATTTGGCTTCTGAAGCGGCTGCACAGCAAGGTGAGTAGGAAGGTGGCCCCAGAACCTGCTTGTCCACTCAGAGCTGCATGTCTGTCCCATCACTCCGTCAACTCACCTTTCTTTGTTTCAGATTCCTAATCTGGAACATGGGGGCTATACCAGTTCACTCCTCATAGGCTTGTTAGAGGCATTTAGCTAGTTATTCTTTTTTTTTCTTCTTATTTTGTTTTGCCAGTCCTGGGGCTTGAACTCAGAGCCTGAGCACTGTCCCTGGCTTCTTTTTGCTCAAGGCTAGTACTCTACCACTTGAGCCACAGCACCACTTCCAGCTTTTTCTTTATATGTTGGTGCTGAGGAATTGAACCCAGGGCTTTCATGCACATGAGGCGAGCACTTTACCACTAGGCCATATTCCCAGCCCTTAGCTAGTTATTCCGTGTGAAGCAGTTGGAGGAGACACTTGAGCAATGCACAGTGCACAGTATGTCTCAGGTAAGTAAGTATTAGCCAGTACAGTATAAAAGTTAGAAAATCCAAAATGCTCAGGCTTTAGAGTCTTGACTCTTGTACCCTAAGAACAACGGGGTTTCCTGGGGCTCTCTTCTCTGTACCAGTTTCTCCATGCTATTTCATGGCCTCAATCTTGCCATAATCAGCAACTTCCAGGCCCAACCCTGCAAGGTGCCCTGAGATCTATGGGTCCTTCTCATAGTGAAACAGTCCCCCAAAATACTTTCAGTGCCAAACTCCTTCCCATGTGGCCTCAAGATGGCACAGCAAGATGGGTAGGAGAGTGAGCTCCAAACCTATCTGGCTACAAGATTGGGTTCAACCTGACCGGATAGAAACCTATCCAGTCTTTGTTACTCTACTTGGGGTGAAATGATGTGGTGGTACTCTTTTTTTTTTTCCTGTCTTGGCACTTGGCACTTGGACTCAGGGCCTGAGCACTGTTCCTGGCTTCTTTTTTCTCAAGGCTAGCACTCTGCCAACTTGAGCCACAGCGCCACTTCTGGCCTTTTCTATATATGTGGTGCTGAGGAATCAAACCTAGGGCTTCCTGTAAACGAGGCAAGCACTCTTGCCACTAGGCCAGATTCCCAGCCATGTGGTGGTACTCTTCTATATGCTTCCAAAATGCTATGTAACTGAGGCCATAAGTCCCATCCCTAAATGCTACATTGTCCTACTTTGGTACACTTACAATCATACCTGTCATGTGAGCAGCCTTTCACTCCTTTGCACCGTGCGGGTTGGTCCAAACCTTCACATTTCTTCAGGACATTTTTACCCTCAAGGAGCTAGCTTGACTGCTAGTGAATTTTATCCATTATGAAACATGCATCCCCTTCATATTTGAATAACTGAAATGAAGGTGAGTGGTAATCGATTTAGTAAACTTATAGATACCATTTAATTATCAGCTTTTTTCTCTTGGCAAAGGTCATCTTAGACAAGATTTGGCACTTAAGCGCTCATTACATCTCTGTTCCTAACAAAACCATTTCACATCATGAAAGTAGGATGGAACTTTTGTCATCTTGCCTGTTCTGTAGAAAACAGAGGCCTAGAGAGGTGCAATAACTTGTTCAGAGTCACAAAGCTAGTAAAAAACAATTGTTTAAAAGGCTCAGTGTCTAAAACTGGTGCTCAGCTAGGCCTGTTGGGTTTTTTTGGGGGGGGGGCAGTGGAGGGTGCTAAGGAAAGAAGCACAGGGAGAGGACACTGAGAATCTTCTGGGTAGTGGCAGAATAGCAGCTGATTCAGTCCACTAGACCTGCTTACATCCACAGCCTTTCCAAACTGCCAGTTGATGCTGTCTGTCTTCTCCAGCAGTCTGGAAAGTTGCTGGTAAACAGGGACGGGAAGAGGCATGCATTTGTTCTTGGCCTTTCAAGGTAGGCGGCCCATTACAGAATGGCAGGAGGAACCGTTTGTGCCCTAGAGGGCTTGTGTGTTGACTCAAGTCTACTCCTGTTGAGACTGGAGGAGCCGGTAGGTGCAAAACAGGCAGGAAGGCGGAGCCTGCAGAGGATGTGGACATTTTCCTTGGCATGGGGAGGAGCTACAGTTAGACTGTTCAGACAAGACAGTGTGTTGGTTAAAAGGCTGTCCTTTGATATGATTGCTTATTGAGTGAGGTGACTGGTTTCTAAGTGGCTAGGAAGCATGAGGCTTTTAGCCAATACCACAAGAGTCTGACCTCAGAATTCTCAGCCTCACGAGGATCCTTTGGCTCTCTTTCCTTTGTGTGCCAATCCTGGGCCTTGAACTCAGGGCATGGGCGCTGTCACTGATGTGGTTGTTTTTGTTTTTTGTTTTTCCCCTCAAGGCTAGTGCTATACTATTAGAGCCACAGTTCCAATTCTAGATTTTTTGGTAGCTAATTGGAGATAAGAATCTCACAGGGGCTGGGAATGTGGCCTAGTGGCAAGAGTGTTTGCCTCCTATACATGAAACCCTGGGTTCGATTCCCCAGCACCACATATATACAAAAAGGCAAGAAGTGGCACTGTGGCACAAGTGGTAGAGTGCTAGCCTTGCGCAAAATGAAGCTAAGGACAGTGCTCAGGCCCTGAGTCCAAGCCCCAGGACTAGCAAAAAAAAAAGAATCTCACAAACTTTCTTTCACAGGCTGGCTTTGAACTGTAGTTTTCAGCTTTCTTAGCTAGATTACAGGTGGGAGCCACCAGTGCCCAGCTCACTTGGATTATGTTTTTGTTTTTTTTGCCAGTCCTGGGACTTGAAATTGTCTAGATGCTATTCCTGTGCTTTTTTCTTTCTTTTTGCTCAGGCCTAGCACTCTAGCACTTGAGCCACAGCTCCACTTCCAGCTTTTTTGGTAGTTTGTTGGAGATAAAGATTTCATAGGCTTTCCTGCCTGGGCTGGCTGAACAGTGATCCTCAAATCTCAGCCCCCTGAGTAGCTAGGATTACAGGCATGAGCCACCAGCACCCAGCTTCATTTGGCTTCTTTGCTGAAGGCTGGGGCTCTACCACTTGAGCCCACACCTCTACTTCTGGCTGTTTGCTGCTAATTGGAGATAGGAATCTATCTCCTGGACTTTTCTTGTCAGTCTGGCTTTGAACTGTGATTCCTAGGTTTTTTTTTTCCAGTCCTGGGGCCTGAACTCAGGGCCTGAGCACTGTCCCTGGCTTCTTTTTCTCAAGGCTAGAACTCTACCACTTGAGCCACAGTGCCCCTTCTGGCTTTTTCTGTGTATGTGGTACTGAGGAATCGAACCCAGGGCTTCATGTATACAAGATGAGCACTCTACCACTAGGCCATATTTTCAGTCCCAAGTTATAGTTTTTAAGTCAGGTAGTGAATACATTTCTTTTTGGACATTGTCACCCAACTTGCCCTGTCCTTCACTCATTCATTCAGTGGAATTTGGTTTTGTGGTGCTGGGGATACAACACAAGGTACCTCACACATTCTAATCAAACACTGCCTTTGAGCTATATCCCAGCCCACAGGGGATTTTTCTTGAGTATTGAGGCCTACCCTATACCTAGTCCCAGCTCACAGGGCTCACAGTGTAGTGGGAGAAGACACACAACTCAATCTGGCCCTGATCCTCAAGAGTCACAGAAGCAGGAGATGCTTGATGTTGATCAGCCGTTGGTGCTTAGGAGAATGTCAAGGATATATGCAAAAACAAAACAAAACACATCCTCCAGGGCATGCTGCCAGGTTAAAGAGTTAGAGATTCTATTGTAAGGATGTAACAAGATCCAAAGGAGTGTGGTTCTTGAGGCCCTGAGTTCAAGCCCCAGTACTGATACCAAAAAAATGCACATGAAAGGATCAGAATGTATCAAGAGGCAATGAGCACTGGGTAAATAGGGGTTTCAGGAAGGGGATAATTTATAAGTCAAAAGAATATGGTAGCCAGCCACATGGGGTGGGTAGAGAAGGATTGTGTCTAGGGTTGTCTGTGGAGTGGACAGTGAGTCTTTTGAGGAAGAGAGAGGTAAGGGAGAAGTATGGGGAGAAGAGAATATTGGACCTTTCTGAAGACTGCCACTTAAACGAAGGACAGCTTGCTGGGCTAGAGAACCGAAGGAAAAGAAGTTGTTACCACATGTCTGCTGTGGGCTCTGCATTCTTCTTCTTTTTTTTTTTTTGCCAGTCCTAAGACTTGAACTCAGGGTCTGGGCACTGTTGCTGAGCTTCTTTTGCTCAAGGGTAGCACCCTGCCACTTGAGCCACAGCACCACTTCTGGCTTTTTCTGTGTATGTGGTACTGAGGAATTAAACCCAGGGTTTTATGAATGCTAGGCAAGCACTCTACCACTAAGCCACATTCCCAGGAGTGGGAGGAAGGAGGGGGAGGCCCGGGACTTCAAGTACCCTGAGTTGAGACAGTAGTCTTGGGTACAATGGGACCCTAGCCTGAAGAACTGCATAGTCATTCATGCTTGGAGATTGCCAGAAGCAGTAGTCTCTGGCCCCAGTGAGGAGAGGAGAGCTCTGTCAAGCAAGAGTAATGTAAAGGACTGGGAATGTGGCTTAGTGGTAGAGTGCCCACCTAGCATGCATGAAGCCCTGGGGTTGATTCCTCAGTACTACATAAACAGAAAAGGCCAGGAGTGGTACTGTGGCTCAAGTGGTAGAGTGGCTAGCCTTAAGCAAAAGAAGCTCAGGCACAGTGTCCAGGCCCTGAGTTCAAGCCCCAGGACTGGCAAAAAAAAGTAAGGTGAAGTAGGGTGCTGGTGGCTCACGCCTATAATCCTAGCAACTCAGGAGGCTGAGATCTGAGGATCGTGGGTTTGAAGCCAGATTGGGCAAGAAAGTCCGAGAGCCTCTGTATCCTCAATTAACCACACACACATACACACCAAAAATGGAAGTGGAGCTGAGGCTCAAGCAGTAGCAATAGAGTGGTAACCTTGAGCACAAAAGCTCAGGGATGGTGCCTGGCACACACAAAAAAGTGAGGTGGAATTCATCAATAGAGTTAGTGGAGTATCTTCATGTTCCCTAGGATGAGGAGCCCAGCTGGAGAGAGAACTGGTGAAGGGTCCAACTGCTATCCAGGACTGGGTATTGGCACTGCCAAGCACAGGGTAGAGCTGAGGGTGAGCTGCTTTCATCTCTGCTTGGATATCTTTTCTTTAGGGTTCTCTCTTTATGTCACTCCATCTCTTTCATTCTGTCTCGGGATTTGGGCTTTTGCCTCTTTACTGAGTATCTCATATTCAAAGACCATAAGGCCCCGAACCTCTACCCAGGCAGTAGGGTCTTTTATTGTGGTTGCTGTTTGTCATGGGGCTTGAACTCAGGACCTGGGCATTGCCCCTGAGCTTTTTTGCTCAAGGCTGGAGCTCTACCACTGTAGGCCACAGAGTCACTTCCAGTTTTCTGGTGGCTAGTTGGAGCTAAGAGTTTCATGGACTTTCTTGCCTGGGCTGACCTTGAACCTCAGTCCTCAGTAGCTAGGTTTATAGGCATGAGCCACCAGCACTTGGCCCTTCGGGTGTTTTGTACTCAAGATTCTGCCTGTGTTTCTGTCTCTGTCTCTAAGGCTTTTGTCTGAGTGTCTGGAGTATCTTTTCTATTCATTCTGACCTTCTCTCCCCTCCCCCATTCTAGTTCTCTTTTTCCTTTGTGTTCTCCACCTCCTGTTTGGCACGTGCATGGTTTGCACTGTGTCTTTTTTTGTTTTGTTTTGTTTTTGTTGCCAGTCCTGGGGCATGGACTCAGGGCCTGAGCACTGTTCCTGACTTTTTGCTCAAGGCTAGCACCCTGCCACTTGAGCCACAGTGCCACTTCTGGCTTTTTTCTACATATGTGGTGCTGAGGAATCGAACCCAGGGCTTCATGTATATGAGACAAGCACTTTACCACTAGGCCATATTCCCAGCCCCCATGCACTGTGTTTTGTACTTGCTCTAGACCTCTTGTGCTGGATCTGCCACGTCTCCCTCTCTAGCTCTTGTTGCACCCTGGCAGTCATTCTTCATTGCCCTTACTCTGAATTTCTGTCTGGGTCCCCACCTGGCTCTGTTACATCTTCAACAGTCTTTCTGGGCAGCAGAAGATGGACTTTCTCCCTTGCAGTCAAGCCCCGCCCCCAACACTGTAAAGATGACTTCCTGCCATCCAGAGGCAGAAGAAGGGGGTGGGAGGTAGGTAGAAGTGTTGGGGCCAGGGTTGGGAATGTGGCTTAGTGGTAGAGTGCTTGCCTAGCATGCATGAAGCCCTGGTTTCGATTCCTCAGCACCACATACACAGAAAAAGCCAGAAGTGGCGCTGTGGCTGAAGTGGGAGAGTGCTAGCCAAAGGACGCTCAGGGACAGTGCCCAGGCCCAGAGTTCAAGCCCCAGGACTGGCAAAAAAAAGTAAGTGTGGCCAGCTTGCCTGAAACCTTCCTGACAAATCTGTCCTCCTCCCTTTCCCAGATCATTACCTCAGAGGAGGCAGAGCGGCGGGGCCAGATCTACGACCGCCAGGGTGCTACCTACCTCTTTGACCTGGACTACGTCGAGGACGTGTACACTGTGGATGCCGCCTACTATGGCAATATCTCCCACTTTGTCAACCATAGTGTGGGTCCCCCAGTAGCCCAGTAGCAGGTGGGCAGGGGGTTGAGAGGGGTAGGCTGGGACTCCTCCTCACCTTTCCACTGTTCTTTCTTGCTCAGTGTGACCCCAACCTGCAAGTGTACAACGTATTCATAGATAACCTTGATGAGCGGCTGCCCCGCATCGCTTTCTTTGCCACAAAGACCATCTGGGCAGGCGAGGAGCTCACCTTTGATTACAACATGCAAGGTGGGGGCACCAGGGCCCCTGGGGAACTGGGGTACATGGTGACTTGCAATATGAAGATCTCCCCCTCACCTCTTTCCCAAGGAATGGGCGGGAGGGGTCACTCAGGATCACGTGCAATTGATTCACTGGGGCTTTAAAGATTGTCCTTCTAACTCCCATTCTCTTGCCCATACCTTAGGCAATCCCCATATTTTGACCATCTTAGTCCTAGCCAGAGCTACTCTTGCCAAGACTCGCAGGAAAGGATGGTTGGCAGGAGTTAGGGCATTCCTATGCCCTATCTTTTTATTTTTTAGGTCAGTCATGGATGGGGCTTGAACTCAGGGCTCTGTCCCTGAGCTCGTTTTGCTTCAAGGCTAGCACTCTACCATTTTGAGCCACTGTACCACTTTCGGTTTTCTGGTGGTTAATTAAGAGTCTCAGGAGCCAGCTCCTATGGGAGCTGGCTTCAAGCTATGATCCTCAGATCTCAGCCTCCTGAGTGGCTAGGATTACAGGCGTGAGCCACCAGCACCCAGATCTGTGCTCTGTCTTGACTGAGCTGTGCCTCTAGCCCTTCCCTACTCTAGGAGGGAGAATTGCCTTCCTCCCTCTGAATGTCTGGACACCCTTGTGGCTTCTTGCCATGACCCTCCTTCAGAGACTAGTCTCTCCAAGACACCTGGGATAGATTTTGGGTGGAAGAGTTCAGGTGCCCTTCTGTTTTGTTTTGTTTTGTTTTGTTTTGTTTTTTGCCAGTCCTGGGGCTTGAACTCAGAGCCTGAGCAATGTCCCTGGCTTCTTTTTGCTCAAGGCTAGCACTCTACCACTTGAGCCACAGCACCACTTCTGGCTTTATATATATATATATATATGTGGTGCTGAGGAATCAAACCCAGGGCTTCATGTATACGGGGCAAGCACTCTACCACTAGGCCATATTCCCAACCCTCAGGTGCCCTTCTGGATTGCCCAGGTGGCCTACCATTCCATTCTCCTCCTGATTCCATGACAAGCCCCTCTGCCTGTCCTAACCATCTTCAACCTCTGGCCTAAACATCCCTCCAGTGCTGTGTTCTGGCCCTAGCTCCCAATCCTCATCCCACAGATCATCTCCTAACGCAAGCTCCCTTGGCCCTTAGTCTCCTGGAGTAGAGGGTAGCAGGATGTTCCATATGGGCCTAACAGGTTCCTTCCCTCCTTTCCTGATTATGACTCCATAGTGGATCCTGTGGACATAGAAAGTACCCGCATGGACTCCAACTTTGGCCTGGCTGGGCTCCCTGGATCTCCCAAGAAGCGGGTCCGAATTGAATGCAAGTGTGGGACTCAATCCTGCCGAAAATACCTCTTCTAGTCCTGAGAAGTCTTCATCAGACTGAGAGGCCTGAAGCTACCCATCTTTTCCCTACTGCTGTCTCCTCTTGTGGGGATGACCACCAAAGCCTCACCTGCTGCTGCCACCTGCCCTTGCTTGCTTCCACCTGCCCCAGCGTCACGGGTGTGGTGAGGACCAGCTCCGGCTCCCCTTTTCCTTTTCCCAGTCCCAATTGTGGGTTGCTCTTAGAAACCACTAGCCACTTTTGGAAGTACTTTTTTAACGTCAAATTTTGTCTATATTTGGTATTTAGGACCTTTCATGGAGGTCCAAGGACTGAGCTTCAGCTGAGCCCCCCAGAATAGGGGGTTCTTTAGTTGGTTGGTTGTAATATTGTTTTTCACTTATTTCTTCTTTTGAGACAGTCTTTATGTAACTGAGGCTGGCCTGGAACTTGCTATGAAGCCCAAGCTGCCTTGGAATTCACTCCCCTCCTTGTCTCCCAGTTCCCAAGTGCTAGGATTAACAGGTATGTGCTGCCACACCAGGAGAAGATACTTGTTTTTGCACCTGCTTTCTTTTGCCCGGAGCCTGAGTGCTCTGTTCAGGTCTCCTTCCCGCCCCTTGGTATGAGGCAACACCCCAGGGCAGGTGGACAGATCTATCCTCCTCCTGAAAGAAAAGGAGATCTCCCAGGGCTGTGGCTGAATTTGGTTCTGCTTATTGTGCTTATGGTGCTAGCCTTAAGAGTTGTAGGTTCTTTTGTCAGGGCTGTAGATCTGGGAAGCCCACATGCCACTTGGGGGGAGATAGATACCTATGACCCAGACTACCAGCCCTGAAAGAGGGAGCTAAGGATCACATTCAATCTTTGTCAAGAAGTATCTCACAGGCTTGGGAACTTGAGTGAGTGTTCTGGAAACCACAGCCCTGAGCTGCAATGACTTCTGGGACTACTTGAGGCTGGAATCAAGACCTAGAGAGTCTGTAGATAGCACTTAGAACAATAGTGTGCATTGATTAGAAGCTGATGATGTGCCAGGCACTGAGTAGAGTGCCTGGTCTATGTGGACTGTCTCAGGGAAGCCTTGAAAACCACAGAGATGGAGCCCAGTGAAGAGCTCACGTGGCCGAAGGCCAAGTACAGACCAAGAGTGGCAGAGAAGAATTTCATTCAGATGTTCTGAGGCGAGAGGGAGTCTCTGCTGCCTGCCAGCTCCCACCCTGTTGATCTCACCCTGGGTCCACTGGTCTGAAAAGTCAATTGCCTAGACATGTACAAAAAGGCGAAGGTGCTGATGGCTGCCTCGCCTCCTGCTCCCTACTCCTGTGATGTGTTTAGGTAGCCTTTCCTGACTACCTGTGCCCACCAGTGTCCCCATGTGTGACTGTGCCCTGCTACCAGATGCCAGATCTGTGTGTCTATGTGTGTGTTTCCCCCAAGCTCACCTTCAGGCGTGGACTGAATCTGGTTCTTTGTGTACCCTTCAGCTCAACCCAGCCTGGAACAGACATCAATAAATCTTGTGGTCTGAACAAGCTGAGGTGTGGAGAATTATGGGCCTGGTGGTGGCTGGGAGATGAAAGGCTAGGTAGGGGCCATTTGGGGGGGGGGCTGGAAATATAGTTTTGTTTTGTTTTTTGCCAGTTGTGGAGCTTGAACTCAGGGCCTGAGCACTGTCCCTGGCTTCTTTTTGCTCAAGGCTAGCTCTCTACCACTTGAGCCACAGCGCCACTTCCAGCTTTTTCTGTATACGTGGAGCTTAGGAATGGAACCCAGGGCTTCATGTATACAAGGCGAGCACTTTACCACTAGGCCATATTCCCAGCCTGGAAATGTAGTTTTGGATTTCCCACAGCATACCACATGAGTTATCTGCAAAGCACTCTAAAGTAAGCTTGCTTTAAACAATTTTTTTTTGCTGGTGCTCTATTACTTAAGTCTCAGTTCCACTTCTGGCATTTTTCTGGTTAACTGGAGACAAGAGTCTCACAGATGTGTTTTCTTTGGCTAGCTTTGAACCTGAATCCTCAGGCCTCAGCCTCAGGTGCTCAGCCATACTTCCATTTTAAAAAGCACTTTGAGGGGCTGGGGATATGGCCTAGTGGCAAGAGAGCTTGCCTCGTATACATGAGGCCCTGGGTTCGATTCCCCAGCACCACATATACAGAAAATGGCCAGAAATGGCGCTGTGGCTCAAGTGGCAGAGTGCTAGCCTTGAGCAAAAGGAAGCCAGGGACAGTGCTCAGGCCCTGAGTCCAAAGCCCAGGACTGGCCAAAAAAAAAAAAGCACTTTGAGGGAATGTGGCTTAGTGGTAGCGTGCTTGCCTTAGCATGCATGAAGCCCTGGGTTCAATTCCTCAGTACCACATAAACAGAAAAAGCCAGAAGTAGTGATATGGCTCAAGTGGCAGAGTGCTAGCTTTTGAGGAAAAGAAGCTCAGGGTCAGTAGGGTGCTGGTGGCTCACACCTGTAATCCTAGCTACTCAGGAGACACATCTGAGGATCACAGTTCAAAGCCAGCCCAAGCAGGAAAGTGTGAGACTCTTATCTCCAATTAACCACTAGAAAACTGGAAGTGGCGCTGTGGCTCCAGTGGTAGAGAGCTAGCTTTGAGCTGAAGAGCTCAGGGACAGTGCTCAAGCCCAGAGTTCAAGACCTACAACTGACAAAAAAAAAAAAATAAAAGCTGACGGCCAATGCCCAGGCCCTGAGTTCAAGCCCCAGGATTGGGAAAAATAAAAAATAATAATAAAAAGCTCTTTGAAAGCAAATTTAGTGTTCTCTATACCTATATTGTGCTAGGTATAAAGTGAACAAAAACATGAGTTTTGGGATGCTCATTCTCATCCTGTGTAAGTATGAGCCAATGCTCTTTGGTTTTACTCATAAACTTTGGTTGTGACACAGTAACCCAAAGATTTCTATCACATAGGTGAAGGTCCTAAACAGTCACAGTGCCCATCTCCAAGCTGGGCACTGGTGGCTCAATCCTGTAATCTTAACTATTCAGGATCTTAGTTCAAAGCCTGCCTTGGCAGAAAGTCCATGAGACTCTTAACTCCAATTAACTACCAAAAATTCAGAAGTGGAACTGAGGCTCAAGTGCTAGTCGTGAGCACAAAAGCACAGGGGCAGTGCCCAGGCCCCAAGTTCAAGCCCCAGGACCAGCACATACACAAAAAGGACACACACCCCAACCCAGAGACTTAAAAACAGGGCACTTAAGACATAGTCTCCAAACAGGTCCTAGACTTCAGACCTGGATACTGGCACTAAACCTCTAGAGCTGTCACTGCTGGATAAAGGCAGTGCCCCCCCACCCCCAGTTGAACTCAGTTCACTGGGACCTAGGGTACAGTTGCTAACCCAGCTCACACCTCACAGGCTGCCTCACACTGCGATCTGAATACCAAACATCAGAGAACTTTCCTTTTTCTGTAGTACAGAAGACTTCCCAACCTGGGAGATGAGAGACCTTGTGTGTTCTGACAGACCCTGAAACATTTCAGAGTTGGGACATACTGGCTATCAAACACTTACAGGAGACCTCAATTTGTAACCCATGTTACAAATCCAAAGAGGTCAAAGACTTGAAAATCTGATTATACACTCCCACAAAGTTCAGAGACTTACTTCATCATTGGGGATTAAAGATCTACTGCCAGATGCTAGTGGCTCACATTAGTCATCCTAGCTACTAAGGAGGCTGAAATCTGAGGATCATGGTTTAATGCGAGCCAGGGCAGTGAAGTCCATGAAATTCAGGTCCACTCGCTCCAGAAGTAGAGCTGTGGCTCAAGTGGTAGAGCACTAGCCTTGAGCAAAAAAGTCTCCAGGGACAGTGAGTTCAAGCCCCACTGTGTCCTCTTTTGGTGGTTAATCGGGAGATTCCAGTCTCGCAGACTTCAGGCTGGCTTTAAATTTATGATCTTAATCTCAATCTCTTGAATAGCTAGGATTACAGGTGTGAGCCACTCATGCCAGGCAGGCTTGGAAATCTTTTTTTTTTTTTTTTTGCCAGACCTGGGGCTTGAACTCAGGGCCTGAGCACTGCCCCTGAGCTTCATTTGCTCAAGGCTAGCACTGTACCACTTGAGCCACAGTGCCACTTCTGGCTTTTTCTGTTTATGTGGTGCTGAGGAATCAAACCCAGGGCTCTCTCTGCATGCTAGGCAAGCACTCTACCACTAAGCCACATTCCCAGCCCAGGGTTGAAAAATCTCAACAAGACCCTCTACAGCTTTGCTTCAATGCCTCACACCCTGTGATATATGTGACATAGTCCAGACACAGATCCCAAACAGCACAGAATCTTCCTGCCTTTTTTTTTTTTTTTGCCAGTCCTGGGGCTTGAACTCTGGGCCTGGGCACTGTCCCTGAGCTTCATTTGCTCAAGGCTAGCACTCTACCACTTGAGTCACAGCGCCCTCTTCTGGCTTTTTCTGTGTATGTGGTGCTGAGGAATGGAACCCAGGGCTTCATGCATGCTAGGCAAGCACTCTACTGCTAAGCCACATTCCCAGCCCCTCTCCCCACTCCTAAGTAAGACCTCCCTCCAACACTTTCCTGAAACCTCAACTCTGTTGTCACATCTAGAAGCATTTCAGATTCCTAATTGTCACAGACATAGATCATCCAGTTCAGAAACCTGGCTTTCTGTGCCTAGTTGGCATAGCAAAGACACCTCATGACTTAGGACACAGTCCCTAAACATCTTAGGAAACTTCAAACCAGGGACATTATGCTCCAAAGTAGCAGCTCAGAAAACTTCTAACTTGGATGATGTAGAAACCGTTTGAGACTACATCATATCCTGCCTGCAGATTCCCCTAGGACAGTTCAGAGGAACTTGTGTTGTGATTTAAACTCGAGTCAACTTTGCAACCTAGACAGTGGACCAAGCCAAAATACATTGTCAAAATGCTGAGTTGACAAATGATATAGACCACCCATCACCCCACACCCCCTCAATTACCCAGAGATGACAGAAACTGGAAATAGGAATTCCAACTACTTGGAAACTTAAAGCCCTGGAAACCTAGTACTAAGAAGTTGGTGATCTTATATCCTGGGGTGAAGAACCCTCATCCCCCTCAAGCAAGAAGTGCTCCATGTAACCTAAAAATTGAAGGACATCAACACCAGGAGTACAGAGATCTGAGATTTTACATTTTGGGACTGAGGACAAGTATGCAGGGACTGGGGGCAGTAAAAGGCATCAGTAGAAAGACGTTAGACTCTGAGAACAGATGCTTTAACAGCTCTGAAAAATTAGCATCAACACTAGTATTCATTGGGTCATTAGTTAAAACAATTTAGAAGCTAGGTACCAGCAGCTCATGCCTGTAATCCTACCTACTCAGGAGACTGAGACCTGAAGAATGAGGTTAGTCAGAAGCCAGTTTGTGCAGCCAAATCTTCAACTAAAGAGCAAAAAGCTGAAAGTTGGAGGTATGGCTCAAGTGGCAGAATGCTAGCCTTCAGCAAAAACGCTAAGCAAGAGCATGAGGCACTGAGTTCAAGTCTCCATACCAGCACAAATACACACACACACACACAGTTTAGAAGGCCATCATCCTGAGCTTCAATATCGAAATATATATCAGTGTGCTCATAAAACGGTCACAGACACTTCAAAGAGATGGTTAAGACATCAAACAGCACAGAAACCACTACACTAAATATAGACACGCAAGGGCTGGTAATATGGCCTAGTGGTAGAGTGCTTGTCTCGTATGCAGGAAGCCCTGGGTTTGATTCCTTAGCACCACATATATAGAAAAAGCCAGAAGTGGTGCTGTGGCTCAAGTGGCAGAGTGCTAGCCTTGAGCAAAAAGAAGCCAGGGACAGTGCTCAGGCCCTGAGTTCAAGCCCCAGGACTGGCCATAAAAAACCACACCTAAATGCAGGCATGCAAACAGCCCAAGAAATTCACCCATGGGTACACACACACACACTCGTTCAAAGCTCAGACAAAGCCAGGCATGGTGACATGTAATCCAGCACTCCAGAATCAGAGGCAGGAGGATCACAAGTTTGAAGCCATCCTGGTCTGAGTCTGTTTCCAAAAGCAAAACACAAAAATGCAGAGAATGTGATCTTGGAAGAAGACCCCTGGTGAGTCAAGTATCTCATACTCTGGGACAGAGACTTATCCAAAGAGACAGGTTTCCCACCTAAAAATATATCCTGATGAGGTCAAGAAACTCTGACCACGCAGGAGCCACTTATCCTAGAACACTAGTGGTCAAACAGCTCAGAGAATGCACATTGTAACAAATCGCCACTCTAATCGCTCAGTGAACTCACCTGGGAAATACAGGTCCGAAAATACTACAAATACTTCAATTCAGAATTCAGAAACCCTTCTGAGCCAAGCACTGGCCCTTAAATCTTACCTACTCAGGAAACTGATATATGATGATACCGGTTCGAAGCCAGCCTAGGCAGGAAAGTCCATGGGACTCCTATCTCCAATTAAAAAGCTGGAAGTAGCCTGACACTGGTGGCTCACACTTGTTATCCTAGCTACTCAGGAGGATGAGCTCTGAGGATCAAGGTTCAAAGCCAGTCCAGGGAGGAAAGTTCTTAAGACTCTTGTCACCAACTAACCACCAGAAAACCAGAAGTTGTGCTGTGGCTCAAAGTGGTAAAGCATTAGTGTTGAGCACAAAAGCTCAGGGACAGCACTGCTGCACACCCTGAGTTCAAGCCTCATGACTGATTAAAAAAAAAAAAGCTAGAAGTAAAGCCAGGTTCCAATGACTCTTGCTCCTAGCTACTCATAAGGCTGAGATCTGAGGGTAGTAGCTTGAAGCCAGCTGAGGTAGGAAAGTCTCTTGAGACTTATCTATAATAAACCATCAAAAAGCCAGAAGTGAAGCAGTGGCAAAAGTGGATAGAGGGGCTTGGAATATGGCCTAGAGTACCTGCCTCATATACAGGAAGCCCTGGGTTCAATTCCCCAGCACCACATATATAGAAAACAGCCAGAAGTGGCGCTGTGGCTCAAGTGACAGAGTGCTAGCCTCGAGCAAAAAGAAGCCAGAGACAGTGCTCAGGCCCTGAGTTCAAGGCCCAGGATTGGCAAAACAAACAACAAGGGAAAAAAAGCTAAGGGACAACACCCAGATCCTGAGTTCAAGCCCCAGGACTGGTAGTGCACACGCGTGCACGTACACACACACACACACACACACACACACACCATAAGGAGGCAAAAAAGATCATTGGGGAGAAATCTTTATTAGGGCCTAATGTTGCAACACCTGGGGGAAGAACACAGGAGAATACCTCCTAACTGATTCGAGTGGGAGGAGCATCCTGATTATATGGCCAGAGCAGTGTGTGGCATGCATGGGGTATGCAAATGCAAGATTGCCATTGGCACCAATTACAACATAGCTATCAGTTGCATCAATAGTTATCACAACCCTTATATAAGGACCTAATCACAAGCTGAGTCACCACGGAAAGTGTCTTTCTCCCCTCCAGTGTGAATGGCTACAGGATGAGGCTTGTATGATTGAACCTGGTACAAGTTGAATGAAGCAGCTGTGACTGGAGCAGGATCTTTTAGACCAGAGCTGTAGTTTCAATATTATATGGAGTTGCACTGCTCTTTGCAGCTGGACTGAAGCAGCTAAGCTGTCAAAATGTCAGACTGGCTGGTTGCCAAAAGAGGCTCCTTGGTAAGCTGGGCCCTGGTGGCTCATGCCTATATAATCCTAGCTACTCAGGAGGCTGAGATCTAAGGATCTCAAACAAAGCTTGTCAAGACACAAAAGTCCCCATGAGACTCATCTCCAGTTAACCACCAAAACTAGCCAGAAGTAGAGCTGTGGCTTGAAGTGCTGGAATGCTAGCCTGAGCAAAAAACTCAGGGGCAGAGCCCAGGCCTTCAGTTCAAGTCCCACAACCGATAAAAAGAACGAAAGAAAGGAAGAAAGAACGAAAGAGGGCTTGGAATATGGCCTAGTGGTAAAGTGCTTGCCTCGTATGCATGAAGCCCTGGGTTTGATTCCTCAGCACCATATATATAGAAAAAGCCAGAAGAGGCTCTGTGGCTCAAGTGCTAGAGTTCGAGCCTTGAGCAAAAAGAAGCCAGGGACAGTGATCAGGCCCTGAGTCCAAGCCCCAGGACTGGCAAACAAAAACTAAAGAGAGAGAGAGAGAGAAGGAAAAGAAAAAGAAAATAATCTCATGTATTTTTCTTCCTAGGCTGGCTTTGAACTATGATCCTTAGATCTCACCATCCAGAGTAGCTAGGATTTCAGGTGTTAGCCACTGGCACCTTGCCTTGAAATTAGCTATGCTTAACTGCCAGCAAAATTTCCTTAAGGACTACTGGGTACCTCTAATCTGTCTCAATATTCTGCCTCCCTTATCACTATATAAGTCTGTTTCTCTTCTAAGCAGATTCATAGTTTTGTGGGGTTTTTTTCCTCCATTTTCAGTCCTGGGGCTTGAACTCAGGGCCTGGGCACTACCCCTGAGCATCTTTTGCTCAAGGCTAGCACTCTACCACTTGAGCCAAAGCACTACTTCCAGCTTTTTCTGTTTATCTGGTGCTGAGGGATTGAACCCAGGGCTTCATGCATACTAGGAAAGCACTAGACCACTAAGCCACATTCCCAGTCCCAGATTCATAGTTTTCAAAATTAGTCACTGTGCATCATTGCATCATGGTGCAATTTATGACATATGTTCCCAAGAGAACAGCTGAAGTAAAATGGTAGTATTACGAGAGGTGGTACACAATTCTAGGGAGTATATACTCGTTCTTGTACCTAACATACATTAATATTAATTAAATGACCAGTGCACATTGCTCCTGTGTTTCACTTGAGATAATTTCCATTCCCATCCTAGACCCTGGCCAGATATGGTAAATTTTTCTGGTGATAATGTGGCTTCAACTCAGGGGCTCAGGCTTGCTAGGTAAGCACTTTACTGTTGGGGTCAGCTGTGCCTTTAAGAGGCCACAGCTGGCCTTGACCTGTCTCCTCCCCTCTTCTTCCGCCTTTAACAGGAAGAGAAGCCCCTGCTCCTGGGGCGAGCATGTGTGCAATGGTGGGGGGTACCACAGAAACCCAATCCTTGGGGGGCTGGGCTTCCACCCACAAGGGAAGTCCCTTGACATCACTTGACGGACAGCTCTCATGGCCAAACTGTTCTCCCTCTCTTTTTTTTTTTTATTAATTGGACATAAATTTTTTTACAAGGTGTTGTGCAAAGAGGGTGCAGTTACATAGTAGGGCAGTGTGTACATTTCTTATGATATCTTACGACCTGTTTTTCTATCCCTTGTCTAGGTCAGGTTGACATATATGCAATATACAATGTATCAAGAACATATACAGTATTCACAGACTTGGTCTCTACTGTCTCTCCGTCTCCCTTTCTTAACAGTCATATATCAGGGAGATCATGCCCCTTTGTTTTCTGTGTTCTAGGCTTGTCTCACTCAACATTATTTGTTCGAGTTCTGACCATTTCCCTGCGAATAACAGTATTTCACCATTCCTAATCGCTATGTAGTATTCCATTGTGTATAAGTACCATATTTTTTGGATCCATTCGTCTGTGGAGGGGCATCTGGGTTGTTTCCATATTTTAGCTATTGTGAATTGTGCCGCGATAAACATGGAAGTACAAATGCCTTTTTGATATCTTGGATTTTGCTGTTTAGGATAGATGCCTAGGAGTGGTATGGCTGGGTCATAGGGTAGGTCTATATTGAGCTTTTTGAGAAACCTCCATATTGTTCTCCAAAGTGGTTGTACTAATTTGCACTCCCACCAACAATGGAGAAGGGTTCCTCTTTCCCCACAGCCCCTCCAGCATTTGTTGTTTCCTGAGTTCAGAGTATAGGCCATTCTAACTGGGGTGAGGTGGTATCTCAGGGTTGTTTTTATTTGCATTTCCTTTACTAGCAGGGATGTTGAGCATTTCCTCATATGTTTCTTTGCCATTTTTATATCTTCTCTTGTGAAGTCTCTCTTTAGCTCTTTTGCCCATTTCCTAATAGGTTTATTGGGCTTGGAGGGGCTTAGTTTTTTGAGTTCTCTGTAGATGACCGATATCAGGCCTTTGTCTGTTGCTGTGCTGGTAAATATCCTTTCCCATATCGTTGGCTGTCTTTCTATTTTGGTGGCTATGTCCTTAGCTGTGCAGAAACTTTAATTTGTAGTAGTCCCATTTGTCGAGTCTTTCTCCTATTTGTTGTGCCCCTGGGACTCTATTCAGGAAGTTCCTTCCTGTGCATATAAGTTCTAGTGTCTTTCCTACTCTGTCCTTCAGTAGTTTCAAGGATTCAGGTCTGATGTTGAGGTCCTTGATCCATTTTGAGTTGATCTTGGTGCATGGTGATAGGCTTGGGTCTACTTTGAGTTTTCTGCATATGGCTGCCCAGTTCTCCCAGCACCAGTAGTTGAAGAGGCTATGTTTATTCCATTGTATGTCTTTAGCTCCTTTGTTGAATATCAGTTGGCTGTAAGAGTGCGGTTTTATTTCTGGGTCTTCAGTTCTAATCCATTGGTCTTCTGATCTGTTTTTATACCAATACCATGCTGTTTTTGTTATGAAGGCCTTGTAGTAGAGCTTGAAGTCAGGTATTGTGATACCTCCTGCACTGCTTTTTTTGCCTAGAATTGCTTTGGCTATTCTAGGTTTTTTGCTGTTCCATATGAATTTATGGATTGGTTTCTCTATTTCAGTGAAGAATGTGGCTGGGATTTTGATAGCATTGCATTGAATTTGTATAACAATTTGGGCAATATGGCCATTTTCACTATATTGATTCTGCCTACCCATGAGCATGGGAGGTCTTTCCATCTCCTTGTGTCTTCTTTGATTTCCCTTATTAAATTTTTGTAGTTTTCATTGAATAGTTCCGTCACGTCCTTGGTTAAGTTGATCCCTAGGTACTTTATTCTTTTTTTGGCTACTGTAAATGGAATTGTTTCCATAATTTCCTTTTCTGTTTGTCTATTGCTGGTGTACAGAAAAGCTGCTGACTTTTGTGGGTTGATTTTGTATCCTGCTACTTTGCCAAATTGGTTTATTAGGTGTAGGAGTTTGGGTACTGAGTTTTTTGGGTCCGTCAGATATAAGATCATGTCGTCTGCGAATAGGGATAACTTGATTTCTTCCTTGCCGATGTGGATCCCTTTGATGTCCTCCTCTTGCCTTATTGCTATGGCTAGGGATTCCAGCACTATGTTGAACAGAAGTGGGGAGAGTGGGCATCCTTGTCTTGTTCCTGAGTTTAGAGGGAATGATTTAAGTTTCTCTCCATTTAATATGATATTAGCAGTTGGTCTGTTGTATATGGCTTTTATTGTTTTGAGGAATGTTCCATCTATTCCTGTTCTCTCCAAAGCTTTTAATAGGTATGGATGTTGCATTTTGTCAAAGGCTTTTTGGGCATCGACTGAGATAACAATGTGATTCTTGATTTTAGTTCTGTTTATGTGGTGAATTACGTTGATTGATTTACGGATGTTGAACCATCCTTGTGACTGAGGGATGAAGCCTACTTGGTCATGATATATGATATTCTTGATCAGTTTCTGGATCCTATTAGCTAATATTTTATTGAGGAGCTTTGCGTCTGTGTTCATTAGTGATATTGGTCTGTAGTTCTCTTTTTTTGTTGGATCTTTGCCTGGTTTGGGAATGAGTATGATATTAGCTTCATAGAATGAGTTTGGGATTTCTCCCTCCGTTTCTATTTCACGGAAGAGTTTGAGGAGTATTGGAATTAGCTCCTCACTAAAGGTTTTGTAGAATTCGTTGGTGAATCCATCTGGGCCTGGGCTTTTCTTAGTAGGGAGGTTCTTGATTACCTCCTGTATCTCACCGTAAGTTATTGGTTTATTTAGTTGATTTATTTCTTCTTGGTTCAGTTTGGGCAGTTTGTACTTCTCTAAGAATTGAACCATTTCTGTAAAATTATTGTTTTTTGCTGAGTAGAGGTTTTGGAAATAGCTCCTTATGATTGTTTGAATATCGTGTGCACTTGTTGTAATTTTTCCTGTGGAGTCCCTGATTTTATGAATATGAGTCTCTTCTCTTCTTTTTTTTGTAAGTCTTGCAAGGGGTCTGTCAATTTTGTTTATTTTCTCAAAGAACCAGCTTTTAGTCTTATTTATTTGTTGAATGGTCTTTCTATTTTCAATCAGATTTATCTCTTCTTTAATCTTTGTGATCTCTCCCCTCCTAGTCGTTTTAGATTCTGTCATTTCTTGTTTCTCCAGTTGTTTTAGTTTCATCGTGAGGGTATTCACCTGCTCTGCTTCCATTCTTTTAATGTGGGTGCTGAGTGCAATGATCTTGCCCCTCAGCACTGCCTTAGCTGTGTCCCATAGGTTTCTTTGTTATGTGTTTTCTTTGTCATTGTGGCTTATGAATTCGTTGATTTCATCTTTAATTTGATCTGTGGCCCAAGTGTTGGATAGCAGCGTGGGGTTTAGCCTCCAAGAGTGTGTATAGGCTCTGTGGTATCCTTTGTTGTTGAGGGTTACCGTTAATCCACTGTGATCAGATATAATACATGGGATGACGTCAATACTTTTGTATTTGCTGAGGTTCTTTGTGTGGGCTATGACGTGGTCTATTTTGGAATATGATCCATGGGCTGCTGAAAAGAAGGTGTATTGGGTCTCTGTAGGGTGAAAGGTTCTATATAGGTCTGTTAGATCCATTTGGGAAATGGTGTTATTTAGGTCCTCAGCTCCCTTACTAATCTTCTGGGTGTTGGATCTGTCTCTTGGAGAGAGAGGAGTATTAAAGTCACCCACTATGATTGTGTTTGCGTCTATCTTGCTCTGTAATTCTTTGAGAATTTGCTTGACATATGTCGGGCCTCTTTTGTTTGGTGAGTATACATTTATCACCGTGATTTCTTGATTCTGGATTTTTCCTTGTATTAATATGTAGTGTCCTTCTTTGTCTTTTTGAGTGGACTTTAAAGAGAAGTCCAGCTTGTCTGAGATCAGGATGGCTACACCTGCCGTTTTGGTGGATGCATTTGCTTGGTAGATCTTGCTCCATCCTTTCACTCGAAGCCTGTTTTTGTCCGTTGCTGTAAGGTGGGTCTCTTGTAGACAGCAGATGTCAACTTTTTGTTTGCGAATCCATTCTGCCAGTCTGCTCCTCTTTATCGGGGAGTTTAAACCATTTATATTTAAAGAGATCAAGGATAAGGGTGTTTTTTCTCCTTCCATTTTCTTGGTGGGCTGTTTTTTTCTTGTTTTTTTTTTTTTTCTTGTCTTTAGTGAGCTTGTATTTCTGCTGGACTTTGGCTATTTTAGTTTCTTTCTGATTCTGTCTGTGTGTCTTTTACGATCTCTGTTGGCTGGGGTTCCCCTCTTAATATTCGCTGTAGGGCTGGTTTTTTATTCACATACTCCTTTAGCTCCTCTTTGGTGTGGAAAGATCTGGTTCTCCCTTCGAATGTGAACTCCAATTTCGCTGGATATTTGATCCGAGGTTGTAAATTGTTATTCTGGAGTACTTGGATGGTGTTCTTCCACTCACTTCGTGCTTGGTAAGTTTGTGTGGATAAGTCGGATGTTATTCGAATCCTCTTCCCATTGAAAAAAGTTTCCTTCTTCGCTTTGGCTGAATTCAGAATTTGCTCTTTAATCTTGAGGTCTGTAGTCTTGAATATTATGTGCCTTGGGGTGGCTTTCCTGGGGTCTGGCCTGCCAGGTGTCCTATAGGCTTCGGTTACCTGGATGGGGTCCCCTGTGAGATTGGGGAAGTTTTCTGCAATAACTTTATTGAGAACATGATTAAGCCCTCTGCTCTGGTATTCGGCTCCTTCTTCTATTCCAATTATGCGCAGATTATATCTCTTGTCTTTGTCCATTAGTTCCTGGATTAGTCTTCCCTGAAGCTTCACCTTTTCTTGGAGTGTGGTCATTTTCTGGTTGTTGTCAGCTGCTTCATCGTCCAGGTGAGAGATTCTGGATTCTATATGGTCTACTCTTTGTGTTATGGTTTCAATTGCGGAGTTTATGGATGTCAGAGAGCTATTTATGGTTGTCATATCAGCTCTGATCGTGGAGATTTCTTCCTTTAAAGAGTTGTATTTTAAATCTATTTTTTCATGCATTTCAATTCTCAGGATTTGGAGATTTTCTTTAAAGGCAGCTTGCATTGTATCCATTTTTGCTTCCATTTCTTTAAAGCAGGCTTGCATTGTATCCAGTTTTGCTTCCATTTCTTTCTTGGCTTCCTGGGTGTCCTTCCAGATTTCCGCTCTAAATTCCTGGAATTGTTTTCTGATTTCATTTCTGACGCTTTCGATCATTCCTGTTAACATGGCCTCATTTGCTTTTTTAGTCTCCATCTCCTCTTCAGTCGTGCTGCTTTTTGGAGCTGGCGAGTAGGCTTGCCCTTTGATGAACTGAGTTATGTTTCTTTGTGATTTGCGCATCTGGAGATCTGGATGGCTTCTCAGGTTTGGTTTGTAGCTCCTCCCTCCCTCCTGTGTAGACGTATCTACGGCAGCAGGTGCTGCCGCTGTGGCCCCGCCCACCAGTGCAGGGTACGCCTACCAGAGCGGGCGCTGTCGCCGGGGGCCCCACCCTCCTGTGCGCTGTGCGTCCACTGCAACAGGCACTTCGGCGGGATATGCCTCCCGGAGCAAGTCCTGGGTTGTTGGGTTGTGCTTGCGCCCTCCCACGAGTCCGTTGGGGGGGGGCGGTATGTGTGGGGTCCAGTGGGATCGACTGTCCGGGTGTGGCTTGGCACCTTCAGACCTCACCTCTGCTGTGAGTGGGGGACGTGATCAGGCTCAGGTGACCGTGCTGGGCTGGTATTGCCCACCAGCACCTGTGGTTTTAGTTGTAAGAGTCTTCGAGGTCCAGGCGCCTCGGGTGGGGTTTGCACAACCGGCTGTCTCCCGGCCCCTGTTGGGAAGGGGGCGGGGCCGGTTCTGCCAGTTCAGGAACCTGTGGGGTGTTGGTGCTGCTTGGCCCTTCCCCTGCTAAACTGACTTCCCAGCGCCTGATGGGAGCTTCCCCGCCTGATTTGGGGGTTCTTTGTTCCCTCAGGGGTGGGGAGGGGGAGGGAGGGCACTCACTTTTGCTGCTTTGTGTGTGTGTCCCGCGCAGCCGTTGGCCCTCCAGGGGTTGGCTAAGTGTCGTGGTGGCTTCCCTGGTTCCCGATTTCTGCCGTGCTGGGTTTCCTTGTCCGAACCCGGTGTGGACCCGGACTTCTCGTCGCTGCCGGTGTGTGTCTTGGTCCGCACCCTGCCTTGTGTCCGTGGGGTCTCCCGCTATATGAATTCTGCGCTCCTGGCAGCCTGTCTGCCGATCGCCGGGTTCCCCTTTCCCAGCCTGGCCCTGTTTGGGCCAGGGTCGGCTGGTGGGGGGAGGGTGCCCCGGTGAATCTCCGGCTCCGTGTAGGTTTTCGGTTCTTCTTTTTTGCTCCTTTTTGTTTTCCTGTGTTTCTCCACTGATTCTGGCTGCTGGTTTTGCTGGGTTCTTGATGGGGTGTTGGGTGTTGGAGTTCCCAGCTCACTATGCCGTTGGAGCGAGTCGGGGTGCCTCCCTATTCTATCGGCGCCATCTTTCCTCTTCGTTCTCCCTCTCTTGTGCCCGCCTTTGGGGTATATCTTCGTGGCTTCTCATTTGAATAAATCAGAATCATCCCAGAGATGGTCTCCGAGACCCCACGCGCCCGTGTCTTCCTTGGGCTGGTGAGTATGGGGTCTCGCACCCACACGCGAACCGAGGCTAAGCCCGGGACCCTGCTCCCGCGTCTAAACCCTACTGGCCAGGGGGACGTGAGAGAGTGAGTATGGATCCCACATGGAAGAGGTGGATAAGCCCAGGACCCCTCCCCATGTGGATTGGGAGGGATAGAGCAAAGCCCGGAAATTTGGAGCCCAATACTTTACTATTTCAGCTATTACCTTATCTTGCTTTAGTTATTTTTAGAATAGGATCTTATATTTATACCTGGCAAACCTGGACCACAATTTGATACTCCTATTTACACTTTCTATGTAGCTGGGATGACAGGTGTACGTCACACTTTATTGGATGAGATGCAGCCTTGCTAGCTTCTTTACGCCTAGACTATCCTTGAACCGTGATCCTCACAATCTCTACTTCTTGAGTATCTAGGATCACAGCCATTGTTATACAGGGAACTCCATAGCGAGAAACAGAGAAGCCATATTTTGAGAGGTGGAATTGGGAGTCTTTATTAGAAAGCTGGTGACTGCGAAGGGATTCCTGTCTCAAAGACCTGTGCTCAGGATGCAGCTTGCAGAAAGTTTTTAAAAACAAAAACCACTTATTTGGGGTGGAGATCCAAGCCCAACAAAAAGCACACCACATAAGGGACTACTCAAGAGCAAGCAAAACAAACCGTAGAGAGGAACAGTCTGGGCTGAGCAAAGCAGATCATTTAGGGAAATACTCAGAGGTGAGCAAATCAAACCATGTAAGGGAAACTATTAAAGGTGAGCACTCTCTGTGACAAAGCTTTCCAGGGGCCAAACAGCATGACATCTGCAATTCAAAGAATGGACTCCCTCACTTCTAGGCTTTTCTGAGATGGGCGAATGCCGGGCTTCGCTCTACCCCCCCATCCACGTGTGGGGGGTCCTGGGCTTCTCTGCCTCTTCCGTGTGTGGTCCTCTCGCTCTCTCATGTCCCCTGGCCAGTAAGGATTAATCGCGGGAGGGGAGACCACGGATAGCCTCAGGTGATGCGTAGTCGCGAGACCCCCATGCCAGGCAAGGAAAGACAAGGGCTCGTGGGTGTCCCGGTGAAAGCCTCCGAGGCATTCTGGTTTACTCAAGGGAGGGGCTAACAGCTTATACCCCCAGAGGCCTGCGCAGGAGAGGGGATACTGGATCTTAACGATTGGCTAAAGGACTATCCATCTGGTGATGTCACGGAACTTCCTCTATGGGCGGAGACCACAGCCCCTCAAGGACTGGGTCTCCGCCATTACACACGTGGCCGAGCCGAGAGGCAGGGGCTGCTTTGCTTCTCTTCCGGTTGAAGCCGGAAGGTTGGGGGACGGACTAGCTGGGCCGTCCCCTCTTAAAGGCACAGCTGTCCCCAACAGGTGAAAAGCCCCCACTACTCAGTAGCGTGCCAGGATGGTTGTGAGAACAAGGGATGTTACTTAGACCCAGTATCCTTATTTCAACATGAACCATGATGTCTGGCTTCACGCTTGCCAGTTGGCTTGCATGACTGGAGCTCTACTACTTGGGCCACACCTCTAGCCTGGCTTTTGGCTGGTTATTTGGAAAATGAAGTCTTATGGACTTCTCTGATCAGGCTGGCTTTGAACCATGATCCTCTAAGTTTCAGTTTCATGAGTAGCTAGAATTACATGGATGAACCACTGCTGCCCAACTATGTTTTTCCCCCTTTGCGCCAGTGTCTTACTATGTTGTTGAACTCAGTGATTCTTCTACCTCAGCCTCTCCAGCTCAGCTCTCCTCTCCTCAGCTAGGCCTTTGAGCATGTGCTGCCACAACAATCCTCACTTACTGGCTTGTTCTACAGGATATTATAAACTATAGTGATGAATACCAGATGGAGAAATATACAGTGCAAAGTATAGAAAAAGGGTCATATAGCATCCATGCTGTTTCTGGACATATCTTCCTCCAGAAACTTTCATGTGTTCCACTATCTAGAAGCTCCAGACGATCTTATTTACCTGGATCACTTGCTTTACTCCCTTATCCTGAATGCTGCTGGCAAAGAGAGATGGAACTGACATCAGGGGAGCAACTTTGGACTGTTTTATGTTGCTATAACATCATGCCTGAGGCTGAGTAACTTATAGAGGTTTCTTTGGCTCATGCTTGTGGTAACTGGAGAGGCCAAACAGGATGGCAAACCGGTATGGCAGTGGGAATTCTCTGGCTTTGTCACAACACGACTGAGAAGTAGACAAGAAACTGGTCACATGCAGAAGAAGCATTTGTAATAAGCAAGGAAGAAGGGGCCAGGCTGCTCCCCCACCCCACCGCAGACAAGTCCCAGGCTAGCATCAAGTTTGAGATCTTCCAGCCTTTTCTTCCTGAGTGGTGAGGTTAAAGATGTGCACTACAGTGCCTGCTTATCAGCTTTCTTTGTATTGTAAGCACTCCTACCAGACCTGACCCACTCCTGTGAGAAAACACACAAATCCACTCATGAGGGTGGAGCCTCTATGACCTAATTACCTTTTGGTAAGCTTTGCCTCTTAAAGGATCCATTACCTCCCCAATGTTTTGGGGACCAAGCTTCTAGCACATAAATTTTTGAGGGACATACTACATCAAAACCACAGCAGATGCATAGTATGGATTGTCCTACTGACTCTGACCAGTCTTTTTTTTAAGGTAACTATACACATTTTAATTAAATATACTACTTAAAATAACAGGACGTGTACACCTATGAGTAAAGAGAGGTTGTCACCTATACACCAAATCTACACTGGTCTATAAGCGTGTGTGTGTGTGTGTGTGTGTGTGTGTGTGTGTGTGTGTGCTGATCTTGGGGTTTGAACTCAGGGCCTAGGCTGTCCCTGAACTTTTTTTTTAATTGTCAAGATGATGTATAGAGGAGTTACAGTTACATACTTAAGGTAGTGAGTACATTTCTTGTCATACTTGTTCCCCCTTCCTCATTTTTCTCACACCTTCCCGCTCCCCAACACCCTCCCTCCCACCAGCTTTCATCATTTTTTTAGCTTTCATCATTTTTCTTTACCTTCCCAATGACTGGCCCTGAGCTTTTGTGCTCAAGGATAGTGCTCAACCAATTGAGCCACAGCTCTACTTATGGTTTTGTACTGGTTAACTGGAGATAAGAATCTCACAGATTTTCGTGCCTGGGCTGACTTAGAACCTCAGTCCTAAAATCTAAGCCTCCTGGGTAGCTAGGACTACAAGCATGAACCACTGGTGCCAGGCATGAATTTTTTTGTGCCAGTACTGGGAGACTTGAATTCAGGTCCTGGGCTCTGTTAGCTTTTTCACTCAAGGCTGGTGCTCTATCACTTGAGCCACAGCTCTACTCTGGTGGCTTCCGTGTGTGTGTGTGTGTGTGTGTGTGTGTGTGTGTAAATAAGAATCTAATGAATTTTATTGCACAGGCTGGCTTCCAATCATGATACTGAGATCTCAGCCTCCTGAGTAGCTGGGATTACAGGAGTGAGCCAATAGGAGCTGGTAACAATGGTGTTGGGGGATGAACAGTAGAGATGGGTAGAGTAGGACAAGGAAGAGCCTTATTGTGGATGCTATGGTAGGAACAATTCTCTAGTGACATTTGCAAAGTCACTGACTTTCATGAAAACAAATGGCCCAAACCACCTGGATTCCCCATTTATCTGGCAACAGCAGGCATAGAACTCAGGCATTATGGGCACAGGGTCTAGACCAAAAAAAACAGCTTGAGAAGCAGTTTAGACAAGTGTGTGTGTTCATACACATGGACTCCCACAAAGGGTCTTCACTATTCTCTTCCTCCAGATCATGTGTTAGCAATAGGCACATGTCAAATACAGACACACAAAGGCATCAGCAGCAGATAGGCTCTTCTGTGTTGTAGGGACAGGCCTTTGAATGAGAGCAAAGCCACAATAGTTACAGCATTAAAGCTGGACAGACTCTGAGTGGTCTTATAAAACCTCAGCTGGTCAAATGAAGGCTTAGAGAGATGATCCAAAAAGCTTAACTTCCCTAAAAGCTTAGCTTTGACATAGGGTCTGCCAGAAGTAAAGCTGTGGCTCAAGTGGTAGAGCACTGGCTTTGAGCACAAAAGCTCAAGGACAGCACTCAGGCCCTACAGTACCAGCAAAGAAAGAAAGAAAAGGGGTGAGGGAAGGAAGGAAGGAAAGGTGGGAGAGAGGGAAGTAGGGGAGCATGAAAGACAGGAAGGAAGGAAGGAAGGAAGGAAGGAAGGAAGGAAGGAAGGAAGGAAGGAAGGAAGGAAGGAACGAAAGAAGGAAGGAAGGAAGGAAGGAAGGAAGGAAGGAAGGAAGGAAGGAAGGAAGGAAGGAAGGAAGGGAGTTACCAGACTCCAAAGCCCATGTGTGGGGCATTATGGGTATGAATAGGGCCTCAGGGGAAATGGACTGGGACACCCATCTGTAAATGTGTATCCTGAAAGTGAAGTCTCCACTCTGTGGCTGTGAGCCACAGAGGCAACAGCTGCCAGCCATCTCCACAAACACTGGCAATGGACATTATGACCTTCAAAGCAGGAATCCAGGGGCTCTGAAGAAGTCAGGTCATGTTTACCTCACAGCCTAGACAAGAATGCTGGGATGCTAGTGGCTCAGGCCTGTAATCCTAGCTACTTAGGCCATGATTCAAAGGCAGCCCCAGCAGAAAAGTTCACAAAGACCTCTTTTCAACCCATAGCGGGGTGTAGTGGTGTATTCCTGTTATCCTAGCTACCTCAAAAAGCTAACACAGGCAGATTGTGCCCAGGAATGAACCTAGGCAGGAAGCAAGACCTTATCTAAAAAATAACTAGGGGGGGCTGGGAATAATGCCTAGTGGCAAGAGTGCCTGCCTCATATACATGAAGCCCTGGGTTCAATTCCCCAGCACCACGTATATAGAAAACAGCCAGAAGTGGTGCTGTGGCTCAAGTGGCAGAGTGCTAGCCTTGAGCAAAAGGAAGCCAGGGACAGTGCTCAGGCCCTGAGTCCAAGGCCCAGGACTGGCAATAAATAAATAAATAAAATAACTAGGGCTGGGAATGTGGCCTAGTGATAGTGCGCTTGCCTAGTAGCATGCAAGAAGCCTTGGGTTCCATTCTTAGTACCACATATACAGAAAAAGCTGGAAATGACACTGTGGCTCAAGTGGTAGAGCATAGCCTTGAGCACAGAGAGGCTCAGGGACACAGCCCAGCCCAGAGTTCAAGCCCCATGACTGGCAATCAACCAATCAATCAATCAAGTAAAATAACTAGCATAAATCAAGCTGGAGGAGTGACTCAGTAGTAATTGTGCCTGCCTAGCAAGCATGTGGACATGAGTTCAAACCCTAGTACCAATTTTAAAAAATAAGAGTTCATAACCAATCATGTAACTCCCACTTGGCATATAGAGTAGGATGCCGGTGGATCACACTGGTAATCCTAGCTACTTAGGAGGCTGACATCTGAGGATCATGATTCAAAGCCAGCTTGTCCAGAAAACTCCATGAGACTCTTTTTTTTTGGCGGGGGGGCTGGAACTCAGGGCCTGTTCACTGTCCCTGAGCTTTATTGCTTAAAGCTAGTGTCTACCACTTTGAGCCACAGAACCATCTCTGGTTTTTGAGGTGTTAACTGGAGATAAGAGTCTTTCCTGCCCAGGCTACCTTTGAACCGTGATCCTCAGACCTCAGCCTCCTAAGTAGTTAGGATTACAGGCCTGAGCAACGAGCACCAGGCTTTCCTGAGACTCTTTATCTTCAATTAAGCACCAAAAGAGCGGAAACTGGAGCTGTGCTCAGGTGGTAGAGCACTAGCCTTGAGCAAGAGATGTCAGAGTGCCCAGGCCTAGAGTCCAAGCCCACACACAAAAAAGTTCTGCCACATGTATAGGATCACACTGAAGACTAAATCAAAAGATGAACAAGCCAAAGCATAATACCAATAAATGAATTAAATATATATGGAAAAGGCAGACTAGAGGGAGAGGCCAAGGCTGCAATTGGCTAAGAGACAAAAGTCATTCATTTTAACCAAGTGTGTGTGTGTGTGTGTGTGTGTGTGTGTGTGTGTGTGTGTGTGTGTTGTGAATGAGAATGAATTTGTTTTTGTCCATGCTAAGACAACATCATAAAGAAGCCTAGTTTTGTCTCATTTCTTTGCCAGTCCTGGGGCTTGAACTCAGAGCCTGAGCACTATCCCTAAGCCTCTTTTGCTCAAGGCTAACGCTCTACCTAAAAATTAATCTGTTGCTAGGTGCCAGTGACTCATGCCTGTAATCCTAGCTACTCATGAGACTGAGATCTGAGGACCAGAGTTCAAAGCCAGCCCATGCAAACTCACATTTGTAATTCTAGCTACTTAGGAGGCTGAGATTCAGAGAACTGAGGTTCCAGCCTGGGCAGAAAATCCAGTAACAGGGGCTGGGGATATGGCCTAGTGGCAAGAGAGCTTGCCTCGTATACATGAGGCACTGGGTTCGATTCCCCAGCACCACATATACAGAAAACAGCCAGAAGTGGCGCTGTGGCTCTAGTGGCAGAGTGCTAGCCTTGAGCAAAAAGGAAGCCAGGGACAGTGCTCAGGCCCTGAGTTCAAGGCCCAGGACTGGCCAAAAAAAGAAAATCCAGTAACAATTCTGGACTGAAGCCAGGTGCCAGTGGCTCACAACTATAATCCTAGCTTCTCAGGAGGTTGAGAACTGAGGATTGCAGTTCATACCCAGCCCAAGCAGGAAAGTCTATGAAACTCTTATTTCCAATTAACCACCAGAAAACCAGAAGTGACATTGTGGCTCAAAGTGATAGAGTACTCGCCTTGAGCGAAAGAGCTCAGGGACAGTGCCCAGGCCACGAGTTCAAGCCCCAGGATTGGCCCCCCTTCCCACCAAAATTTTGTGACCAAAGACAGCTCTAGGCCCAAAGAGTTCAGATATTTTGCACACAGGACACAGACACAGGAGAAATGGATAAGAAGTCACAACCAAAAGTATCATCTACACTCAAGCTGTAAAAATTACACTGTGGCCAGGCACTGTTAGACTCATGCCTGTAATCCTAGCTATTTAGGAAGCTGGGATCTGAGGATCAAGGTTCGAATCCAGCCTGGGCAGGAAAGCCCAGGAGACCCTTCACACTAATTAACCACTAAAAAGCCAGAAGTGGGACTATGGCTCAAGTGGTAGAGTGCTAGCCTTGAAAGGAAAAGTTCAAGGACAGCACCCAAGCCTGAGTTCAAGCCACAGGACTGGCACAAAAAGAGTTCATGAGATCCCCATTTCAGTCAGTAAAATCTGGGTGCAATGATAGTCATGCTTGTCATTCTAGTTCCCCTAAAGGGGTAAATATGAGGATTGCAGTCTAGGCCAGTCTGGGCAAAACTGAAACCTTATCCAAAAAGTAAATAAATCTCATATCACTTGTATAAAATCTAAATCTGATTTTTCCTTGCTTATTAAAATGAATAAAAATAGCTGGGGGGCTAGGAATGTGCTTAATGGTAGAGTGCTTGCCTAGCATGCATGAAGCCCCTGGGTCCAATTCCTCAGTACCACATAAACAGAAAAAAATCTAGAAGTGGCACTGTGGCTCAAGTGGTAACATGCTAGCCTTGAGCAAAAGAAGCTCAGGGACAGTGCTCAGGCCAGCCCTGAGTTCAAGCCCCAGGACTGGCACAAAAAAAATAGCCAGGTGCTAGTGACTCATGCCTGTAATCCTAGCTACTTAGGAGGCTGAGATCTGAGGATCTGGTTCAAAGCCAGCCTGGGCAGGAAGGTCCATGAGACTCTTTATCTCCAATAAACCACTCTAAAAATGGAAATGGCACTGTGGCTCAAAGTGGTAGAGCACTAGCCTTGAGCAAAAAAGCTCAGAGACAGTGTCCAGGCCCCATGACTGACTGACAAGAAGAAAGAATAAAAATAAAATAACAACAACAATAAGAATATGTCTGTGTCCCCCCCAAAAAGCTAGCAGCTACTGAAAGTATTGATGCATGCCCCACCAAGTGCCAGATGTTATACTGTGCTGTTGCACATACACCCAGAGCCTGATTCTATCCTGATAGCAACAGAAAGACTAACCCCAGTTTTGAGGTGATGATATTGAGATCTGGAGCAGATAGCAGCCTGTCCAGTAGGCACCATGTGTTCTGGGAGAGCCAGGAGACCTATTGGCACATTGGCAGCTGTTGTTCTCCAGGCCTCTCCAGGCAGGGGTCCATAGCACTTGCCTTCAGCAATCAGCTGCTGCTGCTTTTTTCTGTGCCAGTACTGGAGCTTGAACTTGGGGCCTCACATATTTGCTTAGCTTTTTCTGTTCAAGTTGGTGTTCTACCATTTGACCCACACCTCAACTTTGAGTTTTCTGCCGGTTCATAGGAGATAAAGACTCTTGAGGATTTATTTCTCTACTAGGGTTGGCTTTGAGCTGCCATCCTCAGATCTCAGCCTCCTGAATAGTTAGGATTACAGATGTGAACCATCAGCACTTGGTAGCAATCCACTTCTGACATGAGCTCCCCCAAGACTGTCACTAGATTGTCCTCTAATTTGTCCCCATCTTTGGCCTAAATTTCATCACTTCCTCCTTTTCCTGCATAGATTTGTTGGACAATTTCTAACGTGTACCAAATACTCCACATTTTTTTTGTCAGTGATGGGGCTTGAATTCAAGGCTGGATGCTGTCCCTGAGTTCTTTTGCTCAAGGCTAGCACTCTACCACTTTGAGCCACAGTGCCACTACCGATTTTCTGGTGGTTAATTGGAGAGGAGTCTCACAGACTTTCCTGCCCAGGCCGGCTCTGAACCATGATCCTCAGATTTCAGCCTCATGAGTAGCTAGGATTAGAGGCATGAGCCACTTGGCATCCTCCACATCTTTTTATTTCTCTGTCTTGTCATTGTAACCAACTGGTCAAATGGCAATCTGGTAAGAGTCTAGCTCCTTGATTTGCCTGTACCTACCTGGCAGTGGAAACAGAGCAGAACTTGCCCAGTAGAGAGTGAACTTACCCTAGAAGTCCTAACCACCAAGCTACCACAGAGGCCTTAGGCCCTGCCCACTGTCTCCACACATGTTGCGCTTCATTGACCTTGCTTGCCCTCTCCCCATCCACCTCCCACTCAAGTGCCCTCCCAACCTCCCAACAGTAGGTCCAGCCTCCTGCTTCACAAAGAAAAGAGAAACGATCAGACTGCATGCTAGCGTTTCCAGGCACAGAGCTTTTATAGCCATCCTACCTTCCACCAAGGCCAAGCTCGGCTCCTGGAACATTCTCACAAACCTCATAACCACAAAAGTTCTGTCCATTGTTGGCAGGGCACCAGTGGCTCATGCCTATAATCCTAGGCATGAGCCTTGGGAGGCTGAGATCTGAGGATCATGGCTTGAAACTAGCCTGGCAGAAAAGTCCATGAGACTCTTAACCTCCAATTCACCAGCAAAAAGTCAGAAGTGGAGGTGGGCTAAGCAAGAGCCTTAGGCTTTGAGTTCAAGCCCCAGAACTGGCACTAAAAAATTGAAAAAGGAAAAATGATCAGAGGACATAAAAGATAATTTATAAAACCTAAACACACCTTGCTTACAGAGAACAATGTTGAGCTTGTCTACAGGAGACATGTGAATAACACAAAAAAATTCAGTTTTAAAAACTTGGAAGTTGCCAGACCATCTGGGTGCAGCTCCTCAAGAGGCTGAGATCTGAGGATTGCAGTTCAAAGCCAACCCAGGCAAGAAAGTCTATGAGACTCTTATCTCCAATAACCACCAGAAAACCAGAAGTGGTGCTGTAGCTCAAGTGGCAGAGTGCCAGCCTTGAGCTGAAGAGCTCAGCAATGGCACCCAGACCCTGAGTTCAAGTCCCACGACTGACAAAAAGAAAACCTTGCCAGGCATTGGTGTAATCCTAGTTGCTCAGGAGGTTGAGATCTGAGGATCACAGTTTAAAGCTAGTCCAGGCAAACAAATCCTCAAGACTCTTATCTCCAGTTAACCAGCAAAAAGCTGGAAGTGGAGCTGTGGCTCAAGGCCTACAGTTCTAGTTTTGAATGAACAAACTAAGGGTTGACAGTGGCCAGGTCTAAGTTCAAGCCCCAGTATCAGGTGCACACATACAGATTCACGCATGCACACACACACACACACACACACACACACACACACACACACAATTCAGTCATAAACCAAGAGTAACCACAAACATCTATAATTCTTGGGAAGTAGAGGCAAGAAGATAATTTCGAGGCCACTAGGCTACACAATCAGACTCCTTCCAGAAATAAAACTAGTAATTCGTAGTAAACCTAGTCCCCAGTTACCCTACTACACACATACAGACACACAGACACACAGATATACCATATTCTTAGTCAGGCCAGGTCCAGAGTAGGCAGAAATCTGCCTCTGTTCCTATTATTCTCTTCTGGAAGGGAGGGGCTAGCCCAGAGGAGCATCATGAAAAAAACTTTTAATTTTTTTTTGTCCAAGATTGGGACTTGAATTTTGTATCTGGCACTTTTTGCTCCTTAGCTGGCACCCTACCACCTAAACCACGGCTCCACCCCCATGAATCTTATTTACTGGACTTGATGTATTGCTAGCCTGAAAGACAGATGCCAGCAACTTTGAATAATCCTTCCTTCCTTCTTTCCTTCCTTCCTTGCTTCCTTCCTGCTGTTGTGAATGGTGAGTGGCTTCTTAAATCAATATACTAGGATGTGATTAGCATTTTTTAAAAAGATGAGAAATAAAAAAGGTTTCCCAACACACTCTGTACCAGCCCTTGAACACAAGCCAATAATGCCAGTTTCTCTTACGGGTTTGCAAGTCGAAGTTCCTAGGCGGGATTCTAATTTACATGGCCTTTCACAGCCAAAGCACTGCCTCCGTAGCACCCAACTCAGACCCAGAGGCTACAGCGCATGTGTACAACCAGCAGCCAATAGGAACACGATCCGGAGGCGGAGCCTATTCTGTGTTCCGGAAAACCCTGGCATCTGGGAAAAACTTGGCTAGGCAATCTCTCGGTGACCAATGAGAGCTCAAGAAAGGAGTTAATCCCATTCACCACCTGGGAGCCAATCACCACTCAGCGCCCTTCCACCTTTAAACCCACGCCGGTAAACAGTGTAGCGCCAACCCTGGCAGGGCCGGATATGAAGTCATGGCCTTGGGAATTTCCAGGCAGGGTGAGACTTTAGACGAAGGTGGTATCCACCCAGGGCTGGGGGCCATCAAAGTAATGCTCTAGCGCGCGCTCGCACTCGTCTCTGCACTTTTTACATTTTCTTTTTTTGTCAGCTATGGGGCTTGAATGCATGGCCTGGGTGCTGTTCCTGAGCCTCTCTGTACTTAAAGTTAGTGCTCTACCACTTGAGTCACAGCATTACTTTTGGTTTTTGAGTGGTTAATTGAAGATTACAGTCTCACAGACTTTCCTGCCCAGGCTGGCTTTGAACTGTGACCCTCAGATCTTAGCCTCCTAAGTAACTAGGATTACAGGTATGGCCCAGCTTCAGTCTCATCTCAAATATCCCTTCTCCAGAGGCAAGTCCAAGTCCCCTGTCAGTCTGGGCCACATTACTCTACTCCTTTCTTTCTGTTTGTTCTTCCTCGCAGCGAAGTATTCTGTGACTATGTCTTTAAATGTCTGTTCACTGATTATCTGTTTCATCCCTAGAAGGATAGTCTCAGGCACACCAATATCATATGCACTGTTCTCTGGCTCATCCAGCTCCAGCACCTTGCTCACTGAGGGGCAACTTTATTAGATGGCAGTCATTTGTTCAAAGCTTTGGTTGCAGAGCTCTGGGGACAGGGGCCTTTCTCTTGTGGTATATCTCTTTTTCTGGATTCCATGAGCAATAAATGATAGCTAAGCTCTTACTGAAAAACACAGCGAGTAGAATCTACTGAACAAAAAGACTTTATCTTTTTCTATTTCTCTTATTATTTCTCTCCCTAGGCCTCCCTATTCCGGTCTTCCCAAGCGCTCTCTCTCCCTCCCTCCTTCCCTCCCTCCCCCCCCTCTCTCTCTTTCCCTCCACACATATGATGGTATCTTTCAAAATTGCCAACAAGCCCTCGCTGTGTACCCCCCCCCCCGGACTGTTTCATTCCCCAATCGCTCTGTATTACTTCGGGGAGCTGCAATGTTTGTGCATTACCTCTTTCCCACCTGCATGCCCTCTTGGTGTGTGCTACATTTAAATGGTTGAGTCAGGGCAATGCCGCTTGAATCATTCGAATTTCCGTTCGCGTGAACACAGCTAAATAGACTTTCAGATCTTCCTCTCACCCACCAGTCTTCCTTCCCAGCCTCCAACGCCCCCCCACCATCATTAGCGTCCAACCCCTCGCCAAGCCCCACCCAGAAATGGGCATTGATTGCCGAAGCCACAAAAGGAACTTGTGTGTAGCTGCATTTATTACAGGAAAATATTCTCACACAATCCCTCATCCCAAGGGATGTCTTTATCACCAGGATATAGTTCTGTGCATTCCTAAATTTCCATCATCTCTCCAGCGACTGAAATGGTCCTGTATATGATAGGTGTTCAAAAAGGGCTTATTGGGGTTGAAAGTATGGCTCAGTTGTTAGAGCACCTAGCCCAAGACACAAAAGCATCAGGTACCAAATTCGAGTCCTGGCCTTGAACCATAACTAACTAAATAAACAAGTAGATAAATAAAATGATAGCATGTTGAGTCATAACAAATTTGGCTTGGCAATTCCACTTGTGCTGTCACTCAATTCCCTCACCCCATTTTTTGGAGAAAGAGTTTTGCTATTTAGGCCATGGTGGCCTATAATTCCAGATTCTCCAGTGTCAGCATCCTGAGCGCTGGAAATACAGGTGTGCCCAACCACACCCAGGTGACAAAGCCACTTCTAAATATGTATTCTAAGAAAATAGAATGGGAGGGATTAACAGCTAAGGGGAAAGAGTGAATGAAAATGCTGGTTAGCTGTGAAAAAGATTAAGATTGTTACAGAGTTCTAGAGGTTCCACATATCATTTGTGGCCACTCACCTCAATATGCTAAACAAAGGGTAGTGGTGAAGGGTACTTGTGAATACAGGATAAGGACACCACTGGAAGAGGCAAGCCCACCTCCAAGGTATAGACTTTCGGGGCTGGGAACATGGCCTAGTGGTAAAGTCCTCGCCTCATATACATGAAGCCCTGGGTTCGATTCCTCAGCACCACATATATAGAAAAAGCCAGAGGTGGTGCTGTGGCTCAAGTGGTAGAGTGTTAGCCTTGAGCAAAAAGAAACCAGGGACAGTGCTCAAGCCCTGAGTGGCTCAAGTGGTAGAGTGCTAGCTAGCCTTGGACAAAAAGAAACCAGGGACAGTTCTCAAGCCCTGAGTTCAAGCCCCAGGACTGGCAAAAACAAACAAAACAAAACAAGGTATAGACATGCATATAAAGTTTAAATAGAGAAAGAATAGATGTATGCATAATTAAACAGGCCCAGGCAAAGTGCAGCCTGGTTGATCTTTTTCCCAGTTCTAGTTCTGAGGGGAAAAAATCACTAATGTCATCATTTGGGGGAGTAATTCAGTTCCCTCGAGTTGATGCCTCTTGCTCCAGGGTGCAGCCTTAATTATTACATTTAATTGTCTTCATTTTGTGTGTGGGGGTGTCCTTCAAGGCTCTGCTGTTTCTTAGAGGCAATTTCTGCCCCTTGTCATAAAGATGTTAATGCCAGTGACTTACATCTGTAATCCTAGCTACTCAGGAAGTTATCTGAGGATAGTGGTTGGAAGCTAGCCTGGACAGGAAAGTCTTGGAGACTCTTATCTCCAATTAACCACCTAAAAACTAGACCCTGTGTTCAAGCCCTACAACTGACAAAAAGAAAAAGGATTAGGTTGACGATCTGGAAATATCATCTAGCTGGGCCCTAAATGGAATCCCAAGTATTGTGTTTTTTGCTTTTTTTTTGCCAGTCCTGGGGCTTGATCTCAGGGCCTGAGCACTGTTCCTGGCTTCTTTTTGCTCAAGGTTAGCACTCTGCCAACTTGAGCCACAGCGCCACTTCTGGCTTTTTCTGCATATGTGGTGCTGAGGAATCGAACCCAGGGCTTCATGCATTCTAGGCAAGCACTCTACCAGTAAGCCACATTCACAGCCCCTTTTTCTTTGTTTTGTTGCAGTGCTGGAAGTGGGAGATGCAGCCCTACACAAGTATTCATACATAGGGAGGCAGAGGGAGACTGATGCAACAGAACTATTGAAGACACACACAAAAGCTGGGTGCCAGTGGCGCATACCTGCAATCCTAGCTACTCAGAGGCTGAGGTTTGAGGATCATGGTTTGAAAGCAGCCTGTACAGGAAAGTCTATGAGGCTCTTACCTGCGATTAATCACCGAGAGAGAGAGAGAGAGAGAGAGAGAGACCAGAAGTAAAGCTGTGGCTCAAGTGCTAGAGCCCTAGTCTTGAGCAAAAATGCTCATGGATAGTGCCCAGGTCCTGAGTTCAAGCCCCAGGACTGTCACACACAAATCAACTGTTGACCCCTAAAGTAGCTCCCACCCCCCCCTGGAAACATACCTCTAGGCAATGTCCTCCTCCTCCTCCTCCTCCTCCTCCTCCTCCTCCTCCTCCTCCTCCTCCTCCTCCTCCTCCTCCTCCTCCTCCTCCTCCCCCTCCTCCCCCTCCTCCCTCTCCTCCCTCTCCTCCTTGAATTCATTCAGCCTTAACAGTTTGGACTTTAAAGCCCAGCAGTCTATCTTGACTAATTCCTTCACTGATCTAATAGGGAAATGGAGACACAGAGAGGGTCAGAGATCTGTCCATGACATCTGAGAGAGGCTAGATGAATGAACACCTCTGCTTCAGGAATCCCTTGTATAGGGTCACAGTGCCCTCTACAGGGCAGAGTAGGAAACGCAAGCTAAGCGACTTCTATGCCTTCCCCTGCAAGTCTCTGTCATTCACCTGTGCATGGTGGCCTTCTTTTTTTGGCCCGTACTAGGGTTTGATCTCAGAACATGGGAGCTTTCCCTTACCTGTTTTTTTTTTTGCCAGTCCTGGGGCTTGAATTCAAGGCCTGAGCGTTGTCCCTGAGCTTCTTTTTCTCTCTCTCTCTCTCTCTCTCTTTTTTTTTTTGCCAGTCCTGGGCCTTGGACTCAGGGCCTGAGCACTGTCCCTGGCTTCTTTTTGCTCAAGGCTAGCACTCTGCCACTTGAACCACAGCGCCACCTCTGGCCATTTTCTATATATGTGGTGCTGGGGAATCGAACCCAGGGCTTCATATATACGAGGCAAGCACTCTTGCCACTAGGCCACATTCCCAGCGAGCTTCTTTTTCTCAAGGCTAGCACTCTACCATTTGAGCCACAGCACCACTTTGATCTTTTTCTGCATATGTGGTGCTGAGGAATCGAACCCAGGGCTTCATGCATGCTAGGCAAGCACTCTACTACTAAGCCACATTCCCACCCCTTTTCCTTAGCTTTAAGCTCAAGGTTGGTATTCTACTACTTGAGCCACAACTCCACTTCTGGCCTTTTGGTGGTTAGAGATAAGAGTCTTACAGAATTTACTGCCCAGTTTGGCTTTGAACTTCTATCCTCTGATCTCAGCCTCCTGTATAGCTAGGATTAGAGGTGTGAGCCACCAGAACTCTGCTCATGATGTGTCTTTTTTTTTTTTTTTTTGGCCAGTCCTGGGCCTTGGACTCAGGGCCTGAGCACTGTCCCTGGCTTCTTCCCGCTCAAGGCTAGCACTCTGCCACTTGAGCCACAGCGCCGCTTCTGGCCGTTTTCTGTATATGTGGTGCTGGGGAATCGAACCTAGGGCCTCGTGTATCTGAGGCAGGCACTCTTGCCACTAGGCTATATCCCCAGCCCTCATGATGTGTCTTTTGAGATCACTAAGTTTAGTTTATCCTGGTACAGAAGAGAAAACGAATGTAGAGAGGACGAGGGACAGAAGCCAAATTACACAGCAACACCAACCCCGAAGCAGAGCTAGAAGTTGGCTCACCTTGCCTCCCACCATTTGGTTTTACAACAGATACTTTCCATTGCTCTCTTTCGGTTGTGGCCCCCATTCTCTGCCTCTCTACTGCCCCATCCTCACTCTCTTCAGATGAGTATGGAGATCCCTGTTTTATGGAGAAGTTCCTCCCCCAGATTAAAGGGGTTCATTATGATTGGTCTGCTAGCAACTGTTGCTTTCTCTAGAAATTGGTATGGGGGGGGCATTTGATGCAGCTTTGGCCAATCTGATATAAATGATAATCTATGGGAAGGGTGTGAATCTGTTCCTGCTTCCCCCTCCCCCCCAAACCCAAACAATGCCTTATTAGGAGAAGGCCTTTGTCCTGGTCCTTTCTTCTGCATTGGATAGAGATGTGCATTATGGAAATATAGCATCTGTCTTGAAAGACAAAAGTCTGCATAGTGAAAGATAGTCAAAACTAAAGAAGAAAGGAAACTTCATGCACAACACAGCGCTTAAGTCTTCCTTCCTTCCTTCCTTCCTTCCTTCCTTCCTTCCTTCCTTCCTTCCTTCCTTCCTTCCTTCTTCCCTCCCTCCCTCCTTCCCTCCCTCCCTCCCTCCTTCCCTCCCTCCCTCCCTCCCTCCCTCCCTCCCTCCCTCCCTCCCTCCCTCCCTCCTTCCTTGCTTGCTTTTCTTTTTTTTGTCAGTTATGGAGCTTGGACTCCAGGGCTAGGTGCTGTCCTTGAGCTCTTTTGCTCAAGGCTAATGCTCTACCACTTTGAGCCACAGTGCCACTTCTGATTTTCTGGTGGTTAATTGGAAATAAGAATCTCTCATGGACTTTCCTGCCTGGACTGGCTTTTGAACTATGACTGTTAGCTCTCAGCCTCTGGAGTAGCTAGGATTACAGGCATTCTTTTCTTAGTCTAAGAGTGGGACTTACACTTTTCTTAGTCTAAGAGTGGTACCTGACACTTTTCCTCATTGGCTAGCACTCTACCAACTGAGGCATGCCTTCAGCCCCATTGAGTTTCTCCTATTTTAATTTAATTTAATTCCAAAGGTGACATACAGAAGGCTTATAGTTACATAAGTAAGGTAATGAGTACGTTTCTGTTGAACAGTGTCTTTTTTTTCCTTTTTGGTTGGTTGTGGGGCTTAAACTCAGAGCCTGAGCACTGTCCATGAGCTTTTTCACTCAAGGCTAGCACTCTACTACTTTAAGCCACAGCCCCACTTCCAGTTTTCTGGTGGTTAATTGGAGATAAGAGTCTCACAGACTTTCCTGTCTGGGCTGGCTTTGAACCGAGACCCTCAGACTTCAGCTTCCTGAGTACCTGAGATTACAAGCATGAGCCACTAGCAACTGGCTCTTTCTTTTTCTTTTTTCTTGGGGACAGTACAGAGCCTTAAACTCGGGGCCTCTGAACTCAAAGCCTCAGGCTCTTGCTCATGCTTTCTCTCAAGCTGATGTTCTACCACTTGAGCCACATCTCCACTTCTGGCTTTTCATTGGCTAATTGGAGATAAGAGTTTTAAGGCTTTTCCAGATTGGGCTAGCTTTGAACCTCACTCCTCAAATCTCAGCACTCTAGTAAGACTTTCTATTACCTACAAAGGGAAAAAGCCTTTTTCAAATAGTCCTTCCTTACCTTCATTTCTTCCTTCACTTTTGGTGGGACTGAGGTTTAAACTTGAGGCCTTGCACTTGCTAGGAGCTGTACCACTTAAGGCAGGGCCCCTCCAGATCGTTTTGCTTTCAGATTATTTTTCAGGTAGGGTGACAATTTTTGCCCAGGGCTGGCCTTGAACCTTGATCCTCCTGATTTCTGCCTACCAAGTAGCTAGTATTTCAGGAGTGAATTAAGGCCCCTGATACGTTATTTTTTGAGGCAAGGCTGTGATTCTTCTACTTATGCTTCTCTGTGGACCTGGGGATGGCAGACACATGCTACTTTACCCATTCATTGGTTGAGACGGAGTCATAACTGACATGTTTAGTAACCTATCAGCCAAGTGCCCGTCCCTGTCTCCAGGGATTCAGGTATCCCCATCACCTGGTAGAGGGCTTCACCTTTCCCCACCATAACAAGATGCCAGACCGTAAGTGGACATGCTCAGGTACCAGCAGAACTTCTCCATCTAGGGAAGACAGGCCTCAACCTTCCATATAAGGAATATTTAGAGGCTACTCAGAGGCTGGTGATTGGAGCCATTTAGCGAGTTAATTAAGGCAGAATCAGAGCATTCTCTATATGCAAATTGTTCCTAAGGCTATGACATCTGCATTTCTCTGGAGCAGAGCCCTCTTAGCTCACTTTGAGCTGGGCATCTGCATTCAATGAGTGGCCCCTCACATCGCTAGGCTTTTCAGCACTAGTTGGAGAACTCCCTCCACCCTCCACCCAGCAAGAGGCACCAGAATGGCTGCAAGAAGTTACTGACACTCAGCTTCCCTACTTCACTGAGTAGCTAGAATGATAGCCATAAGGGGCACCCCAGCTCCAGGTGGCTGTTTGGGGGAAAGGTTGTGGGGATGGAGCCCAAGGTCTTGTACATGGTAAGTAAGTGCTGCGCCACTTAGCTCAGGCAAGCCCCCAAATGCCAATCTACATGACTAAGTTGTACCCATGCTCCAGAGTGTGTGACCCAGCATAGTGCTGGGAACACAGTTGTGTGGAGCTCAAAGTGGCAGAGTGCTAGCCTTGAGCTGGAGAGCTGAGGGACAGCACTCAGGCCCTGAGTCCAAGTCCAGCAATGGATCAAGAGAAATGCCAAAGGTGCATTTACCTCAGAATGGAAAAGTCACTCCTGGGACAAAAGTGATGGAGCATCCAGAGGCAGTAAGCCACTGCTTGGATGGCAGAGATGGTGTCAGATCCTAGAGTCACTCCTGTTTGGCCTTTCAAAAGTTAATCAAACCCGGGAAGTCCTAGAAGAATAGTTCGTAAGCATGCCTTTCTAATACCCATGTCTGTCTACTGGGAAGGAACTTGTCAGTCATCTCTGATAGTGGGTAGTAAAGGTAAGATTGTCAAATGGGAGGATAGTTCAAAATTCCAACCCCCTGCATCTGCTCAAAGCTCTAACTGGCAGTAAAAATTCTGAGTTGGCATATCTGTTCAGGAAAGGAAACTTGTGTACCTGAGATTGTGTCCTTATTGAGACCTACCTGAGGCCTACAAAAGTAATTTAGGCATTGTTAGGTTACCAGAGATCCATTTCCCCAGCCAGTCAGGAAAATGCTTTTGCAAACTAAAATGTTAAAAGGTTACACTGATGTAGCCCAAAAAAGTCCGTATAGTTGTTAAAAGTTAAATGTTGAATGTAATTTCCAGTTTGAAGTAAAGCTCCTAATAGACATCTAATCCTGCCACCTCTTGGTAAAGTAGACTAAGGTTATAGGTTCCTGGCTAGGTAAGGTCAATGCCCCTCAGCCAGCCTGAAGAAGTTACAGAAGATGAATGATCTTTGCCCATCAGCTCCCTTTAAAAGATGAGGCAGGATAAAGTAGGGAGCCCCTTCTCCCCCTGCTGTACTCCCACTTCCACCCTCCCTTCTCAAAGAAGCCTCAGGCACTAGATGTCCTCTTCCCCACTGAATTTGTTGGCAGGTAGGGTGTAGCTAAAGGTTTATCACCAGGCTCTTCTGGGGGGGGGGGGTCTCCAGGCCACCGGAAAGCGCCCAATCAATTTGTCTAAGGTAGGGGAAGTTAGATAGGCAATGGATGAGTCTCCAGCAGCCTTTTTAGAAAGGCTGCTTGGTGCTTACTGTACTTATACTTCCGTAGATCTAGAGGCTGAGGAAAATTTAAAAAGCGATTAATGTAACATTTGTGGGACAGGCAGCTCCAGGCATTAGAAAGAATATTAGCACCCGGTAAGTGCCATACCAGAGGACAAATGCAGCTGGCGGAGTAGCCGCCAAGAGAAAGAGGGAAAGAGGAACAGTGCCAGGAGCCTATTGGGAGATAGACTTTACTGAGGTAAAAACAGGCAAGTTTGGATATAAGTATCTGCTAGCTTTTGTAGACACTTTGTCAGGATGGACGGAAGCTTTCCCAACCAAGTGGGAAACAGCACAGACAGTAGTGAAGAAGCTGCTAGAGGAGATAATTCCCAGGTTTGGACTCCTGGTAGCCATAGGGTCAGACAATGGCCCCTCTTTCATCACTCAGGTAATGCAGCTATTAGGTAAATCATTGGGGATTAATTGGAAATTACATTGTGCCTATCACCAAAGTTCAGGTCAGGTAGAGAGGAAAAGAGACCTTAACCAAATTAGCCCTTGAGACTGGCGAAAACTGGACGGCCCTCCTACACCATACTTTAAGGGCATCATACCTTATGAAATAATGTTTGAGAGGCCTCCTCCCTTATGCCCTAAGCTTGGTTCTGAAGCAATAGCTAAATTGTCTAACCAACATTTGCTAAAAGGCAACCAAGAAAATATTAGGGGATTTCACTAGTCAGGCCTTAGGATAAGCTTCTTTAACCAGTCTGTGCAGAAAGTTGCAGGCAACCCAGAAGAAGGCATAAAATTCCATTGGAGCCACTGAGAGACACTGCTGCCTGTTGCTGTCACATCCCCTCCCATCCCATTTGGGTTAAGATGAAAGACGGCCTGACAGTCATCTGGAGCCATCTATAAACTTCTCACTGCTCAAGTAGATTTGGACATCAAGGAATGCATGCATCCATTGATAAGCTGAAAGCATGGGATGATATGAGTCTTTGTTTAACTGGTCCCCTTGGCTGACATCGTTAATAACCTCAGTAGCAGGACCTTTGATGTTGGTAATATTTATTTTAATGGTTGGTCCTTGTATTCTTAACAGGTTCACTACATTTGTAAGAGATTGTGTCAGTACGGTACAGCTAATGAGGCTCAGGTCTCAGTATCAGCCCCTGGACACAGAAGACATAGAAATGTATAATAATGAGGCCATGATTGGCCCCCTCAGTAACCAGTAGAAGAGGAGGGAATGTTAGGGCTGACCTGAAAACTGTAATAACTAAATATAAGTTTTAGTGTTAAAATTATAGCAGCTTCTAAACCCTGGTGATGACTCCATGACAGAGGGCTGCACCCCGCCCGTGAGACTAGTTTCTTATAGTTTGACATTTAAAATTGTAGGGAGCACTTGTTCCCTTCTGTACCTGGGTAGCAACCATGGTCATGGACAGTAAAAATGATCATAGTCATAGACTATAGAAATAACCATAATAGTAGTAGAAATGCCATGGTAACTGTCAGGTTGGTTTACTTATGATTGAGTACTGGATTGTTTTAGCCCGCTCAAGCTTGCTTAGTGGTAATGGGAAAACATGGTCGCAATTGTTAAAATAAAGTTGGTACAAGGTCAGCCTGACCGCAATATTCTGCTTCTGTAAATGGCTTGCTTAACCCATTTGTGACTTGCTCTACCCCATGCACTAACCCCTGCATCAGTGCTATGTGACCACCTGTTGTCAATTCCTGATATCCAGGCCAGTTCCCGATATCAAAGCCAGAATAGTAACTGAAAGGGTAGATAGCCAATAGAAATAGGACAAGACTTGCTTGCTAAATGCCATCTAATCAAGAATCTGCCAAGTTGGAAATACCCTGCCCCTGTTGTAATCACAATAAAAACCCTGCCTATCTGAGGCTCGGGACTCTCAATCCAGATCCACTGTGTCGGTGACGGTTGGGAGTCCAGGCTCGAGCTTACAATAAAGACTCTCGTGCGTTTGCATCAGTATTGGCTCCTTGGTGGTCTTTGGGGACCAGAAATCTAGGCATAACAGCACATTTATTTTTCTGTCTGAGATTAGGTCTCAAGCTCAGTATCTGATACTGTCACTCATTTACTGGCACTCTACCACCTGAGCTACATCTCCATCCTCAAAGGTTGGCTCGTGTGTGTGTGTGTGTGTGTGTGTGTGTGTGTGTGTGTGTAGAAGCACCTATGTGAGTAGAGAATGGGACCCCATGATACCACTCACATTAAGTGGGACTCTAGGAGCACATATTGTTGAAGGTGTGTTACCTCATTTATGATATCTCAGGGATAATTTCTCCAGTATGTATGTATGTATGTGTGCATTTGTTTGGTTATTTTTTTTGTGCTGGTACTGGGGCTTGAACTCAAGGCCTGAGTGGTGTTGCTTACCTTTTTCAATCAAGGCTGGTGCTTTATCACTTGAGCCATACCACTACTTTCAGCTTTTTGCTGGTTGATTGGAGATAACCGTCTCAAAGACTTGCTTGCCTAAGTTCTTGTTGTTTTCTTTTGGTTGGTTGTGGGGCTTGAACTCAGGGCCTGCCACTTCTGATTTTTTTAAGTGGTTAAATGGAGATAAGAGTGGTTAATTGGAGATAAGTTTGGGCTGACTCCAAACCGCGACCCTCAGATCTCAGCCTCCTGAGTAGGATTACAGGTGTGAGCCACCAGCGCCTGGCTGTCACTGATTTTGTAGGCCCATCCCTAAGTCTGTGTGCAGAGGAGCGTCTAAGAGCCTTTCCGACATAGGAGCCAGTGGCTCACTGCATTACACTAGAAAGGGAGATGTCACCTGCCCCCTCAGGCTCCTCACGCCACTGAGTTCACAGACAAGGAAGGGAGTATAGGTGTCAGCTGTGGTGAGCACTGAGGAGATTTGAGTGTCACCATGTCATGGAGGTTCTGGAATACATGAGATCGCTTAGAGGCCTGGTGCCAATGGCTCACACCTGGAATCCTAGCTACACAGGAGGCTGATATCTAAGGATCACAGTTCAAAGCCAGCCTGGGCAGGTAAGTCTGTGAGACTTATCTCCAATAAACTACTCAGAAAAAGCCAGAGTGGCACTGTGGCTCAAATGGTAGAGCACTAGCCTTGAATACAAAGAGGCTCAGGTACAGCGTTTGGGCCCTGAGTTCAAGTTCTAGGACTGGCAAAAAAGAAAAGAAAAGCTTAGGGACAGTGGCCAGGCCTTTGGTCCTGCAACTAAGGTTAATGGAAGAGTAAGAACCCAATAAAAGCATTACTAGAAGTGTCCTGTGCCTTTCAGGAGTAAAAGTTTGCATCACCCCACCAGATGAAGGACTACAGCCCACTGACGTGTTTGCTGAGGGCAAAGGATTATGGAATGAGTGGAGGAAGAAAGCAGTCATGAGCCAGCTAGGCTGATGATGGCAAGCTAGGTAGTGATGGCACAGGCCTGAAATCCAACCACCTGGAAGGCAGAAGAAAGAGGATGGCAAGTTTGAAGATGGCAAGTTTGAGGCAGGTCTAGGCAATAGAGGAAGACACTGTCCAAATAAACAAATATATAAAGTAGCTAGGAATACTATCTACAACCAGGAGACCATGTAGAACCATGGTTTGTAAGTGTTATGAGTACTTCCCTTTCACTTATTTATTTTTGTGCTGGTCCTGGGGCTTGAACTCAGGGCCTGAGCACGGTCCCTGAGGTGTTGAAGGGGGGAAATGAAGAGCCAGACTCCACTTTACCACACGAACCCCACTTTACCATGTAAACCTGAGATAAGCAGGCCCTGTGAGCAAACCCAGGGCAAGCTTATTAGGGCCCAGCCGGTCGAGAACTCTAACCACCCCTAGAATGCCTCGAGCCCTGAGCCAATCAGATTTGTACTCGTAATCTTGCTTGCTTAAACACCTGATTGCTGTAACTTTGTCTTTTGCCTTTATAAGCTCTGTGTAATCGCAGCTGGGCGTGGCCTCCTAACCTCGGCTGTGTCGGTGGGTAGGACCAGGCCCGAGTTGCAGCTCGCTTGAATAAAGCCTTGCCTTGCTATTGCATTTCGGAATGTCTGAGTCTCGATGGTCTTCTTGGTGGTGGTCTCGCGACTTGGCACAACAGTGTTTTTTGTTTTGTTTTGTTTTGTTTTGTCACTTGTGGGGCTTGCACTCAGGGCCCGAGCATTGTCCTTAAGCTTTTGTGTTCAAATCTAGCCATAGATCCATTTCCAGTTTTCTGGTGATTAATTGGAGATAAGAATCTCCTAGAGGGCTGGGGATATGGCCTAGTGGCAAGAGTGCTTGCCTTGTATACATGAGGCCCTGGGTTCGATTCCCCAGCACCACATATACAGAAAACGGCCAGAAGTGGCGCTGTGGCTCAAGTGGCCTTGAGCAAAAAGAAGCCAGGGACAGTGCTCAGGCTCTGAGTTCAAGGCCCAGGACTGGCCAAAAAATATATATGTACAAAAAAAAATCTCCTAGAGGGGCTGGGAATATGGCCTAGTGGTGAAGTGCTTACCTCATTTACATGAAGCCTTGGGTTTGATTCCTCAGCACCACATATATACAAAAAGCCGGAAGTGGCGCTATGGCTCAAGTGGTAGAGTGCTAGCCTTGAGGAAAAGAAGCTCAGGGACAGTGCCCACGCCCTGAGTTCAAGCCCCCAGATTGGCAAAAAAAAAAAAAAATCTCATAGAGGGCTGGGAGTGTGGCTTAGTGGTAGAGCGCTTGCCTAGCATGCAGAAAGCCCTGGGTTTGATTCCTCAGGACCACATAAACAGAAAGGGCTGGAAGTGGCACTGTGGCTCAAGTGGTAGACTGCTAGCCTTGAGGAAAAGAAGCTCAGGGACAGTGCCCAGGCTCTGAGTTCAAGCCCCAGAATCTTCACATCTCAGCCTAAGGAGTAGCTAGGATTACAGGTATGAGCCACCAGCACCTGGCTATACTCCATTTTTCTGCCAGTACTTAAGTAATGTTAAATTTCTACATCCTGGCATTTAGGTTGTGGAGCATGGAGAAGAGTAAAGGTGGCTCAAGGCCTTTGCCTGCTGCTCTGGGGAGTGGTTTAGTGCAATTTTGGTTGTACACAGGATAGCTGTATGTCATTAGAAGAAGAATCATTTACCAAGATGCATGAATACCAAGCTGACAAGGAGTGGACTTTGACAGTTCCCTTTCTGTGTGGACTTGAGGAATCTTGATGAATCATTATTTCTGAGTGTGTCTGGGAGGCAGTTTCAGGTGAGGTGCCCCTTGAACCAATGGAGTAAGCAGATGGCTCTCCCTCATTACCCTGTCCACTAAAGCTGTGTACTGAGTGAAAGGGTGGAGGATGGGGAATTGGATCTCTCCCACTTGACTGTTGAAGTAGGACATGTTCTCTGCCGTCATCTACACTTCTAACACTTACCCTCTGGCTCAGTGATACATTGCATTCTGGAGCACAGAACTCAATATCTTAGGAATGTTGGCTCATGAATCAGGTGTGGTGGTGAATGTCTGTAATCCCAGCTACTTTGGAAGCTGAAGCAGGAGAATCACTTCGGTCCAACAGTTCAAAACCAGCACCCAAGCCAGATACTGGTGGCTCACACCTGTAATCCTAGCTACTGGGGAGGCTGAGATCTGAGGATCAAGGTTCAATGCCAGCCCATGTAGGAAAGTCTGTGAGACTCTTATCTCTTGTTAACCACCAGAAAACTGGAAGTGGAGCTGTGGCTCAAGTGGGAGAGTGCTAGCCTTGAGCAAAAGAGCTTAGGGACAGTGCCCAGGCCCCAAGTTCAAGCCCCAAGCCTGACCAAAAACAGCAACATTAACAAACCCAAAGAAGAGGTTGAGGATATGGCCTAGTGGCAAGAGTGTTTGTCTCGCATACATGAAACCCTGGGTTTGATTCCTCAGCACCACATATATAGAAAATGGCCAGAGGTGGCACTGTGGCTCAAGTGGCAGAGTGCTAGCCTTGAGCAAGAAGAAGCCAGGGACAGTGCTCAGGCCCTGAGTCCAAGCCCCAGGACTGGCAAAAAAAAAAAAAAAAAAAAAAAAAAAAAAAAAACACCAAAGAACAACAACAAAAAATCTAGTGCCTACAGCATAGTAAGCCCTACCCTCCTCTGTCTCAAAAAAGGTGGGGGGGCGGGGGGAGGAACCATGTTATATATTTATCCCTTATACTTTTACTTTCAAAGTCCCAAGGGTTTTGTTTTGGTGTAATGAGGATAAAACCAGGGCCTCTAAAGCATGGTGCTGGTCGGGCACCTTTGGCTCACATCTGTAATCCTAGCTACTCAGGAGGCTGCGATCTGAGGGTCACAGTTTGAAGCCAGCCCGGGCAGAAAAGTCCCCCTGAGACTCTTCACTCCAAGTAACCACTCAAAAAAAAAAAAAAATGGAAGTGGCGCTGGGGCTCTAGTGGTAGGGTGCTAACCTTGAGCCAAAGAATTCAGAGGCAACACCCAGGCTCTGAGTTCAAGCCCCACAACCCACAAAAAAAGAAAAGATAAAAAGAAGCATGGCACTGCCACTGAGTTACACCTCTGCCCTTGTGTTGGTGCCACCTATCTTCGTCCTTCATTTGTGCCCTCCCATTCCTGCCCTTTGATCTCTGGGCTCAGAGCCAAGATGCCCAGGCCTACCATGCTACACTGCACCTCGGTCCTTCTGGCTGTCGGAGTGAGGATGTGGGGCCAGTCTTTGCAAAGTCAGGTGAGCGCTGGGGGGTCCTGGGGACTCAGGTATTATCAGGCAAGCTGGGGATCCTAGTTCCCCAGGGTTTCCTGTGGCACTGAGCACGGTCTTGCGTGTTGTTGACTTCCTCTTTCAGACAAGCAGAGGGCAGCAGAGCCCATGGATAGGCCTGGCTGGGCTGGAGCTGAGCGGGGCTGCGTGCACGCGTCCGCGCGGGCGGTGTAGGGGTGGAGGGCGGAGGGCCAGGGGGCTCTGCACAGCCAAGTCCACAAGCGACCAGTGGAGAGGCTCAAAGGTGGCTGGTCAACAATACTCCTGAGACTGTCGTGATAGGGCAGGAGGTGGGGGAGCTGCTGGCAAGCACAGTGACCTTGAGGTTTGCCAGAAGCTTGGGGGAGGAAAAGCTGTCAGCCCGAAGTGGCCCTTGAAGACAGTGCTAGAGGAAGAGACTCTAGCCCTGTGGAGGAAGCTGAAGGAGAGAGGTCGTTGTGGCCGGGGCACCCTGACTATACCTATGTATAGGTATATAAGTACAGGCAGAAATAAAATAGGCAGAAATCTTTCTGGGTAGTTCATAAAACATGGCCTGGCACAGTGTATGGCTTTTTATTATCTCTGTCTTGGTCATCTGGTTTTTTGTTGTTGTTGTTGTTTGGGGTTGTTTTGGGTTTGGTTTAGTTTTTGGTGCTAGCTTTGGAACCCAGGAACCCAGGGCCTTACACCTGCTAGGCCAAGCTAGTGCTACACCACTCAAGCTATGATCTTTTATTTATTTATTATGTATGTATTTATTTAGACTTTAAAATAACAGGCTCCACACACACACACACACACACACACACACACACACACACACACACACACAGGATCTAGCTCTGGCCTCCAAATCCCACACTTCCCACCTTCCTTCCTGTTTACAAAAGCCATTTCCTAAGTTTGGGATGTGGCTCAAGTGGTAGAGTGCCTGCCTTGCAGGCACAAGGCCTGAGTTCAAATCCCAGTACTGCAAAAGAAAAAAGGAGGGCCATTCTGTTAGTCCTTTGACAATAGCAGGAAAGTATAAAGATAAGAGCAAAAAGTAAGAAATGCAAAGCAAACATACAATAGAGAAAATTTGGGGTTGGAGGAGTGGCTCAGCCAATGAACAGATGTGTAAGATATTGAGTTTGAGTTCCAGTCTCTGAATAAACAAAACATAAAAGAAGAAGGAAGAAGGAAGATATCACTGTATCTCATTTGAGTACCCTGGATATGGTATATACGTGTATTAGAACTAGGGAAGGGAAAGGGAATACCAAAATCGAGAGACAAAGGATAAAAAGACAAACCATTCCAAAAGCAATACTTGCAAAACCATTGTGTAAAACAACTGTACAACTCATGGGGGGAGAGGGAAAAAGGGAAGGGGAGGGAGGGTAAAAATAAGGGAGGAGGTAACAAGTTGAACAAGAAATGTACTCACTGCCTTACATATGAAACTGTAAACCCCTCTGTACTTCACTTTGACAATAAAGAGAAAAAAAGAAAGGAGAAAGAGGGAGAAGGAGGAGGAGAGAAGGGAAAAAAAGAAAGAAGAAACAGCAGTAGCAGCAGTAGCAGCAGCTGGGCACCAGTAGCTCACACCTATAATCCTAGCTACTCAGGAGGCTAAGATCTGAGGATCGTGGTTCAAAGCTAAATCAGGCAGGAAAGTCTGTGAGACTCTGGTCTCCAATAAACTACTCAGAAAAAGCTGGAAGTGCTGCTGTGGCTCAAGTGGTACAGTGCTAGCATTAAACACAAAGAGACTCAGGGATAGAGCTCAGGCCATGAGTTCAAGCCCCAGAACTGACATAATAAAAAATCAATATTTAAAGTTGGTTCTTTGAACAGATTAATAAAATAGTAGTAACTTCCGTTCTTGCTTCAGAAATTTGGAGAAAAACATAAACGATGGCTATCTGGAATGAAAGAAGCACTCTTGCAGATTCTGCAGACAATAATGGGTTAATTGGAGTTTTTGAACATATAGCTTTATTTTCAGTAGGGCCCAGATGGCACTTGTTTACTCCTTGTACTACTCCTGTGTCCCTTGTGCATTTTATGTCAGCAGCTTTGCTAATGCCTCCTCTATTCATGAAAATAGAACCTCAGTATTTTTAAGCTCCAGTTCAGTGAAAGAAAATTAAAATGTATTTGTTTCAATGGAATTATGAGACTGGAAGGGAAAAGACTAAAACATCGTAGAGTAGAATAAAAAGGAATAAAATGGGATCCAATAGAAATAGGAATAGAATAGAATAGAATAGAATAAGGCAGAGCCAAGTTTGGCCAGGCATTCATGGCTCATACCTGTCTTAGCTACTCAGGAGGCTCAGATCTAAGGGTCAGAGCCTGAGAGGAATAGCCTGAGAGACATTATCTCTGATTAACCAGTTTTAAAAAACATTGCTCAAGTGGTAGAGTGTCAGCCATGAGCACAATCAGTCAAGTGAGAAAGGCCCTGAGTTCAAGACCTACTACCTGCAAAAAAAAAGAGGCAGGGCTAGGGATATGGCCTAGTGGCAAGAGTGCTTGCCTTGTATACATGAGGCCCTGGGTTCGATTCCCCAGCACCACATATACAGAAAATGGCCAGAAGTGGTGCTGTGGCTCAAGTGGCAGAGTTCTAGCCTTGAGCAAAAAGAAGCCAGGGACAGTGCTCAGGCCCTGAGTTCAAGGCCCAGGACTGGCCAAAAAAATAAAAATAAAAAGGCAGGGGAGGGGGGAGGTTACAAGGATGGCCTTATGAATCACAGGCAAAAAACAGTAGTGGCTAGAAGGTCAATATGAGTGTATATATAGAGATTGAGGGGTGTGGATTTTAAGAACAACACATCAACAACCATCTTACATAGCACTTGATATGTATCAAACATTTTCCCAAGCTCTTTAGTTTTTTTTTAATTTATTTATTTTTGTGCTGGTGCTGGGGCTTGAAATCAAGACTTGGGCACTGTCCCTGAGCTTTTTTGCATAAGGCTAGCACTCTATCACTTGAGTCACAGCTCCACTTCTGGATTTTTGGTGGTTAATTGGTGATAAGAGTCTCACAGACTTTCCTGCTGGTTTTGAACTACAATCCTTAAGATCTCAGGCTCCTGAGTAGCTAGGGTTACAGGCATAAGTCACCAGTGCCTGGCTAAGCCCTTTATAATACAACTCTTTTTTTTCCTTTGGTCCATCATTGGGTTTGAACTCAGGGTCTGGGTACTGTCCTTGAGCTCTTTTGCTCAAGGCTAGTACTCTACCAATTGAGCCACAGTTCCACTTCCGGCTGTCTTCAGGGAGGAGAGGCAGAGGATATAGGAATGTCACAGACTTTGCAGCTCAGGCTGGCTTTCAACTGCAATGCTCAGATCTCAGCCTCCTGAGTTGCTAAGATTGAAGGCATGAACCATTAATATCTGGCTTGAGTTTGGTTTTAAATTACTGTCATCTTTGTAAACTACAGGTACATTATTATCTGGTAGCTGGGAGCTGGGAATGTGGTAGAGTGCTTGCCTAGCATGCCTGAAGCCTTGGGTTAGATTTCTCAGCATCACAAACACAGAAAATGCAGAAGTGGGCTCTGTGGCTGAAGAGGTAGAATGCTAGCCTTGAGCAAAAAGAAGCTAGTGACAGCACTCAGACCCTAAGCCCAAGCCCCAGGACTGGCAAATAAATAAACCCTGTAGCAGATGTAATATAAGGGTAGAGTACTATAGAATGCACGTTAAGACCCCAGTGTAGTGCTGCCATGTGTGTAAAGCTAGCACTTAGGAGGCCCAGATAGGAGAATTGAGAGTCTCAAAAGAAGGCCGGGTGCAGGTGGTTCACACCTATAATCCTAGCTACTTATGGAGGCTGAGATCTGAAGATCCTGGTTTAAATCAGCCCAGGCAGAGAAGTCCCTGGTGAGACTCTCTCCATTTAACCACAAAAAAACCGGAAGTGGCACTGTGACTCAAAGTGGTAGAGCACTAGCCTTGAGCAAAAGAGTTGAGGGACAGCACCCAGGCCCTGAGTTCAAGCCCCATAAGAAAAAAGAATGTAGGGGTCTGGGGATATGGCCTAGTGGCAAGAGTGCTTGCCTATTATACATGAAGCCCTGGGTTCGATTCCTCAGCACCACATATATAGAAAACGGCCAGAAGTGGTGCTGTGGCTCAAGTGACAGAGTACTAGCCTTGAGCAAAAAGAAGCCAGGGACAGTCAGTGCTCAAGCCCTGAGTTCAAGCCCACGACTGGCAAAAAAAATAATGTAATTGAAGAGAAGGAGTTCTGGAGAGAAATGGACAGTGGAGGAGTTGAAGGAATGGCTCAGTTGGTAAAGCACTAGCAAATGAATGATACAGCATCAGGTACCAAGTTGGAGTCCCAGTCCCGAGACTAAAATTTGAGTCCCAATTTAAAAAAAAAGAAGAAGGAGAAGTGGATAGGAGAGGAAGTATGCCCTCCATGTGAGTTTCAAGGTGACTCAGTAAACATACATGCCAAAAAATTCTATTTTATTTGAGATGCCCCTCCTCCTGCAGGGCGCTGTCGTTGCAGCTGCACTGAGGAAAGAGCTAGGGAAATTGGCAATGGATAGCTAGTACTTAGGGTTGGCCTCTTGGCAAACTAAGGAATGCTTGCTCTGAGTTTCCACTCCCGTCTTTAATTTTCTCACTCTAGAAATAGCAAGTGAGATAGCCACTTGTGGTTCACACCTGTAATCCTAACTACTCAGGTGGCTGACATCTGAGGATTGTGATTCAAAGCCAGCCCAGGCAGGAAAGTCCTTGAGACTCTTATCTCTACTGGACTATAAAAAAATCTAGAAGTGGATCTGTGGTTCAAGTGGTAGAGCATCAGCCTTGAGAACAAAAGCTCAGGGACAGAGTCCAGGCCCAAAGTTCAAGCCCCAGGACTGGCAAAAAAAAAAAAAAGAAAAAAGAAATAGAAGAAATAAGAGTGGGTATGGCAAACACGCTCATATTTAGGAATCCATACCTGGGCAATAAGACTTTACTGTTTCTCTTATTTTCAGTCTTGGGGTTTGATCTCAGGGCCTGGGCTCTGCCTCTCAGCCTTTCTGTATTCAAGACTAACATTCTACTACTGGAGCCACAGCACCACTTCTGGATTTTTCTGTTTATGTGGTACTGAGGAATTGAACCCAGGTCTTCATGCATGCTAGGCAAGCACTCTACCACTAAGCCACATTCCCAGCCCCAAATGTTTCTTGGGGGCCTTTCATCCTTAAAATAGGGTTAAGGATTCCTTCTAGTGTTGGGAGGTGGTGGAAGGAGACAGGGAAACATTGCTGATGGCAATGTGAGTTTTTACTTACTGTATTTTTACCTTCTAGTCATGGAGGGCCAACAGTCACACACCTTCCAAGTGTTTTATCCATAGACTGGACCACATCGTGATGACAGTAAAGAACATTGAAGACACCACCACATTCTATTCCAACATCCTGGGAATGGAGGTCATAACTTTCAAGGTAACCACTTCCTCAAATGCCAACTACAGGTGGATTCAAATTTGATGATAACACTAAAATATAACTTAAGGGCTGGGAATGTGGCTTAGTGGTAGAGTGCTTGCCTAGCATGCATGAAGCCCTGGGTTCCATTCCTCAGTACCATATAAACAGAAAAAGCTGAAAATGGCGCTATAGCTCAAGTGGTGTTGCGCTAGCCTTGAGCAAAAGAAGCCAGGGACAGTGCCCAGGCCCTGAGTTCAAGCCCCAGGACTGGCACCAAACAAACAAATAAAATATAACTTAAAGCCAGGCACACTGGCATACACCTATAGGAGGACTGGGAGTTCAATGCCAACCTGAGCTACACAGCAAGACCCTGTCTTAAAAATTACATAGATAGGGGCTGGGGATATAGCCTAGTGGCAAGAGTGCCTGCCTCGGATACACGAGGCCCTAGGTTCGATTCCCCAGCACCACATATACAGAAAACGGCCAGAAGCGGCGCTGTGGCTCAAGTGGCAGAGTGCTAGCCTTGAGCAAAAAGAAGCCAGGGACAGTGCTCAGGCCCTGAGTCCAAGGCCCAGGACTGGCCAAAAAAAAAAAAATTACATAGGTAGGGGCTGGGGATATGGCCTAGTGGCAAGAGAGCTTACCTCGCATACATGAGGCCCTGGGTTCAATTCCCAGCACCACATATACAGAAAACGGCCAGAAGTGGCGCTGTGGCTCAAGTGGCAGAGTGCTAGCCTTGAGCAAAAGGAAGCCAGGGACAGTGCTCAGGCCCTGAGTCCAAGCCCCAGGACTGGCCAAAAAAAAAAAATTACATAGATAAAATAAAACATAACTTAAAGATTGGAATGTAGCTTAGTAGTATGCTGATTTCCCAGCGTGCTTAAGATCCTTAGTTCCACCCAGCACACTAAAAAAAAAAGGTGAAGTGGAGAAATATAACTTAACTCTAAAAACAAAGCACAGGAAATGGGGCTGAAAATGTGGCTTAGTGGTAGATTGCTTGCCTAGCATGCATGAAGTCCTGGGTTCGATTCCTCAGCACCACATACACAGAAAAAGCCGGAAGTGGCGCTGTGGCTCAAGTGGTAGAGTGCTAGCCTTGAGCAAAAAGAAGCCAGGGATAGTGCTCAGGCCCTGAGTCTCAAGCCTCAGGACTGGCAAAGAAAAAATAGGGAATATGAGAAATACGATAAAAGAATCAATGAAGGAGATTCCAAATTCTAAATAGGGGAACTTTCAGAGAGAAGGTGGGGAAAGACATGGCTAGGAAGTAGAAAAATGTTTTGGTGAGGAGGGCCATGTGGGGGATGTGAGTGAAGGGAGGAAGGGTGAGCAAATGTAGTCATTATAGACATGTACATTATATAAAAACTGGACTAGATAACTTGAGGGTAGGGATAGGAGGGGAAATATAGGAAAGAATGAAGGAATGATTTACACTGTCCAAGAAGCCTTGTACTCATAACCTAACTTATGGAACTGTAACCTCTTTGTACAACTACGTAACTATTTTAATTTTTGTTGCTCATGGGGCTTGAACTCAGAGTCTGGGCACTGTCCCTGAGCCCTTTTGATCAAGGCTAGTGCTCTACCACTTTGAATTACAGCTCCACTTCCAGGTTTTTTTTAGTGGTTAATTGGAGATAAGAGTCTCACAGAGACTTTCCTGCCCAGGCTGGCTTTGAACTGAGGTCCTAAGATCTCAGCCTCCTGAGTAGCTAGGATTACTGGTATGAGCCACTGGTGCCCAGCAACTACTTAATAATTTTTTAATTAAAACAAAATAAAAAGTTCAAAAAGAAAAAAAGGGTAGGGAAATCTATCATAGAAATACTGCAAGAAGCTGGACATGGTAATGAACGCCTGTAACCCTAGCATTTGGAAGCTGAAGTAGGAAGATTGAGAGCTAGACTATGTAGTGAAACCACATCTCAAAAAATAAAGGAAGATAAAATGTGAACAAAAAAATCATAATAAAGGAAGGGTCTGGGAATGTGGCTTAGTGGTAGAGTGCCTGCCTAGCATGCATGAAGACCTGGGTTTGATTCCTCAGCACCACATACACAGAAAAGGCCAGAAGTGGCACTGTGGCTCAAGGGGTAGAGTGTTAGCCTTGACCAAAAAGAAGCCAGGGACAGTGCCCAGGCCCCAAGTTCAAGCCCAGGACTAGCAAAAAGAAAAAAGAAAAAGAAGGAAGGGAAAGAAAAAAGAAAGGGAAGAAGAAAGAAGGAAGGAAGGAAAGAAGGAATGAGAAAAAAGAAAAAAGAAAGAAGGGACTTTGCCATCTTCATATAGAAAGAGTTATTCAATTATCCAGAACATCATCACTTAAATATTCCCTTACTGAATTATCAAACACATTATAGTGGCTGGCTAAGGGTGGGGATGGTAATAGAGAACTGAGAAGAATGAAATGCATAAATAAAAGAAGATGGGCTTTGCAAGGGCCAGTGATGATAATCATGCAAAAAAAAAAGCGCCTCAATTTCCTGTACTTCACATGTTAGAATGAAATTTGCAAACATCTAGGATTAAGAAAAAGTCTAGAGTGGCCTTGTCTTCGTCTTTCTCTTCTCCTTGCTCAGATGGAGCTCAGCTCCCGGCAGACTCCTGGTCTGCCATCTTTTCGAAACCAAACACCATGCCTTCAATTAAGTTACAGAGTTCTGATGGAGAAATTTTTGAAGTTGATGTAGAAATTGCCAAACAATCTGTGACCATCAAGACCATGTTGGAAGATTTGGGAATGGATGATGAAGGAGATGATGACCCAGTTCCTCTACCAAATGTTAATGCAGCAATATTAAAAAAGGTCATTCAGTGGTGCACCCACTACAAGGGTGATCCTCCTCCTGAGGATGAGGAGAACAAAGAAAAGCGTACAGATGATATTCCTCTTTGGGACCAAGAATTCCTGAAAGTTGACCAAGGAACACTTTTCGAACTTATTCTGGCTGCAAACTACTTAGATATCAAAGGTTTGCTTGATGTCACATGCAAGACTGTTGCCAATATGATTAAGGGGAAAACTCCTGAGGAGATTCGCAAAACTTTCAATATCAAGAATGACTTTACTGGAGCTGGGGATATGGCCTAGTGGCAAGAGTGCTTGCCTTGTATACATGAGGCCCTGGGTTCGATTCCCCAGCACCACATATACAGAAAATGGCCAGAAGTGGCGCTGTGGCTCAAGTGGCAGAGTGCTAGCCTTGAGCAAAAAGAAGCCAGGGACAGTGCTCAGGCCCTGAGTCCCAGCCCCAGGACTGGCCAAAAAAACCCAAACAAACAAAAAAACAAAGAATGACTTTACTGAAGAGGAGGAAGCCCAGTGGTGTGAAGAGAAGTGAAATGTACCTGACACTGTAACACTATAAGAATTGTTCCAAATACTAGTTCCACTGCTCTGTTTATAATTGTTAATAATAGACAAACAGTAGACAAATGCAACAGCACATCAATTGCATTAGCATAATATTGTCCTCATTGCATGTGCAGTTTGAATACACATCCCAAACTTACGACTGAGTTTCTTCTAGTCCAAGCAAAAGCTTCTCTTTTCTTTACTCAAAATAAAACAAACAATTGGGTTCTCTGTGGAAAGTGGCATTTTAGGATTTCTCTCTTTCTGTAGAGCAATTTCTGCCTAGTTTATTGACTAGTTGACTTTGGTTAAGCTTTTAGAAGTTGGCATTGTAAATAAGTTGCAACTAATTTCTGATAGAATTAACAAAATATGTCTCTATTCACAAATTGGAACTGGAAAAAGGCTACTTGAAGTTAATGTTCTTAGTGGGGTTTTTAGGTTGACTCTAGCCAGGACAACTGGTATGTATGAAGCAGGGCTCTTAATTGGACCTGAGGACTCTCTTTCCTGTTAATTTTTAATCTTCCCAACTTTGAATATGTTGCTGGAGACTCAGTTACTACCAAGTTCATGTGGGGTTTTTTGGGGGGGCGGGGGAGGGAGAAATGTAACTAGACAACTGGTAGGCTTTTTGATTAAAAATACTTAATTCAAAAAAAAAAAGAAAAAGTCTAAAAGGGGCAGGGGTGCTAGGTGGCTGTATACATGCTGACAAAAGAATGAAACAGATTCCCAGCAGATTTCTTATCAGCATAATCAGATTCAGGAAAGACACTGAAGTTGTTTCCTGAGTGGTTTAAAATTTTATTGCTTTGGTGGTGCTAGGCCCAATGCCTTTCAAAATGAAATTAAGCCTTTGGCTGATACAATCAATGGCTATAAGATCAACCTATAGTGATGGTTGTGGTGGTTGATGCCTGTAACCCTAGCTACTAAGGTGATGAGGTCTGAGCAACTCAGTTTGAAGCCAGAAAAGTCCCTGAGACCTCTTTTTCTTTTTGTTGCTCGTGGGGCTTGAACTCTGAGCCTGGGCACTGTCCCTGAGCTCTTCAGCTCAAGGCTAGTGCTCTACCACTTGAGCCAGAGCATCACTTCCTGTTTTCTGGCGGGTAATTGGAGGTAAGATTCTCACGCACTTTCCTGCTGGGGCTGGCTTTGAACTGAGATCCTCAGATCTCTGCCTACTGAATAGCTAAGATTACAGGCCTGAGTCACCAGCACTGGGCTCCTGAGACCTCTTCCTCATTTTTTTAATTGATTTATTTATTGCCAAAATGATGTACAGAGAGGTTATTGTTTCATACATAAGGCAGTGCATACATTTCTTATCAAACTTGTTACCTCCTCCCTCATTTCTCTCCCACCTTCCCCTCTCCCCAATTCCCTTCCTCCCTAAACCCCTTCTTATCTCCAATTAACTTTCAAAATGCAGAAGTGGACCTGTGACTTAAGTAGCAGAGCACCAGCCTTGACCAAAAAAGCTAAGGGACAACACACAGGCCCTGAATTCAAGCCCCAGTTCCCACACCCAAAAAGAGAGGGGGGGGGACAACAAATACTGAGAGGTGCAGAGGAGAAAAGAGACTTGAAGAAAACAACAGGGCCAGGCGCCGGTTGTTCATGCCTGTAATCCTAGCTAATCAGGAGGCTGAGATCTGAGGATCACAGTTCAAAGCCAGCCTGGGTAGGAAATTCTGAGAGACTCTTATCTCCAATTAACCACCAGAAAACTCGAAGTGGAGCTGTGGTGCAAAGTGGTTGAGCACTAGCCTAGAGCAAAAGAACTCAGGAACAGTGCTCAGGCTCTGAATTCTAACGACTGACCAAAAAATAAAGAAATGAAATGAAAAAAGAAAACAACTGGGAACTGGAAGCTGGTGGGTCATGCTTGTAATCCTAGCTGAGGATTGCAGTTCAAAGCCAGCCTCAGTGGGAAAGCCTATAAAACTCTAATCTCCAGTTAACCACTAAAAAATCCAGAAGTGGAGCTGGCTCAAGTGCTAGAGCAAAAAAGCTCAGGGCAATGAGTTCAAGCCCCAGGACCGGCATAAACATGCAAAAAAAAAAAAAATCACAACAGGGTGATATGTGTATCTATGGAAAAAAAAAACCTCCTCCATACTGCAAAAATAAATAAAGGTTATAATAATAGTAAATGCATGAGTTATAGAATAACTTATAAATGATCCAAAAGAAGAACTTAAATGCTGCTCCAATTCTATTGGGAGGGGTAGTAATTAATGTACATGAACAAAATTCTCATTATTATGACGGAAAATAACTTTATGGATTGTATTTGGAGTAATATAGGAAGAAACTCAACAGACATATAGCTAAATATGACAGTTTTCCTTTTCTTTCCTTAAACAAGCAGTCAGAGATAGGCAGTGAGAAAGAGGAAATGAATGAGCACAAAGCGTCAGCCCAGTGTGACAGGAAGACTGAGACCTCTACTGTTTCACTGTGAAGTCCAGCTAACGTGGCCTTCCCTTCTATAAAGGCTTCCTGGCAAAGAATGCTGGGAACTGTAGGATTCTCTGTGTGTGTGTGTATGAGAGAGAGAGAGAGAGAGAACACATGAGTGTGCATCTAGGGCTTGAACTCAGGGCCTGGGCACAGTCCCTGAGCTTTTGTGCTCAAGGCTAGCACTACCACTTGAACCACAGCTCCATTTTGGCGGATTTTTTTTTTTTTTTTTTGCCAGTCCTGGGCCTTGGACTCAGGGCCTGAGCACCATCCCTGGCTTCCCGCTCAAGGCCAGCACTCTGCCACCTGAGCCACAGCGTCCCTTCTGGCCATTTTCCATATATGTGGTGCTGGGGAATCGAACCGAGAGCTTCATGTGTAGGAGGCAAGCACTCTTGCCACTAGGCCATATTCCCAGCCCCACTTTGGTGTTTTTGGTAATTAAATTGAGACAAGAGTCTCAGGAGTTTTCCTTCCTGGGCTGGCTTTGAACTGTGATCCTCAGATCTCTGCTTCCTGAGTAGTTAAGATTACAGGCACGAGCCACTAGTGCTGTGCTTGTAGGAGGTTTTTTGTTTGTTTTGTTTTTGCCATTCCTGGGCCTTGAACTCTGGGCCTGGATGCTGTCACTAAGCTCCTTTTGCTCAAAGCTAGCACTCTACCACTTGAGCTACAACACCACTACCAGCTTTTTCTGTGATTAACTAAAGAGTCTCACATACTTCCCTGCCCAAGCTGGCTTTGAACAGTGATCCTCAGATGTCAGCTTCCTAAAGTAGCTAGGATTACAGGCAAGAGCCACCAGCACCTGGCTGGATTATTTGTATGGTACTGAGATTACAATTCAGGTCCTCTTGCCTGATAGTCAGGTACTCTAAGATCTGAGCTATGTTTCACACCCCAGCCCTTTATGCAGTTATTTTTCAGGCAGTCTTTCCTGATTTTTGCCCAGCTCTACTGATGGAGTAACTGATATTACATAATCATGCTCAGGCTCAGATTTCTTTTTGGCTTGAACTGAGGGCCTCATGCTCCTTGGCTTTGTTTGCTTGGTTGGTGATCACCACTTAAGCTATACTACCTTCCTTGCCTTTGTCTGGTTATTTTGGAAATGGAGCCTCTCAGACTTTTCTTCCTTGGCTGGCTTCAAACCTCAATCCTCCAGGTCTCAGCCTCCTGAGTGGCTTATTTACAGGTAAGTATAACTACACTCACTGATCCTTGGATTTTTTTGCCAGTCCTGGGACTTGAACTCAGGGCCTGGGCACTGTCCCTGGCTTCTTTTTGTCCAAGGCTAGCACTCTACCTCTTGAGCCACAGCGCCACTTCCGGCCTTTTCTGTTTATATGGTGCTGAGAAATCGAACCCTTTCACTGTGCATTTCAGGCTAAGATAGAACTCTAGAGCCTCCTTCCAAAGCCTCTTGTGTATTGGGATTGTTCCTGTAATCCTGGGTGCTACCATGCCCTGCTTAAAATGTAATTTTTTAAAGTTGGGTCCACAGTTGACTCTCCTGGAATTTGAGTTGTAAGAAAAAAAAAGGAACTATTCTAGAGCTTGAGGTAGGATAATCACTTAAGCCTTGGAGATCTGGGTCACCTTGGGCAAAATAGTAAGACCTCTATTGAAAACAGAAAGAATGGAAAACAAAAAAATACCATAAAGCCAGCACTGGAGGCTCATGCCTAGCTACTCTGTTTTGTTTTGGTTTTTTGCCAGTCCTGGGGCTTGAACTCAGGCCCTGAGCACTGTTCTTGGCTTCTTTTTGCTCAAGGCTAGCACGCTACCACTTGAACCACAGCTCTACTTCTGGCTTTTTCTGTGTATGTGGTACAGAGGAATTGAACCCACGGCTTCACGCATGTTAGGCAAGCACTCTACTGCTAAGCCACATTCCCAGCCCCTAATCCTAGCTACTTTGGAGGCTGAGATTTGAGGGTTGAGGTTTGAAGCCAGCCCAGGCAGAATGCATGAGACTCGTATCTTCAGCTAGCTAATAGAAAGCAGGAAGTGGAAGTGTGGCTCAAGTGGTAGAGCACCAGCCTTTGGGCATGGGGGAAGCCAAGTAAGAGCACAAGTCCCTGTGTTCAAGCTCCAGTACCAACACACACACACACACACACACACACAAATAGAAAATGCTGGGCACTTGGTGGCTTATGCCTGTAATCCCAGTTACTCAGGAGGCTATCTGAAGATCAAGGTTGGAAGTCAGCCAAATGCCAGTGGCTCACACCTGTAATCCTAGCTACTCAGGAGATTGAAAACTGAAGATTTAGGTTCAAAGCCAGCTCAGGCATAAAAGTCCATAAGATTCTGATCTCCAATTAACCACCAAAAAGCTGGAAGTGGCTCTGTGGCTCAAGTGGTTGAGTGCTAGCCTTGAGCAAAAAAGCTCTGGGATTGCACTCAGGCCATAAATTCATGCTCCCTGAAAGGTTTAAAGCCAGCCTGGGCAGACAAACCCAAGAGACTTATCTCCAATTACCCAGGAAAAAGCCAGAAGTGGAGGTTTGGCTCAAGTAGTAGAGCACTGGCTTTGAGCTGACAGAACTAAGCAAGAGTGTGAAGCCCTGGGTTCAAGCCCCAGTAGAGGGAGGGAGGGAGGGAGGGAGGGAGGGAGACAGTAAAAAGAACAGGGGAAAATATATTTTAGAGAGACAAATTGCTATCTCTGGGGGCTGGGAATATAGCCTAGTGGCAAGAGTGCTTGCCTCATACACATGAAGCCCTGGGTCCGATTCCTCAGCACCACATATATAAAAAACGACCAGAAGTGGTGCTGTGCTCAAGTGGTAGAGTGCTAGCCTTGAGCAAAAAGAAGCCAGGCCCTGAGTTCAAGGCCCAGGACTGGCAAAAAAAAAAGAAAGACTAGAGCTTACCTAGCATTTGTGAGGTCCTAAATTTTTTTTAAACTACTATCTCTGCCTTGGGTGGAGATGGGGGACTTTGAGAAGAAGCATGTACATATATACATGGCTTTAAATGCAATTGTCTCTAGGATAAGACTTGGGTGGGGAAGGGGCTGTTGTTTAGTAGCCTTGCTCTGCATTTACAAAGCCTCCTTAGGCTAGGTGGGGGCTTATGATCACACTCACCTTGGAGGTTTAACTCTAGGTTGTTTTCTTGCCTTCAAATAGGGAGACCGGAAAGCACTGTGTTTTGGAGATCAGAAATTTAACCTTCATGAGGTGGGAAAGGAATTTGAACCCAAAGCTGCTCACCCAGTTCCTGGCTCCTTGGACATATGTCTGATCACTGATGTGCCTTTGGAGGAGTTGATTGAACACCTCAAGGTGAGTGGGACATCACTCATGAAAGGTTCTTCATATGCTGGGATAACAGAAGCATGACCCAGGGAGGTCCTCCTCAAACCTCACTAGTGACAGAGTTCATCAGTCCCCATGATGCCTGAAAACAATTAGTCTCATGTTATCTATCTTGTTCTTGCAACCAAATGGATTGAAGAAGGAAATTTAGCCAGTCACTAGTGGTTCACACCTGTAATTCTAGCTATTCAGGAAGCTGAGATGTGAGGATCACAGTTCAAAGCCAGACTGGGCAAGAAAGTCCGTGAGACTCTTGCCTACAATTAAGCACCAAAAAGGTCAGAAGTGGAACTGACTCAAGCAGCAGAGCACTAACCTTGTGCAAAAAAGCTCAGGGACAGTGCCCTAGGCCCTGAGTTCAACCTCCAGGATTTGGGAGTGGGGAGAAAGAAGGAAGGAAGGGAACTTGACTGGGAATATAGCTAGCTAGCTGAGTGGTTGAGCACTTGCCTTAGCAAGGCCCTGGCTTCTATCACCAGCACTAAACAAAAAAAAAAAAAACAACAACATAAAAGGAACCTTTACATGACTCTTGTAAAAAATTATACTTGAATTGTTTCCCATTTAATGCATTTTTTTGTCAGCCGTGGGGCTTGAACCCTGGGCCTGGGTGCTTTCCCTGAGCTGTTCAGCTCAAGGTTAGTGCTCTACCACTTTGAGCCACAGAACCACTTCCTTTAATGCATTTTTTTGCCAGTCGTGGAACTTGAACTCAGGGCCTGAGCACTGTCCCTGGCTTCTTTTTGCTCAAGACTAGCACTCTATCACTTAAGTCACAGTGCCACTTCTGGCTTGTTCCATATATGTGGTGTTGAGGAATTGAACCCAGGGCTTCATGTATACAAGGCGAACACTCTACCACTAGGCCATATTCCTCCCCCCCCCCCCCATTTAATGCATTTTTATGTGGTGTGCTGGTATTGGAGCTTGAACTCAAGGCCATGGTACTCTTCCTTAGCTTTTTCACACAAGGTTGGCACTCTAACACTTGAGTCATACCTCCATTTCTATCTTTTTGCTGGTAAATTGGAGATAAGAGTTGCATGGACTTTTCTGCCTGGGCCGGGTTTGAACTGAGATCCTCAGATCTCAGCCTCCTGACTAGTTAGGATTACAAGCTACTGGCTTCCAGCACATAAATGCATGTGTAGAGAGAAAATATTCCAGGTGTGAGGGGGCTCTCTTGAAATCCCAGCACTCAGGTAGAGACAAGAGGCCAGGCTAGAGAGGGAGGAAGAGACCCAGAGAAACAGATGGGTTGGAGAGGTGACCCAGTTGGTAGAGCAATAGCCAACGAGTGAAAGCATTAGTTTGAGTCCCAGTTTCAGACTGAAAAAGCAAGAAAGAAAACAGAGCTATAGAAACAGAAAGAGGGAGGGAGGGAGGGAGGGAGAGAGAGAGAGAGAGAGAGAGAGAGAGAGACAGACAGACAGACAGACAGACAGAGACAGACAGAGAGAGCGAGAGAGAGAGCACATTTTATCTTGGCAGGGCATCTGTGGCTCACACTGTAATCCTACCTAGTCAAGAGGCTGAGATCTGAGGATCCTAGTTCAAAGCCAGCCTGGGCAGGAAAGTCCATGAGACTCTTACCTCCAATTAACCACAAAAAACAGGAAGTAGAGCTGTAGCTCAAGGAGTAAAACACTATCCTTGAGCACAAAGCTCAGGGACAGAGCCCAGGCCCAGAGTTCAAGCACTAGGATTGGTGCACACACGCACACGCGTGCGTGCACACACACACACACACACAAAAGGTGGGTTGTGGGGAGTAACTGTGAAAAGAAGTTTCAGGCTTGGCAAGCAGCTCAGTGGTGAGACACTTGCATGACCCACAGAAAGCACTGGGTTCCATTCCCAGCACCACAAAAAAACGAGCAGAGACTTTGGCCCAGACTGTCTGGGTTTGAATTCTGGTTCTGTTGCTGCTTATTGAATAACACTAGGAACTATACTTATGTCCATTTTACAGACCAAAAAACTAAGGTACTGGAGAGTTAGGCACTTTGCCCAGGACCATACATCTTGAACAGAGTGATGGAGAAAGAAATAAAGCCAAAAAGATAGAGAATGTTCTAGGTATTTCCGGGCCCCTATTACGGATTCATTACAAACTCACACTTGTAATCTTGTGCTCAGGAGGCTGAGATCTGAGTATTGCTCAGCCTGAGCAGGAAAATCTGTGAGGCTCTTATCTCCAATAAACTATCAAAAAAGCCGCAAGTGAAGTTGTGGTTTAAGTGGTAGAACGCTTGCTTTGAGCAAAAAAGTTCAGGGACAGTGCACAAACCTGAGTTCAAGCCCCAGGACAAGCACCAAAAAACAAAATAAAATTTAGTCTCACATCTGGACTGTGACAAATGGCTTTTGTTTCCTCTGTCCACCTCAGGCTTGTGATGTTCCCATTGAAGAGGGCCCAGTTCCCAGGACAGGAGCAAAAGGGCCTATAATGTCCATCTACTTCCGAGACCCAGACAGAAATCTGATCGAGGTCTCCAACTATATCACCTCTTGATGGATGCTGACACTCCTCCGTTCCATTCCTCTCCCATCCTTCCTGAGCTGCAATGATTATGGATTTTGACACTTCATACATCCTGCAAGAGGAACCTGAAATAAATTTGGGACCCAGTAAATATGCGCATCCAGATGGCCAATCCAGACTACACCAATAAATAAATAATTTCTCCATATGAGCTTCTCATTCTTGTGGCCTCAGCATCATCTCTGGGAGTTTGTCTAGGAGATAAGTTCTCTAAAATTTTGGAAGGGTGTGACCAGGATGTAACATTTCTCAGAGAATCAAATCTAGAGCTGATGCCTTGGAATTCAAGGCCCCAAACAAATTCATTCTTGTTGGTATCTGTCCTTGTGCTTGCTTGATTTCTCTTTCTTTCCTTCTTTCTCTCTCTCTTTCCTTCTTCTTCCTTTTTCTCTCTTTCTTTCTTTCTTTTTTGATGATACTGGAGTTTGAACTCAGAGCCTTGCACTTACTCAGCTTTATTCATTGGTCATGGAGCTTGAACTCAGGGTTTGGATGTGTCCCTGAGCTTTTGTGCCCAAGGCTAGCACTCTACTACATTGAGCCACAGGTACAATTCCCTTACTCAGCTTTACTTGGTAGGCTGACACTCTACCACTTGAGCTATGTCTCCAATCCTGCTTTTTGCTGGTTAGTTGGAGACAGTCTATCAAACATTTTTGTCTGAGTGTCTTTGAACTCTGATCCTCAGATCCCAGCATTCTGAATAGCTAGGATTATGGGTATGAGCCACCAGCACCCAGCCTTTTTTTAACCTCCTTCACTTGTTATTTGCTGTTTCCTCCACCCCAGGATTTCTCCAGTTCCTATTGGACCCTCCAGGACCATCCCTAACCAGACCCCTCCTAGACAGCCTTCTTTTAGATCTGGTAGGTCTACACTTATCACAATTGGCTCAGCTCCTGACAGAGTAGGTGGGACAAGGTCAAGTTTCTTCTGTTTCTGTCCCCCTCTACCACCACCACACCATTCAACCACTCAATCAAATACTCTGTGTGGTGTGTGTGTGTGTGTGTGTGTGTGTGTGTGTGTGTGTGTGTGTGTGTGTGTGTGTGGAGAGAGAGAGAGAGAGAGAGAGAGAGAGAGAGAGAGAGAGAGAAGGAGGAGGAGGAGGAGGAGGAGGAGGAGGAGGAGGAGGAGGCAGGAAGACATGTAGAGTTCAGAAATAAGAGACTCAGGAGAATGAGTCAGGAGAAGAGGAAGGAGGAGCACAGGGATTCCTGAGAACCCAGCAACATGGAAAAAATGATTATACATCATGACCAAGTGGGATTTATCCCAGAAACACAAAGTTGGTTCAATATATAAATACTAGTTAAAGTAAGACATTTTCTAGCTGGGCACTGGTGACTCACACCTGTAATCCTAGCTGCTCATGAGGTTGAGATCTGAGGATCACAGTCCAAAGTCATCTCAGAGAGTAAAGTTCATGAGACTCTTTTCTTCAATCAACTACTAAAAGAAGGAGAAGAAAGAGAAGGAGAAAGGAAAAAGTAGGAGAAGCAGCAGCAGGAGGAAGTAGAGCTATAGCTCACATAGTAGAGTGCTAGATTTGAGCAAAAGAGGCTGAGAGACCAGGCCCTGGGTTCAAGCCTCAGGACTGGCACACACATAAACACATATACAAAACAAGGACATATGATCCTAGGAAATGCAGAAAAAATCGTTTACAAAAGTCAATACCCCTTCATGATAAAAGCACTCAACAAACTAGAAATAGAAAAGAACTTCCTCAACATGATAAAAAATAATCTTCAAAAAGCCACAGCTACCATCATACTTATGATGAAAGACAAATCTTCCCCCAGATTTTAGGAAGAACATAAGGAGTCCTCTCTTCTGGCCTCCAGTCAACATTGTACTTGAGGTTCTAGCCCTCAGTTAGGCAAGGAAAAAAAGTGAAAGGCATCCAGATTGGAAAAGAAGAAATAAAATTCTCTCACTTGATCTTGTACACAGAAAATATTTTTAATTTAATTTTATTGTCAAGGTGATGTACAGAGGAGTTACAGTTACATATATAAGGTAGTGAGTACATTTCTTGTCATACTTGTTACCCCCTCCCTCATTTTCTCCCACCTTTCCTTCTCCCCCCAATCCCCCGTACACAGAGAATCTTTTTTTTTTGCCAGTCTGGGGCTTGAAACTCAGGGCCTGGGCACTGTCCCTGAGCTTGTTTTGCTTAAGGCTGGCACTCTACCACTTGAGCCACAGCACCACTTCCAGCTTTTTCTGGATATGTCGTGCTGAGGAATCGAACCCTGGGCTTCATGCATGGTAGGCAAGTACTCTACCACTAAGCCACATTCCCAGCCCACACAAAAATTTTAAGGAATCCACAGAACTCCATTAGTACAGAAGAACACAGATTTGATGGAATACTAGATCTCACACAATTTAATCATATACTTGAGCAATGAACAATCCAAAATGAAATTAATAATTCCATTTCCATTATATGATTAAGCACATTATTTTAATCCTATTAGGAGCCGATATTAATGTTTAGCCTAAGGGACTGGAGACATGGCTTAGTAGGAGAGGGCTTGTCTAGCAGGCCTGAAGCTGAACATTTGACTCACAGCACAGCAAAATAAAATTAGCATTTATAGCAGCATCAAGACCAATAAAATACATAATCAAATTCACAAAAGATGGGCAATACTTGTCTCTGAAAACTACATTGTATTATTCTAAGAATCTATAGGAAGATATAAATCAATGAAAAATATCACATGCTTATGGATGAAAAGACTTTATAGTATTAAGATGGCTACAATCCCAAAATTGATCAACAGACAAGGCAATCTCTATCAGCATTGATGCTTGTTGCTTTAAAGAAATTGACAAACAATCTTTTTTGTTGGTGGTGGTGGTCATGGGGCTTGAACTCAGGCAGGGCCCTGGGCACTGTTCCTGAGCTTCTTTGTGCTCAAGGGTAGTGCTCTACCACTTGAGCCACAGCTCCACTTCTGGCTCTTTTTTTTTTTTTTTTTTGGCCAGTCCTGGGCCTTGGACTCAGGGCCTGAGCACTGTCCCTGGCTTCTTCCCGCTCAAGGCTAGCACTCTGCCACTTGAGCCACAGCGCCGCTTCTGGCCGTTTTCTGTATATGTGGTGCTGGGGAATCGAACCTAGGGCCTCGTGTATCCGAGTCAGGCACTCTTGCCACTAGGCTATATCCCCAGCCCCTTCCGGCTTTTTCTGTGTATGTGGTGCTGAGGAATCAAACCCAGGGCTTCGTGCATGCTAGGTGAGCACTCTACCACTAAGCCACATTCCCAGCCCTACCTAAAACAACTTTGAAAAGAAAAACAGGAACTGAACATTCATGGCTCATGCCTGTAATCCTAGCTATTCAGGATCAAGGTTCAAAGCCAGCCTGGGCAAACTAATCTGAGAGACTCTTATCTCCAACTAAAGAGCAAAAGGCCAGAAATGGAGGCTTGGCTCAAGTGGTAGAGTGCCAGCCTTGGGAAAAAGTGAAAAGAACAATGTCAACCTTCAGCGGTTCTGGTGAACATGTGCGAGAACAAGGACAAAAGTGACCTCAGGAGACTCCAGACATAATCTCTTCCAGCTTTAGAAGAGCTATTGAGCTCAGGGCTTCCTTCTCCAGACTGGCTCTCAGATGATTTGTTCCTGGCCTGTCTCAGTACACCTGCCTTCCTGCTCAACTTCAAGCACAATTCCTACCCCCTCCTTCTCCTTTTACCTCTCCTCTCCCGACTCTCCTTTCTCTTCTCTACCCAGTGGGCATGGTTCAAGTCAGGACACAAGACTTTGGTCTCCACACCAAATACCCTGTGGAGTTAAGGGGCACAGGGAGACCTCCCCAGGACCAAGCATGCCAGGTTAAAAATCATCCACAAAGGATTACTCTGTTATTTAAAAGAGGTTCAAGTCCCTACTACCATGTGATGGTGGATGTTCAGACTCATAGATGATGGCTAATTGCCTCAACTTCTGTTTTTCCTTTTGAGAAAAGGAATTACTAAGCCAGGTGTGCCAGTGGCTCCCACCTGTAATCCTAACTACTCTAGAGGCTAAGATCTGAGGATCACAGTTTAAATCCAGCCTGGGCTGAAAAGTCACAGTGAGCCTCTTATCTCCAATTAACCACCAGAAAACCAGAAGTGGAGCTGTGGCTCAAAGTGGTAGTACACTAGCTTTGAGCAAAAGAGGTCAGAGACAGCACCCAGGCCCTGAGTTCAAGCCCCATGACTGACAAAGAAAAAATAATCACTGACTCCAGACGCAATCCAACTGAGCCAACTAAGTTCTTTCAGAGAAAGATCTCTGTAACCTCAGCCTTTCCAATAACTCTCCCTTCCTCCTCCTCCTCCTCCTCTTCCTCCTCCTCCTCCTCCTCCTCCTCCTCCTCCTCCTCCTCCTCCTCCTCCTCCCCCCTCTTCTTTTTGGGGGCTAGTCCTGGGATTTGAACATAGGGCCTGGACACTGTCCTTGAGCTTTTTTGTGTAAGGCTACCACCCTACCACTTAGGTTACGGCTCTACTTCCAGCTTTTTTTGCTGGTTAATTGGAGAAAAGAATCTCACAGACTCTCCTTCCCAGGCTGACTTTGAACTGTCATCCTCAGTTCTCAGCCTCCCGAGGAGCTAGGACTGCAGGCGTGAGCCACCAGTACTCAGCCTTCTTCTCCTCCCCTCTCTCTCCTCCTTCTCCTCCCCCTCCTCCTCCTCCCCCTCCTCCTTCCTTTCCCCCTCCTCCTTCGATAGCTTGCTTGTTCTTTGTGTCCAGACAAAATAGGATTTCTACAAGGTTACAGACCTTGAATAGATTCCCAAGAGCCCATCCCTTACTTTCACAGGCCACCCACACCCTGTTGTGGCATTCTGTACAGGAGCATGTGCGAAGAGCAACATCACAGTCAAATAAACACTTTTTCCTCTTCCTAGTCCTTACATCCCTCCTCAGGACCACACACCATGTATACAAGGCAAGCACTTTACCACTAGGCCATATTCCCAGCCCCAGGACCACACACCATGAGACACAAATTTTCAGAAGGCTAGTTATGGGACGCACTGAAAGAATTCCAAAGAATGATTACAAGGTCCTAGCAATCACCAAGGAAAAAGATAAGAATCCAGTCTTATTTGTCATTATGTCATATTTCTTTTGGTGGTTCTAGAGTTTGAACTCAGGAGTCCACATTTGCTAGGTGGAAGCTCTACCACTTCAGCCTCACCTAGATCCATCCAGTCATATTTCTAAACATTCTGACAGACACTTAAAATATATGTGTATGTGTGATGTGTGTGTATATGTGTGTGTCTATATATGTGTATATGATTTGGTATACACACACATATCAAGTCAGGCACTGGTGGCTTGTGCTTGTGATCCTAGATACTGAAATCTGAGGATTGCAATTTGAAGACAGCTGGGCAGGATAGTCTATGAGACTCTTGTTTCCAGTTAATCACCAAAAAGCTGGAAGTGGAATTGTGGCTCAAGTTGTAGAGTGCTAGCCTTGAGCAGAAAGGCTCAGATACAGTGCCCTGATCCTGAGTTCAAGTTACAGGACCAACACACACACACACACACACACACACACACACAGAGAGAGAGAGAGAGAGAGAGAGAGGAGAGAGAGAGAGAGGAGAGAGAGAGAGAGAGAGAGAGAGAGATGTATATACTTTAACTAAGCAAATGGGGAAGCCCTGATAGTTGTGGGTTTCATTACCCAATCTGTCCCAGACATTAGAAGATTACAAAAATTAGAAAAGGGACACCAGTCTTCTGTAGCAACTCTGGTTTACAAAGCTTTAATGGCATTTAATAATAGAAGTAAGATGGAAGAAACTAACCAGGATAAATGATTGGATTTTAAATTTTAAAAAGCCAAGTCAGCACTGGTGGCTCACACCTATAATTCTAGCTACTCTGGAAGCTGAGATCTGAGGCTGGTTTGAATCCAGCCTGGGCAGGAAGGTTCATGAGTCACTTATCTCCAAAAAACTACTCAGAAAAGGTTGGAAGTGGTGCTGTGGCTCAAGTGGTAGAGTGCTAGCCTTGAGCAGAAAGAAATCGGGACAAAGCTCAGGCCCTGAATTCAAGTCCTAAGACTAGAACAAAAGAAAAGGGAAGAGAGGGGAAGAGAAGGAAAGGAAAAATTACTGTGTTCCTATTGAGATCAAAGGAAGGACTGGGAATGTGGCCTAGTGGTAGAGTGCTTGCCTAGCATGCATGAAGCCCTGGGTTCAATTCCTCAGCACCACATATACAGAAAAAGTGGGAAATGGCACTGTGGCTCAAGAGGTAGAATGCTAGCCTTGAGCAAAAAGAAGCCAGGGACAGTGCTCAGGCCCTGAGTTAAAGCCCCAGGACTGGGAAAGAAACACTTATTTGTTGAGATCAAAGGAAGACACTATTAGGAGAGGAACATAAAGGCACAATGCCTCTGTGCATCCGATCATATGAAATAATATTTAGCAAAATGAACTCCAGGAAATAGAAATGAGGTGTTATTTTCCTTTTTTGCTGTTTTTGTTTTCTTTCCTTTTTGTTTTGTGTGTTTGTTTATATATCTTTGGGAGTGTTAGGGGAGGCACAGAATTGGAGGGACAAAGGGTGAACAAATGAAGCAATGGTACTCACAGAACACTATGTTGAAAATGAACTATACAACTTGTGGGTAGGGATAGGAGGGAAAAACTGGGAGAGAGTGAGGAAAGGGATGATACTGTCCAAAAAGAAATGTACTCTTTACCTGACTTATGCCACTGTAACCCCTCTGTACAATACCTTTATAATAATTTTTAATTAAGGCATCAAAAGAAGCTTAGGGATAGACAGTGCCTAGGCCCTGAGTTCAAACCCCAGGACTGGCAAAAAAATTAAGCCAGACACTGGTGTTTCATGCCTGTAATCCTAGCTACTCAGGAGGCTGAGATCTGAGGCTCACTTTTCAAATACAGCTCAGGCAGGAAAATCCATTAGATTCTGATCTATCATTAACCATCAGAAAACCAGAAGTAGAGCTGTGGCTCAAAGTGATAGAGTGCTAGCCTTGAGCAAAAGAGCTCATGGTACCCAAGCCCCATGAGAGACAAAAAAAAAATTTTAATTAAAAGATTACTGTGTTCCAACAACAAATGTTGGCAGGGCTGTGGGGGGAAAAGGAACCCTTTTGCACTGTTGGTGGGAGTGTGAACTAATACAACTACTCTGGAAGGCAATTTGGAGGTTCCTCAAAAAGCATAGTATAGAATTTCCCTATGATGCAGCCATACCACTTTTGGGCATCTACTCAGATCATTACAAGTCAGGATATGATAAAGACACTTGCTGGGGCTAGGAATATGGCCTAGTGGCAAGAGTGATTGCCTCATATACATGAAGCCCTGGGTTCGATTCCTCTGCACCGCATATATAGAAAAGGACAGAAGTGGTGCTGTGGCTCAGGTGGCAGAGTGCTAGCCTTGAGCAAAAAGAAGCCAGGGACAGTGCTCAGGCCCTGAGTCCAAGGCCCAGGACTGGCAAAAAGAAAAAAAGACACTTGCACATCCATGTTCATTGCTGTCAAGTTATGGAAACAGCTCAGATGCCCTAGAATGGACAAGTAGATAAAAATGGGGTACATATAACACAATGGAAACGTATTCATCCATTAGAATAATATTATGTCATTTAAAGGGACATGGATGGACCTAGAACAAATCACTGTGAGGTAAGCCAAGCTCAGAGAGAAAAATAGTGCATGTTTCCTCTCAATGTGGAAGCTAGATCTTAAATATAACTGGACATGATAACCTATCCAGGACTCTAGGCATTCACACACATACAGAGTAAAGGAGGACACCCTTAGGGGAGGAATTCAAAGTATAACTTCTCTGAAGATTTAAAATATTATTCCAGGAAGTAGAAGCATGGGTTTTTGTTGGTGGTGTTGGTTTTTTGTTTTTTTCTTTTGGGATTTTTTTTAATGGGAGTTGGACAGAAAGGGGTGCAGAAAGGGAGGGAGAAAGGGTGAACAAATGCAATCATGCTATTCCGATACACCATGTCAAAATGAGCTATGTAGCTTTGCTTGTGGGCAGGGGTGGGAGGAGGAAACCGGGGGAAAGTGAAGTAAGAGGTGACTGTGTCCAAAAAGAAGAAACAGACTGAATACCTGACTTGTGAAATGGTAACCCCTCTGTACAATACCTTAATAATAATAAAATTGTATTTTAAGTGATTACTGTGGGGCCTGGGAATGTGGCCTAGTGGTAGAATGCTTCCCTAGCATGCATGAAGCCCAGGGTTTGATTCCTCAGCACCATATACACAGAAAAAGCCAGAAGTAGCACTGTGGCTCAAGTGGTAGAGTGCTAGCCATGAGCAAAAAAGAGCCACGGACAGTGCTCAGGCCCGGAGTTCAAGCCACAGGACTGGCAAAGAAAAGGATTACTGTGTTCCAATTGACATGCTGAACTACTTGTAAATCATTTGAAAGATAATTTTGAAATTTAGCTGCATGCTGATGGTTATGCTTATAATCCTAGCTACTCAGAAGGCTGAGATCTGTGGATCACAGTTCAAAGCCAGCCCATGCTGAAAAATCTGTGAGACTCTTACCTCCACTAAGCTACCAAGCCAAAAAATAAGCTGGAAGTGGAGCTGTGTCTCAAGTGGTAAAGCACTGGTCTTGACAAAAGAAACTCAGGGACAATGCCCAGACCCTGACTTCAAGCTCCAACATCAGTACCATAAATAAACAAAATAAAATATAAACAAAAATAAATTGACCCAAAATATTACTGTATTCCAAAATAAGAGAAATATAGTACAGAATTAAAAGTGTTAAAATGAAATGGGATTCAATAAAGAGAAAAACTATTCTCAGGTCTCTATGCCTCAAAATGCTCTCAATACTCAAAGGAAATTACAACAGTTAAAATTCAAATCCATTACTTCTACTTCACGACTGGTGGAACTGACCTTCTGCATGCCCTGCTGGGCACTGGTGGCTCACACCTGTAATCTTAGAAACTCAGGAGACTAATTTCTTTTTTTCTTTTTTTGGGCCAGTCCTGGGCCTTGAACTCAGGGCCTGAGCACTGTCCCTGGCTTCTTTTTGCTCAAGGCTAGCACTCTGCCACTTGAGCCACAGCACCACTTCTGGCCATTTTCTGTATATGTGGTGCTGGGGAATCAAACCCAGGGCCTCATGTATACAAGGCAAGTGTTGTGCCAAGTCGCGAAACCACCACCAAGAAGACCACTGAGACTCAGACATTCCGAAATGCAAAAGCAAGGCAAGGCTTTATTCAAGCAAGCTGCAACTCGGGCCTCATCCTACCCACCGACATGGCGGAGGTTAGGAGGGAGCCCCGAGCTGTGATTACACAGGGCTTATAAAGGCAAAGAACAAGGTTACAACAATCAGGTGTTCAAGCAAGCAAGATTAGGACACAGGTACAAATCTGATTGGCTCAGGGTTCAATTCTAAAATGGGGTTCACGTGGTAAAATGGGGTTCACGTGGTAAAATGGGGCCTGACTTCAAAGTCTGGCACTTCATTTCCCCCTTTTTCTTTTTGGTACCTTGCGAGCCAATCATGGCTCCATTCTGTCCATTTCAATGGCTTGCATGTCTAGGGGATGATATAGAGGTAAGGCATGGGCCAGTAGGGCCCAATGTAGTAACCAAAGGGCCTGTCACCATTTCTTACAAGAATAGTCTCTGTACCTCTGTTTTGCATGTCTCTAGTTTATCCTGCCTCATCTTCCCAAAAACAACTCTGGTCCCTTGGTTTAAAGGGGGGCTGATGGGTGAAGATCATCCATCTTCTGTAACTTCTTCAGGCTGACTCAGGGGCGTTGACCTTACCTAGCCAGGAACCTATAACCTTAGTCTACTTTACCAAGGGATTGCAGGATTACTGCAAACTGAAAATTAACTTTCAGCTATACAGACTTACCATTAGTTGTATAGTGTTTAGTATCCAAATGTAAGCAACAAAATAATACATAAACTTCTCAGCTGTGCTCTAAGGGTCGGGTGGCTATACCCATATTCCTGAGCAAGCCGAAAACTACCTAAAATAAGGGGGTCACCTCACTTTGGAGTGAGCTGCCAAAATAACATCAACACTAGCCAGGGTAGTAAGGAAAGAAGGCAAAAAGAAAATTATAACAATATTCAGTCTAACTTTCTTTTCTTGAGGCGAAGGCGAAGCGGCTGAGTTGGGTGCTTGGAGACCTCCCATGTTCCACCACGGTAGTTGTCATCCAGGGCAAAGGGGTCAGCTGGCCTGGCGTGGAAGCAATGAACCCAAGTGGCAATGCCGTCTAGGGTCCCTTCCACCATGGTTCTAAGGATTTCAGTCCCCTGGTCTGAATAAATGGGGGTAGGGACAGAAGCAGAATCATATAATGCCTTAAGTTGGGGTCACATTCTTGTGCACGAGCTGCAAATAATCGAGTTTACACAAAAATTCAGCATCATCCAAATCAGCCAGCAATTCAGTCTGAAGGCTAGGGATAATGGGCGGGGGGTACCCGTACATTATTTCAAAACGAGTAAAGCCAAGCTGATAGGGAGAATTTCTTACTCTAAGCAGAGCAAAAGGAAGGAGTGACACCCAGTCTGCGCCAGTCTCTAAGGCCAGTTTAGTTAAGGTCTCTTTTAGAGTCCGATTCATTTTCTCTACCTGTCCTGAACTCTGGGATCTATAAGCACAATGCAATTTCCAATCTGTCCCCAGTGCTGCGGCTATTCCCTGACTTACTTTTGAGACGAAAGCCTGTCCATTGTCTGACCCAATGGTGGATGGGAAGCCATACCAGGGTAGGATTTCTTCCAGGATCTTCTTAGCCACTACATTCGCAGTCTCACGCTTTGTTGGATAGGCTTCAACCCATCCTGAAAAGGTATCTACAAAAACTAGCAAATATTTGTAATTTCTGTGAAATCTACTTCCCAATACACACCTGGCCTATTCCCACAGAGGCGAGCTCCTTTAGTAAACTGTTGATTGGGGGCATTGGCAAGCTGACAGGCCTTGCAATTTTTAACAATATCTTCAATAAGTTGATCTCCTTGTCTAATTTTCACTTTGGTTTGTCGGAGCAAGTCCTGCATTTTTCGGGTTCCCATGTGAGAAGCTCAGTGGATTCTCTTAAGGATCCCCTTACCCAGCCCTTGTGGCAGGATAAGTTTCCCTTCACAAGTTTTCCACCAGTCATTGTTTCCTTCTCTGTCCAGGGGTTTTGTGGGTCATGGGAATTTTATTTATCCACTCCAAGCCTTCTTGGAAATACTGGGGTACAGGAGGCAAAGCTCGTGGCCCTGGGTCTACTAAAGTCTGTTCCCAGGAACTCTGACTTGTCTGGATGATTTAGGCACAGGGATTTTCAGCGCAGTCTGCGTGCATCTGACAGCCAATGCTTTCTCTCTTTTAATATGAAGCCCAGATGGGTGACTTCAGGTTTAAAATTTGTGCCTTTTAACATTCTAGTTTGTAAAAGCTTTTTCCTGACTGGCTGGGGAACTGATCTCTGATGACCTAAAAAGTTACCTTTGCAGGCCTTTAACAGATCTCAATAAGGACACAATCTCAGGTCTACAAGCTTTCTTTCCTGAACAGATGTATCAGCTTAAAATTCTCACTGCCAGTCAGAGCTTTGAGTAAATGCGGGGGGTTGAGATTTTAATCTATCCTCTCATTTGACAAACTTACCCTTACTAACCACTATCACAGATGACTGGCAAGTTCCTGCCCAGTAGACAGACATGGGCATTGGAAAGGCATGCTTATGAACTATTCTTCTAGGACTTCCCGGCTTTGATTAACTTTTGAAAGGCCAAACAGGAGTGACTCTAGGATCTGACACCATCTCTGCCATCCAAGCAGTGGCTTACTGCCTCTGGATGCTCCATCACTTTTGTCCCAGGAGGAGTGACTTTCCACTGGACTTGGACTCAGGGCCTGAGCGCTGTCCCCCAGCTCTCCAGCTAAAGACTAGCACCCTACCACTTTGAGCTCCACACAACTCCATTCCCAGCACTCTGCTGGCTGATTAGAGACAAGTCTCTCACAGGGACCTTTCTCTGCCCCGGCTGGCTTCGAACCGCAGATTTCAGATCAGTGAGTCTTACAAGAGGCCACTTTACTCCAATTAGAAGCAACAAGGTGGTCCACACAGAAGTAGTTTTTAAGCATGCTCCCTTACGTGGAACTTATTAAGGGCCAGTATTAGATCCTGACAAACTTGTAGGAATCACCTGTGCTTCTCTGTGGGCCTGCTGGAAACTTAGAAAAAACCTACAAAGAAGCTGGAATGGCAATTAAACATTTTGGTAGCCATAATTCTCCTTTTCTCACTTTGCAATAATTATTTAGGACAATTTTACTTCCAAATTTCTTATCTAGAAATGTATTCTTGATTTCCAAAGCCTTTTTAACACTAACACAACACTTTAGTTTTTATCTGCATCGGAAAAACTGAAGCTCACAGGCATTCTGAAACCAGGTGCCGCCCTTTGCCTATGGGCTGCTTGTTTCAAAAGAGCCTCTTTTTTCTTTTCTTCAGTCCCAGTTACTGCATGGCATGAAGACCTTTGAATTTTTCCTTAATGCAAGAATTACAATTAGAAATACTTATCCATTCAGCTTTCCATTATATTAGTGAGAAACACTGGCCCATTTTGCCATTTCTTCCTACATACATAGAGTTAATGAGAGTTTACTTCTATCCCCATTAGTTTAGTATATATATATATGTCCTTTTAAATCCAAATTTCTGACACTTAGCTCTGATTTTTTTTTTAAATTTTAATTAAAGAACCCTGAGAAATCCTTTAAAGCATTTGGTAATGCCCAAACTTGATGACCATTTGAATTTAAACTTAAACTTAGTTTTGCATCAGACTGCAGTCTTGAACATGTTCACACTCACACATGCACACACACATACATACATACATTTTCAAAAGATCTTAAAGCGCGCTGAATACGCATCGGCCGTACATTTTAAGACAAAAACCTTTAACAAATGATTTTAGCATTCTCCAGCCTCATTTTCCAGGGCTTGATAGTTTTAGTAAAACATTTTTAGTCTTAGTAAAACATTTTAGCACACCAAACAATTTTCTGCTTAAGAAGGCTGGGTGGGGGTCCCCCTAGAGTTCTTTTTTGCGGACACTCTCACTGATTGACTGATTGTGGGCTGTCACCTGTACATCTTTCCAGTGAGCTAAAGTCAAGTCCAGGGGAGTGGAAGGAACGTTCCCCATCATCCGTTTGTCAGTCAGGCACAGCACAAGAAAGAAACACACAAAAATAATCAAAAGCATAAAGACCAGACAACACTTACAGACAGACTTAGGGAGCCGCGGCTTACAGGTTCGACTGTGTCTCTCCTGCCCCTGTGAGGGGGCAGACCACACAGTCTCACTGTGTCTCTCCTGCCCCTGTGAGGGGGCAGACCACACAGTCTCACTGTGTCTCTCCTGCCCCTGTGAGGGGGCAGACCACACAGTCTCACTGGGTCTCTCCTGCTCCTGTGAGGGGGCAGACCACACAGTCTTGAGGCTCTCTCTCTCCTGTTCCTGTGTAGGAGCGGAACAGACAACCCCAAAAATAGAGTGGAGTGGATGGGCGCCCATTAGAAGGGCCTCCTGGTCCAGTCCTTCAGGTTCAGGGTGGTAGTGGGAAGCCTGAGCCCCCTGTGGAGGGCTTGAGTCCTCCAGGACTGCCCATACGAGCGTGTCCACTCTGGCTGGTCCTTCACTACCTACAGGTTCAGATTCAGGCGGCTGGTCAAAACAGAAAACAAAACTACAAATCACACAGACACAGACACACAGAATGAACAGTGCTGTTTTCTTACCTTTGGAGTCTGGGGTCTCGGGGGTCTCTGAGGCCACCCCGGAGGAAACCCCAAATGTTGTGCCAAGTCGCGAAACCACCACCAAGAAGACCACCGAGACTTAGACATTCCGAAATGCAAAAGCAAGGCAAGGCTTTATTCAAGCGAGCTGCAACTCGGGCCTCATCCTACCCACCGACATGGCGGAGGTTAGGAGGCAGCCTCGAGCTGTGATTACACAGGGCTTATAAAGGCAAAGAACAAGGTTACAACAATCAGCTGTTCAAGCAAGCAAGATTAGGACACAGGTACAAATCTGATTGGCTCAGGGTTCAATTCTAAAATGGGGTTCACGTGGTAAAATGGGGTTCACGTGGTAAAATGGGGCCTGACTTCAAAGTCTGGCACTTCAGCAAGCACTCTTGCCAGCCCCTCAGGAGACTAATTTCTGAGGACTGCAGTTTGAAGCCAACCAGGGCAGGAAAGTCTGTGAAACTCTTATTTCCAATTAACCACCAGAAAAGCCAGAAGTGAATCTGTAGCTCAAGTGGTAGAGTGTTAGCTTTGAGCAGAAAAGCTCAGGGACAGTGAGTGCCCAGGCCCTGAGTTCAAGCCCCAGGACTGGCACACCATACACATACATAAAAAGAGGTCAAAGCCAAGAAAGATAATAGTGCTAAAAATATTTGGGTGCCAGTGGCTCATACCTGTAATCCTTGCTACTCAGGAAGCTGAGATCTGAGGGTCACAGTTTGAAGCCAGCCTGGGCAGGAAAGTCTGTGAGACTCTTACCTCTAATTAAGCACCAAAAAAGACCAGAAGTGGAACTGTGGCTCAAGTGGTAGAGCACTAGCCTTGAGCACAAAAGCTAAAAGGGCTAAAAAGATAGCCAGTATTTTTGCTCTTGTTCACCATGGTCATCCAGGATGCAGGGGATCTCTAAAAGGACCCTGAAACTCTGATACCTTAACTGTCTTTCAAAAAAAAATTGTTACTGTAATGTGCAGAAGGGTTACAGTTACATATGAGTACATTTCTTTTTTTCCCTTTTGACCAGTCCTGTGGCTTGAACTCAGGGCCTGAGCATTGTCCCTTTTTTTTTTTTTTTGCCAATCCTGGGGCTTGGACTCAGGGTCTGAGCACTGTCCCTGACTTCTTTTTGCTCAAGGCTAGTACTCTACCACTTGAGCCACAGCACCACTTCCGGATTTTTCTATATATATGGTGCTGAGGAATCGAACCCAGGGTTTCATGCATGCTAGGGAAGCACTCTATCACTAAGCCACATTCCCAGCTACATTTCTTTTTGAACAGTGTCATCTCTTCTTCTCTGTCCTCCTGACCAATAAGGTAGAAGAACCTGCAGAAGTTGGGCTTTTCCAGTGCATATCTGCAAAGAAAGAGAGTCACCAGAGGGAAAATGTCCACAGCATCTCAATGGAAGCCACGTGATCAGCTAGACCCTGATATATCCTGGTACATGGTACAAGTGGTAGTGTGAAAAGACTAAAGCTACACACACACACACACACACGCGCACGCGCGCGCGTGACACACACGGATATTGAACCTTCAAAGTCCCTTAACGGCCGGGTACTGATGGCTCATGTCTGTAATCCTAGCTACACAGGAGACTTAGATCAAAGCCATTCCAGGCAGGAAAATCTGTGAGACTCTTATCTCAAAAAACAAAACAAAACAAAACAAAACTACTCAGCAAAAGCTCAAAGTGGCACTGTGGCTCAAGTGGTAGAGTGCTAGCCTTGAGCAAAAAGAAGCTCAGGGACAGAGTCCAGGCCCTGAGTTCCAGCCCCAGGACTGGCAAAAAAAAAAAGTTCCTTAACATTAAAGGAATAGAGTTAAATGAATTAAGGGACATAAAGGAATAGAAAACTGAGGGGAAATGGAACAAACAGGGTTAGAGGTCCAAAATTATCACCTCAAAACTTCTCATATGTTGGATGCTGGTGACACATGCCTGTAATCCTAGCTACTCCAGAGGCTGAGATCTGAGGATAGTGGTTTGAAACTAGCCAAGGCAGGAAAGTCTGTGATACACTTATCTCCAACAAACTACTCAGAAAAAGCTGGAAGTGGTGCTATGGCTCAAGTGTTAGAGTGCTAGCTTTGAGCAAGAAGCTCAGGGACAGGGCCTGGGCCTTGAGTTCAAACCCCAGGACTGGTACCAAAAAAAAAGGAAAAATCTAGCCAGGTTCTAGTGGCTCATGCCTGTAATCCTAGCTAACTAAGGAGGCTGAGATCTGAGGATCACGGTTTGAAGTCAGCTAGGGCAAAAAAGTCCCCAAGATACTCTTATCTCCATTTAACCACTCAGAAACCAGTGGTGTCACTGTGGCTCAAGTGATAGAGCACTTGAGCACAAAGAAGCTCAGGGACAATGCCCATGCCCTGAGTTCAAGCACCACAACAGATTTTTTAATGGGAAATGTAGGTGCTGGGAATATGGCCTAGTGGTAGAGTGAAGCCCTGGGTTTGATTCCTCAGTACCACATATATAGAAAAGGCCAGAAGTGGTGCTGTGGCTCAAGTGGTAGAACACTAGCCTTGGGCAAAAAGCTCAGAGACAGTGCCCAGGCCCTGAATTCAAGCCCCAGAACTGGCACAAAAAAAGGGTAAAATCCCTGTTCTTTCTGGGGAACCAGCCTGATGCGTCCTCAGTGCTACTCCCCATTCCAATCTCCCCATCTAACCTTCATCCACTCAACTTAGCATACTGTTCCTCTGTCCCAATTTCTTCTCCCTTGTTAATAAGTGAAGAACCCTGTTCTTCAATAACCATTATTTTATTGTTGTAAGGTGAGAAATAATAGAAGCCACATTTTGAGAGGTTGAATCTTGGGAGTCTTTACTGGAGCATTAGCTTGCAGTCTAAAGGAAGCCAATTGTTAAAAAGGCCTGCAGCCCACAAATACACTTAACACGGTTAGGAAACAGGCCAGAGAGGAAAGATAGAACAAAAACAATACCAACAAACCAATTCCGCTCCAATAGAGAGCTGAAGTGGGATGTTATAGTGAATGGAGAACAGCCAGGAGACAGGACAGTAACACTGAGACACGTGGCATGGCATGATGGCGCCTGAACTGGTCCAGGCCTAAATGGGGTCAGCTCAGGGGACAGGGTCAAAGGAAAACTCCCAGTTCCAGGCACTGGACTGACAGGTTTTGTAACCTATCAGCCAAATGCTCACCCTGGTCTCCAGGGATTCAGGTATCCCCATCACCTGGAGGGGTGGGGCTTCACCTTTCCCCACCATAAAGACAAGATGCCAGACCATAAATGGACATGCTCAAGTACCAGCAGAACTTCTCCATCTAGGGAAGACAGGCCTCAACCTTCCATATAAGGAATACTTAGAGGCTACTCAGAGGCTGGTGATTGGAGCCATTTAGCGAGTTAATTAAGGCAGAATCAGAGCATTCTCTATATGCAAATCTTTCCTAAGGCTATGACATCTGCATTTCTCTGGAGCAGAGCCCTCTTAGCTCACCTTGAGCTAAGCATCTGCATTCAATGAATGGCCTCTCTCACTTCTAGGCTTTTCAGCACAGAGGCATCAGGATGGCTGCAAGAAGTTATTCACACTCAGCCTCCCTACTTCATTATTATAATTCTTCTTTGTACCTCTGCTGGTGTAGTAATATTGCTGTGACATGGGTCTTGTGACATGCTATAGTAACTTGCTATGTGCATGACCTACACTAGTAAGTCATCATAATCCAGAAAAGCTCAGTTTACTGGGGAGATTAGTTTCTTAGACCTTAAGAATACTTTGAAACTCCCACTAAAAATGCCCTAGGTGTTTTTTTTTGTTTGAGTTTGTTCCAGTCATGGGGCTAGAATTCAGGGTCTGGATGCTATCGCTGAGCTTTGTTGCTCAAGGCTGATGTTTTAACACTTGAGTTCCATGTCTGGCTTTTTGGCCAGTTAATTAGACTAAGAGTCTTACAGACTTTCCTGCTCAGGCTGGCTTTGAAATGCAATTTTCAGATCTCAGCCTCTTTAGCTCGGATTACAAGTATGACTGCCTGGCTAAAAATGTCACAGTTTTAAAGGGAAAAAAGCTTTGCTTGGGCTCGGAATATGGCCTAGTGGCAAGAGTGCTTGCCTCGTATACATGAGGCCCTGGGTTGGATTCCTCAGCACCACATATACAGAAAATGGCCAGAAGTGGCGCTGTGGCTCAAGTGGCAGAGTGCTAGCCTTGAGCAAAAAAGAAGCCAGGGACAGTGCTCAGGCCCTGAGTTCACGGCCTAGGACTGGCCAAAAACAAACAAACAAACAAACAAAAAAGCTTTGCTTTTCCATAGTTAATGCTACCTAAGAAGAACCTTAAGGTAAAGGGATCAATTTTACAAATTCTTGATTCTAAAACAATGAGTCTAGGAAGTGGAATGAAAAAGCTAAGGGGGCTGGGAATGTGGCTTAGTGGGAGAGTGCTTGCCTAGCATGCATGAAGCCCTGGATTTGATTCCTCAGCACCACATACACAGAAAAAGCCAGAAGTGGTGCTGTGGCTCAAGTGGTAGAGTGCTAGCCTTGAGCAAAAAGAAGCCCAAGGACAGTGTCCAGGCCCTGAGTTCAAGACCTAGGACTGGCCAAAAAAGAATAAGGTTGGGACACATTGCTCAGCCATAGAGCACCTAATAGGTATAAAACCATGAGTTCAAAACTCATTGACACTTTAAAAAAAAATTGAATAGAGGGGCTGGGAATGTGGCCTAATGGTAGAGTGTTTGCCTAGCATGCATGAAGCCCTGGGTTTGATTCCTCAGCACCACGTAAACATAAAAAGCTGGAAGTGGTGCTGTGGCTCAAGTGGTAGAGTGCTAGCCTTGAGCAAAAAGAAGCCAGGGACAGTGCCCAGGCCCTGAGTTCAAGCCCCAGGACTGGCAAAAAAATTGAGCAGAGCTAGGTGCCAGTGGAGCACACCTATAATCTTAGCTACTCAGGAGTTGAGATCTAAGGATCGAGGTCCAAAGCCAGCCCAGGCAGAAAAGTCCAAGACTCGTATCTCCAATAGCTACTAAAATAATTTGGAAATGGAGCTGTGGCTCAAGTAGCTGGAGCACTAGCTTTAAGCAAAAACAAAAACAAAAACAAAACCTCAAGGACAAAGCACAGGCCCTGAGTTCAGCCTCAGCACCAGCACCAAAATTAATTAATTGATTGATTAAAATTTTTTAAATGAATAGAGATTGGCACAGTGGTTGAGGCAGAAGGATTACTTGAGCCCAAGAGTTAGAGGCCAGTCTGTTCAACATAGTGAGATTTCAGATATTTTTCTCAAAACAAATAAACAAAAAAAAAAGCCAACACTAGTGGCTCACTCCTGTAATCCAAGCTATTCAGAAGGCTGGGATATGAGGATCATGGTCTGAAGCCAGACTGGGCAGAAAAGACTGAGACTCTTATCTCCAATTAACAAGCATAGAGCTGGAAGTGGAGCTATGGTTCAAGTGTTAGAGCACCATCTTGAGTGAAAGCAGGAGAGTATGACGCCCTAAATTCAGGACCTATTACAGACACACACACACACACACACATACACACACTCACGCACACACGCACACAGGCACACACAAACACACAAAAGCAACATAAAGACAATTTAACTGTTAAGCAGAAGTACTGTTGATAATTTACGCTTAATTTTTTTTCATTGCTGAGGATGGAACCCAAGGCCTCTAGAATGAATACTAAGCACAGGCTACACCACTGAGCTACACCCACAGCCCTTTCAGTTTTGTGTGCACAATATTTTTTATTTTTGCCAGTCCTAGGGCTTGCAAGGGCTGGGCACTGTCTTTGAGCTTTTTTGGCTCAAGGTTAGCACTCTACTATTTGAGAGACAGTGCCACTTGTGGCTTTTTCTGTTTATGTGGTACTGAGGAATTGAACCCAAGGCTCCATGCATGCTAGGCAAGCACTCTACCACTAAGCCACATTTCCAGCCCTTGTGTGTACAAATTTATTGTTTTTGGTGTCTCGAGGCAGAATTTTGCTATGTAGCCTAAGTTGGCTTTGAACTCATGATCCTCCTGCCTCTGGAGTGCTGGGATCACAGGTGTGTATCCTACCTATATAATTTATTTTTTTTGCCAGTCCTGGGGCTTGGACTCAGGGCCTGAGCACTGTCTTTGGCTTCTTTTTTCTCAAGGCTAGCACTCTACCACTTGACTCACAGTGCTACTTCTGGCTTTTTCTGTTTATGTGGTGCTGAGGGAATTGAACCCAGGGCTTCGAGCATGCTAGGCAAGCATGCTACCACTAAGCCACATTCCCAGCATAACTTAATTTTTCACTCTTACTTTTATTTATTTATTTATTTATTTATTTACTTGCTTGCTTACTTACTTATTTATCCAGTACTACAGTTGGAATTCAGGGTTTCATGCTAACTTGGCTTTGCTTACTCAGCTGGCACTCAACCACTTGAACCACTTGCTGTTCTAGCCCGTTTTATTTCCCCTTTGGAGATGGAATCTTGTGAACTTTTCTGCCCCAGCTATTTTTGACCCATAATCCTCCAGCTCACAGCTTTCCTAAGTAGCTAGGATTACGAGCATCAGCCACCAAGGTCTAGCAACTTAAAAGTTGTCTTTAATCAAAAGTTTGACCAAAACTACTTTTAACCAGCTTGTTTAATATGTTATTTTCCTGTATCATTAAATAAGGACACCGTGTGTGTGTGTGTGTGTGTGTGTGTGTGTGTGTGTGTACGTTATAATACACAAGCGGTTGTAAACTAGTTATCCTACTATACTGAAAAATGCTAAAATGTATTCCTCCTCTCTAATTGTATTAGGTACTGGCTACTTGGCCCTTCTACTACTCCCCCGTCCCAGCCTCTAATGACTGCTATTCTACTTTCCTTCTATGAGGTCCTTTTGTAGATAACCAAGAAATGAACATTTTCAAGAAGCCAGATGTGCTAATTATCCTGACTTGACTGTTACACATTAGCATACGTGTCAAGCAATCATGCTGTACCCCCTGAAGTATTTACAATTATTACCTCCCAAGTAAAAATAATCCTTTTTTTTTAAAAACCAACCACATGTGGTTCTGAGGTCAAACGTATGACTTCTGAGCAGGCTTTGGTTGCTGCTTCTCCTGGTGGTATGGACATGAAGGTGAGTTAGGCTCCCGAAGGTGTCCGAATGCCCAAAAGACAATGGGCTTGGATCAAGCAGGGGCTTCAGAGCCCTGGAGGATGCCAAGATGGAGGGACCAGTCAGGGAAGGCTTCCAGGAAGAGAAGACATTGGAGTGGGTCTCAAATGGCAGTCTGACAGAGAGGACTTTGTGTCCGGACACCCCACCCCTGCCCCCGCCCTTGGCTCCCCAAAGCCTGGCCTGGCCCCCGCTGATTCCCTTATCTACGCGTTTCCAGCTGCCTCCCTGATGGCTGAACTGTCGCCACAGACTTCTGGGCCTATGCCCCCTCCACAGGGATGGGGGAGGGAATAGGGTAAGGCTTGGCCTCAGAGACACCCCACTCCCCACTCTTTACTTCCTTTACTGAGCCCTTTGTCTTCTGTAGGAATGAAAAAACGGGGTATGAGTCCAGGACCAAAACCTAGACTTAGATATGCTTCAGTTTGCCCCTCCTGATGAGGAGCCCTTACTTGCCGTCAACATTACAAGTCCAGTTGCACAACAATAATAATAATAACTGGGGGCTGGGGATATGGCCTAGTGGCTCTTGCCTGCCTCATATACATGAGGCCCTGGGTTCGATTCCCCAGCACCACATATACAGAAAATGGCCAGAAGTGGCGTGTGGCTCAAGTGGCAGAGTGCTAGCCTTGAGCAAAAAGAAGCCAGGGACAGTGCTCAGGCCCTGAGTCCAAGCCCCAGGACTCACCAAAAAAAAAATAATAATAATAATAACTGGTATGAGGAGAGAATGGCCATTTACACAGTATGCCATTTATGAAGGATCAGGCAGGCCCTAAATGGTTACAGTCTAAATGTACTAAATGGTTACAGTCTATGTGGAGGAAGGGATTATACCCATTTTCCAGGTGAAGCAACTGAGGCTCAGAGAGTAGATTGCCCAAGAATCAGGCAGTCAATTGGTATAAGACCCAAGATAAGGATGTGTACTTACTCCTGGTTTGAAAGATTGGAGTGATTGCACACATTTACACTACATGGAGCTGGGTGAGAATGGAATAAAATTATGCCTGTGCCTGTTAGTGTATTTGTGCAGAAAAATACCAGTATCAGAATTACTGTTTTATTGTTCTTCAAATTATAATAAATAGTAAATAGTTTTAGGGCTTGGGGATGCAGCTCAGTAGTAGAGTCTTTGATAAACAAGAAGCGCTAGGCTCCATCCCTATCATTGTCCTAATCAAATATTATTAGTTTTAGAATTAGCAGTAATTACAGTATTTTAAAAAATTATTTGTATTGTTATTATCAAGGTGATGTACAGGGGCTGGGAATATGGCCTAGTGGTAAAGTGCTTGCCTCGCCTACATGAAGCCCTGGGTTTGATTCCTCTGCGCCACATATAGAGAGAAAGCCAAAAGTGGTGTTGTGGCTCAAGTGGTGGAGTGCTAGCCTTGAGCAAAAAGAAGCCAGGGACAGTGCTCAGGCTCTGAGTTCAAGCCCCAGGACTGGCCAAAAAAAAAAAAGTCTCATGAACTTTCCTGCTTGGGTTGGCTTCGAACTGCTATTCTCAGATCTCAGCCTCCTGAGTAGCTAGGATTACAGGCATGAGCCGCAGGTGTCCAATATGAGTACATTTCTTTTTGGACAATGTCAGACCTTCCCTTGCCATGACAGTATTAATGTTATATTAGAATTAGTATTAGATTAATATAACTATTAAAATGTAGATTTGTGCTAGTATGGATTAAGCATTTAGTATCAACTTGGTATTACTAGTAGTATCAACCCAAAACATCAGAATTAGAAGCAGTACTAAACCAGGGAATAGTGGTTTACACCTGCAATCTTAGCTATTCAGGAGGCTGAGATCTGAGAATTGAAGTTCAAAACCAGCTATGGCAGAAAAGTCCATGAAACACTTATCTCTTCAATTAACCAGTAAAAAACAGAAATGGAGCTGTGGCCCAAATGGTAAAGCACCAGCCTTGAGTAAAAAAGTTAGAGAGAGCATAGGCCCTGAGTTTAAGCCCCAGTAATAGCACACAAAAAAAGCAGTGCTAAGTGGTGCTGTGGCTCTAGTGGTAGAGTGCTAGCCTTTAGCTCAAAGAGGTTCAGGGATAGCCTCCAGGCCCTGAGTTTTAGCCCCACAACTGACAAAAACAAACAGAAAAAGCAGTGTTAGTTAGAAAGGGCCAGGACCCTCCCTTGTATACAATAGGCACTCAGCAAATAAATTAGAATATCAAGCACTGAAATTTTAGACTCAAATGAAAATACTCAACAAAATTAGAATAGTCGAAGGTTTTTTGGTGCCAGTCCTGGGGTTTGAAGTCAGGGTCTAGGCTCAAGGATAATGCCCTACCACTTTTTGGTAGTTTTTAATCGGAGCTAAGAGTCTCACAGACTTTCCTGCCTGGGCTGGCTTTGAAGCAGGATCCTTTTATCTCAACCTCTTAAACTGCTAGGATTACAGGCATGAGCCACTTGTGCCCAGCTAGAAGAGTTGAATTGGGGCTTTTTGTTGTTGTTTTGGTTTGGATTTTTGAGGTCTCAGATTCAAGGCAACTAAAACCACTTCGCAGTGATTAAAACTCATTCAGTCTCCCAGTCGGCCTGGAGAGAGAGTAGGTGCTGTTGTTACCTCCATTTTTACAAATGGGGAAAGAGGCCTGGAGGAATGTTGGTGAAGATCTATGAGGTTCACCGCTGCCACCTCCTCCAGCCGCTGTGGTGCTGCCTGTGTGCTCATTCGGTGCGGACCGGGGGGCCTCTTTTGTGAGGCAGCATCTGAGGAGACTTGGGGCTCGCCGATGACCGACGAAAAGCCCAAGGAAGGAGTCAAGACTGAGAACAACGATCATATTAATTTGAAGGTGGCGGGGCAGGATGGTTCTGTGGTGCAGTTTAAGATTAAGAGGCATACACCACTTAGTAAACTAATGAAAGCCTATTGTGAACGACAGGGTTTATCGATGAGGCAGATCAGATTCCGATTTGATGGGCAGCCAATCAATGAAACAGACACACCTTCACAGTTGGAAATGGAGGATGAAGATACAATTGATGTGTTCCAGCAACAGACAGGAGGTGTCTACTAAGAAAGGGGACCTGCTACTTTGCTCCAGAACTTTGTTCTTATAGACCAAGAATACATTCTTAATTAGAAAACTGCAATTTGGTTCCACCACATCCTGACTACTACAGTATAGTTTTCTCTATTCTTTCATTTTCCCCTTCCCCATTCCTTTATTGTACATAAAGTAACTGGTGTATGTGCACAAGCATATTACTTTTCTTTTTTCTTTTTCTTTTCCTTTTAAAAAAAAAAAAACAACAAAATGGCCAATGGTATATTTTGATGGACACCAAATGAAGATGGGATGGTGAAAAATACTGGTTCTGTGAAAATATCCCCCTTCTCCATTAGTGGCATGCTCATTCAGCTTTTATCTTTATATTTCAGTAAGTTATTTTGCTCTCACTGTTTTAACAAAAAAAGAAAAAAATCCTTGCATACCTTGTTTGCTTGGAGAATTTTAATGTTTTCATATATCATTGTAAAACCAAGGACAATTTTATAACATTTTTTATGTAGCTGTTACACATTGGGCAATCTGTCTTTAAGTAGGGGTAAATTACTCTTAAAAAAAAGAATCCTAGATAGTTTTCCCTTCAAGTCAAGCATCTTGTTGTTTAAATAAACTTCTTGTTTAAAAAAAAAAAAGATCTATGAGGTTTATGAAGAAGGGTGGGCTGACTGGCAAGCATGTGGCAGTACCCTGCCTTCTTATTGAAGAAGGTTCAACACCCAGAGGAACACATAGCAGGTGGTGGACAAATAGGAAGCTAACCTCAGCTTAGCTTTTTCCTCAACTCTCCTATTTTGCCTACTAGTACAAGGAAATGCAGACAGGTAGAATGAGAATTGTCTTCTCCCTCTAGGATGGACTGGAAAGCAAGCTGACCCCACTGACTTGGGGCTCCATGCTTGCCCTCTGCAGATCTCCAGTCTCCCTAACTGTAGAATGGATGAGGAGAGTTCCTGGTCCCATAGAATTCCAGGACCATGACAAGGGAGTCTTATGCCCTTGCCCTATGGAGACTGCAGTTCGACACCTACTGTGTGCATAGGTCAGATGCTTTTATACAGTGAAAGGCTCAGTGTGAGGCACTATGATAGTGCGAGGCACTGTGGTAATATTCAGGGGAAGTCCGGCAATGCAAAAGGGTTGGGACTGGATTTAGGGCTCAGTGACCCTCTGAAGGAGGAGGGTGAATCCCTCAGAGCAGGCTCAGGGCAGAGCCAAATAAACCACATCAGTCCATATCTCCAGCTCCCCTACACAAGGACCACCTGCCACTAGTACAGGACTTTCCCTGGACTGCCAACTAGGCTCTCAGACTGAGACTGGTCTATGAATATCTGTTTCAGAGCCCTTCTACAACATCCTCTGTCTGATTTCTTGGTTCTGGTTTCTTCACTTGTGTACTCAGCCTCTGTCATTTTCTGGTTCTCTTTTACCTATGGTCCATCTGTATCACATTCTGTCTTGGGCTCTCTCCAGGCCTCTCTTCTTTCAGTACCATCTTGCAGCCTTCATCCACCTCTCTTTTTGTTCTATGTATCATGTGCACTCTGTCTCATTTTCATGTCTGCCTCTGTCTTCATCCTTTCCACACCCTATCTCCTGCCTCAAAGATTTACAGGACAACTTGCCCTGGGTAGCACCTCAGTTTCCCGCCTCCAGTGCAGTATGGCGGGCAAGTACAGGCCAATGTCCCCGAGTGCCCGCCCACACTGTTCCCTAACCCCAAGTCAGCCTGTTACTGCAGGCACCAACAGCCACAGTGGCCTCCATCTGATAAGGGTTATCTGCTGCCCCAGGGCAGGCTGGAGCTGGCGTAAGCTCCAGGCATGAGCCCCAGTCACTGAGGGACAGTGTCCTGGCCTCCTGCTGGCCCTGAACCTGGCCTAGCCCAGGAGCCTGACTCCTCAAAGTGGCCCACAAGCTCTGTCTCAAATTCTATGAAACCTTTCTGAACCTCATTCTTGTCACCTTGGAAATGGGTATAAGCCCCATCCATGCCCACCCTGTGGCCAGGAAGGAACATATATATATATATATATATATGTATATATGTATATATATGTGTGTGTATATATATACACATATATATACACACATATGGATCCAGCGCACACATAGCTGGGCACAGAGTGGGAGCTTTTCTCACTGAAAAGCTCTGAGGAGTCAAGAACCTCTATCTGCTGTCTGCATTTATCTTGATTGCAGCCCATGTCACTTAGCTAGACCCTGAACTCCATGGAAGTCCAAAGCAAGCTGGGTCCAACAATCCACAAGGTGGACAGGTAGGGTGGAGGGCCCCCAAGTGTCCAAAGAGGCCCCCCCATAAGCAGGGGCACGCCCCCTCCCCTACACCGCCCCACCCACTGGGGCACCAGCCACTCCCTGGGGAGGAGGGAGGAGGGAGAAGAGAGAGAGGGAGGGTGGGAGGGAGGAAGGGAGCCTCAAAGGCCAAGGCCAGCCAGGACACCCCTTGGGATCACACTGAGCTCACTACATCCCCAAGGTGGCTGAACCCTCTGCACCAACCAGCCCAGGTCAGTCTCAATCCCCCTGAAAAGCCCCAGCAAGGAAACCCTAGCTTGCTGTCCCTAGACTTTTGGCTAGTTCTCCACACTGTCCAGGCTGCCCTACGCACTGCTCCCCCTAAAGTACTGGCCACCCCTGAATCCTTCCACAGTTTCTCACATCCACTGCTGTCTTTGCAACCTCATTTTTACCTCTCACCCCATCCTTCTCCGCCTTCTACCTACTCCTCCCTAGAGAGCTACGTGACCCTAAGCCTTTAGCTTCTTATGCCTCAAGCTCTGCATTCCCTCGAGATCAAGTCTACCCACCCCCATATGCCTTTACCCCAGAACTGCTACCTTTACCTCAAATTTCATGTCCAGTTACTCAAACTTGTCTCCCTGAGTTCTCCAGAAAACCCTTACTTTTGCTCCTCCAAAGCAATTTCTGTTCTCAAATGCCTTATACACTACACAATCCCCTTATCTCTGTTTCGAATTCTTTCTAGCCCCCCAAAACTGTCTCAGACCTGCCTAACCTAGCTTCATTCTCTTACCCCATTCTGCCTCACCAACCCAATATCTGCTCCCTGTCCTCCTTGCTTTCATCTCCCCAAACCACTTCTTTCTCCAGCTTCTGACTGTTGGCCAGAATGTTGATTACTCTGGACACTAACTCTATTCTCCCAAATGAACCTTCATGTCTGCCTTTCCTAAACCCTACCCTAGATCTAAAACCTGTTTGCCCCCTAAGTCCCGCTGACTCTGCCTTTTTTCTGCTCTAATTGTATTTTGACTTTTCCATCTCCTTCTGTGCACCTATCATTTCTAACCATTAGCTACATTATTGCCTTCTCAAGGTGATCTCTGCTTCCTAAACTTTACCTCTTTATATTTTTTCTTTTTTTGCCAGTTCTGGGACTTGAACTCAGGGCCTGAGCACTGACCCTGGCTTCTTTTTGCTCAAGGCTAGCACTCTACCACTTGAGACACAGCACCACTTCTGGCCTTTTCTGTGTATGTAGTGCTGAGGAATCAAACCCAGGGCTTCCTGCATGCTAGACAAGCACTCTACCACTAGGCCACATTCCCAATACCCCTTATATTTTTTCTATGACCCTTGTCCCCACAAAATCCATCTCTGACCCTAATCTACATTTCTACCTTTCCAGCTTTATATCTGACTCTCACACTTCATCAGATTCCCCAGTCTCATCTGTCTTCTCAACCTATCTCTGAACCCAACATGGGTCTCCAATTCCCAAATTGGGTTCTGCTTCTTAAATCCCATATTTGCTTCCCCCAAACTCCACAGCTATAACCCACATCTTTCTCTGACTCAATGACACATCTCACCTTCAGACTCTACTTCTAACCACCCCAAGCCTCATATCTGCCCCTTCCGGTCCCATGAGACCCTCAGCAGAGGGTTGGGACATGAGTTACCTGGGGCGAGGGGCTGGGCCGAGGGAGAGTAGAAGAGAGACTGGAGGGTGCTGCTGCCGCCTGTGCCTCTGGTTGGGGCAGTTGCTTTTTCTAGTGGGGTAGCTGATAAGGAGCTTTCATATCCCCCAAACTTGAGATAAACTTATCTCTGTCCAGAGAGTGATAACTGAAGTGGGGGTGGGAGCTGCCACAGGAGGGGTGGGCATCCCTGGACTCATCAAAGTGTGAGGGTCTAGAGGGAAAATATTGGGGGGGGGTGAGGATGAAGGATGAGGAAATACATGGTAACAAGAGATGCAGAGTGCAGAGGAGCGAGAAGGGAAGGAGAAACAAAACATGGGAAGACACCTAAAAAGAATGAGACAAAAGATATGAACAAACATAAAGGAGAAACAGAGATAGAAGCTCTAAGGGAGACAAAGTAACAGTAGGAGAGAGGAAGAAGCAGGAGCAGAAAATGAGAGAGAGGTGGGGGAGACACACCGACAGACAGACAGACAGATAGACAAAAAGAATAGGGAAGACAGAGACAGAATCAGAGACAGAGATGGTGCAGGGTCAGACAAGGAAGCAGGGAGAGACAGGAGAAGTATGGAGCCAGGAAGAAGGTGGTGACAGTGGTGATGGGCACATCCATGGATTGTCTCTTTCTCCCAGCATGGACTCCAACTCTGGATGCAGCCCTTGGCCTAGCTACACAATAGGATAAGGGGCTTGTCTGAAGGTTGCCTTCTATTCCATCTGTCACCCCACTACACAGAGAGGGCACAGAGCAGACAAATCCACAGATAGGTCCCTTGACTCCTTCTTGGGGGTTTTGTGTGACAACATGTATTGCAGGATATGGAAGAGTAACAGAGATCCAACAGCTCAAAGAGAGGTAAAAGAGGTAGAGGGAGATAGAGTGACAATGTTGAAGAGATACAGAGACATGCAGAAGGAGATGAGGGAGAAAGCAAGAATAATAACAGGAGTGCTGAGAGAGACCCATACAGAAAGAGACAGAAATAAAGGTGGATAGAAATAAACGTGAAAGGACAAATGAGGGAGGGGAAATATGTATTCACAGAGCAGGGGGGAGGGGCGGTTGTGCAAGTCTATCACAAAAACATAGGAAGATGGGGGAGAAACACTTAAGGAAGATTTGAAGGGAAACAAAGGAAATGAGACCCAGGGATACAAACTGGCCAGACAGAGACAACAAGCCATTTCCGGAGATCTTAGTTAAGCCTGTTACCACCTCGAATAGAGCAGGTAGGGAAACTGATGCCTGGGGATGGTGGTGGGACCTGAAGATACCTGGAAGCATAACTGAGGCACCTTTCCCAGGGGGGCAGGGTATGGGAGGAGTACCCCCAACCTGTCACCCTCCTTAGAGGAAGCCAGTAGCCGTGGGGTGATTTCAAAAGTTGGGCGGGGATGGCAGAGATAAGCAGTGGGGGTTACTGACCCCCCCCCATGGGACAGGGAGGAACTAAGGGGGCCCTCAACAGAGATGGGGGTGGGGGAGTGAAGCCGGAAACCATGGGGTTTCTGAGAAAGTCTGAAGGCAAGATGCAATAGATAGGGATGGATTTGGGGAACACAGGAGGGTGACCCCAAGGTCCTGGGGGGATTGCCCAAGGGTCTATAGGGATGGTTATACTCCCAATCCCACCCCACTTAGACTCTTACAAAGGAGTAGGGGAGGAAGGATAGATAACAGAGAGAGAATAAGAGGAAATGGAGGAAGAGGGGAGGAACAGGAAAAAAGAGGGAGAAAAAGGTAAAGGAGGATAGAAAAAAAGGAAAAGGAAAGGATGAAAGAAACAGAAGAGGCAGGAGGTGAGGGTAAAAGGAGAAAAGGAGTGGAGAGGAGATCAACAAGGGGAAGAGAGATAAGGTACATGAACAAGGGAGGCAGAAATGGACAAAGTAGAAAAGGAGGGAAAGGAAGATAGAATAGAGAAAGGAAGAGGGAGGGGAGAATGAGGATGGAATGGAAAGAAAAAAGAAAGAGAGGGAAATGAAAGGAGTTCAGGGAGAGAGAGGAGGAAAGATAGGAGAAAGGGAAGTAAGAGAAATGGGGAGGAAGGAAAGAGGAGAAAAAAAGTGAAATGATGGATGGTAAGTGGATGACAGGGAAAAAAGGAAATACTAGTGAGGCAAGAAAAGAAGAGGAGGATGACAGGAGGAGAGATAGGAAGTGAGAGGAAAAGGAAATGTAAGAAGGAAGGAGAGAGCTGGGCACCAGTCTGTAATCCTAGCTACTCAGGAGGCTAAGATCTGAGGATCGTGGTTTGAAGCCAGCCTAGGCAAGAAAGTTCATGAGATTCTTATTTCCATTCAACTACTAGAAAACCAGAAGTGTTGCTGTGGGTCAAAGTGGTAGAACTCTAGCCTTGAGTGAAAAAGAGCTCTGGGACATCGCCCAGGCCCTGGGGTCAAACCCCATGACCGACCGAAAAAAAAAAAAAAAGGGAGGATAGGAAGAGGAGGGCACTTGGGCATTTGGCAAATGGGAATGAGGAATATGGAGACAAGGAGATAGGCTGGGAGGAGGAGTATTTAGAAGGAAGAGGAGCAGTCAGAGCTCTGCATCTCAGAGCTCTTCCTGCCTTCACAGGTTAAACATCACCATCCCCATGGATTTCCCTGGCCTAGGGGCCCTGGGGACCTCGGAACCCCTGCCCCAGTTTGTGGATCCTGCTCTGGTATCCTCAACACCAGAGTCAGGAGGCTTTTTCCCCTCTGGGCCTGAGAGCTTGGATTCAGCAACTTCTTCAGCTCCAAGCACCGCTACGGCTGCAGCCACTGCACTGGCCTACTACCGGGACACTGAGGCCTACAGACACTCTCCAGGTAACTGTTGGGTTGCTGCCTTGGCATGGTCTGGGTGTGGTGGGATTGCCACGGAGATCTTTAGCTGGGTTAGAATCCCACTAAGAGGTCATCTTGGGGATGCCGGGACTAGGAAGATGAATGTGCTGACCCCTCTCCTACTTAAGTCTAGACTGAAAGGCCAATACTCCTCCGTCCGCCATGCTGCGGCAAGCGTGTCAAAAAGCATGGTCGGAAGTGTGTGCTAGCTGGCCTCATTGCCAATTATCTGTGGGCTACAAATCCCAATCATTCTCAAAGCCCATTGGAAATGATTAGCAGAAGGGTTGGGGCTATGACTCAAGCATAGAGCCCTTGCCTAGAAAGCACAGAGCCCTGGGGCTGGGAATGTGGCTTAGTGGGAAAGTGCTTGTCTAGCATGCATGAAGCCCTGGGTTCGATTCCTCAGCACCACATACACAGGAAAAAAAAAAGCATAGGGCCCTGAGTTCAAATCCCATTATTGCGAAAAACAAACAGGAAACGGTGAGAGGGTATTGTGGTTACTACCATGACAAGTAGGGCTCAGGATCTAAGGCTCAGTGTCAGCAGCTGTTCTGGTAACTTGCGGAAAGTTTAGAAACCTAACCACGATGTAGGGCTAGTGCACACCCTTGGGCCTTAAAGGTAGGATGGCATTAGATTGATCTCCCCACCTCTTTCCTCCCTATCCCCAACAGTTTTTCAGGTGTACCCATTGCTCAACTGTATGGAAGGGATCCCCGGGGGCTCACCCTATGCTGGCTGGGCCTATGGCAAGACAGGGCTCTACCCTGCCTCAACTGTGTGCCCCAGCCGCGAGGACGTCCCTCCTCAGGCCTTGGATGATCCAGATGGGAAGAGCAGCACCACCTTCCTGGAGACCTTGAAGACAGAGAGGCTGAGTCCCGACCTTTTGACCCTGGGGACTGCACTACCTTCATCGATCCCTGTCTCCAGCAGTGCTTACGGGAGTCCTGAATTTTCCAGTCCCTTCTTTTCTCCCACTGGAAGCCCTCTGAATTCAGTGGCCTATTCCTCCCCCAAGTTTCATGGAAGCCTGCCACTGGCTTCCTGTGGTAAGGGTCTGAAGAAAGGACTGGGAGGTTGAGTTGGGGTGGGTGGCACAAAGCAAAGTGAAACTGAACTTGGTTCTCTCTTCTCTGTTTACCCCCACCAGAGGCCAGGGAATGTGTCAACTGTGGAGCAACAGCCACTCCACTGTGGCGAAGGGACAGGACAGGCCACTACCTGTGCAATGCCTGCGGCCTCTATCACAAGATGAATGGGCAGAACAGGCCCCTCATCCGGCCCAAGAAACGTCTGGTAAGGCTGTAGGTCTGCCTCAACTCCATAGGAGCCCTGATCCTGTAGAGGCCAGACCCCACCTTCTCCCATCACACAGGAACCCCTATCTAGCTATTGCCTGCCCCTCTGCATGGGATGGTAGCCCCCTACTGCAGGGAAATCCTTGTCGTCCTCCTCCTCCCACATGGGTCCTCATCTTCTCCACTATATCCCTGTGTAAGAACGTGGTTCTGATGTGGAACTCACATCCTTTACCTACCCCCTCAGAGGTTTGAAAAATAAATCCAGTGCACACACTACAGAAGCTGACCCTTGCCCTGAATAGTGGGATTTTCATCCCTGACTTCCCGCTGCAATCACTCTAGGCCCCTTCCTCCAAGGTGCTGATTTAACTGGGTGCTGATGACTCATGCCTGGAATCCTATCTACTCAGGAGGCTGAGATCTGAGGAGCATAGCTTCAAGCCAGCCCTGGGCAGAGACTCTTTATCTCGATTTAACCACAAAAAGGCCAGAAGTAGAGCTGCGGCTCAACCTTGAACAAAAGAATTCAGGGACAGTGCCCAAGCCTAGAGTTCAAGCACCAGTATCAGCATACACAAAAGCACGCGTGCACACGCGCGCACACACACACACACACACACAGTACTAATTTAACTGAGCTGTAATGCTAAGCATTGCAATCCTAGACATCGGGATTTTTGTTTTATGGCACTGGGGATGGAGCTCAGGTCTCCATGCATGCTTATGGATGCTAGACAAGAGCCACGTACCAGACTTAGGATGTTCTTTACTGCTAATAATTCTGGTATGTGGCCAGAGTTGAGAGGTACTGGTAGAGTCTCTCATAGAATACAGAAAAAGAAAACGTCCTGAACAGGAAACCTTGCCTTTACCTGACCCTTACCCCTTTGCCTTGAGTCCTTCTGACAGGCCTTGCAAGCCCTGTTCTCTACGCTCACCTCCACTGAACACTGTACTCACATCTTTTGTCCCTCAGATTGTTAGCAAACGGGCAGGTACTCAGTGCACCAACTGCCAGACAACCACAACAACACTGTGGCGGAGAAATGCCAGTGGAGACCCTGTGTGCAATGCCTGTGGCCTCTACTATAAACTACACCAGGTAAATGCCCTGGCTCTTGGAGCCTCTCCTCCATTTGCTTTCCTCTCCTCACACTATGGTGTCCTTGCACCAGGCTTTCTTTCCTCATCCAACCTATTGGAATCATCTCTTCTCTTTTCTTCTATCTTCCTCTCACCTTTCCTTCCTAGCCCTTTCCTTCTCTTTCTCCTTCCTCCTCCTTCTTCTCTTTTCTCTCTTCAGTTAACTTCCTCCTTCCTTCTCCATTCTTTCCTCCTTCACTCTTCTTCCCTCTCTCTATCCCTTCCACTCCCCATGCCTTTGGTCTCGGGTAACTCCTGTCAATCCAGGACCCTAATCTCAGTGTTTTACAATCCTAGATTGCTTAAGACAGGATCTGTGTCAGCCCTGGGCTGTGCTCTCCTCATCCTTGAGTCAATTCCCTATTCCAAAAGAAGGGAGGTGGAGATGGTGTACTTGGCCAGACATACAGACACAGAGTTGGAATTGGGCACCCCTATTGCTTCCCTTTCTGTAGGTGAATCGGCCACTGACCATGCGGAAGGATGGTATCCAGACTCGCAACCGCAAGGCATCTGGAAAAGGGAAAAAGAAGCGGGGATCCAGTCTGGGAGGAGCAGGAGCAGCTGAAGGACCAGCTGGTGGCTTCATGGTGGTTGCTGGCAGTAGCAACAGTGGAAATTGTGGGGAGGTAGCCTCAGGCTTGGCACTGGGTACCCCAGGTACTCCTCACCTGTACCAAGGTCTAGCCCCTGTGGTGCTGTCTGGGCCTGTTAGCCATCTTATGCCTTTCCCTGGACCCCTGCTGGGCTCACCAGCAGGCTCCTTTGCCACAGGCCCTGTGCCTCCCACCACCAGCACCACGGTGGTGGCTCCACTCACTTCTTGAGAGCATGTGGCATGGTGTTTGGGCAGGGTGGTACCTCCTCTGTATTTTCTTGATACAAGGTCTTGCTGTATAATCAAACTGACCTTGAACCCAGATCCCTGCCTCCTCTTACTGAGTGCTGGGATTATAGGAGTGCTCCACCATGCTTGCCTGAGTCTTTTCTTTTCTTTCTTTCTTTCTTTCTTCCTTCCTTCTTTCCTTCCTTTTTTTGTGAGCAGGGCGGTTTAAATCAGGCTTTTACCATGTAGCCCAGGCCGGTCTAGAACTCTAGATCCCCTTCCCTCAATTCCCAAGGGCTGGAATTGTAGACTTGGATAACAGGCATGTACAACTACACCTGGCTTCCCCTCTTCTAGCCAGCAAATAAATGTCTTTACAGCCCAATCCCTAGATCCCAGACCCCCCTTGTCTGTACATTCAAAGCTTTTATAAAATAAAAACATAAAAATCTGAAGTTGGAGGTGTGAGTCTATGTTTGGCTGTATAAATGGCAGTATTGAGTGGGAGATGTAGCAGTGTCTGTAGCTCTGTGAGGATAGTATCCAGCTGCAACATTATAACTGAGTTAGGCTGCGTGAGGTGACCCATGTGATCATCATGACTTAAAGTTATGATGCACAAAGGTAACACTACATGTGAGGCTCTGTGGAGACCCTTCAAGAGGTTCTGGATATTCTGAGATGGCATATGACTGTCAGCTTACTGGGGGTGAGGCACTGTGTGATGCCATGTGTGAAGGGATGACAGTAGGTACACAGTCGTGAGTGATAAGGAAGTGTGTGGGATTGTAGTCATGAGGTTGTGCATGACTCAGGGTGATCTTTGAGGCAGGGTGACTACACATGCGCTGAGCACAGAATCTGACAGATAAATATCTGTGGAACATTGAGCAAGAACTGCGTAGGCCACTGTGTGGAAGCAGAACAGGGTAACCATGACAGTGTGTACCAGAATATCTTTGTGGGTCTAGAAGTGGCAATATCTCTGCCAGTCTGTGTGTGTGTGTGTGTGTGTGTGTGCATGTGCATGTGTGTTTCCCATGTGGCATGTGCCATGACACATTGTCTCTGAGTGGTTGATAAGATGAGCTGCTCTGTGTACATGAGTACTTTATTCTAACCACATAAGTTTAAGGAGGGTGCCCCTCAAGTAAATACAATGTACACTGGATGGCGCTCCAACAGCTAGTTGCCACACCAGTGCCACTAAGTAGCCCATTGCACAATCACAACAGCTTACACTCCTTGCAAGGACTGGCCAGAATAGCCTTGATCCTAGGAAAGCTGCCTGCCTGGCTCCTGCAGAAGCTCAGCTCTCATGCCTGGCATTAGGCCTTCCTCATATGAACAGCCACTCCATCCAGACCAGTGTTGTACTGGCACATGACCCTGACTTGCTCAGATACCCAGCCCAAGCTCTATAGCAGGGGCGGGGAACATCTAGCCCATGAAATCATTTGGTACATGATGGGACAAATGTATATGCTTCTTGTATTCTCATATGTTTCTCCTTGGCTGCCTATGGTCATCTGCCTGTATTGATCATTTTGTATAGCCCTCGAATGATGTTATAAATTTCCAAGTGGCCTTTAGCAGAGAAAAGGTTCCCTACCTTTTCCCTATAGCGCATCTGCCCTGTGACCTGGTATCAGAGGCTAGTTCTGAGCTCTTAAGCTTAAGAATCCTTTCTCTAATTATCAGCAGGAACCATGCTGATCCTGGGCAGAAACACAGGCCCCAAGTCCTTCCTCAGCACAGAACCTCTACTGCAGTTTAGTTAGGAATCTCTGATAGCACACTATAAGGAAAACCCTGTAGCACCCAACAGGGATGCTCATCGTGACCACCGACATGAGCCTTTATCTCTCTCAGAGTCCTACCTGGATTTCACGCAGTAACATCTCTGTTCCTGTGCTGGGCTGAAGCCTTGCTCTCCGGGAAGCATTTTAGATACACCTCACTCACAATAGACTAACTTCTGAGCAACAGACCTAGGGCTCTCTCTACAGGAAAAAAAATCCTTATCCCCCAAATCCTTCAGGAACACTGATGTATGTGAAAGCCCTTACTTTCATTGGTGACAATGATCCCTGACATTGCCTGGCACAACAGACCTGTATCTCACATCCTACCCTGTAGCATCTGCAAGAACCCAATATTCGACTTACAACATAAACCTCAGTCTGGAAGTTGTATAAAATAATTCTTGCTGGGCACTGGTGGCTCAGGCCTGTAATCAGGAGGCTGAGATCTGAGGATCATGGTTTGAAGCCTGACCAGGCAGGAAGGTCCATGAGACTCTTCAACAAACTACTCAAAAAAAGCTGGAAGTGGTGCTGTGGCTCAAGTGCTGGAGTGCTAGCCTTGATCACAAAGAGGCTCAGGGACAACGCCCAGGCCCTGAGTTCAAGCCCCAGGAATGGCACACATAAAAAAAGAGGCCTAGCTGGACAACTGTACCAGGGAATCTGCTGGGATTCTGTGGGATACAACCTTCTTTCCATTTTCACTAATCTCCCACTCATTTTCAGGAATCCCTAATCTGATCCTTTGTAGCATCTCCTACATTTACTCTCTAGAAACACTCTTTTGGCTCTGAACAGGAAAGCCCTAATGGAATGCTCTGTAACAGGCCTTGCCTAGCTTTGTCCTGGAAAGCCTACCTTCACCCCACACAGAGCCACTGCCCCAACCAATAAAAGAAACATGAACTTGACCCTCTGAAGGAACCACAGTCCTAATTCTGAAAAGGACTTCTCTCTGTGACTCCTAGAAGGAACCTATATTCTCAGCTGCTACCAAAACCCCTGCCTTATACTCAACAAGAACCTTCCTTTTGCCTCTTTAGAGGAATCCAAAGAATGAACTAGTATGATAACATTCATACTATACCACAAAGATGAGAAATCTTTTCTGTCAAGGGACACTTGGGTATGTATGTATGTATGTATGTATGTATGTATGTATGTATTTACTTACTTATTTGGTCATGGGGCTTTAACTCAAGGCCTGGAAGCAGTCCCTGAACTTTTTTTCTCAAGACTAATGTTCTATCATTTGGATCCTCAGCTCTACTTCTAGCTTTCTGGTGATTAGAGGTAAAAGTCTCATAGACTTTCCTGTCTGGATTGGCTTTGAACTGAGATACTCAGATCTCAGCCTCCTAAGTAGCTGGGATTACAGGCATGAGCCACAGGTGTCGAGCTATTTGGATAATTTTCACATCATTCTCAGGCCATATAAAATTATCAATACAGACAGATAGGCTGAGGGCAACCAACAAGAAACATGTCTGTCTCATCATGTACTAAATGATTTCATAAGCCTTATATGGCCTGGCAGGGATGGGAATCCAAGAGGTTCTTGCTGAAAGGGAACTTGTTGTCTCTGTTAAATTAAGCCACAATCTAATTTGAGCATAATGGTAAGCACCTGTAAATCCCAGCTATTTGGCTGCTTTTTTTTTTTTTTTTTGCCAGTCCTGGGCCTTGAACTCAGATCCTGAGCACTGTCCCTAGCTTCTTTTTGCTCAAGGCTAGCACTCTACCACTTGAGCAACAGCGCCACCTATGGCCTTTTCTATATATGTGGTGCAGAGGAATCAAACCCAGGGCTTCATGTATGCAAGGCAAACACTCTACCACGTTCCTACATTCCCAGCCCCTGGCTGCTGTTTTTGTTTTCAGTGCTGAGGAAACAAATCTTAGGCCCCATATGTGATAAGCTCTCTACCACTTAGTTACATCCCTGAGCCACAGAACATGCTGATTTTCTCCTTTCTCCCCCATCCATTTTCTTTCTCTTTTTTGTCAGTCATGGGTTTTGAACTCTGGGTCTGGGCACTGTCTCTGAGCTGTTTGGCTGAAGGCTAGCCACCATGCCAGCCACGTCTGGTTTTCTGGTGGTTAACTGGAGATAAGAGTCACACTGACTTTCTTGTCCAGCCTGGCTTCGAACTGCAACTCTCAGATCTCAGCCTCCTGAGTAGCTAGGATTACAGGGGTGAGCTAGGAGAGCTCGGCTCTCTCTCTCTCTCTCTCTCTCTCTCTCTCTCTCTCTCTCTCTCTCTCTCTCTCTCTCTCTCTCTCTCTTTTCTTTCTCTCCACCCTCCCTCCCTTCTTTAATTTTGGTGCCAAGACTTGAGTGAGCCTGGTGTGCTTTTCCTGAGCTTTTTTGCTCAAAGCTAACACACTCCACATAAGTCACAGCGTCACTTCTGGCTTTATGGTGGTTAATTGGATATGAGTCTTACAGAGTCAGGAGCCAGTGGCTCACCCCTGTAATCCTAGCTATGCAGGAGGCTAAGACCTGAGGATCAAGGTTCAAAGAAAGCCAGGACAGAGAAGTCTGTGAGACTCTCATCTCCAATAAACTACTCAGAAAAACCAGAAGTGACACTGTGGCTCAAGTGGTAGAGTTCTAACTTTAAGCAAAAAGAAGATTAAGGACAGGGCTGGGAATATGGCCTAGTGGCAAGCCCTAGGTTCAATTCCTCAGCACCACATATATAGAAAAGGCCAGAAGTGGCGCTGTGGCTCAAGTTGGCAGAGTGCTAGACTTGAGGAAAAAGAAGCCAGGGACAGTGCTCAGGCCCTGAGTCCAAGCCCCAGGACTGGCAAAAAAAAAAAGAAGATTAAGGACAGTGCCCAGTCCCTGAGTTCAAGCCTCAAGACTGGCACAACACACATATATAAGAAACAAAAACTCTCATAGACTTTTCTACCTGGGCTTGTTACAAACCATGATCTTTAGATCTCAGTCTCCTACATAGGTATGATTACAGGTATGAGCCACTGGTGCCCAGCTCTTTCTGTGTGTGTGTGTGTGTGTTGTCAGTTATGGGGCTTGAACTCAGAGCCTAGGTGCTGTCCCTGAGTTTTTTCACTCAAAGCTGGTACTCTAAGAGTTGAGACACAGCGCCACCTCCAGTATTATGGTGGTTAATTAGAGGTAAGTCTCATGGACTTTCCTGCCTGGACTAGCTTCAAACTGAGATCTTCAGATCTCAGCCTCCTGAGGATTGCAGGTGTGAGCTACCAGCAGCCAGTGTGTGTATATTTTGTCAGTCCCAAGGCTTGAACTCAGAGTCTGGCCACTGGCTCTGAGCTTTTGTGCTCTAGGCTTGTGCTTATAGGCTTGTGCCACAGCACATTTCTGGCTTTCTTTTTGTTGTTTTGCCAGTTGTGGAGCTTGAACTCAGGGCCTGAACACTGTTCCTGTCTTCTTTTTGCTCAAGGCTAGCACTCTACCACTTGAGCCACAGCGCCCCTTTTGGCTTTTCCATATATGTGGTGCTGAGGAATCAAACCTAGGGCTTCGTGTAAACGAGGCAAGCACTCTACCACTAGATCATATTCCCAGCCCCTCTTTTTTTTACCAGTCCTGGGGCTTGAACTCTGAGCCTAGGCCTTGTCCTTGGGCTCTTTTGCTCAAGGCTGGTGCTCTACCATTTGAGCCACAGCATCACTTCCAGCTTTTTCTGTGATTAATTGGAAATAAGAGTTTCTTGCTCCAGCTGACTTTGAACTCTGATCCTCAGATCTTAGCCTCCTGCATAGCTAGGACTACAGGTGTGAATCACCAGCACCCAACCATTCCTGGCTTTTTGCTAGTTAACTGGAGATAAGAGTCTCATAGACTTTCCTGCCTGGACTTTGAACCACAATCCTCCAATTCCACCCTCCTGAGTACCTACGATTACAGGCATAAACCGCGGGCTCTGGCTCCAGCTCTTCCTTCCTTCTTTCCACTCTTACTTGCTTTCTCTCCCTTCCTTTTTTCCTTTTCTTTTTTGGCAGTCCTGGGACTTTAACTCAGGGCCTGGGCACTGTCCCTGAGCTTCTTTTGCTCAAGGCTAGCACTGTACCACTTGAACCACAGTGTCACATCCAGCTTTTTCTGTTTATGTGAGACTAAGGAATCGAAACCAGGGCTTCATGAATGCCAGGCAAGCACTCTACCACTAAGCCACATTCCCAGCCCGCCATCTACTTTTGATGATGATACCAGAGGATCATTTGAGTCTTAGAAGTTCAAGGTTAGCTAGGGCAATAAAGCACATCTTCATGTTGGGGGGAAGATCTGAGGACCGTGGTTCAACATCATCCCAGGTAGAAAAGTCTATTAGACCCTTATCTCCAATTAACCACACACACCAAAAACATAAACAAACAAACATTCCCCCCCTACAGAAGTAGAGCTAAGATTCAATATGATTCAAGTGGTAGACAGCTAGCCTTCAGCAAAACAAAAAATCTCAGTGACAATGCTCAGGTCTTGAGTTCAAACCCCAGGCCTGGATTAACACACACACCAAAAAAGAATATTCCATAGAAACTATATGTGGCTTGCAAAGCCCAAACTACTTACTATTTGGCTGTATATATAAAGTTTGCTGACTCCTGCTATATAGGAACTTCTCTTTTTTGTGTGTGTATGCTGGCCCTGGAGCTTGAACTCAGGGCCTGGGCCCTGTCCCCGAACCTCTTTTTACTCAAGGCTAGCACTCTATCACTTGAGGGACAGGGCCACTTTTGGCTTTTTCTGGCTTCATGCAGGCTAAGCAAGCACCCTACCACTAAGCCACATTCCCAGCCCAGAACTTCTTTCCTCCTGTATAGGAAAGTGAGTTTTGAACTTTTAAGACTCGTTAATATATTATTTGCAGGTATCACAGCCCCCAAATATTCCTGTAGGTGTGCTATCTATGTTTTCTTTGGTGTATGTATTTTTAAACATCTTAGATCAGTGACTCTCATGCACTATGCTCAGGTAGGAAAAGTATGGAAAGAGGAGGCTGGTTGTTTCAAGAGGATCAGGGAGCCTGAAGACTGAGCAACAGGGCTGTCAATCTGTTTATTAGTCAGCGATGCTGAACCCCAGACTGCTTATCTCTGTGGCCCCAGCCTTCAACCCGGTAGGAAATGGTGGAGAATGAGAGAGGGAGATTAGGACAAACCGGCCTCCTGTGGCGCTGATATTTAGATACTCCACCATAGTAGGGAGTCCTGGGAGGGTGAGGGCACAAAGACAAACGCCTAGTTCCCCCACTGGTGTGCACTCGCTTAATACCGGTTGAGGGGCTAAGAATATAGCCTAGTGGCAAGAGTGCTTGCCTCGTATACATGAAGCCCCGGGTTCTATACCTCAGCACCACATTAATATAGAAAAGGCCAGAGGTGGCGCTGTGGCTCAAGTGGTAGAGTGCTAGCCTTGAGCAAAACGAATCCAGGGACAGTGCTCAGGCCCTGAGTTCAAGCTCCACGACTGGCAAAAACAAACAATCAAAATACAGCTTGAAAACAAGTTACCCGTGGAGGAAGGATGAGAGCTGTCACTCATGAGAAACTCCTCTCCCATGTCCATTCTGTCCCCGTGCACTAGTGTAATTTTCTGGGGTTTTTTTTCTTTTGTTCCCTTACCGGGAATCGAAACTAGTGTAATTTTCCAGATGAGAAAACTGAGCACCGAGCTGCTCCGTAACTTGCCCATGGTTACATGACAGCTCAGTTGCCTCATCAGCAAAGCAACCTGAATAAAGGGAACTACCGCATAGAGGCGTGGCTTTCTACAATGCCTGCCACAAGATACTTGCGATTCCTTCCACGCCACAACAAGGTCAATAGTTACCACTGCCTGAGTGCGTCTTATGTATCCCTCCGAGTAAATAGTAACTCGGACTTTATCTGCAGGACCACGGCCATTTTGGCTCCCAGCCAAGTAACCAGCCCGCTTATGCCAACTCATCATTACGCGCCGCGCGGGAAACCTCCCGGAAGGAAAGGCATCCCTTCCTAACTTCCTCGCTTCCTCCCGTGCTCTCGGATCACCGCATCGAAAGATAGCGCGGTCCGGAGGACTCCTGAAGCTACCGGAAAATGACAGAGGCATATCCGCCGGTACGGGCAGTCAAAACCGAGGGTAGCGGAGACTAGAAGGAGGGGCGAATGTGGTTGGAGCTCGGTCTCAAGATGATGACGCAAGCACAGTGTGTCGCGTCACTGTCGGAAGCATTGTCCGTTTTTTCTCTCGTGCGTGAGTTCGCGAGAGGTGTGGCCTGCGAAAGGGGCGCGGCCAGTCGGCTCATTTCCTCTTGTGGGCTGGACCTGGGCGGGCTGTACCGCAACCAGATCCAATGGAAAGGAAGATATGTGTCACCAGGGGCTTCCTGAGTCGCCGGGAGGGTGGCGCAGCGAATCAGGGACGGCGAAGGGGATTGCGCGCTGTGAGTAAAGCGAAAGGATTGGTTGTCGTTAACTGCTTGGCGGGGAAGAGGGCGGATCCTGGCAGAAGGCGCCTGGAGACTGGCTGGAGAGAATTGACGAGACTTTAGAGGACAGATTTAAGCCGCGGGGTGGGGTCTTATGGAGGAAGGGGGCAGGCCCTTGTGTATATGGGCCTGTTG